>NW_027133250.1:673361-1286722 GCF_026122565.2 Emydura macquarii macquarii | reverse complement strand
AATTTCTTCCTGTTTCAAAGGCTTCAGATGGGCCGATTGTGCACTGTTTGTAAAATTTTTCGTTAAATTGTTTTACCAAAAAATTTGAATGTGCAGACTTTAGTTTTCCCCTTTTCGCCCCCTTTTTGCCACTATGTGCAACAAAATGAATGTGGTTCAGGGTTTTCCCCACGTAAATAGAATCATAGAATATTAGGGTTGGAAGGGACCTCAGGAGGTATCTAGTCCAACCACCTGCTCAAAGCAGGACCAACCCCAACTAAATCATCCAGGCCAGGGCTTTGTCAAGCCAGGCCTACAAAACCTCTAAGGATGGAGATTCCACCACCTCCCCAGGTAACCCATTCCAGTGCTTCACCACCCTCCAAGTGAAAAAGTTTTCCTAATATCCAACCTAGATTCCCCCTCTGCCCCCCGCCCTCTGCCCCCACTGCAGCTTGAGACCATTGCTCTTTGTTCTGTCATCTACTACCATTGAGAACAGCCTAGCTCCATCCTCCCTGGAACTCACCTGCAGATAGTTGAAGGCTGCTATCAAATCCCCCCTCACTCTTCTCTTCTGCAGACTAAATAAACCCAGTTCCCTCAGCTTCTCTCATAAGTCATGTGCTCCAGCCCCCTAATAATTTGTATTGCCCTCTGCTGGACTCTCTTTAAGTTGTCCACATCCTTCCTGTAGTGGGGAGCCCAAAACTGGACACACTACTTCAATTGTGTCCTCACCAGTGCCGAATAGAGAGGAATAATCACTTCCCTCGATCTGCTGGCATTGCTCCTACTAATGCAGCCCAATCTGCTATTAGAGTTGGCAACGAGGGCACACTGCTGACTCATATCCAGCTTCTTATCAGCTGTAACCCCCAGGTCCTTTTCTGTAGAATTGCTGCCTAGCTCGTCGGTCCCCAGTCTGTAGCTGTGCATGGGATTCTTCCGTCCTAAGTGCAGGACTCTGCACTTGTGCTTGTTGAACCTCATCAGATTTCATGTGGCCCAATCCTCTAATTTGTCTAGGTCACTCTGTATCCTGTCCCTACTCTCCAGGGTATCTACCACTGCCCCCAGCTTAGCGTGATCTGCAAACCTGCTGAAGGTGCAATCTACCCCATCCTCCAGATCATTAATGAAGATATTGAACAAAACCGGCCCCAGCATCGACCCCTGGGGCACTCCACTTGTGACCGGCTGCCAGCTAGACATCAAACCCGTTGAGACCCATGATCTAGCCCAAACTTCTTTAACTTGCTGTCAAGAATACATCCTTTTTCTTTCTTTCTTTTTTCCATTCTGTAGTGTTTCAAATCTTCAACTTTGGAAAAATTGCCAAGTAACAGAGTGACCGTTTCATTTCTCCTTTTGTCCCTTGGTAACTTTTCTAAAGCTGGAGAATATTTGACAACTTACACAGGAGAAAAAGGAAGAAAAAAAAATCTAGACTTTATTCATTCTACTGTATTCAGTGATTATAAAGGGGAAAAAACTGGTGTCAAAAAAATTTCAAAAATGAAAATGTTCATTTGAAAAGCAATTAAATTACAATTTTTGTTTGGAAGTTTCCTACTGAAAATTTTTGACAAAAATTAAATTTTTCTTGGGAAGATACCGTATTTTTTTTCACAAAATACCATTTTCAGCAGGACGTTTTTCATCTTCTCTAGTGTCAATGGGATCTGTGCTGGACTATATACAGTACTATAAAATGCATATAAGTACTCTATGAAATCAAGACCTAGGCATCTCAAATTGGGCACCCAAAATTAGTGGACGTGATAATTTTGACTTTAATCTCTCTGTTTCTCTGGTCCCCATGTGTAAAACAGAAATGAGACCCACCTCTCACCTCATTGAGGTTGTACAGGCAACTTTAATTCTGCTGTTTCCTAATTTTTGAGTGCTCGATTTTGCAAATTTCACATTTAAATTTTTTTTTAAATACAATGTAAGAAGAAATCAGGCTCTCTTGTTAACTCAGGGAGCACACACTCCATGGGGTAAACCTCATGCCAGTGCCGATAAAGAGAAGTAGACTAGGATTGTGGAAAGAAATCTCATGCTTGAGGGTGTGAATCGATCTCTGCAGGGGGCTGGCAGGAAGGGCTGTGCCTCCCACTGACAGCACCCCACAACTGGCTCTAGGCTCACTGAACAGGTTTGTTGATCATCCCCCTCAAAGCACTAGATACTGGCCACCCAGAGAAGCAGGACCCCAGTCTGGATGGGTCATTGGTCTGGCTGAGAACAACGCTTCCTGCGTTCTTAGCAATACATGCCATTGCCCATTGCTTTTTCAGCTCTTGCTCCTGGGCTTTGCTCCCGTGGCGCTCAGATAAACGTGTCACTCGCTACCTCTCAGCACTGGCGGTGGGAGGAGGAGGAGAAACCAAGAATCTGCCTCTCTAGCGGGTCTCTATAGCCTGCATCTCCCTAGTGTCTTAGCACATGGAGCCATCCAGGGCATCCCAAATGCTGTCTCAACACCTGTATGGCTCTCTCTTTCCTTTTCCTTCCAGACCCGAATGACTCTGATCACGACTATGAATTCGTTGATGAAGACCTTATAAAAACAATTCATAAAATGAAGGAGGCTGTTCTTCACTACTAGGACTCCAGCCCACAGGACAGGACATGACAAGAAGCCGGCCTACTCCAAAACCACTTCCAGTTCTTCAATTCAGAGATGAGCATTTGTAAAGGCTAAAGGTAGCTCTGAGTCCTAGGAAGTAGCCTCCAACTGCCCTCGTCTTTGAGAGAGAGGGACAGCCTGACGAGACAGCTTGGTCCCAGCAGCCACTGCTCCATTGTGACGCAAACAAGCCCACACATTTGGAGACCTGTCCTCTACATACCAAAGCAGAGAGCAGCTGTTATCGATCCTGTGGTAAGCTAAGTCAGTGCTGTCCTTAGCGGTGTAGTTTGGAACCGCTGGTTTACACTGGTCCACCAGGACCGATAGGAGGGTTAATAAATGCAGCCTCTCCATAATTCCCGTAGCAGGCCCAGAGTCCCAGTATTCAGGGAGTCTCCCTTCAGTTGCATGGATTCAGTTCCTCTGAACTGCTGAAATCTACTTTCTTGAGCTGAGCAGAGCAAAGATGGTCCTGCATCAACGTGCCAGCTGGGGTCCTCACAGCACCTTGCTCTCCGGCACCAAACGTATCTGCTCCAGCCATTTCAGAAGTGACCCGAGATAATATATTCTGGGAACATTATGTACAGCTTTAGTAGCCGCCAAAAGGGGATTCATCATGTTCTTACTCCCCGGCTAAACCTGTATACAGCACTGTATCTTCTGGTGCTAGAGCTCTTTCTACATTTATACTTGATCTGAATCCCTTTAATGCAGAGCGCTAAGAACAGGGCTGGAAATGCATCACCCCTGGAGCCTCCCCTGCATGCAAGGCCGTGCTTGAGTGATCGTTCACCCTCACTGCAGGGATAACAAAGAGCAGCAGCTGCATGCTGTTCTGGGCTTGTGTCACTGACACAGGCCAAAGCTTTAAAACCTGCACCTAAAGTTAGACCAACAGAAGCTGCATTGTGGAAGGCACTGAGCAGCTCCCGGCAGTGGGACTTGTGGGGACTTGGCCCTACTGAAAATCAAACTGTTTTTGTTTAGGTGGAACCTAACTTTAGGCACCCAGGTTTGGAAATGTCTCCTCCTGTGTAGATATTGTAGCTGCCAGCATGGAGTGAACCGTAGTTAGTTCGGGTTTGTTTAGCATATTTTGTACAGTGCAGTGATGGCTACAGCTGGGATCCCACACAAATTACTCACATTTCGTAACTGGCTCTCTGAGGACACAACCAAACACCAACGTCCTATGGAGAAACACGTCGAGGGCTGGAACGAAACAGACATTCTGCAGCTCCCGCTGAATTCATGTCTCATTTTGAGAACACCGTGGAAAGCTGCAGCTGTGAATCTCCCCTCCACCCGATACTCTGAGTGATTCGTCTCAACCGTTTTTAGACACCCAGAGGTTACAGCTACATCTTTGCTCACAGCTGGAGACAACTGCTAAAATGTCACCTGTCCTTCGGCTCACAGGGTGCCTCATGCATGAGAGCAAGCCTGTTGCTTTCTTCCTTTGTGATGCTGGTAAATGACCCTGCTGAACCCTTTGCCTTTGGCTCCCGTTTATAAGTTGGCAAAAAAGACAATAAAAGTGTCACAATACTGCCCTCCCCGTTTTATTTAAAGTTTGAAAAAATAGCTTGAAGCTTCTGGATCAAGATTCTCTGCAACAAAATGCATCTCAGTCACAAAGGGCATCAAGGGAGAGGGAAGAGAATTGGATGGCTTTAATTTTAATGGTGTAAACAATGAGGCTCTTCAACAGTAGCATCATGCAATTCAGAAGAGCACTTCCCAATCCTTCCAAACCCCCTAAAATCTGGGCACAACGCAGGGCTGACCGGCTTGGTTAGAAGCAGGGCTGGCAGACACTTGCTGACTCCTTTGAGAAACAGGTGGAGGTAGGAATCTAAAGATAGCTGAAACTGAAGCCCTCCACCTGACTGAAAGCAAAGCCTTTTTGCTATTCATCCAGCCAAAAGGAGGACTATACTCTGCAATGGGACTCTGGAACAACGGCTTTGTGGAGCTCCACATTTATCTACTCCCCAGCAAGTCTGCTTAATTTGCCAGCCCAAGATTTTTTCCTCCCTAATCTGCGCACACACCCTGGCGTCTGGGGCTATGTCTGTATTGATGGGGCAGAGGGTCTCAGAGCCTGGGCTCCAGATCAAGGCCCAATTTTTAGCCCCACACGCCGAGCCCCGTGAGCCTGTCGGCTGCCCAAGGCTGAGACAGCGCCATGGGGTTGTATTGCAGAATAGCGAGATGGAAGTCAAGTTACAGTGCTTCTGGCCCTGTGCATCACTAGACTCCATACCCCAAAAGCTGCCTGTTATACCTGTACATCACTGGTCCTCAGTGATGCCCTTGACTACAGCTCTGGGAACCTGAACAGAACATTGCCAGCACTGGCTTGCACAGGTGTAACTGAGGGCAGAAGCTGAAAACACTAGAGTGCAAAGCCAGTTCTGCTGCTGTGTGAACAAGAATCTAGCTCCAGCTCCCAAAACCAGGCAGCTGCGGCAGTGCCAAAGAGCAGTAAAACCTTCCTCACATTTCGCTACAAAAAGACTACACAGAAAACATGAAGGTTGCAAAGTGAAGCACTTGACATTTAGAAGTGCCAGATTTAAGGTTGCCTTCTGGCCACCCAGTGAGCTTACCTCGTGTTAGTCTGCAATTACATAAACACACGCCATTAAAAAAAAAATGACCCGCCTCATTCAGTGCACAGGCTAGATGTTGCTCAGACACACAATCAGGGCTGTGTAGTAAAGGAAGCTATTGTCTGTAGGATGCTGCCTTGTTTGTTGCAGAAGGTGGAAGGCATGTAGCAGCAAATGAGGCTGGGGATTCATGGGTAAAGCAGTTGAATGCTGCTTTGTAAAACTGGATTCCATCCCTGTCTCCGCCACATAGTTCCTCCTTGATCCTGGGCAAGTCACTTAAACCAAACTTCTCCCAGAGGTCACTAACAGTGTATTTTCATGTTGTGAGTGCCCAACATGAGATACATCAGGGCTCTGCCCAGCACTATTGACGTCAACGGGAGCTGTGAACATATAAGTACTCAGAATAAAAATCAGGCAGGCCTTAGACATCCAAAGTTGGGCACCTTTTTGGACTTAAACTGTGCCACCATTCCTGCTCTGAAGATAAGTTATTCAACACTCAGTAATCTGTACCACGCAGGTGTTACAGTAATGAATGCCATAAAAAATGCTCAGAGGAAAATTTATTTTTCTATGCAGGGTTTGTATAGTGTGCAGTAAATAAGCATGAGGTCCCACTCCAAATGAAGATAAAAAATATTGACTAGGTACCCATGCAGTGAGCATCATCCACTGAATGAAGCAAAGAACCTGTGGAAAAAACCACAAAGTAGTCCTATAAATAATTATGGTGATACATCAGCACAAGGGGCTGAAGTGAACTTTATATAGGCAACCTTAATTCTGGCATTGCCTAATACCAGTGCTTTACTTTGCAACCTTTAAAAAAAATTAAAAGTAGAAAATTATTTTTTTTTAAAGAGGAAAAAATGTCCCACCTGATGAAAAGTCTAGCGAGCTCCACCTGGATCATCAGCGGAGTTGAGACTTTTGAAGTTGTCTTCCTTTTTAATAAAGACAAAAATCCTGGAGTGCAGTGATCTGCTCTACAAGTCTGTTTAGTGTTACATTCAGTTTTTTAACTTTCTACCGTGTTAACATTTTTTGTTAAAGCTTAACGCTTTAAAGAAGTTTACTCCAAAGGTCTCATGCATTTTCCATTGCAGTGGGATCCGTGTTTATTCTGTTCAGGGAATATGCCAGGGGTAAATTCCATCAAGGTGGAAGCTTTTCTGCCTGTGAAAAAACTCTCCCATCCCAAATTAAAAAGCTTTATTGAAATATCAAATGTTTAATTACCAGGATCATCCTTAATACAAAACCAGATGTAAGTAGTACAGAAAGTAGAGTATTCTTGAGCACTGTACATGGGCAGGCTCTCTCTCTCTAAGGATACCCTGCCTCTATGAACTAAACAGGCTGAATGCTGGCCAAGTTGAGAAGCCATTTCAGAACAAAATCTGCCGGTGACAAGGCTGGGCAGACCCACTCTTTCCTCCCCTTTGTAGTGGTGCTATATGATGTGGACACTAGACGGATGAAGTCTCTGAAGCTTTCAGTTCTTCATACAGAGGTCATTTCTCCCCTGAACACCTAGTCACGCTTTAGTCACTGTCTCATTATATTATTGGAGTCTGGTTAGGGGAATAGTGTACATTTACTTTGCAACCCTTGGTTTGAGAACGCTGGACACTCACAGAGTAACTGTGGCTTTCAAGGGATGTAAGTAGCCGAGATCATTTTCTGCAGAGCAAAGCTTGGTAGAGCTACTTTAAGATGTGTACACATAGTACTGTAAATACAGCATGGATTGGTGCTTGCTTGGAACCAAACCCAGCGAAATAGAGAAACTTTCAGAAGCATCTTTATTCAGCATCTGTAGATTTATAGTGATCATCATCCACAGTGGAATAGATGTGTCCCTCACTGCTAAGAAATTCAACCGCTTGCCTGAGGAAGGAAAAACAATCATAACTTTCATTAATGACAGTTTCTTTCTTGGGTGCATGTCCTCAAACTATCCCCACTGCTGTACTCCAGCCTTCCATGCAAATGCTTCAGAGGCCCTTCCTCCACAAAAAGCCAATGTATCAAAGGGAAAGCAAGCCACTGAAGGGTGCATACACATCCCCCTCCCAAGGGCAAGCCACAAGGGCAAACCACACCCAATGGCTTCCAGCCTCTGCCAGCTATGAGGGGAAAACATCACCACTCAACACTGTCCAACTAGGAAGTAGCTATGGCTGTGTTACGAAGTGAGATGGGATATAGAAAATGGCAAGATCTAAAATGACAAGCTGAGCCCCAACATTTTCCCAACCCTCAAGAGGCTGGATTAGGGGAGGAGTGGTTAAGAGACTGTCAGGAAGGAATAAAAAAAAGGCCACCCCACTGAATTCTGCTGGATAACCAGGGTACGCAAGACAGACTTCAAATTCAGATATGCAACAGAAACAGACATATTGTCCATACTACTTTTAGTCACAAGTAACTTACGCAAATGTAAAAACAGTATTATTACAAACAGATACCCACTCAACTCCAACTACGCAGCTGATTTTGCTGGTTTTAAGAAATGTTTAGATCTGGGCTGACATCAAGAACGAGAAACTGGTCAGTGTGAAAAGGAAGTGTGGGAAGATAATGACTCTTGCTCTACGTTAATGTTGAAGGAGGGAAGGGCAAGGTGAGCAATATCACTATGGCAGAGGAGTCAGGAGATGCACAGAAGTAAACATTTCAGGATATCAAATAAATACAGTGCTGGTCTATCTGGGACAGACTCATTCTTTTTTGAGAATCTTCCTAGATAAGTTGTGTTTTTAGCAAGATCGCTAGAATTCACCTGTAAGCCTGTTAAATCCTCAGATGAAGTCATTCTGTGACTGCTACCTGCTTACAGAGCACTTCTGTTTCAGAGAAGTCTTTTCAAATTAACCTCCATTGTAAATAATGGATGAGAGTGAGTATCCCACCAGCACCTTAGCAACAGATTTAATGGTGCATTGCTACACAGATATGCTGAAGAAAAAGATGCCTGACCTAGAATTAATGGAATTTTTGCCCTAACATTCACTATTGTTTATCAATTAAGTTAAGCGAGGCAATATCTGGAGTTCTAGCACTCCAGCATGCTACAGTGAGCCAGTGCATTTCTTGAGCTCACTCCCCATTTGTCAGGTACTACAAAGTAGGTCCAGGGAGGACAGTTTTGGTTTCCAGAACATCCGTTGTCTCTATATACTTACTTGATTGTTGACATATTGATGTTATGCAGTTGGGATTTCAGCTCCTTAAGGCTCATGCCTTCTGGATCAGAGCAGCTTTTAATTAAATTTAACACCTGACAAGGCAAGAAGTTATAGACATGGTTAGCAGAACATTCAGGAGCACAGCAGACTGTCACATTCTATGTTCCCAGAGACTTAGGTAAAATAAACTTCAGATAGCATTGTCTCCACTCCGGGCATGTTGCTATTACTGAACATAAATTTATTCCTTCCATTTGCAGAATGCTTGCAACTTTTCCTAGTACTGGAGGTTGACAAATTCCTTCTACAAAGAGAGCAGAATTCCATTTCTAGTTGCAGCCCATGAGTCTGCCATAAGTTTAGCACTACTTACTACCTTTAGGCTACAGCTGAACTCGCACCAGTCAATGGAAGGGTTGAAGAAAGATGATCTTTATGTAGTAACTAAACTTTGATCTGTCCTGTATCACGTTGCATTCAGCACCACTGAGTGGCCATGCATTCTGACCAGGGCATGACTGTAGTGGCAGATTACTGTTCACACATACCTGACTCTGATGTGCCGTAAGTCCATTCACTGGCATGCTACTGCTTCCTCCATAGCTTGCCATACCACCCATCCCAAAGGAGCCAAGAGACTGAGGCATTTTTGATGGTGCCTAAAATGACAGAATATACCCAATAAAACAGCTGGGGTTACAAGCTACTTCAGGACCAGTCATAAGACACAGAGTGATCCCAGAGACTACTGGGGGTTGGTTGTACCACAGTGGGGAAGCCAGGATGACTGCATCACAATCACTGCAACCTCCTGCTTCCGAAAGTTATCTTTTCTGCCACGTTAAATATCACTTTGTCCAAAAACCTCTTATGGAGACAGTCTGGAACACTGTTCTGTGTATGGGCTGGAGCAGAGTCAGGATAGACAAAGACATACCATGAGACTTTTTCTGAGGATCATATGTGCATTGACGATTTCCAGTATGTGTGTGGTGAACTCATTCATATCTTCCAGAGGTGTGATCTTAAATGCTACCAGGCTCTTCTTATTCTTTTGGAGAAGAAAAAAATCATTTGGGATATTATAACACCACAAACAAATACATTTGCAAAAACACATTGCAATCATAGCCCTAAAGAGCAGAGACAGTGATGGAGCAATGCTTTTTTCCATAGAATTAGTGTCAAAGCTATTGAAGTTAGCCCTAATCTGAAACTTCTCCAGGATCAGATTCACATTATATGAATGTGACAGACCTTCATGGGAGTAATTTATCTCAAAGATATACTACCACCAGACCTCCCCAACAGCACTGTTTAGACAAGGTGGCAGTGGCTGTCTACAGCAGAGAAAGAACCCTGGAAAGTTCTGTGTACCAGTGCCCCTTTAAAAGCAGAGCTCTAACAATAGAATCCCTAAGCAAGCTCTGTTAGAAGCAACATATAGGAACCCACTTCATAAGAACACCAAGCCTTCAGCAATCACTCTAGCCTTGCTATTTAGAAGTAGTCATACAAGTAAAGAACAGGATTCTACCTGGAATGACCGAAGATGACCAGCCACTTTCACGTAAGTTCCAGGGGGCACAACAGTCTCACTCCCAGCCTCCTGAAAAGGGGGGGGGGGGGGGCGGGACGGGAGAGAGAGAGAAGAGATTGTCTTGGTCCTTGTAGTTCCTTCCTCAATCATTAGCAATATCAAGTTACTTAAAAAGAAATCCCCATCTTTTAAAAAGCCACACATTCCTGTTTGGAAGTGTTTTACCTACTGTTGTCACAAATAACCCTAATGATCACTGTAGCTGAAACAGTAGGAGAAACATGCTTCTCTATTTCTGTGTGTTTACACTGTGCATTTCACAGCACTTTGTTTAGTCAGTTACACCATATCCATCATAGAGTCACTTTGGCCCATTTGCCAGGGTCTTCATACAACAGCAGGAGAGAAAAAATATTTTGTACATGAAGATGCAATTTTATAGCCACGTAAACTACCCTGGGGTAGACACAAACCCTCCTTTTAACGTATTCTGCTGACTGCACTTCAACTTTACAGCATCTAACTGGCTCAAACTTGCCCACCCCGGCTTGGCTACTGCCTTTAGTTGTACGTTGTAACTTCTCCCCGAAGTATCAGTCAATGCCAGTCTGCATTACTGCATCAGTGTGGGAGAGTCTAAGGAAACTAGAGACGAAATTATTTCTGTATCAAGAGGGATTCCATCTCTTCAAATGATAAGCTTAGTGTATGTGAGAATAAGACAAGTAGCTCATCAGTCTACATGTTTTAGGCTTGCCTGAGCACAGCCATGCATGACATCAGTAGGTAATCATTCTTAGTCCCCAGAGACACTGGGAGTGCTTTTATTTTTTAAAAAGGAGAAGAGGAAGACATGCTCATGGTATTCAACATTGACTTCCTCAGTTTGGTTAAGGAATAATATTCTTTAAGAATCTTGCCCCATCATCAACATCCTGAAGGACATTTGCTATGATGTAAGGAGTGTAACACATGAGAATAATTCCTTAGGAACACGAAGGATCCCTGTGAGAGTGATGCTTCTAGGTTTACATCGGTCAGGTAAAGCACTGATAATGTCTCTTTTGATACCGCCAAATTATCCACTGAGGATACTTCTCAGAACACAAACAGCTTACATGCCATAAGTGCATGCAGACAGGGAAAGCAGACTCCATAACAGAATAGGTAAAGGAGAATTTTCCAGTGCTTAATAATAGACCCGTTCTTAGTAATACTTCCTTTGAAGTACCTCAAAATATCTGGGATGAGGTCAGGCATTTGGGACTTGATTCACAAAGGAATTGCCCAACTCCTAGATGCCCTGCTATTTAGTGGAATTCTCAACCCCAAGTTAGACATCCAGGCATCTCGCATCTTGTACACACCTAAGAAAAGGATTCTTAGAAGCCAGCAAGCTGAGCAGGGAGCTGCATAAGTCAGCCAAGAGTGAAATACAAAAAGGAAAGAAGCAGGGCTTATGGCCCAGATCCTCAAATGTAATCAGGTGCCTATCTCCCTTGGATCTGGGCCTTAGGCACCTGAGTGACAGGCCAGAGGGAAGCACTCAGGATTCTCAGCCATGAGCCCTCTCTTGGAGTTAGGCCCCAAGTCAGGTCAGCCCTCTCATGAAAAACCAGAGACACAACACCCTCCCAGTTATATCCACTAGTGGGAGAGTCAGGGTCAATTCCCTGATTCAATTCAGGCAAAGTGGGGATTCAAACTTGTATCTCCCACACCCTAGGTGAGTGACATAACTACTGTGTATTCTGGGACAGACAGCCACACACCCGAACCTAGAACATTCTTCACTTGCTTGCCCCCCGTCTTTTGTGAGGGTTAGACATGCTCTGAGCACACCTACCAAACTGGGCTCCTCTAACAAGATAGGTAGCAAGAAAGCCTAATTTGAGAATCCTTCTGGAGCTTTGGCTTGAACAATGGCTCCAACCGCCTCATTAGGTGTGGGGTGGGGTCAGGACTGCGTGGCTTTGAACATGCTTACCGGTGGAAACATAAGCACCTAATGGGTTAGGCAGCAGCTGGACAATGGTTTTGAGAATGTCATTGGCACCTCAATGATGGACTAGAGTGCCTAAGTACCTATGTGAATCTGGCCCTTTTTTTTTAAACTGAAAAGAACAAACAGTTCAGTGAGATATTTAATTGAGTTTAAACTTGTGACATCAGTCTCTAGTCCTGCTGGTCAGCTATACTATGGTCTTAGTTTACAAGGTAACTACTATTTCCTCCATCTTTCCTGGACAGAAAATATCAGAATTCATACTTATTGTCTCAAACCTAATTCCCACATGATGCTTACATCAGTATCAACCCACTGTCTGACATCCATTGGGGCTGCAGTCATATCATCTACTTTGTAGAGGATGTTTGTTGGTGCTTTCTCTGCCTGTCTAATTATCCCCATGATGATAACCTGCATTGGAAGAGAAAGTGAGATCAGATTACCTGTGAAAAACTCAGGACCAAGGAAGTTTAAGGGTATGTTTAAGCGGCAAAGTCACCACCGTCAGATCGACCTACCTGGATCGACTGAGTGGTCAGTGTAGACCCGCTCAATTGATCCAGAAGTCGACGCTCATAAACTACCCCCTCAAGTGGCATAGCGCTGTGTCAATGGGAACGCGGTTCCTGTCAGCACAGTACAGTGAAGATGCCACGCAGAAGGGAAGCACAGCAGTCGACAGGAGTTAAGCAAGCTACACTGCGTAGCTTGCGTAATTCCCGTCCACTTCCGCTAAATCGCCAGGTAAGTGTAGACCGGGGCTGAGATTTAACACACACCACCACCATCCCTCCCACCCATGTGCACAACAGATGCCTACTCAGCAGCCTTTTTCACTTACCTGTGAGATCTCTATTTCTCGGATCCTGAATGTCTCATGAGTCTGCTCAGCAGCAAGTAGCTGAGACACTGTACATGGCACAATATTCTGAGATCGGGATCTCTGCAAAAGGGAATTTAAAGAAGGCTGAAAATTTCACCTTTTGATCTTTGAAAAGGAAAACCAGACTAGAAATTTACAAATTGTGGAAAAATCATATAACTAAGTACACTTGTAACAGTCTAAAATTACATACTGAAAGCATTTTTAACAGAAGAGTAACACTGTGTTTCCATAACCTTTGTATGTTCCCCATGAAGTCAGCACAAACCAGTAACACTGTTCTAGTTAATTCTCAGCAAAGCCCTTTAGATCACAGAAGAGACTGCAAGGGTTAAATAGTGAGTATAGCTCCCGCCAAGATGCCGGATTTGTTGTGTCTTAACTATACAAGACTGATAGATGATATCCAGTCTTCTTTTGAAAGCCTCCTGTGAAGAAGCTTCTACAACCTCCCGGGGCAGTCTATTTCATTGTCCTACTGTTCTTATAGTTAAAATTTTTTTCCTGAGATTTAATCTAAATATGCTATGCTGTAGTTTGAACCCACTGCCTCTTGTCCTGCCCTTTGTGGCAAGAGAGAACAACTTTTCTCCATCTTTTTTATGGCAGTCTTTCAAGTATTTGAAGATTGCTATCATGGCCTCCCTCAATCACCTCTTTTCCAAACTAAACATACCCAGTTCCTTTAGCCTTTGCTCATATGGCTTGCATTCCATCCCTTTGATCATTCTTGTCCCTCATCTCTGGATCCTTTCCAGTTTCTCTACATACTTTCTATACATTGGTGACCAAAACTGGACACACTACTCCAGCTGAGGCCTAACCAGCGCTGAGTATAGCAATACTACTTCCTATGACTTGCATGCCATGCCTGTTAATGCAACCTAAAATTGCATTTTCTTTTTTTTTTTTTGGCAACAGTTTCGCATTGCTTCGCATGTCCAAAGGGATTTACAAACATTGAGGCCATGTCAGCATTATAATTTTTAACTGAGTATGTGACCAGTTAGTGCCACAGGCAGCTCTAACCATAGTTTGAGTTCACTCACAACTGATACTCTTAGGAATCACAGCAGTTAACCATGCACTGTCCTTGCTAGTGGCATAGGCTGGCAGAGTCATCTTCCTCAACCAAGTTATAACACTGGGTTTGTTTTGTACTATGTAGAAGGGACAACCTAACTACATTTGTGTAACAAGGTTGGCCTGTCTTCTTTCTTTCTTTCTTCCTTCCTTCCTTCCAGCTTTCCCTATACATTGTTGGTATTTGTCCAGGTGCATATCCTTCATACTCCATTATCCCCTGCTGAGAACATATGGGATAGCGCTCCCAGTTTTCCCTGATACAAACACAGTAAGGCAGCATGGTAGGTATTGAGACAAAGGAGTATATTATTCTTTTGTTATTGTGGGAAAGAATTGCAGAGTTGACACAGCTCAGCTATGTTTGGTATAACCAGATCAGTAGTCATAAAATCATGGTTGCTGCTGTAGCACAGATGCAAAGTTTAATTAAGCCATAACATCCTGTGAGCAAGGTAAATATCTATATTCTGAGAGGGGAAACCAAAGTAGAGTATAAGTTACTTTCCCAAGCTCACAACACAAAGCAGTGGCAGCACCAAGATCAGAGCCTAGCTCCTAGGCCACTGTACTCCTCCCATTGCTGCTTCCCAATTCAATGTTATATTCGGAAGTTTGTCCTCAACTCGGTACAATTTGTTCTGTGCTGGGGAGGTATAAATAATCCTTCTCATGACAGGAATATAGAGAGACAAGCTCCCAAGCACACCTCCCCAGTATGACCAAGCACCTGTGGCTAAGCTGAGCTCTCACATTCTCTCACACCCAAGCCTCTTATCTGGAGTAGGAAGCAATACAGAAGATACCTGTTTCTTTTCTCCCTGGGTAGCTGTAGGAGAGCCAAACCCCCCTGGGGACTGGGTGTATCCTCCACTAATTGCAGCCCCGCCATAGCCACTGTCAAAGTCACCTAGGGAGAGAAGGGAAAGAATCAGGGTTACTAACCCAGTACTGCCAACCCCAAATGTTCAAAAAAAATACAAGTTACATCCCAAAAAAATCATACAATTGGCTTAAAATTAGAGAAAGATAGTAAATTTGGAGTTCTTTATATTTACAATTTTTGAACTTTTGGAGTCATAATTTCAGGTGTTTTCCAGCAACCATGTCAGCTAGAAGCTTACCCTTTCTACATGGAAAGCTGAGATCCTCACACATTCACATGACTCCAGAAGGTGCCGCTTTAAAATAGCTCCAAATATTATTAGGCTTGTGATAAAACAGTGAGAGCTGGCACCACTGCCAATAACCCTGCTCCACAGCCACGAATCCCACGGGCCTCTGCACTGCGCGGAGAGTCCCATCAGGAGAGACAGGAAGAAACTAGCCTCCCGCCCCCACGGCTGCCCCGATTTTTAACCTGCTCCCAAGTCCAAACTCCGCCAAAGTTCAGAGAAGGCACCTGAACGCTGAGCGCATGGGGCAGCAGGTCGTCCTGGAGAGGGGCAGAGCCAAGGGGTCGGCGGCCTAGGCTCGGAGAGACATACCCCCACCCCACCAGCCCCAGGACCACATCAGAGGGACCCAATGCCTGCCTCCCGCTACCTCACCACCCCTCCCCTCATCACCCCTTCCCCCCATTTCACCACCCCTCCCCCATCACCCTTTCCCCCCATTTCACCACCCCTCCCCTCATCACCCCTCCTCACCTCACCCCCTCAGCCCCATCCGCCACCTTACTCCCTCCACCACCACCTCACCTCACCACCTCACTCCCCCCCACTCCTCCCCGCATCACTCCTGCCCCCACCTCATAATCACCCCAACCCCTCCCCCCACTGCTCTGTCTCCCGCCAGCCCCTCACCGTGACCGTGACCGTGACCGTGACTGCTCCACATCACGGGCGCTGCGGACGCTCAGGCCGACGCTAGCCTAAGCCTGGATCCGGGAACGTGAAGAGTCGAGTCGCGCCGGGACACGCGTGGCTCCTCTGCGCGCCACAAACTCTCGACCAATCAGATAGCCCGACGCTCCGGCCGGCGCGTCGCTCCAGCCAATCGGCTCCCACCATGGCGAGGGCGGCACGTCTCCTTCCGGTGGCTTCAGATCCGGCGAGCAGATGGCAGCCGCCGCCATCTTTGCTGCTGGCACAGCCTGGCCAGCCACAGGCTCCATTCCCGCGCTCTGCGCACGGGCCAGGGGCGGGGCGATAGCAGTAGCGCGGCCTCTCGCGCAGTCGCTGCGGCTGAGGGGACTTGTGGCCGTGCCGTCGTTAGGCTCCATAATTAACGCCGCTCCGTATAGCCCTGCCCCCACGGGCTCGGTTCCGGCCGGGACTGGAGCTATTAAGCCCGGGCTGGCGGCGCGTCGCGGTGTCCCCGGTCCTCAGCCCTGCGGCCTCGAGCCGCCCGAGCGGAGCGGTTAGACCCGGCCAAGCCCCGCCGCGTCCTGGGGGCTCCCCTGGGACCCAGCACCCCCCTCTATGCCCAGCACCTCTCCCGTTGCTGTGTCCTGGGGGCTCCCCTGGGAGTTAGCACCCCCACTACACCCAGCACCCCCACTCTGCTGCTGTGTCCTGGGGGCTCCCCTGGGACCCAGCACCCCCACTCTATGCCCAGCACCCCCCTGCTGCTGTGTCCTGGGGGCTCCCCTGGGAGTTAGCACCCCCACTACACCCAGCACCCCCACTCTATGCCCAGCACCCCCCTACTGCTGTGTCCTGGGGGCTCCCCTGGGACCCAGCACCCCCACTCTATGCCCAGCACCCCCCTGCTGCTGGGTCCTGGGGGTTCCCCTGGGAGTTAGCACCCCCACTACACCCAGCACACCCCCCCATTGCTGTGTCCTGGGGGCTCCCCTGGAACCCAGCACCCCCTGCAGGCTGGGGGCCAGCACCCTCCCCCTGCAACCCACTGCCGTGTCCTGAGAGCCAGCGGCCCCTGGGCCCAAGCCTTCCCCTGCGCCTGGGCACTCGGCGCTGCGTACCAGCTGCCCAGTGTCCGGCGGGGGGAATGTTTCAAGCAGCTTCTCAACCCATGGGAGAAAACTGGGCAGCAGAAACAGCTGTGAGAGCCCTTGGCTGGTGTGCACAGGAGCTAGGCAGGCGTTTACAGCGATGGGATGTGGTCGCAATGCAAGAAGGCCCCTGTGATTTTGGGTGGCACCGACCCAGAAGGGTCATGTGATGGAGCCAGGAGGGGATGTGTGCTCTCTGTGTGGAGAACTGCTGCAACCGCCTCTGGAAACCTGCATGTCGTTCCAGGTGCCACCCGGAAAGTAGAAAGTAAGAACAAGAAAGTAGAACAAATTCTGAGAAGAGGAACTAAAATGAAGGGGGGTGGGCAGCGGTGTGTGAGGGAAGAGACGAGCTAAGCTATGAGGTGAGCAAACAGGCCATGTGAAATCTGCTGGTGGGTATTTGAGATATCTAAATATTCAGATCCCAATAGGAGAATTCATCCCAGAGCTGTGGCTCCCGTTGTGCTGAGTGACAGCCAACTGAAAGAGGCTGTGACACCTCCCTGGAGAATCCTATCAGTTCAGAGAGCTCTGTAGTTACCTTTCCCTGTGCTAGGGATTGAACTGGCCCCAGAAGCTGCTGAATGCAGGCCGTGCAAGCCACCTCTCCTCTGTCCCTGCTTGGGTGCTAGGGCCTGTCAGGAAAGAATGTGGTCCACAAAAGGATAGCTAGGTATAATAGGAGCCAGAGGCAATAGAGCAAAGGGAGTGTTCAGCTGAATATGAACAAATCCCTAAAGGGAGCTCTGCAAACACATCTTTAACAGAGTGTCCCATCCCCTGGGAGATTTAAAACCAGCCTGGTCTGATGCCGCACTGGTTGAGTTGAGAAGGACTAGATTCATGCTGTATAACTGCTACACCTTAACCCCCATGCTCCTCATTTTGGAGACATCTTGCAGGTTACAGACTTTCCCTTCACCCTCATGTGAATTGCAGTTAGGTTTGATACGTGTAGGTCACAAGCACTGAAATCTGACTGACAAGGGGAAGGATGCTGCGGGAAGCCAAGTAATTTCCAGTTTTCTCTTTATTCTGCTCATGTTCCTCTTTCGGGCCCTTGTTGAGCTCCTGTGTCCCCAAGTCAGGCCTGGGCTCTGTGAGAGCCTGAAAAGGGCCAATTCTGCCCTCTAGATTAGCTGGTGGGGCTCCATAGGAGAAACTGTGAAGACAAGATTTGGACCCAGGGAAGATTCTCCCTTTGGAAGGAGCAGGGGAGCACTTGCTTGCTCCCATTGTGCTGGCGTGGGCTGCTCGCCAGATTCTTTAAGAGCAACAGCCCTTCTCCTGGCATGGACTCCCAGCACCAGCAGCAGCTGTGCCCAGACTTGGTTGAAAGTGGCCCTCCACTGGCTGAGACCTGAGAGTATCTATCTTGAGGCAAGCTGGAGGTGTTCCCAATTCACACGTTGCCACAGAATCAGGTGAGGTGACAACGTCCTGGGATTGGTTCTCTTCTCTACAGCCCAGCGGGTAATTAGTCAGTAGCAGCGTTGCTGTCAGAGCTCCCTGTTCCAGATGGATTCCTTAAGATTCCTGCTGCTCCTAATGCACTGCAGAATTGCCACCACCGTGCAAGGTAACAGTCTGCTTGAGCTTTCTGTGGCTGCCTGATTTCTCTAGGACTGGGGGAAAGCGCTTCTTGCAAGGGCAGGTTTGCCATAACTTGATTTCTAAGATAAACGTGGCTTGCTAATGTCTCTAAACAAGTTGCAAGAACAAACCCATGATTTCTGGGGCAGCACATGGCTGGCTTTCCTGGCGTTCATGTGATCTGTTTCCATCTGGCCACTGATAGGAGCTTGTGTCGAGACCCGCCCTGTTTTGAGACGCAGCCAGGATGGCAGAGCGCTCAGCCCTGCCCTAGTTGCTGGAAAAATAACGTACAGAACTTAACGTGAACTTAGAGAAAAGGCACCCTTTGTATCTGCTATAGTCCCAGCAACCTACAAGATCCCCTAAGTGACAGAGCAATTAGAGGGCAAAGGCCTTCTTTGTCCCGTTTGTTCATGTCCATTTGGCAGCACAGTGGGGCTGGGGGATAAGGCAGCTGGTTCCCCCAGTGTGTACGTGTGTCAGTGGGCAACAGGAGGGAGAATGATATTAAAAAACCCAGGAAAATGGGATTGTAAAAAACCATTGGCAGGTTCCTTGGGGCCGGAGAGCCTGGTACCATCTATTAATTAGTCTGCAAGTGGGCAAGCGTTCCTTTAAGTGTGTTGGACTTAAGCACCTAGTGTCAGCATGACTCTGCCCCAGCTGATAACAGCCACGAACTCTGCCCTGAGGAATGTGCAGTGTAAGTGTAGTTCTAGCTCCAGAGAAGGGCTTGGGGCTGGGGAACGGAGGACGAGGAGGTATATATCTGTCTGTGGTCATGTGACTGCTTGAAATTGCCTTGGCCTCACTGAGTGCTTGTTTGGGGCTCGTAATTGTAGAGCTGTAGTACATACACCTGGCTGCTGGAGGTTCGAAGGAGGCAATGCCCCTGGTGCTGAAATCCTGCCCTGCCAAGTGTGAGGCACCCTCAGGGGAGGTGGAAGCTCTGTGGTTGCTGCGAAGCCAAGGGTCCCTGACCCATTCCATCTGCACACTCGGCACTGCAGCTCCAGTGAGGAGCAGTGTGTGCTTCTTCCCAACTTGCATCATGCATGGATGCAGACTCTGGGGCTGTATGCTGGACACGATGCATGGCTTGGTTTCTCAGCCAGGGCCTGCTCCTGGTGCTCAAGAAGCACTCTGCTTGTATCCTGCCCTGCTGCTGCACAAGTTCTCTGATGATCCGCCCTCCCCCCTGCAAATCTGAGCAAGACAGGCCAGAAGTTTGCCCTAAGTACTAGCACCCATGGCAGCCGCTGTGGGCAGCCTCTTTCCAGATGGTGTCAGTGTCCTCTCGCACTGAGGATACCCCTCTGAGGGCGGGGACCCCGGTTATTAGGAAGAGACAGGTATTGAGGATTTAATCATTAGAAATATAGATAATTGGGTTTTTGGTGCCCAGGAGAACTGCATGGTGACTCCCCTGCCAGATGCGAAGCTTGCAGATCTCTTGAGACACCTAGACAGACTCGTGTAGTTCTGGGGAGGAGCTCGTGGTCATGCTGCATGTAGACACCAGTGACATAGGGAAATGTAGGAGAGGGGTCCCAGAGGCCAAATTTAAGCTGCTAGGAAAGAGATTGAAGGTCAGGACCTCCATGGTAGCATTCTCTGAAATGCTTCTAGTTCCACATGCAGGGCCAGTTAGACAGGCAGAACTGCAGGGTCTCAATGTGTGGGTGAGATGAAGGTGTTTAGGTTTATTAGGACTGGGGAAGCTTTTGGGAAAGGAGGAGCCTATACAGGAAGGAGGGGCTCCACCTAAACCCAAACAGAACCAGATCATTGGCATGTAAAATTAAAAAGGTCATAGAAATGTTTTTGTTAGAAATAATCAAACAGGTTGTCCCTAGGGTGGACTGGGAAGACGGAACCATTTATTGCCTGCTCATTCCACCTTGACGCCGTGAGTGAGCAACGAGGGGGTTGCTTTACAATTCTTTTCTCCATAACAGTCTGTAAGTGTATACATTTCCAGCAACTCCCCATAGACCCTTATTTGGTTACACTGACACCTATAAAATGAAAATAAACTACATGATTAATACAATTATACCCGCCCCTGTTTGTTGTTTACAGGATTACCATACAGAGGGCAGACACATCACCTTAAAAACCTATTAATTTTACACTAACATTCTTTGAAGTAAAGGCATGCCGGGCAAAGAAAAAGATAAGGCTTTCTTCCCACCCTGGCCTTGTGCAGGAGTGGCGATAGTTATTTTGTTAGCCTCATCCCCTGCGGCAGATGGCCAGGAAGGGAGGAAAAGAAGAGAGATAACAGACTCTTAACTAGAATTCATACCAATTAGCAGAAACAAGGTTTGCCGTGCCATGACCCCATTCCCTGTAACTTAGGCCTGACCATGTGTCCAGCTTTTAACTCTTTACTTTCCTACATTTTTTAAACTAAGAGCTGGAGGAAAGCTGATGAGTGTGGAGAAGCACATGGTTCGGACAGACACATCCCTTAGGGGAGGGTCTATTAAAGGGGATACACTATATCTTATTAAAGAGAGTATAGAAGTTGATAAAGTACAGGTAGAAAATGAAGAGAAACAGTCAAATGAAAAAAGGTCTCATACAATTACATCACATAAAGGCAGACAATTAAAGATTGACACATTTTAATAAGTGCTTATATACAGATGCAAGAAGTTTAAATACTAAGGGCATGTCTACACTAAAAACTTAAGTCAACCTATGTTAGGTTTGACTTACAGTCACTGCAGTAGTTATTGTGGAAGATTCATGTCCTTCTGTCATTGCAGCTGCACCGCTGTAATGTCTCTAGTGTAGCTGTGCTCTATGACGAGTGCATTTGAGTGCCAGGTATTACATGAGGATATTGATATGTTGCATTACAGAAACTTGGTGGAATGATGATAATCAATGGGACACAGTAATACCAGGATACAATCTACAACAAAGTAGATTGTGGTGGGTGAGTGGCACTGTATGTGTGGGGAAAAAAGCATAAATATAGTTAAATATATAAATATAGTTAAATCTTAAATGCATCAAACTGTACAATAGAATCTTTATGGATAGAAATTCCATGCTTTAATAATAAGAGTACAGCAGTAGAAATATATTACCAACTACCTGACCAAAATGGTGACGACGACTGTGAAATGCTCAGAGACATTAGAGAGACTACAAACAAAGAAAACCCCAATAATAATGGGGGAAGTCAACTATCTCCATATTGACAGGGAGTATGTCTCCTCAGGATGGGAGCCAGAGAGAACATTTCTAGATATCATTAATAACTGTTTCTTGGAACAGCTAGTCCTAGAATCACAGAGGAGAGGCAATTCTTGATTTAGTCCTAAGTGGATCACAGGATCTGGACCAATTGGTGAATATAGCTGAACCACTCAGTAATGGTGAGCATAATGTCATGAAATGTAACATCCTTGTAGGGGCAAAATACCAAAGATACCCACCATGTTTCGAAGCATTTAACTTAAAAAGGGGGAGATACATAAAAATTAGGAGGAGGCTAGTTAAACAAAATAATAAAAGGAACAATCATGAGTGAAATGCCTACAAGCTGCATGGAAACTTTTTGAAAACACCATATCAGAAACTGGAAGCCTGTCGAACAATCAGTTGGGCCACTGGATGATTGAGGTGCTAAAGAAGCACTCAAGGAAGAGTAGGCTGTTGCAAATGAAGCTAAATGAATTCTTTGCATCAGTCTTCACTGCAGAGTGTGGGGGAAATTCCCATATCTGAGCCATTCTTTTTAGGTGACAGATCTGAGGAATTGTTCTAGATTGAGGTGTCAGTAGAGGTGGTTTTGGAACAAATTGATAAACAATAATAAATCACCAAGACAAGATGGTATTCACCCAAGAGTTCTGAAGGATATGAAATTACTACTATCTGTGGTATGTAACCTATTGCTTAAATCAGCCTGTATAGCAGATGACTGGACGATATGAAATTACTACTATCTGTGGTATGTAACCTATTGCTTAAATCAGCCTGTATAGCAGATGACTGGACGATAGCTAATGTAATGCTGATTTTTTAAAAGGATCCAGAGGCGATCCTGGAAATTACAGGCCAGTAAGCTTAACTTCTGACCTGGCAGATTGGTTGAAATTACAGTAAAGAACAGAATGATCAGACACACAGATGAACACAATTTGTTGCTGAAGAGTCAAAATGACTTTTACAAAGGGAAATCACACCTCACCAGTCTATTGGAATTCTTTGAGTTGGTCAGCAAATGGGGTGATCCAGTGGATATCGTGTATTTGGAATTTCAAAAAGCCTTTGATGATGTCCCTCACCAAAGACTCTTAAACAAAGTAAGGAGTCATAGGATAAGAGGGAAGGCCTGTTCATGGATTGTAACTGGTTAAAAGTCAGGGGGAAAACAGTAAGAATAAATAGTCAGTTTTCAAAGCAGAGAGAGGTAAATAGTGGTGTCCCCCAAGGATCTGCACTGGAACTAGTGCTGTTCAACATATTTATAAATGATCTGAGGAAAAAAAGGTAAATAGTGAAATAATGAAGTAGCAAAATTTGCAGATGATACAAAATTAGCTGAGTTTAGTTCTGTTTTGAGCAGGGGGTTGGACTAGATGAGCTCCTGAGGTCCCTTCCAACTCTATGATTCTACTCCAGATAGTTAAGTCCAAAGCAGACTGCAAAGAGCTCCAAAGGGATCTCATAAAACTGGGTGATTGGGCAACAAAATTGCATTTATCAACATTGAATTTCATTTGCCAAGTAGTAATGCAAATTGGAAAACATAATCCCAGTTATACATGCAAAATGATGGGGTTTAAATTAGCTGTTACCAAGAAAGGGATCTTGGAGTCATTGTGGATAGTTCTTTCACTTCGATCCAGTGAAATCGATCTGACAGCAGTGAATTTGCCGCCATCATTGAAGATGTAGCCTGAGACTGGTGTTTGTGTGGGTGCAAAGAGTAGACAAGGGCTCAGTTACTGTGTGAGCTCAGGGAAATGGTTCCCCACAGAGATATCAAGTCAGAATTGGTCACAGAAACTTTATTCTTCCCCTGAAATGCTACTCAGCAGAGAGCCAGGCTGTGCTAACGTTGTGTGAATGGCCAGGACTCCCTTTCACTGCCACAACCTAGAGGAGCAAAAACCAGAAGGGTGGACATGGAAGGGGGATCGCTGGCTCTCTGGCCTGCTTTTCCGTTCTCCCATTCCATTAAACTGCAGCTGCTCCTCTGTGGGAGCCCAGAATTTGGATTCCACTGGGGGAGGTGAGGCCTGGCAGAAGGAGGTGGGTGTGGCCGGGCGGGTCAAAAAGCATTGTGGGGCAAAGAGCCTCAGCCCAGAGATTGCTGGCTTCCCCAGAACCCCCATGTGCGGAGAACAGCCCTGCCTGTGACCACAGAAAAGAATTGCAGGAGTCACTGTCTTCTAACACTGAACAAGGAACTCAATTAGCATAAGTACAACAGTCATCTCCCTACAGCTGCCTGACATCTGTCTGTTCCTGCTTCAGCATGTAACTCCTGCATGAAAACTTCTTACCCCTGTCCTGCTGCAGATTTAAAGAAATAGTTCGCTCATCCTCATGGAACCCAGGCCAGCCCCTCCATGGGAAGGATCCAGCATAAACTCTGCCAGTCTGAGCCCTGTGCAGGAATGGCCACCCTGACTGTGTCTGCGCCAGCATGTTTAGGGATCTCCCACTCTTGTGCTGCCAGTGGGGCCGTGCCACCTGCACAGAGCAGTGGTGACTAACAGCACCTGAGCCCTGTCGGTGGCGGCTCCTCCCAAACACTGGGGCAGATGAGTTTGCCTTGTCTGCACTGCATGAGACGAAAGCGCTAAGGCACTGCACAGGAGTCTGCAGTTCAGCAAACCCAAAATCCTCTCTGCATCTTCCACTCACGGAGAGCTTGTCCCACCCACGCAGCTCAGCTCAGCAAAGCCTCTGCCATGGTCCCCTCCTGCAAACACCAAGTAACAATAGGGAGACGCACACAGGGCAGCTTTTCCGTCCCCAGTGCGCCTGGTGAGCAACCCCCAGCTCCTCCTCCACATTGCTCAGTTCAGGGAGGCTCCTTGCTTTGACTCTGACCCCAGCTGGGGTTGCTCCTTGGTTTGACCCCAGCAGGGCTTTAGCCACCCAGAATCCACATCCTGCTCTCGGCTCAGCAAGGGGTTCCAGGAGGGTAGGGTGGCTGCACGCTGGGGGTTGCTTTGGGAAACAGTCACATTGCTAATAATTCTTTGTCGTTTGCCTGACGCTGGTCTGGGGGCTTCATGTTTAACTGTCTGGTTGGGATTACCTAGGTCAGGGATTGTCCACTGACCCATTGCGGTCACACTGGCTTGTTAGCTCCTAACAGCCCCTCAGTCTCTGCAGCCTGCAGAGATTAAAGGACAACCCAGAGGTGTGTGCACTTTGCCTGAGTTGTTAGTTTGGATTGCGCTGCCCAGCAGTGCTTGTCTGGAGCGTGCTGTGTGGTGTCTTACATGGCCCCTATCACTGCAGTATCAATCTGAACACCTGACACTCTGTGCTGTATTTACCCCCTGCCACACAGGGCAGTATTGTTATTTCCTTGTTACAAATGAGAACTGAGGCTCCCAGAGATGAAGTGACTTGCCCAAGGTCACACAGGAAGCCTGTGGCAGAGGCAGGAATTGCAGCCATGTCTCCCAACTCCCAGGCCAGTGCCCTCATCACTGAGCCATACTCCCTCTCTACTGAGGGCTTAATAGTTATGTCCGTAAACTTGCCATATGGACCCTTTTGTTTTGGAACAACGGTGTCCATACAGGGCATTATTCCAGTAGAACTATAGCTGTATAATGCTCTCTGACCCCATGGCTTCCCAGCTGGCACAGTCACCTCAGGTGTTTGATTTCACTGCACTGCGGTGTTTGTTCTGTCTTTGGCAGGTCACTTTTGGCACATCACAGACCTCCATTTGGACCCAGAATACAAAGTGACAACAGACCCTCTCCAGGTGTGTCCGTCTGCTGGCTCCCAGCCAGTGCCCAGTGCAGGCAAATGGGGAAATTACCTGTGTGATTCTCCTTGGATTCTCATAAACTCCTCCATTTATGCTATGAAGGAGATCCTGCCTGATCCGGACTTCATCCTTTGGACTGGGTAAGGAGTCTGTGCACAGCAGTGAAAGCGAGGGCGTGATCACACGATATGCCCATGCATGTTGTGATTAGATGTCACATGCAGGAACACTTGGCGTTCTACTCAGTGGCATATGCACAACAGCTGCTGCTCTGCAATTAGCAATTGCAAACACAGGACAGGAAGAGACCTCCTGGTCATCAGGTCCAGTCCCCTGCTACCACAGGCAAACCCATCATATCATCCCCTTCATAGACTAATTAAGGTCCATTTTAAAACCAAGGAGGTTTCTTGCCCCCCAGTGCTTCTATTGGGAGGCGATTCCAGAGCCTCACTTCTCTAACCGTTGTTGGGCAGAGTAAAACCAGTACCTTACACATGAATCGTAACTGTCACAGGACTTTGAGACCCACACATCTCAGGCCAGGACTCCCATCCCGCTGCGGGCACTGTGATTGACAGCCCCTCGCGTGCACTCACTCTACTGGCCCTGTGCTGTCGGCATGGCCTGCATCCTCTCCAGCCACTGGAGCACAAAATTGTGCATTGTTAAAGGCACCAGAAGAAGGGTTTGGAAGACAGCTTTGTGTCCCTTTTAAGAGTCTGGAAGGCTTGTTTCTAAAAGGGGCTGTTTTACTTTTGGCATACGAGGAACGTGGAGCCTGCTGTGCGGGTTCTGCTGGAGGCCCTTCTTGGAGCACCCAGAGACGGGTCAGGAGCCCTTCGTGGAAGAGGTGGGAGTTTGCTTCCCTAACAAGTGAGCTTTTCTCCAGCTGCGCAGTCAGGCACTTGAGTTACAGACACACAGAAAGAAGGAGCTTTATTTCTCCTCAGTTAATCCGGCTTCTCTCTGTCGGTCTGTGTGATGTCAGAACCTCACTAGTCCTCCGGTCAGCCAGGGCATCTTCCAAAAACAACGGAGTAGAGCTAGACCCAAATTTCTAATGTAAAAAAGAAAAAGCTGAACAAAATGGAACAGGTTCTTTCCCTGAACAGTTCCCCAAATGTTCACCGAAACCACAGCCCACAGGCTAAGTGCGTAAGTTACCGAAGTGCTGCCTTTTCTTGTGTGTGTGCAGGTTCTTCCCTGAGACAAGTGGGTGAGGTAACATCTTTTATACCTCGCCCCCCCGTCTCTCTAATATCCTGGGACCCACGTGTACTCTGCCTACAAGCTCTTCCCTTTCAGACTGCTAGCTGCATGTGCTGTCTCTGCTGTTTTCCAGTGATGATACCCCTCACGTCCCCAACGAGAAACTCGGAGAAGAAGCGGTGCTGGAAATAATTGCCAATGTGACGGCTCTGATAAAACAGGTGTTTCCAGGTACGAGTCACCTGAGCTGACAAACCAAGAAGGTGGCGGTTTAGAGACTATCTGACCTAGCTCCCAGTGGGAGGAAAGAGCAGCTCAGCCAGAGAGAGCTGGCAAACCTAGAGATGGGGCAGCCATCGAAGAAGTCTAGCACATGGGAGGGTATGAGGGCTTATTTGTCCCCCCTCCTATGGTTTATAAATTCTATGCATGGGAGGCATGAACTGGGGGGTGGGGTCCAGCACCCCTTTATGGTCCCTGGTTAGTATCACTCTTGAATGGGAAGCACACCGCAAGGGGGACGTTTGGAAAAGCAGCAGCCTTTGAACTATTCATGGTGGAAAAAACCATTGGAAAACTCCTCTCCTGCTCGAACATCTCAGCCATGGAGAGAAGGGATTATCCCTACACTGGGGCCTGATCATCAGATCCGTTGGCCTAGCACTGACATGTCCAGCACAGCAAAGCACATCTGGCCCCTCTGTGGCCTGTGTCCCCAGTCGATGGAGAACCAAGCATGGGTCATTCCTCGGAGCAGCGCACGCGTGGCTCGCCACTAGTGCAAAAGGCCCGGTGGCCATCAGCAGCACAGGTGTCTTGTGACTACTGAATGGGCCAGTGCTCCTGCAGGGTCAGGGCCTGACTGCGTGGAGTCACTCAGCATTCCCCACTGCCCCAGACCCATCACTGACTGTCTGTTCGGACACGGTGCCATGCCACAGCTCTGGAAATCGACGGCTTCCGTTTTCCCGCAAGGGCTCACCCCCACCCTAAAGCACTCCCCGTCCCCTTGTGCTCGCTCTGTCACTCACTAGAAATGGCTCCCCAGGTGCTGATTTTAAGCAATTCCGCAAGTGCTCCCCTAAGCAGCTCCTCCCTAGGCCCTGCTTAAAGCCCTCGCACTAGCTCTCCGGGAGGACATGTTGGCTCTGCCCAGTGGGATTCGCTCCCTGTGTTTGCAACAGCTATTTCGGTGGCGCTGCATAAGTTCAGAACACCACGGTTTTCCTCCCGGCGCAAGCAGGAATTCACTCTCCAAAGCTGTCCAGTCCTGGCCTCAGGCTGGCACCAGGGGCCTGTTCGCGTCTCTTGATGGTGTTTGTTCCCCAGCCACTGGGCTGAGAGCACCACAGAGCCACTGGCTGGGAATGTCATCCAGCCGTTCCTGCCCTGCCCGGCCCCTGAGCCATTCTCTCCTCTCCAAAGCTGTAAGCGTCCCTCCACTCTCCAGAGCCCCAGAACAGGCCGTACGTTCCTTCCCGTTTTCTCTTGTTTCCCTACAGACACTAAAGTCTATCCTGCGATGGGCAACCATGACTTCCACCCCAAGAACCAGTTCCCGGCAGAGGCACACAGGATCTACAGCGCAGCCGCGGAAGTGTGGCGCTCATGGCTCAGCAGTGCCTCCATCCAGACGTTCAAAGCAGGCATGCCCAGCACGCCGGCCCGGCTCGCTCCCGCCGCCTGCATTGCTGGGGAGAAGGGAAGGGGGTCGGAGGAATCCCCAGTGTCCGTCCTGTGCAGCTGGCAGTGCCGCCCTCTCCAGACAGAGCAGTTTGGGGCACGGCTGCAGCTAGAGGAAGGGCCCGAACAATGAGCTGCCAACCTGGCACCGGCACCCGGAGAAAAGGAAAGAGGTTTCCTTGTGCTCGGTCGCTCCTGCTTTCTGCCAGCTGCACAGACGGGTGTCCCAGGGTGTCCCAGCCGGCACAGAAGATTTAGGGCTGAGCTGTAAAGAGTAGGAGGATCTTTTACTGAGGCCGCTGGACACAGACAGGCCCGTGGTTCTCTCTTGCACAGACTCAGGCCTCCCTTAATCCTGGGCTGACGTAAGCAGCCATGGGTGGAAGTGCTGGGTACACTCGAGCAGCGTCTCTCTGTTGCAGCCACTGTGGGCCACCAGGGGCTTTTCTGGCAGCCACAACCTCCTGGGCAGTGAGTGGTGGGGACTGAGGGGGCAAAGCAGCGGCCCCTCTCCCATGGCTGCCAGTGCCCCCCCGGAGCCACAAATGCCGGCGGAGCAGGCGGCTGATGTGGGTTCCCCACCTTCCTGGGACGCTGGGACTCAGGCTCCGGCTGTGCAGCATTGGGCTCCATCCCCTGGCCACGGGGCTTCAGGATCTGGCCCCGGGCTCTGCCCACCCTATCCCCCCTGGTCCCCACTGCCTCCTCCGGCCCCTGGCTGCGTGGTGGCAGGCACTGGGCCCTGGGATGGCTCCAGCCCCCAGCCATTCTGTGGTGGGTGCCAGCCTCAGGCTCATCCCCCATCCCCCCAACCCTCACTGTGTCCTCCAGCCCTGGGCTTTGGCTGTGCAGCTGCAGGGCTCCAGCCCCAGAGTCTGGCCCAGGCTCACCACCCCAGCCCCTGCTGCCTCCCTGACCGCCCCACACATTCATTGCCCCAGCCCCTCTGCTTCCCTACCCACCTCCCCATCCAGGGCTTAATTTGTTCCCCGAGGTGCCAGGGTGAGTAAGTCTGCTGTGAAAAGTGACGTGTGTATGTCTGTTAACAGCACTTTGCACTGCAGCAGACTTACTAGCTAGCAAGTCTGGGGGGAAAAAACCAAAAAAGCAAAGAAACAACAACAGAAAGACAAGAATATGCAAAGCCTCTTATTTGTGTTTCTAGTCTGTTTAGCTCCAGTAGAGAATAGAGACAACTGTACATTAGCTTTGTTACTGAATCTGGAAAAACCCCACATAAGTAAATGACAAAGATTTGGACGTGTATACGCGCATATTTCATATTTGTTTTTCCTAAAGTTAATTAAGTATTTGAGGAAAAATGTCAGCGCGACTACCAGCAAGAGTTGGTGGCCACCCTCTGAGCCCACCAAAGCATTTGTTGTGAGAATCCCTGCGCTGGAATCATAGATTCCAAGACCAGAAGGGGCCACTGTGATCCTCTAGTCTGACCGCCTACGTAGGACTGCTCTGAAATAATTCTACTGCCCGATGAGCTTGTCCTTGAACAGGAACCCAGGATGCATTTAGTTAGTGAGCAAAATAAACCCCAGGCATGCTGGAGAGCAGTGAGCTTCTTTACTTTGGCTTCTTTACAAAACATTTCCCATCAGGGCATGACCAGAACTTCAGCTGCATGGAGCTGAACCTGAAGTAGAAACAGGAGGGGAATTTGGGAAACAGAAGCCAGCAAATGTTCTGCCTTCAGGTCTTTCTCCTGCTGTTTGTGTTTTGCAGGTGCTTTCTACAGCGAGAAGCTGCTTGTTCCCAATACAAAAGGACAAATGATTATCCTCAACACCAATCTGTATTATGATAACAATAATCAGACATCTGGCATGGAGGACCCTGCGGGGCAGTTCCAGTGGCTGGAAGATGTACTGACTAGTGCATCAAAAGCAGGAGAAATGGTAAACCGGTTTTCTTCTTGACTTCTCCCACCCTGGAAAGTCCCTCCTGGAAGCACCTTCTGCCACTGAGCTCCTGCTTGGTTTATAAACCCTGGAGACCTTCTCCTCGGCTTGGAAGCATGCACTTGGTCTGTACTCAGCCCGGCTCTTTGCTGTTGTAGGTCTACATTGTGGGACACATCCCGCCTGGTTTCTTTGAGAAGAAGCGAGGCAAACCCTGGTTCCGGAAGCACTTTAACAAACGATACACAGAAATCGTGCAGAAGCACCATGGAGTGATAGCTGCCCAGTTCTTTGGGCACCATCACACGGACAGCTTTCGGATGTTTTACAATGATGGAGGTACCATTCCTTGGCGTGGTCCGATCTGCTCACCCACACTTTGGCTACACTAGGCGAATGTCCTATTACTGAACGTGATTCTCGGTGATGTTCCCCAAATGCTGCTGAAATTGGTTCACGTGCAAGGAAATATTTATTCTGCATCACCCATTCTGGAAGCACGGAAGGTGGTTTGGTGCGGTCTGTTCTAGCACACACTCTTGTCAGCACCAAACCGAGGGGCCCTTGGCTGAAAACCATTGTCACCATGACGTGGCAAGACCCCAGCCATGCCTCAGTCACTGTTGGGGGAGTCCTGCCTCCCAGCGCTGTGCGGTAGGACATCCCAGAGTGCACCGCTCCACGCGATGCTGGCGCCTGGACCCCAGGCACTCTGTCCCTGTGCTGGGACACAAAGGGGTAGTAGCCCAGATCTCTCCAGCCCGTGTCACTGACTGATCAGTGTCTGTCATGTGGCTCGCGGGCTGGGAGCCGCAGAGGGTGTGAGTCTTACAGCCCCCAGCGGCAGAGCCTGGTTTACCAGTTCCAACCTGGTGGCAGCCCAGCTAGTGGGAGATGTTGCTAGGTGTGGGTTCACTGACACACAGTTGAGGTAGGTGGGTCAGGCAGCAGCACCGCAGGCGAGTCTCCAGGCACAAGGGTTGTTGCTGGACTGGCCCTGACACATGCCAGGGTTTTACTCAGCTGTGGCTCATTTTGCCTTTCAGGTTCCCCGATCAACACCATGTTTGTAGCCCCAGGAGTGACTCCGTGGAAGACCACGCTGCCGGGCGTGCACAACGGTGCCAACAACCCTGGGATCCGCGTCTTTGACTATGACCGAGGCACCCTGCAAGTGAAGGTGGGAGATGTCCCCACACTGATTGTCTGTCCCCTTGGGGCATGACTGCCACAGCCCGGGGGCTGCTCACCCAGCACCTCCAAGTTGCTCTAACAAAGCCGAGCCAGAGGTAATCTAAGGCCAAAGGCAGGGGCCTCCTGGGAGAGAGGCAGGCCAACTACTCCCGGGTCGCAGTGCACGGGAGGGTTTGGCTGTACGTGGGAGGGAGATGTGGGCCTTGGCCAGCTGCTGGGATAAGCGCTCCCGGGCGGTGCAGGGTTGCTCCTCACAGTCTAGTCTCTGGTCACTCAGTCTACTTCTAAATATCCCAGGCAATGGGGCTTCCAGCACTTTCATTTGGGGACTGAAATCACAGCTGACTAGAGCTCACATTCAAGACTCTCGCTCCCATACAGAGCATGGTCTAAGTCTTATCTACACTATAAATAGGACCCGTACTGTAACCGGATCAGGGAGTAGCTGTGTTGTATCGATGCTACCTGCAAAGGGGAACACGTGCTTGTCTCCTTTGCTTCTTTACGATGAGGACAGAAGGCCTGAGAGCATCAGTTTTATAAACTCACCGGTTTGTGCCATTAGAAATGCAAGTTTAGCTGCCCTGGAAGACTCTGTGGAAGGCTGGAGAACCAGTGAAGGAGCCAAGAAAGGGAATGCTGGCAGACTCAGAGTAGAAGGGTTTTATAGCCAGACTGTGTAAACCTCGGCTTTCTCTTTGACTTATCACCTGGTAACTTGGCTGAGCCATTAGCACTGTGGAGAAAGGAACCTTTCCTAAAGATCCAGCCCCCTGCTGCTCCAGGAAAGGCTCCTGCTTACAGTAAACACCCCTTAGACCTCCCCGCATCCTCCTGCAAAGCCAGAGGAGGCCGGTTTCAACAATGCTGATATTTCTGTGGTGGAAAACAGCCCAAGTGCCCTGTCAGCCCTTCTCCAGCCAGTATAAGGAACCAAAATGGGGCACAAATCCAGTCCGGTCAAATTCCTTTGTAGGCGACCTTTAAAGCTGGCCCCTGCAGGTTCCTGGTGCCTGCAGTGTTCTCATGTCCAAGAGCCCTTTAACTTGGACCCCCATTAAAGCCCTTGGCACGTGTCCTGTTACTTGAGGGGATCAAGCCCCCAGCATGATGGCCAGGTCCCTAAGCAAGACCAACATCCAGCCAGACTGCCCCGCTGGAGTTGGCCGGCAGCCAGCCAGACACGCCTACGCTCCACTCACTGGGTGGCTGCTGACTCTGCACACCAGGGTTTGGAGGTGCAGGAAGTGCCCCACGCCAGCACTGGGGACAGCCCAGGCCCAGCACAACCCTGGCGGGATTTTTCATTCCAAGTGTTGTTTCTTTGCTCCTTTGCCCTAACACTCCCCTTGATCTCCTCTTTCTCCCTGCAGGACGTAGTGACGTACTATTTAAACCTCACCCAGGCTAACCTGGTGGCCCCACGATGGGAGAGAGAGTATCGGCTGACTGAAGCCTTCCAGGTCCCCGACGGGTCTGCACACTCCATGCACACGGTGCTGGAGAAGATATCGCAGGACAAGCACTACTTACAGCAGTACTACCAGTTTAACTCAGTCAAGTATGACCTTGCCGAGTGCGACGAGGGCTGCCAGGTGGATCACGTCTGTGCTATTAGCGCAGTCGATTTCATAAAATATGACGAGTGCCTTAAAAGCAGGAGCTTTGCATCTGTGTCTGCTCTTCCAGCAACGCCCCTTTTCTTCCTCTGCATCCTCAGCTGCCATGGGAGCCTCTGGCGCCTCTGAGTGGGTGCAGCCCTGAGAATGCTGCACATGACCCGATGGCAGCGAATGCCCTGCTGGGTGCAACTTCCTCAGGCTGACGATGAAATCGATTTTATGGCCAGGGTTTTGTGACCCGGCCTTGACCCTTTCGAATAAAGCTGGTTGGGTTTGGAAGGTTTGGTGTCATTGCTGGTGCTAGGCGCTCCACTCTCTAGCCGGTGACGCAGGCGAGGAAATTGCTGTCCACCCACCCTGGTGTGAGAGGGGCCCTCCCGAGTTGCATAGTCTTCGACTCGGCCTGCCAACGTGTGGGATCAACACCCGGCCCCAGCCCGCGGAGTTCAGCCCCCGGGCGGCAACTTGCATTAAGAACTCGCCTTTCCTTAGCTCAAGTGCCAAGCTGACCGAAGTGGCTGAGGGGGTGGCACGTGGGGCAGCAGGCGAGCCTGCCTTGGAGAAGCCAAGACAGCGGGTTCTGTTCCCTGTTCTGAGGCTCATTTACCGTGTGAACTTGAGCAAGTCTCTTAGGCCAAGATTTTCCAATGTCAGTGTCCAAAAGAAATGGCTGATTCCAAGTGGAGGGCACCCGGCAGTGCCCGCTGAGGTCAGCCCGCCAGTTCGCTCCCTTAGCGTAGACGTAGGGCCTGAATTTAGGCACCTATTCAGGAAAATCTTGTTCTTTCTGACTCAGGGCCCACCTGTAAAAGGCCGCGGCTTGGTGCCCCTACCCCACGGTGCCCGGAGACACATGGATGAGAGGGTGCAGTGGTGTTATCAATATCTACATGGAGCCACAGAGCAGCTTGCCAGGGCAGTAGGCCTGGATCGGATGGTTTCAGCTGCTAGGTTTGCCCTTGGCTGCCTTGTTTCCTCATCCAGGGGCAGGATCCCTGCTCTGTGTCGGAGGAGGAGTGAGGCATGGCTGTGTGACGCTAGAGCAGTTATTGTAATGTGCCCTCCACAGCCGCAAAGAGCAGCGTGCTGCACCTCTCCTAGGGCTTTTGCCGCCCACAAAGGGATGTAGAGCTTGGGATGCAGAAGCTGGGCAAGGGCTGCGGAGGTGGCGGGATGGCGGACACAAACATTTTCTGTGGCAAAGCGTCCCAATGGTATCCATGGCGTCCCCCCACCACCCCCTCCCCCCGGAGCAGATGGCTCCAGGCAGGGATTCTCACCATGGGTGATTCTATGGAGCACACACTAACACAGACATCATTTTGTGGCATCTCCCCTCCCATTCATGAGCATCCAGTCCCAGCACCCATTGCAGTCACCCTTGCAGAGATCACCTCCGCGCCCATTCATAACTGCCAGCCTCTCCGTCACACTCAGTAACTTCCCTGCAGGAGCTGCAGCAATTGCTGCTTTGGGAAGGGAAGATGCATTGAGTGTCTTTAATGCTGTGCATCAGCTGGAAACAAAGAGGCGGAGCCAGCACCATGTGCCCATGGACACCCAGCACTTGCTCCACAGCTCCCAGTTTGGAAACCATTGGCTTAGGGGGAAACAAACATCTATATTTACTGTCTCTGGGGCTCCCAGCTCGCCGCGTAGGCCCTCAGAGTCTGTGCAAAGCACAGCAGTGAGTTTATGATGGGAGCTGGGACAAACCACGGATTGGCTCCCCCCTAGCCTGCTAGCTACCCTGAGTTTAGTTTGTGGGTTTTTCAAACCAGGCTATGGTAATTAACTGTCTTTTGAGTGGGAGTGACCCTTAAAGAGCCCATGATGCAATTTATACAGTATAGGTTTTCCTTGGTGCCAGTGTAGCAAAGTTCATAGATGCCAAGACCGGAAGGGACCATTGTGATCATCCAGCCTGACCCCCTGTATAACACAGGCCAGAGACCGGCCCAAAATAATCCCCAGAGCAGAGCTTTTAGAAAAACACCCATCCTGGTTTAAAAATTGTCACTGATGGAGAATCCACCGTGACCCTTGGTAAATTGGTCCAATGGTTAATTACTCTCACTGTCAGAAATGTACTCCTTATTTTCAGTCTGTCTAGCTTCATCTTCCAGCCCATGGATTGCGTTATACCGCTCTCTGCTAGACGGACGAGCCCATTGTGACAGTCTGGTGGGGTTCAATTCAGATCAGTGAGGGGCTGTGTCACCACCTGCCCCGTAACCCTAGGTGCCTTACACTACGTTGCTGCTGGAACTCCCAGCTTGGGGCACTCACAACCAGCCTGCCGGACACACCCTGAGTGGCTGTGTGCTGAGGCAGCCCTGGCGTAGCAGCTCTTACCTAGTTGCCTGACTACAGCCCCAGTCTGGCTTCCACCAGCCCGGTGAGCCCAACACACGCCTAGGCCCGAATTTCCCCCAAGCCATGTGGTCTGCAATGGCCAGCTCGCGCCGGGACACTTCAGAGAAATGGTGTGGGTCTAAAGACACAAAAACACGTCACAACTTCTTAACCCTCCCATTTAAACACAGCACTGAGCTGGTTTATGGTAAGTATAAAACCAATTTATTAACAGCAGGACAAAGGTTAAATGATGCCAACTAAAGGAATAATGTTAGAAAGGGTTACAAATGCCCGGAAAGTGAAAATACACATCGAAAAGTCTAAAACTCAGTCTAGCAAGATATATCTTCATTCAAGATGGTTTCTCTAACCAGTCATGCCTTTGCCCAGTCCTGGCTGACTTCCCCTCAGTCAGGACCTTCCACAAAAGTACAAGCTGTTGGTTTCGTTTGTCTTTTTAAGCATAAGATCTTTGCCTCAGCAGGTTTCTGACCTATATTCTGTTCCAAAGACTTCAAACCCCCTTCACCTGAAGGACCCATATTGCTCAGCTTCCAAGAGCGCTGTTGCCTTGTGTCTGTCTAGTATATTTTCCAAAAGTTCAGGAAAAACAAGGTTACTTACCAGTAACTGCTGTTCTTCGAGATGAGCTGCTCATGTCCAGTCCATATAGGTGTGTGCACGCCTCCGTGCACGGTTCCCGGAACTTTTTTCCCCTTAGCAGACCCCGTAGGGCTGGCTCCGGTGACCCCTGGAGCCCCGTGCACATGCTGCGGTATATTAGGCGCTGCCGGCCCTAGGCCCCCTCAGTCCCTTCTTTCTGCCAACTCCGGCGGCGGGGACGGGGTGGGTTGTGGAATGGACATGAGCAACACATCTTGAAGAACATCAGTTACTGGTAAGTAACCTTGTTTTCTCCTTCGAGTGCTTGCTCATGTCCATTCCACTGTAGGTGACTAACAAGCAGTACCTTGGAGGTGGGTAGGAGTTACCGGTGAGCTGCCCCTGCACCGCTCTGCCGAATCCTGTGTCCTCTCTCGCCTGCTGGACGATGGCGTAGTGGGACGTGAAGGTAGCACCGACGACCAGGTGGCAGCTTTGCAGATGTCCTGCAGGGGCACTCTCTCCAGGAAGGCTGGAGACGAGGCTTGAGCTCTGGCTGAGTGCGCTGTGATGGTTCCCGGAAGTGGCACCCTCGCCTGCTCGTAGCAGAACTTGATGCACAATATAATCCACGAGGAGACGTGCTGGGTGGAGACAGGTGAGCCCTTCATCCGGTCTGTCACTGCGACAAGGAGCTGCATCGATTTCTGGAACGGTTTTGTACACTCGCTGTAGAAGGCCAGGGCTCATCTCACGTCCAGCGAATGCCATCTCCTCTCCTCCTCTGAACCGTGCGGTTTGGGAAAAAACATGGGGAGAAAAATATCTTGGTTACAATGAAATTGGGAAACCACCTTGGGCAGGAAGGCTGGATGCGGCCTCAACTGCACCTTATCCTTATAGAGCACAGTGTAAGGGGGCTCCGAGGTCAAGGCCCTAATCTCGGAGACCCTCCTGGCTGAGGTAATGGCCACCAGGAAGGCTACCTTCCATGATAGCATGAGCAGGGGGCATGAAGCCATGGGTTCAAAGGGGGGCTTGAGTCTCGAGAGGACCAGGTTGAGATCCCAGGGAGGCACCGGGTCACGGACCTGCGGATAAAGCCTCTCCATACCCTTGAGAAACCTGACCGACATGGGGTGGGAGAACAGGGATCTCCCCTCTAGCGGCTGATGGAAGGCTGAAATGGTGCCAAGTGAACCTTCATCGAGGCCAGCGCCAGACCCTGGAGCTTTAGCTGGAGCAGGTGCTCCAGGATCGCCTGCAGAGGCGAGAGGCTGGGCAGAACGCCCCGGGACTTTGCCCAAGAGGTAAACCGCCTCCACTTAGCCCGATACACGACCTGTGTGGAAGGGTTCCTGCTGCCCTGCAGGACTTGTTGGACCTGCACCGAGCAGGCTCTCTTTCCCTCCGTCAGCCACGGAGCCTCCAGGCCGTGGGGTGCAGGGAGTCCAGGTCCGGGTGCAACAGACGACCCTGGTCCTGGGATAGAAGGTCGTGCCGCCTCAGGAGCTCCAGGGGTGGGCGATCGAGAGGTCCAGCAGCATGCTGAACCAGGCTGGAGCAATGAATATAACGTCTGCCCTGCCCCTCTTTATTTTCAGCAGGACCTTGGGCAGGAGCGGAATGGGCGGGAACGTGTACATGTGGGTCCTTGTCCAGTCGATGAGGAACGCGTTGGAAATCGACCCGGTCTCGCGACCCCGGAGCTAACAGAACCTCGGGCACTTCGCGTTCCAGGCCGACGCAAATAGGTCCAGTCGGGGAACACCCCACTTCTGGAAGATGGTAACCACCACCTCCGGGTGCAACGACCAGTCGTGGCAGGGTAGAAATGACCTGCTGAGTTGATCCGCCTTGTCGTTCCTCACTCCCGGGAGGTGAGAGGCAGTCAGGTGGAAGTCGTGCCTCACGGCAAAGTCCCACAGATGGATGGCTTCCTCGCAGAGGGCTGAGGAGCGTGCCCCTCCCTGCCTGTTTATGTAGAACATGGCTGCGGTGTTGTCCGTCAGCACCTGCACCACTCTGCCTGTCCGGAATCGGAGGAACACCTTGCACGCTAGGCAAATGGCCCTCAGCTCCTTCACATTGATGTGCAGGTGCCTCTCCTCCCCTGACCAGAGCCCCTGGATGCCTAGCTTGGCGCTGATGTGGGCTCCACATCCGAGGGGTCAGAGATTAGAGTGACCGATGGGACCAGTTCCCTGAACGGAACGCCCTTCATCACTGCCCTGGGAGTCCGCCACCAGTCTAGGGAGGCTAAGACGAGCAGGGGAATTGTGACCACCCGGTCCAATGGGTGTCTGCTCGGCACATATACTGAGGCCAACCATGCCTGAAGTGGTCTGAGTCTCAGGCGAGCCTAGTCTCACTACGTACGTGCAGGCCGCCATGTGGCCTAACAGCTGTCGGCAGCGCCTGGCTGTTGTCGTGAGTCAAGCACCTGGGAGATGATGGAGACCATCGCCTCGAACTGTGGCTGAGGCAGGAAGGCTCTGGCCTGGGAAGCGTCCAGGGTGGCCTCAATGAATTCTATGCGTTGCACTGGGGTTAGTGTGGACTTCTGCTCGTTTATGAGCAGTCCCAGCCTGCTGCACGTGGAGCAAGTGGGGATCATGCTCTCCTGCACTTGGGACCTGGACCTGCCCCTGATCAGCCAATCATCCAGGTAAGGAAAGATTTGCACACCCTTTCACCTCAGGTGGGCCACCACTACCGCCATGTATTTGGTGAACACCCTGGGAGCCGAGATAGGCCAAAGGGCCGGGCTGTAAATTGGTAGTGGGAGCCAGCCACCGTGAAACGGAGGAAGCGCCTGTGGCTGGGGAGGATAGACACATGGAAGTATGCGTCCTCAAGATCGAGGGTGGCGTACCAGTCTCCTGGATCCAGGGAAGGGATTATGGAGGCTAGGGAGACCATGCGAAACCTGAGTCGTTTGACATATTTGTTTAGACGATGCAGGTCTAATATGGGTCTCAGCCCCCCTTTGCCTTGGGGATGAGGAAGTACCTCAAATAGAACCCCTGCCCCCTCCTGCCTTGAGGGACCATAACCACCGCTCCCAGGTTGAGGAGGGCGTCCACCTCCTGCAAGAGGAGTTGCTCGTGAGAGGGGTCCCTGAAGAGGGACGGGGGGGTGTTGTTAGGGGGGTAGAAGTAAACTGTATTTTGTAGCCCCCAGACACTATCCCAAGGACCCAACAGTCCGAAGTGATCTTTGCTCATTTGGGGTAGAAGGGTCTTAACCTGTTTAGGAAGGGGCAGATCCAGGAGAGCAGTCGGGGCGCCACCCTCAGGCGCACCATCAAAACTGCCTCCTACGATTGCCCGACCCCCTGGGGGGCCCCTGCTGTGGGGCTGAGGATGAGCTGGGGGACTGATTCCGTCTTCTAAACCCCCTATTTCTGTAGGGTTGAAAGGGCCTAGGCAGAGGCCTTGGTTGCTGCTGCGCCTGGGGCCGTGACTGACGCCTGGAAGCCTGGGGCGTGTGCAGGCCCAGGGAGTGAAGTGTGGCCCTGGAGTCCTTCAGACCGTGCAGCTTCGCATCGGTCTGGTCGGAGAATAGGGCCGATCTATCGAAGGGGAGGTCCTGGATCGATTGCTGCACTTCCTGGGACAGGCCTGAGGATTGCAGTCACGAGCACCTCCTCATGGAGATGGCAGAGGCTATGGCCCTGCCCGCCGAGTCAGCAGTGTCACTGGATGTCTGGAGCGCTGCCCTAGCCACCGTGATTCCTTCCTCCAGGATGGTGGTAAAGTCTGTGGCCTGGTCCTGGGGCAGGGCCTCAGCAAACCGCCTGAGGGAGTCCCACAGGTTAAAATTATATCTGCCCAGGAGGGCCTGATGGTTGGCAATCCTGAACTGCAGGCTGCTGTGGAATAAACCTTTCTCCCAAACAAATCCAGCTTTTTGTTGTCCTTGTTCTTGGGAGTGGAACCAGGCTGACTGTGCCTGTCCTGCTGGCTGGCTGCATCCACCACCAGGGTTCCCGGGGCCAGGTGAGTGAACAGATACTCGAACCCTTCGGCCGGGACATAATACTTTTTCTCAGCCACCTTTGACGTAGGGGCGACCGAGGAAGGGGTTTGCCACGGGGCCTTTACAATTTTGAGGACCCTATCATGGACTGGTACGGTCACTCTCGCTGGGACAGCTGCCACCAGCACATTGAAGAGGGAATCATCAGCCTCCACTAACTCCTTGACCTCCAGCCCCAAGTTAGAGGCCACCCTCTTGAGCAGCTCCTGGTGCGCCTTGAAATCCTCCAGTGGCGCAGAGTGATCTCAGGAGACTGCCTCGTCCAGGCAGGAGGAAGAGGACTGCCGAGGCGCGTCCTGCGGGTGCTCTCCTGCCTACCAAAGGGATGCACCCATAGAGGGTCCCTCCATGGGGTCCGACTCCTCGTCCGAGGAGCGGTGTCTATGGGCCTTCTCCTGTGCCAGGGGCACGGACTGAACCCCCACTGACAGAGTGGATTGGGGCCCCGGTCCCATCTCGATGCCCCATGGGGCCCAATAAGGCCATTGTTGCGGTTTTTGTCCCTGGGTCCAAACCGGGGCTGACTATGCCACCTGCTGTGATGCCGTGTGGGGGGGTCAGCTGTCCCGATGACTGTCCCCCCATGGGACCCCAAGCCATTAGACTGGCGGTGCCGTGGCCATCCTCAGTCCCGGGTGCTGTGTCATGCTGGGGACCATCCTCTCGACGCCTCTGACGTGGAGGACGACGAGGACCACCTCCATCGCCGTGAGTGGTGCCGACGGACGGACGAGCGCTCCGAAGAGCTCTTGGTACCGGAGCGCGTCTCGATACTGAGAACTTGCAGCGCCGCTTGCCCCTTGGTGACCGAGACTGGCGCCGCACCGAACTCTGTGGTGCCGAGCTGGACTCTGGTGACCGGGTTCCGCGTCGGGGACTGCGCAGTGTGGGGACTTCGTATGGCGACCGGGTTCCGTGCTGCCTCGGTGAGGGCAAACCTCCTCCGACGGTGACCGGGTTCTGTGCTGCTTTGGTGCGGGCGAACTCCTCGGTGTCGGGGATCTGGAGCAGGAGCTGTCTGAGCACCACCTGGCGGACCTCGACCGGTGCTGCCTCCTGGCCTGCGCTGCCTCCAGTGCTGGGGATCGAACCACATCCTGAGTTGAAGCAGGCTGGCTCAACGACGCCGACCTGGAGCGACTGCTGGGGGAGCATCCTCGCTCTACCCCTGGTGGCCGTCCGGCAAGAGATCTTCCTCCCTGTACTGGGGATCTCCACCACCCTTCAGGGGGACCCAACACAGGCTTGCCCCAGGACACCGGCCCCTTCTCCCTCAGTGGAGGGGGGGGTGGAGGTGGCCTAGGCAAGGCCAACAAGGCTCTTGTCGCCTGAAAAGCCTCCGGTGTCAATGGCATCGGCAGGGGCACTCTCCCACTCCCAGGAGTCAGGGGAGGCTCCCTGCATGGAGATGCAGGCACCGGAGAAGACTCAACGAGCTGGGTCCGGTGCATGTCTGCACTCGATCCTGCCTGTACCGATGGCGCAGGGGAGTGTCCGCGCTCCATGCGCTGTCTCTTCTTCTTCGGCCCCAGGGATGTTGCTCAGTGCCGAGTCGGGGCCGGTGCCGGCGGTGCACTGTGCACCGAGGTGACGCTTGGTGCCGAGGTGGAGCGGGATGGCTCGGACGCCGGGCGGAGTGCTGCCTCCATGAGCAGGGCTTTTAACCGGATCTCTCAGTCCTTCTGAGGCCGCGGTTTAAAAGCCCTGCAGATCTTACATTTCTCTTTTCTGTGCTCTTCCCCCAGGCACTTAAGGCATCAATCGTGGGGGTTGCTGAGCGTGAAAGCCTTCCTGCAGGAGGCACACGGCTTAAATCCAGGCGACCGGGGCATGGCCCGGCCTCTCTAAGTCCCTCCGGGACTTGCTTATCTAACTACACTTAAAAACTACTTAAAACTAACGGAAGTACTTTTAATAAAGAAGAGTTCAAAGAAGGGGAATAGAACTTGCTGAGAGCAAGGCTAGTTCCAGCATCCGTCATGGGTGGAAAGAAGGGAGCGAAGGGGCGTAGGGTTGGCAGTGCCTCATATACCACGGCATGTGCATGGGATTCCAGGGGACACTAGAGCTGGCCCTACGGGATCTACTAAGGGGAAAAAAGTTCCAGGAACCATGCATGGAGGTGTTCCATGCATGGAATGGATATGAGCAATCACTCGAAGAACTTCTTCTTTCCTTCCTGTGGCCCTCCCATTCCCCTTTATAATTTCTGTCAATGGGGCTTCCATTGTTTCTGATTCCATCACGCTTAATTTACATGAGACAGGTAAACAGGTGTGACATTTTCTCCTGCCTGTGCAGACAGTGCAGCCTAATAGGAGTGAGTATCTGTAATTCCTCCCACCGTGTTACTAGAGACATTTCACAATGATATTGATCAGTGTGTCAGTAGTTTTCAGAAAAGATGTAACTATATCCACTTTTCTAACACAGTGATAGTGTATACAATCACAGTTGATTCAATTGCCTCTCACTTGAGGTTCAGACCCCATCTTTACAGGCCAGTAACCCTTTGCAACAGGTTCTTTGAAAAATGAAACCCACACTAAGCATCTCTCTCCTGCTGGGTGTAGACACCAAATTTGTGTGACATTTGCTTCCACCCTTTCTTAAACCAATGGGTCTGTTTCCGTGCTATGTAAATATATTCTCATTGTCTTTCAAAGTACTTTGGAAGTAACTCCCAGGTGGGGAAAACACAGTCCTTTGTCTGGGGCAGACCTGTTTGCCAACCCCGGCATGCCTGTGGAAACACACTTTACTAATAATTCCAGCATATGTTACAGCTCTTAATACACATTGCACACATCCATTATGCAAGACAATTAATGATCAGTGAGTTGTTAGTTTTCAGATGATGCCTCACAAGGCATATTTTGTACAAAGATGATTACAGGAGGGTGTAGGGTGTGAATACAGGATTGCTTATTGTCACACCCATTATTCAATATTTGTTCCCTATGCAGATACTTATAATCAAGTCACCCCATAACCGTGTCTTTGCTAAGCTAAAGAGTGAGGCCTTTGAGTCTATCGCTGCAAAGCAGCTTTTCTAACCCATTGAACGTTCTCGCAACCCTCTGCACTTTATCAACACCCTTCTTGATTTATGGGCCCCAGAACCGGACACAGGATTCCAGCAGTCATTGCACCTGTGCCAAATATGGAGGTGAAAAAAATCTCTCTACTCTTAGTCGAGCGTCCCGTTTATGCACCCAGGATCACGTTGGCTCTTTTGGCCACAGCATTTAGGGAGCTTATGTGCAGCTGATTAGAAGTGCAATCTTTTTCCAGGTCCCTGCTGCCCACGACACAGACCCCCATCCTGTAAGTATGACCGACATGCTTTGAGCCTAGATACGTACATTTGCATCTAGCCATATTAAAACACAGATTGTTTGCTTGCTCTCAGTTTACCAAACAATTCAGCTCACTCTGAATAAGTGACCTGTCCTCTTCATTATTTACTCCCCCCGATTTTTTCTGTCATCTGCAAACTTTACAAGTGATGATTTTATATTTTCTTCCATGTTATTGATAAAAATGTTAAATAGCGTAGGGCCATGAACTAATCTCTGCAGGACCCCAGTGGAAACACATCCACTCAATACGATTCCGCGTTTACAATTACATTTTTAGACCTATCTGTTAGCCAGTTTTTGATCCATTTAATGTGGGCCATGTTGATTTTATATTGTTCTAGTTTTTTAATGAAAATTTTAATCAGCATTTCACTTTCCTCCCCCTGACGCTGTGCAGTGTTGGGTGCACTACGTGAATGCTGCCCTGCCCCTAGGGGCTGGGGCAGCTGGATGGTGTTCGGTATCTATAAAAGTGAAATATTATTACAGTAGATTCAGCTCTAGTTCTGCTATAATGGGATGTCTCCCACGACTCAGATAAGCTAATGCTAGTTCAAGGTAATAACCACTGTCCAGCTAGGACAGTACTGACATAAATTTAGCTAGTGCCGGGTAATCTAGTAATGATCAGCCAGGTGCTAGATTCTAAAATGAGATCCCTTAATATACAAATTACCAAAGAAAGATTAAGAGGGGTGTTTTCCTTCAAACTCGGGAAGCCTAGGTCAAGGGCATCTGACCTCTCTCCATATGGTTGTAAATTATGAAATGTATGGGCACGAGTCCATGGCAGCAGAGTTGCAAAGCACGGAACCTATCACACTATCTGGTGACTTTCCTTCCTCTTTCCTGGCCCTTTGTTCTTTAATAAGCAAACAAAACTGCTGGAAGGTCCCTACAGAAGTGTTCTAAGAGGATAAGGTTGTGTGTGTATAACTTTCTGCACCTCAAATGGGCGGCATGGTGTGGGCCTGCTCTGTGCACGGCAAGCAGCAATTTAACATACAAGTAATTGCTATGACAGCTACCCCATGCACCAGCCTTAGAAAACACGCTGCAGCGGAAGTATAAAAAAGTGTTCATGGAAAAAGATTAAAACTGAATTAGGACCCTAACTTGTTCCTGGCGACAGCTGGAGCAGTGTTGTTCATTAGGACATCTTAGCGTAATTTACTGTGACCCAGACTGAGAATACAAATGCATTTTGATGGCAGAGTAAGGAAAAATTCAGGTTTCACTTCACTTATCTATTTGGACACAGACACAGACGCGCGGGTGTGCAGACACGGACAGACAGACACAGATGCACACACGTGGGCGTGCAGACACAGACACAGTCGGACACAGACACACACACACGGGTGTGCAGACGGACAGACACACACACGCACTGAGCAGGGAGCCGCGTGTTTGTGGAGGGGCGAGTGTGACACGTGTCACCGCCTCAGGCCGCCCGCACCCCTCGGCCGCAGGGCAGGGCAGGGCAGGGCAGGGCGGGCGGGAGGCGGGCGCTGCCCTGTGCGGGGGCCCAGCCCTGGGAAGCCGAGAGGTGCCCCCGTTACGGCAAACAGGGCAGCGCGGTCACGGGTACCCCTCCCCCCCGGCCTCGGGCCACGCCCGAGCTAAACCCCGCCGCGTCCTGCCCCCCCCCCCCCTGGGCCCTTTGCCCCCTGCCAAAGAGCGGGCGGCGGCGGCGGCGGCTGTCACTGCGCATGCTCAGCGTTGCCTAGGCAGCCGAGTCCGAGCGGCAACGTAAGCCCGCCCCTGCCCCTGCCCGCGGGCCGCGCCTCACCCCAGGGCCCCACCCGCAGGAGGAGCCGCGCGGGCAGGACAGCCGGGACTCGGGCTCGGGCTCGGGCTCAGCGGGGGGTCCCGCGGGGGGCCGGGCCGGGCAGAGCCGAGCCGAGCCGAGCCGAGCCATGGCATGGTCAGGCCCCGGCCCCCCGCGGTACCGCCGCCAGGAGCTGCTCTTCGCCCTGCTGGGCACCGCGGCCTTCGTGGCCGACCTGGGCGCGGACCTGTGGCTGGCCGCCAGCTACGCGCGGGCCGGGCAGCGCCTGTGGGCCGCGCTGGTGCTGCTGCTGCTCGGCCTGTCCTCGCTGGCCGTGCAGGGCTTCAGCTGGGCCTGGTACCGGGCGGACCCCGCCGACCTGGAGCCGGACCTGCCCCGCGGCGGCTGCCTGGCGGCGCTGCACCTGCTGCAGCTGGGCTACCTCTACAGGTGAGGGCGGCCGCGACTCGCCGCGGGGTCCTGCCCCCGGCCCGGCCTGTGCCGTGCTGTGCCGTGCTGTGCTGTGCTGTGCCGGCGAGCAGCCGGCGGGTCCCGCAGACCGGGCGGGGACCGACAGTGACTGCCTCGGGCCCGGGCTGGGACAGGCTCCTGGGCTCCCCGCGCTCCCCAGCCAACGCTGCCGGCCGCGCATCCCGCCAGGCCTCGCCGCCCCCTTCCCTGCAGTGCCCGCCCGGAGCCGGCGGCCGGGTTTGTAGCCTTCCCCCGGGGGCCAGCACCTCTTTGGCCTGGCCTGGCCTAGCCTGGCCGTCGCTGCCACGGCCGGTGCCTTCTCCAGCCCGGCTGGCGGGGATCGCCCCCGCTGCTTCAGGAATAAAAGCGTCGCCGAGCCGGCGCTGAGGGGCGCGCAGAGCAGGAACCAAAGCGGGCAAGGCCCAGCCTGCCATGTGCCCAGCCAGCCCGCACAAACCCGGCACGGCGTGGGTTACCGTTCAACTTCGGAGAGAGCCAGAGAGCTGAGTATGGAAGTGCAGGGCTGGTTCGGACACCGTCTCTCTGCCGAGGCCCTGCAGTCATTCTTCCCGCCTGCAGGTTTGTGCTCCCGGGTGAAGCTGGTTTTGAAAGACAACATCGAGTTTTTTTCCCCGTTTTTCTCTCCTTGGTGTCCCTCCATCATCACAAGAGCACCCTGCTGCTCAGGGACGCGGGCTGGGCACGACTGCTGCAATAGCTGACACGTGAGGAAGTCGGAATTGTGCGACTCCCTGGTGTTAACACGTGCAAAACGTGCATGGCTTTTTCCACACCCAAGAGTGAGAGTTATATTGGCCCACCCCCAGTGAACCGAGCGCTGTGTCGATGGGAGATCATCTGTCGACACAGCTACTCCAGCTCTCGAAGGGGTGTAGGTAGTGTCCTCACTAAGTGCTACAGCTGCACGCTGCGCCAGTGCGGGAAGTGTAGACAAGACCTTACACTTCTGCTGACGTAGGAGTGTCAGTTGCGGGCGGGGATTTGTTTGCAATATTTCTATACTGACAAAAGCCCTCAGGCAGATATGGCTATACAGGCAGGAAAGTGCCTTAGCCAGTCAAGGTAACTTGGCTTGGGGAACTGGGATAAGCAGAAGTTACCCTCCCCATGAGGAGGGTTTGCTGGCATAGCTGCCCTGGCACAGTTATACCAGCAAATCTTTCCTGCTGTAGACTAGGCCTAAGCGTGAAACACACTCAGCCCCCTCAGGCCTTGTCTGCACTGCTGCAGGTATGGGGCGGGCTGCACCCTTACGTTCTGTGGCACCCACAGAGAGCAGTGGTTCAGCTAACCTGCAGGTTGAAACTGGGCTGTTTCTTGGTATGAGACCTAAGCTACCGCAGCTGCCTTGTCCCACCCCGTCAGTCCCAGCTATTTTCCCTAAAAAGTCCCACGTTGCTAGCTGGGGGAGGTAGCATTGGGAGTGCTAGGTTAGCCAGGACTCAGGCCACCATCCCATTGCCCAGACTTGTTTGGAGCAGGGTTACACGAGGCAGGGGTGTCCTGCTGGCAGCCCCCCTACGCTAGTTGTTACCGTCACCGGTGTTGCTGCAAACAGCCTCAATGTTGCACTGGGCTCCCGTGGGCCTGCCCCTCTCCAGGGCCGCCTCTGGCAGTGCCCCATGTTCTCCTCCTGCTGGAGTGTTTGATTCATTCTCCCCTCGGGCACTGAGGGCCTGTTCCCAGAAGCAAAGGGCTGAAGTTCCCAGGGTTTCCTGCACGTTGGGCCAGTGGTTCAGGCTGCCACTGTCAGGTCCAGCGTCGTGTGTTTGAAGCCAGTGCCATTTCCTGCAGTCTAACCTGGGGTTCTTAAACCGGAATGGCCTGGTAAAATCTTGCTTGCGTTTCACCATTTCGGCTGATTGCCAGGGGTGCGCTTGGCCCAGCTGGGGGGATTTCAGGTAGCTCTGTGCAGGAGCTCCATGCTGCAGCATTTGGGTTGCAAACACAGCAGGGGAATGTTTAAACCCAAACCAAAAGTTGTTTTCATTGGAACTGGGGAAGAAATCACCACCATCTCCCTGGATTTGTTTCCTGATAGTGGATTATTAATCTAGCCTAAACTCGGGGCGTGAAGGCACTTGACGAGTGAGTGAGCGCTCTCTTCCTGTCAGACGCGGCACAAAGCCCCCACAATGAGCGGCGTAACCTGCTGTAGGCCCCTGGCATTAGCACATGCTCTGTGGCCTCCGTGCCAGGAACGCTGACGTTCCTGCTGTAGAGATGTCAGTAATAGAAGTCCGGGAGAGGCTGGCACCTGGGCCTAAAATGAGATTTCCCTTGACATGAAGGGCATGCACGAGTGTCCCATTCACTTTGCCAACACAGTGACCTGCACAACTCGCCTGGGCAGGCTCAGGGGAAGGTGTGGCTTTAGATGCCGCCTTGAGGGCGGGCTGGCTCTGGACTCCCGCGCCTTACATGATTGACAGACAGAGACCTGTGCTGGTGCCATGGCAGTGCTGTCCTCTCATGGCAGGGCCGTGATGTCCGCGCAGGTGTTTCAGGGCTCTGAGAGTGGGCTGGCGAGTGTGCAGGGAAGAGAATGCACCGGAGGAAGAGCGAGGCCTCGCTGTCTTCCTGTCCCACGACATCAGCATGCTGCGCCTCTTTGAGACCTTCCTGGAGAGCACCCCCCAGCTCACGCTGGTGCTCACCATCATTCTGCACACAAACAAGGCAGAGCCTTTCCAAGGTGAGTGCGTGGTGGGGGGCAGGGCACTGGGGCATTCCTTGCACAAAGCCCCCTCGTGAGGAGTGGGCAAATGGGAAACGGGAACAATCCCTTGAGCGTCTTCAGCTCGATCTTACAAAGGGGACTTGGGAGCCCATCAGATCGGGGAGGCGCTGGCTCTCGCTGGGAATGGTGCTTGACACTGAGCGCCCACCCGCCTGCCCACAGTGTCATGTGGCCCCAGCCCTGGGGATTTATTGGCACTCAGAGCTGGGGTTGAGCACCGTGCAGGCCTGGGGTCCAGTTAGAGAACTGCCCAGAGCAGCGTAGCTGACTGCACCTGGGACGCCCCTCTGGCCAGACGCTGCAGGGCTGTGGGGAGGCTGGGATGTGCTGTGCTGGAAGGAAGGGGGGGTCTGGCTACGGGGAGACCGGACTGGTTCCTGGATCTGATTGCAGGGTTTCTGCTGGGTGCTGATGGGCCCGTCTCGGACGCAGCAGGAAGGCCAGGCACAGCCTGCAGAGAGGAGAGGGTGTGATTTCGGTGGGGAGCGATCCCCCTTTGGGAGGTGGGAGGGTAAAACACTCTGAACAAATTTTGCTGGAATAAAACGGGGCCAAAGCATGGCCCTATGTTGAGCCCAGACTTTGTTTGGGCAGGGGGGTGTTGGGCCCATGGACTGTGTGCTCAGCCGGCCGTGGATGGGGCATGTGGGTTTGGTGCCATGGCAGTGCCCTCGCAGACCCACTGGCTCTCAGAGCTTCCGTGTGGGACACATCTGGGCAAACTGTTCCCCAGGCCAGATCTGCTGAGGGCTGGATCCTGTTCCCTGCGCTCCAGGATTTTTCCCTTGGTGCTTGGCTGCAGGAGTGGCACAGACCAAGCTCATGGGAGGAGCTTGGCCCAGCCCCTCCCTCCAGGCTGGGCTCCCTCTGTCGGGCAGGGGAAGTGGTGGGGCTGTCTGCCCTTGGCCTCAGAGGCTTGTCCACCATCACCCGGGTCCTGTGGCTACACTCCACTGGGTCCTAACTGGAGACAGCCAAGTCACCCTCCCAGCCCCACGGTGCCCTCCCCCCAGGGCTGTTGGCATCCTGGCCAAGGAGGGCTTCTGTTGCGCCCTGCAGTTCTCTGGTGCTGCCTGGTGGGAGGGGACACTCCCAGTCCAGGCATCTCCCGCGCTGCTCCCTGTGTCTCAGGCAGTGACATGTTTCGGTGCAGGCTGGTGGGGCTGTGGGAACGTGAGAGCAGCTGTGCACACAGAGCCCCCATGCTGGGCGAGTGAGAGCCAGGCTGGCTGCAGTACTGCCTGGCTGGCAGAGGGGGGCTGTCTGGGGCTAAGCCAGCACCTCACTATGCTCCTCACTGGTGCCCAAAGCGTGAGCCACTGCCAGGTGCCTCACGCTGCTGCCCCGACTGCTTTTGCTCCCCTGTGACCCTCTCTCCCGCTGTCACCACAGGGCTCGGGATTTGCACCGCCTCCCTGTGCGTGGCGTGGTCGCTGCTGGATTATCACCAGTCCCTCCGCAGCTTCCTGGTGGACAAGCACACGCTGGGCCCGCTCTCCTCCGCCATCTACTTCCTGTGGAACTTCTTCCTCGTCTGCCCCCGCATCCTGGCCGTCGCGCTCTTCGCCACGATCTTCCCATGCTACGTCGCCCTGCACTTCCTGGCCGTCTGGGCTGCCATGCTGCTGTGGGCCTGGCTGCAGGGCACTACCTTCATGGAGTGCCCCCGCAGGGAATGGCTCTACAGGGCCACGGTGGCCGTGATTCTGTATTTCTGCTGGTTCAACGTGGCCGAGGGACAGACGCTGTACCGCAGCGTGATTTATCATGGCTTCATCCTGGTGGACAGCGTGCTGCTCGCTGGCTCCTCGCTCTGGTACAGTGCCCCTCTACGGGAGCGGTCCTACCTGCTACCTGTGCTTTCCACGGCGCTGCTCTGCTACGTGCTTGGGCTGCTATTGAGACTGGCCTACTACCAATGGTTCCACCCCAGCTTGCAGGCCCAGCGCCGGGAGGCCTGCGATGAAGTGGACGCTGCCGAAGGACTAGCTGAAGATGCTTCTGGTTTCCGAGCTGGCCCAGCGCCAGCCTGTGTGAACAGACGGATGTACCACCTGGCCCAGAAGCATTTCTCGGTCTCTTTGCAGGCCAGGCAAAACTGGGGGAACGGTGTCATGGAGAACACGCCTGTCTGAGTGCAGCCGTCCCTTCTCCTGGCAGAGGATTTACACCTCAGGGATCTGTGCTGCTTTCCAGGTCCAGACCTCGCCCCAGCCATCTCAGTGCCCTGCACTGCGTTCCAGGGGGCCTGGGCCCCACACTACACTTCTGGACGGGGCAGCTGGTGCAGGGAGAGGAGACTGGAGGGAGATGGGTGGGCCGAGAGCACTGGCATTTACAGTCCAACAGCTGGCATCCAGCATCCGGGCTGGCACTCCTCCAGCGGGAACCGCACTGCAGCCACGTATAGGAGAAACCGGCCATAAAAGTGCAGGATGGCGGTAGCATTGAGTGAGCTCAGCAGCGCTCCGTGTCCCTCCCCTGGGAGCGGCTCCCCTCCTGCTAGTCTCACTTCCCTTCCCTTCGATTGCTGTGCCAGCCCCAGCCCCCTTTCCGCATGCTGCCACACTCGCTTTGTTTCAGCAGAGTTAAAGCAGACACCACGGGTTCATCTCTGGGCAGGGCCTGCCAGCTTTTCTATTTGCAGCGGAGATTTTCCTGCACCTTTGTTGCTGATTTCAGAGTTTCTCCGGTCTCAGGGGGTGACCCTGGCACTGCTTTGAGGTCTCTCGGGCTGGCCTGGCTGCGAGGGGAGGCTCAGATTGTTAGTTTGTAAAGGGAAGGGGTGACTTGGTGGGGTTATAATAATGTGCCTTAGACAGAGCCCTGGTCTCTGGCTCGGCGCTTTCAGGAGGAAACTGCAGCATGTTTCTGTTGTAGAGCCTGGGGTAAGCGTGTGGAGAATTTGGGGCGGGGGGTGAATGGCATGGAGAATTGGGGGAGGGGTGGGGTGAATGCTCCAAGCTGAAAAAACCTTGTGCCTTTTTTCAAAACCAGATTAAAAGGTTGAAGTTTTTCAAATGTTGGGTCTGTCACAGAGATAATTGGCGTCCGCCTGCATGGATTCTGGCCCCCCAGCCGGCCCCAGTGCTCCTCTGTGGGGCAGCGAGGAACAGTCACTCTCCCAGCTACTAATGCTGTGGTTAGGAAATTGCTGCTGCATTAATGGCAGGCAAGGACTCGGTGTGGGAGGACGAAGTGGTGACGTCACCCTGGAGTCCTGCAGATCCCGCAGATCAGGGGGTGGGGCACCTGCTTGATGGCAGTTTCCAGTGTTGTGTAGCGAAGTTGCCTAGTTTCCAGTGTGGGAAGTGTCTGGGCCTGGCTCCTGCCTCGGTTTGCCTTTTGGGCACTTTCCAAGCCGATTGCTGGAGAAGTGTTTCCAGGGAACGGACACAAAGTGGCCCCAGCTGGGCCAGAGGAGGGTGAGTATCAGCTGTCTGCGAGGGGCCAGGTCAGCTCAGCAGGTCCTGTGGGCCTCAGTCCACCCACTCCCTTCCCCCCAGCACCAGGGCGAGAGGCTGGATGCACTCAGGCCTTGCCTAGGAGCAGGAGCTGCATTGATTTTAAACCCATTTGATTCGGTTTCCAAGCTGCTCCAGAAACCCTTCACAACTGGCGTCAATCGCTCCCTCCCCACTGATGCTAAACGGCTGTGAGCCAGGTAGGCCCTGGCATCAGAGCTTCCCTGCAGGGGTTGAACGGGGCTGCTGCAGGAAGCCACGGCCGACCTGGCAGAGAGAACAGCTCTTCAGCTGCGCAGGGGTGCGCGCCCAACGCCTGCCACACCGGCCCTTCCCTTCCGTTTCAGTAAGTGCTGAGAGCTCTTTAAGAGGGGAAGTGAGGGATGGGGCCTTGGCATGTCCCAGGGTTGACCAAGATCAAGAAAGCCCTGCCTCCAGCAATGAACCACAGAGCGTGTCTGTCAGCCGCTGGGCAAAGCCAGACTGCAGAGGCTCTGGATTACAAAACCCTGAACCCCGCAAGCAGCACTGCCATCAGCAGCAGAGCGAGAGCTGTGCTGCAACGTTTCCTTCCCTTCAGGCCCAAGCAGGGAGTGAGCCGGGGCTGCTGTTCCTGGGGGCAGAGCTCAAAGGCTAAACCAATGCTGCCGGCTGCCTGGCACGTGTCTCAAGCTCCAGTCGTTAGAATAACAACTCGCCAATACAACAGGCCCTGTCAGACTTGAGCCTGCCTCCACTAATGCTAGGGATCACCTCTTGTTCTGGTTGTACAGCACCAGGCACAACAGTAGCGTGTGATAAACAGGACTGAGCCCATAGCTTTGTGCTGCTCCCGAAGGACCCTGGAACACCAGCCGGGATCCCGTGGGGCAGACCCAGGACAGCTCCGTAACTGCAGACTGAGCTGAGGCGCTGTGGGAACCTGGCTTCCCCTGTGAGGCCATTCGCAAGTGAGCCATTGCACACTCAGGGGGAGGAGCCATTTGTCCATCACATCCCATGTGCTTGTCTCAGCTGGGTGCCAGCTTGGAGGCAGGGCCAGTCTGGGCTGAGCTCCAGCTTGAAACATCCTCCCCAGCGCCAAGGCACCACTGCCGCTCGAACAGGCTGTGTAGAGCAGCTCCCTGGGGGAGTAGATGCCTCAGAGACTTGGGCTCTGGAATGAGGGGTGAGCAGGCCCCTGGCTTCTCTCAGCAAGCAGGGAGGGGCCATGCCCCAAGCCTGGGGGGAAGGAGTGCGACAGCGGTGGAGAAGGCTGCAAATGGGGGATATTCGCACTCAGCAAGCTGGGATGGAGAACGCAGGCCCAGCAGTTTAGGGGCCTGGTGATGGGCCGAAAGGATCCGGCCTTGCGGGTGAGTGCGGACGGGGAGAGATGGCTCGGGAGGTAACAAAGGTGCTGAGGGCCGTGCCTCCCACAGTTGGGAAGCGGGTGAGCTTCGGCAAAGAGGATTTCAGCTGTGCCTGAGGATTAAAGTGGCTGTGGGGGGGGTGGGCCAGCTCTAAGAAAGAGACACCCAACACAGCACGGGTACAAGAGACCCTCCACTACATGCCATCACCCTTGGGCACCAGCCCTGGCAGTTGCCAGGGCAGCTCCAACTGGCCGAAAGGAGTCCCCAGCTCCTGGCCTGGCAGCACTAAAGTCAAACTCCTGCCCACCCGCTTTTCCTCTCAGCCACGCCTGCGCCCGGGCCAGGCCGTGCTAGGGCCTGACACCCAGCTGCAGAAAGGACACACTTGGGTGGTGGGGTCTGAGTGGGGCCCTGGCCCTCAACACCACAGATCACAGACCCTGTAACCCTGCTCTGCCTCATGCACCCCCTTTGGCCCTGGATGTTCTGGAGGACCTTCAGCAGCTATGATGGGCCCTGGGAGGCTCCCCTTTGGCAGGGCCCAGAGCTCATGAACAGCAGGCTCCATTTTGGGCAGAAGGACCCTTGCTTTGGCTCTGCAGCTGCACATTTGACAGGGGTCTGGGGGGGAGAGGGCCACAGCGGAGACAGGACCCTCCATCCTCCGGCAGAGTTTCTAGAGGGTTTTTAAAGCAGGACCAACCCCAACGAAATCATCTAGGCCAGGGCTTTGTCAAGCTGCACCTTAAAAACCTCTAAGGATGGAGATTCCACCATCGCCCCATGTAACCCATCCCAGTGCTTCACCACCCTCCTAGTGAAAAACTTTCCTAATATCCAAACTAGACCTGCCCCACTGCAACTTGAGACCATTGCTCCTTGTTCTGTCATCTGCCACCACTGAGAACAGCCTAGCTCCATCCTCCCTGGAACCCCCTTTCAGGTAATTAAAGGCCGCTATCAAATCCCCCCTCACTCTTCTCTTCTGCAGACTAAACAAGCCCAGTTCCCTCAGCCTCTCCTCATAAGTCTTGTGCTCCAGCCCCCTAATCATTTTTGTTGCCCTCTGCTGGACTCTCTCCAACTTGTCCACATCCTTTTTGTAGTGGGGGGCCCAAAACTGGATACATTACTGCAGCTGTGGCCTCACCCATGCCGAACAGAGGGAATAATCACTTCCCTCGATCTGCTGGCAATGCTCCTTCTAATGCAGCCCAATATGCTATTAGCCTTGGCAACCAGGGCACACTGCTGACTCATATCCAGCTTCTGGTTCACTGTTACCCCCAGCTCCTTTTCTGCAGAACTGCTGCCTAGCCCGTCGGTCCCCAGTCTGTAGCTGTGTATGGGATTCTTCTGTCCTAAGTGCAGGACTCTGCACTTGTCCTTGTTGAACCTCATCAGATTTCTTTTGGCCCAATCCTCCAGTTTGTCTATGTCACTCTCTATCTCCCTGCCCTCCAGCTTAGTGTCATCTGCAAACTTGCTGAGGGTGCAATCCACCCCATCCTCCAGATTATTAATGAAGATGTTGAATCAAACTAGCCCCAGGACCAACCCCTGGGGCACTCCACTTGTTACCAGCGTCCAAGCCATTGATTACCACCCACTGAGCCCAATGATCTAGCCAGCTTTCTATCCACTTTGTAGTCCATTCATCCAACCCATATTTCTTTAACTTGCTGATAAGAATACTGTGGGAGACCGTATCAAAAGCTTTGCTAAAGTCAAGGTATATCACGTCCACCACTTTCCCCACATCCACAGAGCCAGTCACCTCTTCATAGAAAGCAATCAGGTTGGTCAGACAAGACTTGTCCTTGGTGAATCCATGCGGCCTGTCCCTGATCACCTTCCTCTCTTCCAAGTGCCTTAAAATGGATTCTTTGAGGACCTGCTCCATGATTTTTTTCAGGGACTGAGGTCAGGCTGACTGGTCTGTAGATTCTCCTTCTTCCCTCTTTTGAAGAAGGGCGCTATATTTGCCTTTTTATAATCATCCAGGACCTCCTCCAATCGCCATGAGCTTTCAAAGATAATAGCCAGTGGCTCTGAAATCACACCAGCCAACTCCCTCAGCATCCTCGGGTGCATTGCATCTGGCCCCATGGACTTGTGCATGTCCCGCCTTCCTAAATAGTCCTGAACCTCTTCTTTGAGCACTGAGGGATGTTCACCTCCTGCCCATTCTGTGCTGCCCAGTGCAGTAGTCTGGGAGCTGACCTTGTCTGTGAAGACAGACGCAAAAAAGGCATTGAGTACCTCAGCTTTCTCCACATCCTCTGTCACTAGGTTGCCTCCCCCATTCAGTAAGGGGCCCACACTTTCCCTGACCTTGTTGTTGCTAACATACCCATAGAAACCCTTCTTGTTACCCTTCACATCCTTTGCTAGCTCCAGTTGTGCTTTGGCCTTCCTGCCTGCACCACTGCACGTTCGAGCAGTATTTTTATACTCCTCCCTAGTCATCCGATCAAACTTCCACTGCTTGTAAGCTTCCTTTTTGTGTTTAAGCTCACCAAAGATTTCTTGTTAAGCCAAGCTGGGCACCTGCCATATTTGCTATTCTTTCTGCACATCGGGATGGTTTGTTCCTGTGCTCTCAATAAGGTTTCTTTAAAATACAGCCAGCTCTCTTGGGTTCCTTTCCCCCCCATATTCGCCTCCCAGGGGATACTGCCCATCAGCTCCCTGAGGGAGTCAAAGTCCACTTTTCTGAAGTTCAGGGTCCGTATTCGTCCTTTTGTCAGGATCCTGAACTCCCATCTCCTAAAAGGCTGGACAGTGCAGAACACACGACTTGGGGGGGGAAATCTGGGAATGCGTCAGGGTCACCCTGCAAGTAGTAACCGAGGCTGCTGGAGGCCAGAGCGTGGCTGGTGTTTGCTGACAGGCTGCTGGGATCAGAGCTGCTGGAGCAGGCCTGTGGCTCTACCCTGACACTGAGGGGTCGTCACCTGCATGCATTTGTGAGGAGCCCAGGGTGGCAGCTACAGCAGCAAAGCATTGTGAGGCGCACTCTGTTGCAGGTAAGAGGTGACAGCCCCTCACTGGTCTGGACTGCAGCCTGGAATGTCAGTGTCTGATCCAGCAGCTTCTTCCCTGCCTGCAATTTAACTTGGTTGTTGGCTAGTTCTTTCTTCAATGTCTCTTGAAGTTCTTTCCAAATTGCAGCAGCACCAGCCAGACAGCAGGCATCTCTCTGCCGTTTGTCCGAGGCTATGGCAGTATCGTCAGCTGTAGTCTACCTCCTTTAATTCCCAGGTAGACGACTTTGGCTGTGCTAGTTCCTTAGGTTTTGTCATGATTTTCTTCACAAGTTGTAATGAGAATAGGTAAGGTGTTAATTCTAGCTCAGAAGAGTCAGCCACTGAATGCCAAGGACATCTCGGGGGAGACTGAGTTTGGATCCTCCTGCTCCCTTCAGTGAAGTTGAAGCGAAGTGGTAGTTCTAGAGGTATTTGCAATTTAACATTCTCTTTACTCCCGGAGTTGTACTGAAGACTTTGGCTAACAGATGCATCAGATGAGCCCTGCAGCCATATGTGGGAGGTTTCAGGCTCCCGTCATTCTCTTCTAGGTTTCTTCTCACCTTTGTCACATTTGCAGCATTGTCTGTAATGAAGCTACGTTCTTGAATTTTTGTTCACAGTTTCTTATAGCTTTTCCTGCTACTTTTAAGCATTCTGTTCTATGGCCATTTTCTGATGGACTGATTGTTTCGGTAAGACAGACAATCCCATCTTGGGGTGTCACACAAGTACATGTTACTGGATCATTGTAAATATTGCTCCATCCACCAGGATTCCCACTAATGAATTTTCCATCAGTTTTTTTTTTTTTTTTTGCAGACTCTTCCATTTTCTTCTCATATACACTATCCAGCAACCTTTCAGCAACATCTGCTCTGCTGGATGGAATGTAGCTGGTCATAATGATTGAACCATGTCAATTAAATGACAAAAGGGAGAATTTGTTGCATAACAGAACCGAGCAATCTTTTCCTCTGTGGTGTCTTTCTGGAATTTGCTTGTCCTGATTCAAAAACTCAGCCATAGTTTTACTGAATGATGAAGCCTTTTATATATGTGTGTGTGTATGTATGTGTGTATATATATATATATATATATGTATAGAGAGAGCGTGTGTGTGTTTACTTTCTGATGTGCATTTAGTTGCCCCAGTGCTGGTGGTACCAGCAGATGACTCTGAAGTTGTAGACGCCGCAGATGATGGATGTTTATAACCACTTGTGTCCAAGCTGGACTGGGGGGGGGGGGGGGGGGAAGTATATAAAGAGAGTCCCTCTTGCTCCCTGAGTATTGTTCAGTGCACTGCTGGAAAAAATGAGATTGTAAATGAAAGATTCCTCCAACTGCAGCTGTTGTACCACTGTTAAAGTGATTTCATTTATTCTAAACCGAGCAGTATAAGGAAACCACGGCAGTTTTCCCCCTCCAGTTCCGTGTTGAGATCAGCGCTAAGGCTGCCCTCCGAAGAACGTTTTTCCTTCTTCCCAGTGTCCTACTTTGCCTCCAGTGTTACTCCCTTCGGGTGCAGTCTGTGCCCCCTCCCCCGCCGAAAAACAAAAGACCTTACAGCAACCCAAGACTTCTGCTCATGTAACCCAGCTGCCTTTAGCACTGCAGGGTTGTATTTGTTTGGAGACAGAGAGGGAGGCAGTTGAGAAATTAGTGGATTTTGTGTGTGTACCTGTCTGTGTACACGCGCCAGGAACCTGAGCAAGTGCCCAGAACCATCCAGAAACAAGGGCTGGGAGTTACTGGCAGATCAGTGTTTTTGATGAGCTGGAGGGTAGGTTTCCATGGTGGGTGGAGTCATAAATATTCATAATTTGAACACTGAGCCAATCAGGGCTCAGGTAGGGACAAGCTATAAAACAGAAGTATGAGCCACTCCTCCTCCTCCCTCCCCGTGGATGATCCTGATGAGATATAGGACGGTGTCTCCCGGAGTCAGAGGCCGTGGCTGTGACGACTTTGCCAGTCTCCTGCACCCACTAGCACAACCCCTGGGTCCCCGCCCAGGATCAAGCCCTTAATACAGCACAGGACCTATTTATTTATATGTATATTTATAAAGTTTGACCTCAGAAGTTAGATGTTTTCCCCTGCAACCCAAAGGTTTGATAGAGGCTCATGGATTCAGCAGAGTTAGTTTTTATTGAAATGTTTCAGAGATTATAAGAAGTTTTGGCCTTAACATATTTTGTATTAAATTGAGATTTCATTGTAAACTGGTTTATTTTTAAAAAGAAAAACGTATAATTTAAACAACATCAAAGAACTAATCGCTAGTTATCCCCGCGGAGTGGCACAAGCACGCAGGTCTGCAGCCAGTCCACGCACGCAGCACGCACAGACTGCCCCGTGTTGGCAGCCACGGCACAGAGGCCAAAAGCTCAATTGAGCCATGAAAACCAAGCTCCTCATTTGGCCTGGGAGATGGTCCCTCCGGGGCAGGGCTGAGAATTTTCCCCTGCCCATAATGACCCTGTGCTGGGAACAGCAGCATCAGCTCCAGGACTGTCACACTGGGTTTTTAAGTCCGCTGGGTGACTTCAGTGCCATTTACACTCAACAGCCCAGGGCAGAACAAATTCCTTCGGGGCGGGGATGTTACAGCCAGGTTTGCAGAGAACAGACCATTGCAATTATTACAGAAAATAAAGACTTTATTTTTCCAGTTCACAGGACAGTTCCCATCACACAGAACATGAGTGGTCACAGAATGCACAGCCACATACATACACTGCAACCAACACCTACTTCTGTGTGTAAGGCATCTGGCGGGTCCAGGGGAACCACCTGCTTTCTAATATGCTCGAGTACAAAGGGTTAATGCAGCCCTGCCAGGGCATTGGGAAAGTCAGAGGGCTGCAGTGAAGCTGAGGACAGACGTGCTGACTCAGGCTGGAGGCTGCAGGAATGCTCAGAGGGGGCATCTTAAGGCTGTGCAGCTTTCCCAGCTTTTCCGCATTAGAATTTGACAAGTTGCTGGTTAAATTACAACCAAATCAAAAATAATCAGAAAGCAACAAAACCGCGCAGGAGGCAGAAATGGTTTTCTGAAGAGAAACCCACCCCTGCCAGTTCACTAGAGAAAGGACAAGTCTCAAACCAGCCAGCAGAGGAAAGAATAAAACAGCCAGGTTAACCTTTATTAATGTAACACAAACATGTACCATCAACCTCCTGTTAGAAAAGTATTTGACATACATTCGAGGAGACGTCGTATAAATAGCGCTATGAAATGTCACCGGCTGCAATAGTTTCACACACAGCCTAAATTTTGCTGAGGTCTTAAAGGTTCCTTAAAATAATCTGAAGTAAACAAACAAACAAGGCAAAGCCTGCCAGCTATCCGACTGCTCAGTACCTTGGATTCCAGCACTCGCTCGGAGTGTCTGGGGGAGCCCTCCCCCAAACGCAGAGCCCCCTTGCAGTTCTCCCTACAATGACTGAAGTGCCAGATGTAGGCGGTTAAGGCACAGGTTTCAAATCCCACATTCAGCTCACTGAAGTATGAGACCCGTGTTCCAAACAGGCTCAGTTTCACAGGGTGAAGTGTCTCAAGCTTATTTACAAGAGAGCTTCTGACCAGCTAGTGACCCTCACCAGTGAGAGCTGCTTATGGAAACCAGAACGGATTCTCCTTTGAGCATCCGAAGTAGAGGTGCCTCATCTTCAGATGCATAAAGCATCTATGTCTTCGGAAACGATGCATTTTCACGTGGCTAATTTCCTGCTGGCTCATCCCCACTCTCTCTGGTTAATGTAGTAGCTAGCCCTTCTATGGACTTTATTCTACACACTAGTGCTTTAAGGAGTTGAGAACAAGGCAACTCCAGTACTTCCTGCCACCCACGGCCACACCTGCCCAACCCCAGAGCACCTCCACATACAGCGTATGCCCTGCCTGCCCTAAGTCCTCCTCCCCCAGCACACGCCCATAGGGAGAACAGGTGCTTAACCTGCCAAGCAAGGGACAATGGGGTCTCCTCCCAACGCCAGTGTGTAAACCTCACTGGGCTGAATGGCAGCTACCCAAGGAAGAGGTGCCAGTGTGTCCAAAGGCCACAGAGCAGCAGTTACACAGACAGACACGTTTCCAGACATTAGGACAATTCCCATTTAATGAGCCAGAAAGTAACTACTCATGTTGAAATTGGCTCCATGGACTCCCTAACAGGGAAGATGCTGCCTAGACTGATTACATTGGTTTCTATGTACATAGCACGAACCAAAGTGGAAGAGGTTTCCTGGGGAGCCAGCTACAAATGCACCCAGCTCTGGAGTATATCTGCCTACGGTCAGAGTGCAAAGCCAGCACTAGCGAGCAGATAGTACCAGGCAGGCTCCTAGTTCCTGGGCTCCCATTGGCAGTTGGGAGGAGACACATTCCCTATTTGTTGTTTTATCGAGGAGATCACAGATATAAATATACCTGAAATCCAGAGGCCTTGGTGCTTTCCCTGTTTTCACCACTCAGGCTCTGCCTAGGTTAGCAACAGCTGCTAACCCATCCAGCTGTGCCAGGGGTGGGAGCCCTAGTGAAGGGGGCCACCTGCTTGCCACCCGGTTTTCAGTCACTGTTTCATCTGGTCCTGTCCAGAGCAGGCCGACCGGACAGTGCTTAGAGCAGGGGCAGGGGGCAGCCTGCGTGAAGGCTCCAGCACTGCCAACGCCCTGCAGCTGAGCGGGTGCTAGCCAGAATGCGAAGTTCTCGGAATGGGTCTCCAGCAGACTGCGCTCACTGTCAGGGCATCTCCTCAGAAATGAACACGCTTCTTGGGGCAGGGGAGTAGGTCAGACACTTCGGTCGCTATGGCCAGAACATGCAGCAGCTGCTCACTGGCCTCTCAGCGCGGAGCTCTTCGGAGTGAAGTGCTGAGCTTTCCAGATCATTCCTCTGCACGTTCCAGATCAGAGATCCAGGGCTGTCTACGGAGCTCATGATGTCTAAAGACGGGATCCTTTGGGTACTGTCAAACCTTTCGTATCCCAGCTGGGCACGAAGAGCAGAGAGGACATGCTGCTGCTGGGCATGAGAGGATCCCACAGTGTACGCCAGAACCAGAGGAGCTACAAGTTCAGGTGCTGAATGGCACATGCTTAGGGAAGGGGCAGAAGAATTTCACAGGAGACGGGGAGAGCTATGCAGAACAAAGCCCTGCCCTAGCACTGGAACTGGCCTCTGACAGGAAGTCCCTGGCTTGGGATAATGATGCACAAGGTCTAACACATGGCCAGTACTGAGCAGGGCAGTGCTAAGATACAAAGTCGTCTCACTGGGAGCTGCTGTCACTTGCACCCCAGCAGAAAGGTCTGTGTAGCTACAATCCCTGTGTCTGGGTGCAGTGGGGTCTCCTCTCATTGCTGGGGGTCTGGTTTTCCCAGAAAACAGAATCCCACTCACAAAGGGATTTCTGTTGGGCTTATCTAGCTCCGTAGTGTAATGGAAAGAGGAATCCAATCAAACTGAACCTGATTCTGCCAGCAGGAACTTACTGGACATGGATGGAACTGGGAGAAACAGCCCAGAAAGCCTATTGACATTTCCTTTCCTGATATAATCGTGAGGATAACTGTGCTTTAAATTACTGCTGGCCAAGTGAAGAATCTCCCGTCACGTCAGTGGCACTGAATGCAATACCGTACATGATTTCCACATGCAGTTTTGTTCCGATAGTGCCTATCACTCTGCAGTCCGGATCACTGGCCATTGCCTAGGCTAGAATGGGGTAATTGTTGTTTGGGAAACAGGGCCCGGGGAAAAGGGGTGTGTGGTGACTGAATAGACACTGAAAAGCCAACCTTTTACTATATGGGGAACTGCAAGTCCTGGATACATTTCCTTCTCCTTCCTTACTGTTCAGTGAAGCCACCTTGGAATGAAAACAATCTGAAGAAATGGCACTAAATGAACTGCTCTGAACAGACAGGGCGGGGTCGAGGGCTCGTTTTCACAGTGACACACAAGTATTTTTGACATTTTCATTGATATTTCCCATGAAAAATTAACAGCCTTTATGGTCTTGCAGGAAGGGGGAAAGTTCAACCCTGCCCCAGACACAGGACTCTTTTCTATAAAAATAACGTATATACATTCACTCTGGGGTCTCTAACTGGGTGGGTTAGAATGAGGGAGGGATCTTACAAACGTTTGCTGCTGTTATATTAGCACAAGGATGTGCACAGAGAATCTCTCGAGATGACCAGCTGGAGCTCCCTTAGCCCCAGCCATTCCCTTCTTTAGAAGCCAGAGAACAATGAGACACCCTCGCTGTACTGAGCCTGCTGCTTTCAGGGTCGAACCCTTTGTACCTGGCAGTACCCGTGCTCCTCAGGAAGTGGCCGGGTGTCACCTCCGACTGGACAGTTTGCATTAGCTACATTTCTTCAGCAAGGTGAAAAGGAAGCTCCCAAACAGACAAGCTTTCTGCCCCTCCTGTTAAATGGAGAGGGGCTTGAAAGGAGCTACACTTGCTCCTCTGCTCAGCTTCTTACAGGAAGTCTAGTTCGAGGGCCTGGTGAAGGGAAACAAGGTCTGCATGATTCGTGATCCTCCAGAAGGGCATGTTGTGCTGCAACAGACAGTTACAAAAGCATGGTTACAGAACAGCTTTCCATCCCCGCACGCAGAGTCCCAACAAAGCGCACAGGTTGGGTTTGACAACGCTGCCCCAGAGCTGACGGCTCCTAGCACACAACAGTCCCACAGGATCCCGCTGGCCTGCGCACACCCGTGCTTCCTACACTCTGTATTCAGGACACAGAAGGCTGCAGTCAGCTGAGATACAGAAGGTGCTCGCCTCAGCCTTCGGGCAAGCTGCTGCAGCTCTAAGAGGACGGTTTGCTGCGGGGTTTATGGGAGGAGCTGCTCAGGGCATGCATGAGTCAGGCTGCATGACGACTGAATGGACAGTGATTTAGTGCATTGGACAATGTCTCAGCTCCCGCAGGTAGCAGCTCTGGACTGAACAAGCCAGAACAGCTCCCTTAACCAAACTGTCAACACCCACTGTCAGTGTAAATTATAAACCTGACAGGGGTTAACCAGGAGTGACCCAAAGACTGTTAAGAACGGAGCCCTCGCTCTATTCACGGTTCAGAGAACTTGCACCTCACCGATCAGCGCAATACAGCCACATTCTGAGAGACTCTCTTATGAGGATGGTATTGTACTGGCTGGGTGTGAATGCATGGTAAACGCAACCAAAAAAGGAAGCACCCAGTGGAGACATTAGGGCTGAGAACTCAAGTCAGGTAAGCAAAGGGTCCCCACCATGTTAACTCTGCCATGCTGCACATCAGACCACGTGGACACCCACCATTAAACAGCAGCTCACTGTGGGTTTGCATGCAGTTCCGGTGCAAGACTGGGGTCTTTTGAATAGCAGCATCCATCAAGGCAGTGCGTGTGTCCTGTGCCGCCTTATGCTCCAGTACGAGTGCCTAGAGGGCAGGACGGCCATGACCCTCCTCTCTCAGTTCCCTCCCAACTCTATCCCATGTTAGCGGATTACTCCAAGAAGTGGGGATGGGAGGCAGGTCATGGGATCCACGCTGACAACACCTCCAGGAGCCATGGTTACTGCAGGTTCTTCCATGGTGTGTTTCACTGTGGATCCCACTGCAGCTGCCTGGCAAGCAGCATCCTCCCCACATGGTGGGATGAGTCAATCAGGGATTGAACTGAAATACTGCCCTTCCGAACATTTCACAACGGTCGGTGGCGCCATGTGGCTGCCTTGCAGAGATTGGTACAGTTCTGAAGCAGGCCAAAGATGCTGCCTGTGCCCTGCTGAAGCCTGCCTTGACGTTTGGAGGGACAGGCTCTCTAGCCGTCTGCTAGCAAGTGGAAATGCACTGTGTGATCTCCTCGGGGATTTGCTGGGACGAGCTGGCTTAGCCTTTCAACACACCACATATGGCCATGAAGCGGTAGAGCGGAGGTCTGAGGAGTCGGTCCTGTTCACATAACAATGCAGGGTCCTAGGAACATTCAGAGTATGAAGTTTCTTTTTTCCCTGTAGTGAGTGCAGCTTTGGGAAGAAGTCTGGGAACTTACTGGACTGGGTTTCAGGTGGAATTCTGAAAGCTCTTTAGGGATGAACTTCGGGTGGTTTCATCCTCACTTTGTCCCTTTGGAAGGATGGACATGGCAGTCCAACCAGGACAGCTTGTGCTTCACTTATTCTCTGTGCTGACATGGTGGACACGAGAAAGGCTGTCTTGATGGTGAGGTGGCATAATAAGCATTCTGCTAATTGCTGTCGGGGGCTCCATGAGAACCACATTACTCTCCCATGTGGGAGTAGGGTCTCTTTCTGGAGGCCAGGATGGAGAAGGCCCTTGATAAATCTTGTCACTGGATGGTTTGAAGAAACCGAGTGTGTCAGCACTGAAGCGTGGCACATTGATCTTGCTGCCAGATGGAATTTGAGAGCTAAAGCCTAACCCTGCCTGCTTCCAGCAGCAGTCTGTAGTCCAGAATCTCTGGTATCAGGGCTCAGCTCAGTATGTCCTTTGGAGTTGTCTATATGGAGAGTCTTTTCCCCTTCGAGGAGTAGGTAAACAGGAGGGCTTCTGACTGTGCAGAAGGACCCCCTGGGCCTGCAGGGTGCAGTCTCCATCAGTCCTGCTGAACCTGCCAACATCCAGATATCAGATGCAACAACCACAGGTCCTGGTGTAATATCGGTTCCTGGTTCTGCGGTAGCATGTCCAGGCAGGTGGAAAGGCGGATTGGGGGGGAGGGACGACAACGACGAACGGACGTCTGCAGGAGACCTGACCGCCAAACTTGCCTCAGCCAGCAAGGGATTATCATTATGACTGAGCTTGGGCCCATCTGGTCTTGGATATGATCCTGGGGACTGGTGGGGAGGGAATGGTCCTTGAGACCACGGAAGTACAAAGATGTCTGGAAGGGAGCTGGGACTCACCTCCCATGGAGCAGAAGTCCTGGTACTTGGCATTGTTCACCATGCAAACAGGTCTAGGGTGGGAACAGCCCTCCAGCAAAACAGAATCTAGGGTGGATTTCCACAGTGACTACTTGTGGTTGGTTACCACCTTCCTGCTCAGGAAGTCCGGCAGGTCGTTGCTGACCCGTGTTCAGTGTAAAGCTATTGGAGTCACTCTGTGTCAATGGCATCATTCCCAGAACTCAGTCACCTCCAGGCAGAAAGGAGATGATTGAGTTTATGTGGCGCATTACCAGAGCGTTATCCATAAGGATCTGCACCGTGGCAGAGCAGAGGACAAGTAAGAATGCTGGGCAAGCCAGCCTGATGGCTCTTAGTTCCAAGACATTCACATGGAGTTTTAGATCATCCTGAAGTCAGAAACCTTGCATCTGCAGGTGGTTCCGGTGGGCACTCCAGCCCGTGACCAATGTCATCACCAGGGAATGGCCTAGAAAGTACCCCATTTCTTACGTACAGTGGGTCTAGCCACCATTCGAGGTCCCGCAGGACATGGGGTGTGTCCAAGATGTGTTGGGTCGTAAGGTGTCTAAGGTGGGGAAAAGGCTGTCCTCTGCCAGTGTTGCAGGGGGCTCAGATGAAGTTTGGCGAGTGGCGCCACATGTGCGCACACGGACAAAGGGTCCCAGATATGCACACACTGTGGTTGTTGGTCTCGTCTGCGAGTCGCACACTGTCACTGTTGGGAGTGAAACCTGTCCTCTGTCAAGAAAGTTTTAGCCAAACTGGCGTTGAGCAGAGCTACTTTGAATGCTAACATCTATGCAGTACAAGAGATAATGTCTCGTGGTTCCCTTGGAGTCCCGCCTGGGAGAATGGGCTGAGGCTATGAGCTGCTTTGGTCTCCACTCAGGATCTGCCTCTGACCAGCCAGTTGCCTAGATACGGGGATACATGGATTCCTATTTCCTTAGCTCCTCCACCACCACGGATAGACACTTGCTGAACACTCTTCCTTCGTAGTGTCCCCAAAGGGCAGAAACCTGGACCAATAATGGTCAGGTCAGGCCCCAATGTGAACCCTCAATGCCTCCTGTGGCCTGAGTGGATGGCGATGTGGAAGTATGAAAGTCAAGAGCTGCAAACCAGTCGAGCTTGGAGCTGATGGAGGCAACACCATCCTGAACCTGAGATGGCATATGTATTTGTTGAGTCTTTCCAGGTCTAGGATAGGGGGAAGATCCCCCTTCTTCTTTGGGACAGGGAAACATCGGATTTAGAAGCCTCTTCCCTTGCCCTCCTGAGGTACCTCTTCTATGGCTCCCAGACAAAGCAACGAGGCCACTTCTGTGTGTTACAGGCTCTCGTTAGAATGGTCCCTGAAGGGGGCTGAGGTAGGGAACGGAACTAGACAGGTTAGCTGCTGGTGATGATCTCCAGCGCCACCTGTCTGTTGTTAGCACAGACCATGCCCGGTGCCATGGGATGAGGTGGCTTCCAAATGCTGTGCCAGGGGACTGGTTTCTATACGGCTCTTGACTATCCCATCAAAAGTGCTGATGGATCATCATGGGGCTGAGGTGCAGGAGGGTTGACAAGCCTTGCTGTTCCCAGTGCATTTTCTGGCCTGGTACTGGGTATGCTGTGGTAAGACAGAACCCACGATGGGCTCTGCTGGTGCAATGATGGAGGGCAGTATGCATTTCTATGAGGTAGGGGAGTGTAGATTCCCAGAAAGCATAGGTTGCTTTGGAATCAGTGAACGTAAGGGGCTCTCAGTCCAGTCACTGAACTGCTCCGAGGCCTCAAAGGGCAAGTTCTCAATCGTGGTCTGTACTTGTGAGGGACACCTGACCTTGGAGCCACAATGCTCGCCGCATGGTCACTTCACTGGCCATAGACTTGAGTCTGTCAGAGGCACCCATCGCTGCCTTGGCCACACACTGGCCTTCTTGCATGATGTCCTTCAGTTTCCTCTCTGCTCTTGTGAGGGAGCCTGGCCAGGAAGGGTGTCCCTTTGCCCCATCTTAAAAAGCTGAATTTGCCTGGCCATGGGTCCTCACCTGAAGCAAGGTGATGAGTATGTCTGTCTTCCAAGCACCTCTAAGCATCTGTGATCCTTGTCCTCGGTGGATCTCGACTTCCCCTGGACAGCTGAGACCACGGCCAGGGGTGGGCTGGGAATGAGAGTTTGCTCAGACCCCGAGGGGGATCCTGGTAGCATTTTTCTCAACACATCTGGCTGGCAGTGTTACAGTGGGCGACATATGCCACAAGGCTCTTGCTAGGTCCAAGTGGCCTTTATTTATGGAGAAGAAACAGCCTGGGAGATTTCTCAGAGATACTGAGACCGCAATCTCCATGTGATCCACACCGGGAGCTCTGAAAGGTTTGAAATTGTCCGGTGCTGGATCGGGGCCAAGGCCACCTCCTTGTCGGGACCGTAAGATGAGGTTTCTCTAGGCAGAGAGGCATCGTTCAGCCTCCAAATCTCACTCCTCTCTGTTCCAGTGCTCAGTGCAGCCGCAGGAGATGGGATGGACAGTGACCGTGGGGATCAGCTCCAAAAGGCCAGTGAGGGTGGGCCCCGATATGTGTACGTTTGAAGGACTGGTGGGTTGCTGGCCAGACCAGTGCCAATGCAAGTGTGCTGGAGGCTGAGGCCTGTAGAGACACTTTGGTCTATCAGTGGCACTGCACACAGACATCAGTGGTGATGGGTCTCTGCTGGACCCCAATAGAGAGGCATGTCCTGGGGATGGTGAGGAGGACAGCATCTCTTCCATAGGCAGCACTGATAGGTAAAGTGGCCTGGTGCTAGTGTGTATCTCTGTGCCATGTGTGGCTCTGGTGCACTCCCAGTCTGTACAGCCAGCACCAGAATCTACATCAAGATAGGTACTTCTGGTACCAGTACCGGTGGAGTCTGTTGTAGCACAGTCTGCTCCTTTCCACTCATCTTCGATGTCACGTGTGATTCGCTCGGCTTGTCTCCTGACATCTTCCTGGGACCCTTATTATGGTAGGACACCAAGCTCCTTCTGGTGCTCCTGCCTGATGCTCAGGGAGGCCCCTTTTGGAGTCCTGCTTCCAAGTCTGGGCTGTTGATGGCTTGGTGTCCGTGTCGACACTGCTGCCAGTGCCGTTCTGTCTGCAGAGTCTGTGCGTGGCCTATCTGCTGTGCTGGACGGTGCAGGCTTGATCATTAGAGGGGGTCTGAGCTTAGCTCATCTGCATCCAATGCCACTCTCATAGCTTGCTCCAGGAGATGGAGATTCAGCCTCACCCCCATTGACTTGTGGGTTCCTGCAGGGGCGAAGAGGCAGACTGAGGACTTGCTTGGGGTGCAGGCTCCTGCTGTGCCCGTTGTTCAGAGGAATCAGCCTTTTGCAGGAGGAGCAAGGCTAGGAGGCTGCGTGGCCTGAGTCCACCATTCAAAGCTCCTGTCTCTATGGGGGCGATGTACAGGAATCTGCAGGCAGCTTTTCGTTTGCCAAGCGCTAAAAACAAGAGCCGGGCAATCAAAGTCAAGAAGGAAGGTGGTTCTGAAGGATCCCAGAAGCTCTGAAGGAGTTTTTTGATAAGTTTAGCTGGAGCTGAAGACTAGTGGGTCGGACACCATCTAGGCGCCGTCTTGCTGCCATGGGTGTTTAAGAGGGAACTGAGGGCGGGTAGCAGCACCGTCCTTTCTGCCCTTGCATGGGAGCAGGAGGCGGCACCGGGCACATGCTTGGTCCTGCCAGGTGCTGCATTCAAATGAATCCAATCTCATGAGCACAAGGCGCATGCCCAGTGATGTACCGCCGCAGAACTCCCAGCAGTGCGCGAGCAGCGACGCCGGCCGGGGCTGACAGCTACAGAGGGAGCAGGGGACGAGCAGGGCAGTTTGCGTCACAGAAGGAGCTGGGGAGCAGCCAGGGAAGAAGAGCCACGCCCTGAAGCAGGGTCTGTGAAAAGAAGAGCAGTGGCAGCCCTGCCACCCAGGCGGCAGCCTGGACACTCACCTGCTTCGCCGCTACCTCTTCATCGCGCCCATCGCCAATCACCACGTACGTCACTTTCTTCCCAAAGCGTGACACAATCCTCTCGAAGCAGCTCTCTTTACCTGCCAAGACAGACCCCACTAGTGAACGCTTGTGGGAGCAGCACTACCCACCCCGCACGGGCTGGGCCCATCCTCCCCCGGCCAAGGGCAGACTCTGGTTTTGTTCCTTTCACAAGCTCCCATCTCCTGGGGAAGGGGAGAACACCTGGTTTGGACTCTACTGGAACAAGCTGTTCCCATTCACACGAGCTGGAGCAGAGCCATGCAGCAGGACTCCTCCTTTGCACACACTGACTTCCCACCGCAGGACAGAGACACAGCCATCGTCAAAGCACACAAGACAATGCTGGCTCTGACTCTGGCTGGGGAGCCAGTGTACCTGCCTTTTTCAAATCCAGGATCAGGCTGCCGAGGATGAGCTCCCAGCCACTGCCAACTAGGGGGACTGCCCTGCCACGCCCTCTCCAAGGACTGGCTGGAGACTCCAAGCAACTATAGATTTAGCTGTGGTGGCTAGAAGGTCCCATCTGCCATATCCAGCCCATTTAAGGGGTGCAGGCCAAGGGGTTCCCCAACAGGAATGCTAGCTGATTCAGACATCGGACAGCGGCTACGCCAGCCCCGAGAAGGTGCAGCATGCTCCCCCACCTCTTCACCCAGCTGGCTCTGCTGTCTGGTGCTGAGGAGCGTAAAGCCATGGCCCTGCTCTCATCCCTGACAGGCATCTAGCTCCCCTAGGCATGCCAGCAATGGGATCCTGGCCAGCACCAGGGCCCTCCCTTCTCCTTGCACTCCCAACACTGGGCCTGAGCAGATGTGGGCCTTGAAAGGGACAGTGAGACTCTGCTCTTTAAATCCTCTTTAAAGTCCCTATAGCAATGGCTCTCGTGGTCTGCTACAGGGGCTGGGTTCCTGTACTACACGCCAGGTGGCTGCAGACCATTGCTTTAGGAAACAAAGGGATTTTACTGAAGAGGCTTAAATCTCAGCTATCTACTGATAAGAATGCCCTCGACTCAACTCCTGTCACACACACAAGTTGGTTAGGTAAAAAACAGAGATTAAAAGAATGTCACAAAACTCCATTGAGAGAAAAACCTGTAGGATTTAAATTTTACAAAATGATTCCAGGGTTTGGGGGACAGAAGCACCTGCGTGCACACTGGGAACTCAAATGCAACAGCAGATGGGCAGCCTGACTAAACTGGCCAGCCTGGCGTCACTGGTGAGCTCATGGCAACAGACAACTAGAGTATTGGAAGGAAAGCAGCTTTGAAAAGTTCTCCCCGCTGACAGGCTCATCAGTAACCGGTCATATTTCAAATACTTTTAGCTCAGTGCATCCTCTTTAGCATGTGAAGGTTTGTTACTTGGAGTTCAGAATTGAAAGAGCAGTAAAAATACTTTAGCTATGGCCAGACAATTCTCCACCTCTCTCCAGAAGCAGAGAGCTAATACTCTGATAGCAATTCCCAGGAAACGTCGATCTGTGGCTGCTTATTGAGATTGCGGCAAATAAAAAATATCAAAAAATACCCCGGATAAGTATGCTTGATGCTTACTGCGTTACCATATTCTCTTCATTCTCTTTATTAGCTAGATCGATGATTTGACTCTACATTGCATAATAAGCACACACATGGAACCCATGCAGCTATCTGGCAGCGTACTAAATTCACAAGCCATACAATTTGTGTGTGATTTTCACCAAATGATAGAGCTGCATCCACAATTTGGCTTTACAGGTGTCAGGTTTTGTGCATGGTATTAAAACAATCTGAGTATTCCAGGAGCTGGGAAGCTGAACACCAGACTGCCACAACCCTGTGAGCTCAGAGGCCAGGAACACGTCCTCTCATTTTGGCTGGATGCATTCCAAGTTAATCGGTGTGTTACTCTGGAGAAGACTGCAACATGCTAGAACACGTTTCCAGTCCCTAGCAGCGTGCGAGGCATGGAGTCGAAGGGGGAGTGTTCAGTGCTTACGAGGGCACTCAGAGGAGAACTAGCTCACTCATGTAGGCAGGGCTGGGAATGCGATTGGTGCCCTTGGCTTTGCCTGAGCCCAGGCAGACTGACAGACCCACCAGGCCTGGCCAGAAGACAGCCACGTGACACCCGTACTGAAGCCATATTCTGTGCTGTCTGTGCAATGCACGAGAGCAAGGATGAGGGCAGAAGCCCTCAGATGGCAATCTTGGGCAGGGCTGTTCAAACTCAGCTGTATTACTGGGGACTTGTCTACATTAGGGTTTTTTGCACCAGGGCAGCTATCTGAGTGCTCTGTGCCAGAGTAAAGTGGGGCTCATCCCAGTATAAGCTGCGCAGGTACAAGCCCTGTGGGGGAGGAGAGGGTTAGCACCGGTGCTAAAATCTTCGACACAGATGAGGCCTGGCTCTCCCTCTAGAACCAGCACTCCCAAACAGGAACCCCAGCAACAACAAAGAGCTATCTGGAGCAATACCGTACCTATTTTTGTAGCACTATAAATATTTTCAATGGGGAACACTTCTCCCAAGCCGTACAAGAGAACTTTGGCGAGAGCTGGCACCAGCTGAGTCGTTGTGATCAGGACGTTCACACAAGTTTTTCTAAAGGTGAAAAGAAGAAACAATGACAAACCCAGCTGTGGCAGAGGGGCTGGGGTTGGCTCTGGACAGCTGGCTTAGGCACCCTAGCAGGGGCCATGTGCTTTGCTGGACACTGCTGCACTTTTCAGAGCAGACCATGATTTAGCTTCTCTCTCTTTTTGCCTGCTGTCTGCAGGAAAAAGATGCAAAAGTCTCCTCTTCCTTCCCCCCATCACTCTTTTACATGTAGCGGTTTTTGTACATCCTTTCTCTTCTTCAAACTGTCAGTGCCTTTAAGAGCAGCCTGGGCTCTGTCTCTTCCGACTGTTTTCTGTGTCAACTCATTGACCTGAGGACACAAGTCAGTCTGAGTCTGAGCTAAGAACACCGCAGCAGGCAAGACGTTGTTCTGCAGAAGCCCCTCACTCCACCAGGGTGGGGGAGGCAGCACATTTGGCCACTCACAGTTTCAGTTCTGAGCAAGTCGCTCTGACTGATGCTTACACAGTGAAACCAGGCCCAGCCCACTTCGGCCAACTGAGGGCTCTGTGTTACCAGGTCTCTGAGGGTGGAGGAAACAAAGAGTGGGAGGGAATGGAGAGAGCCCAGTGGATCACCTCCAAACCCTGCTGAGGACAGGCAGCGAGCAGAAAGCTGTGCCTGGGTCCTGGAACCACTAGCTCCTTGGAGGGGATGCTGATCACAAAGCCTTTGCTCTGCTTTTCTGACTTAATGCTGGGGGAGCACCCTGCCCCCCACAGTCTGCCGAGTGACACCCTGTTCTGACACAAGCATTGCCACTGCAGCAGGGCCTGGGAAGCTGCTCACGGACAGTTACTGTCTGAGCGACACAAACACAAACCTAGCCCCATCGCCATACCTGGACTGTATGAGAAGCAGGGATTTGAGTGCAGTTCCTAGCCAGGAATCTGTTAACACTTCTATGTCAGCCCGTAGACGCTGCAACGCTTCCCTCTTCTGTGGGCTGAGGAGGCCTATGGGAGGTGCAACAAACGAAAAGCTCATTAGAAAACACATTTCCCCAAGCAGAGTTACTGTCCAGTGCGGAGAACACCACCACTGGGATTTCAAGGCAGCAGCAGTGCTTTCTGGTAGGACTGACTGGGAAAGAAATTTTAGAAGGGTCGTTTCAAAACCTGGCTGAGATTAGGAAAACAACAGCTGGCAAATCTGTTTCCATGCACACAGCTGACGTGGTTTGGAAGGCTGGATTTTAATTGGTGTCTGAATTCTAAGGAGTGTGGGGAGAGGAAATAAGGCAGGTATTTCATGACACTTTCACATGATTGCTTAAAAGTAGCTCTTCGAACACTGACAGTACAATCTGTTTCATTTTGTTCCAAAGTGCACTGAGTAAGGCACGAGGAGCTAGTAACGCCTGGGTTCTATTCCCAGCTCTGACACTGACTTACTGTGTGGCCTTGAGTAAGTCTTTAACCTCTCTGTACCTCAACTTCCCCATCTGTAAGAAAGGACAAATACTGAGCTGCCATTCTGATACTGGGGTGGGGCACACTGAAGCAGTAAAGCACTAGATTTATAGATTCATAGGGCCAGAAGGGACAATTCTGATCATCCAGTCTGACCTCCTACATAAGCACAGGCCAGAGAATTCCACCCAGTAAACCCTATACCAAGCCCAGAACACATGTCTGAGAGCTAGAGTATAGATCTTACAGAAAGAGACTTCTAACCTTAATTAAAAGACTTAAATACAAGTTAGCAGTGCTGTCACCAGTATGTTTGCACGCCTTTGGGTGCGGGTCCTGGTTTGTAATCCCACTCCCACTCCCGGATTAGAGTGGACCATACAGAGTTTTGGAGTTGTTAGGGGAACACTTTTTGTGGGAAAAGGGAAAGAGAAGAAACTGGGTAAGGAATTCAAAGAACTTTGCCACAGATGCGGCCCAGCTGTCTGGACAGTGCATGCAGCACACTTCAAAACCTCACAGCAGCTCAGGATGAATCCAGTGAGCCACGGAGAAAGGGTAAGTTTCACACATTTGAGCCAGTCGCAGGCAGCCTGATGACGAGCAGCATTTCACACCCCTCACCAGCCAACACTGTGCCAATTCACCTAGGTACTGACCTCCAGCAACTCCTGCTAGTCTAGTCCAGCACCATACCAACACAAGCTAAGCCGGGCTAAAGCAAACAAGTGCAAACGTGCAGCAATCTCTGCTACTCCAGTCCTGCGACTCCATCGCACACCACAAACCAGTCTGAGTCTGCATTCTGTACTGCTCAACAACCCTCTGAATGTCTCCCTCTTTCACATGGGAAACTAATGAAGGTTTGTGAAAATACATGTTGTGAAGTGTAGAATGGTTTATTTGGAGCTATTCTAAGGTGAGCAATATACAGATGTTTGTATAAAAGCAGCATCAATGTGACATTTTATATTTAGCAGAAAGATTACAACTTGCTAAAGGCCCTGGAGACTGATCAAGGCGATCTACCAGATAACTAGCAAATTGCAACAGATTGCTTTTCAGGTCTGGAAAATGCATTTTCAAAAGAAGCAACATCTCACCTGGGGACTGGACACACCCCTGAAGCCAGGAAATGGAAACAATGAAGGGCTTGGGTTCTTTCAAAAGGCGGGTCCCTGATGGTGTGGCTTTTCTAATGCCCCAGCACCAGGAAAAGTAAAAGTTACTGTATGTGAAAAAGCTTCCAGTCAGAACCCCACTCTGTGCCTGGGCCCCAAACTCTGGCCTGTGGTGCAAGGTTGCAGGCAGCACCTGTGCACATATGCATGGCCTGCACTCACCTCCAACGTTGCTTTTGTGTTTGTCATAGGTCTCTCTCACTCTGCGGTAGCGGAAAGCCAGTTTTCTCATCCAGTCCACTCCACCCTGCACCCCCACTGCTGAGCTGTGATTTGCGTTGCTTCCTGAGCCACTGAAGCCGTCCGTGGAGAAATTGTAGTTACTAGACCAGAAAAACAAACCTGTTACACAAGCTGCAGCAGCACGCTGGCTGCCACCCTCCTTAGTGTGGGGTTTCTAATTTCACTCTCTGACCATGGATGATCAAGCCTCTGGGACTGCCAGTCCTTCTCCCACTGCAGGCAGAGCCTCCCTCCCCATAACTGACCTGGTCCTCTGCACCACTGAAGATAGGGACTCTGTGCTCACTGGGCTCTGTGAAACTATTGCATTTAAAATGTGAGATTATTCCTCTTTCACCCCTTCAACTGCAGAAACTGTCCTCTCCTCCCTCTGCTAACACCTCCCAGTTCTGTAGATCATCTCTCCTTTAGGCTACAGTAATTACATGTAATCACTCTTTTCATAGGTCTCATCCTTCTCAATCTTCTGTCCAGGGAAACAGGCAGCACCCAGCCCAGTCCCTGCAGCTCAAGAGAATGCAGTGTTATTACCCTCTTTGCTTCACTGGAAATACCTCTCTCTACACACACAAGGGCATTAGTTTCTGCACAAATGTTTCTAAATAAGCTACTTTCCCCTTTTAACTGCTAAGTGAGAACTGCCATGTTTCTTGGCGTTGAGACATTTGATTTTCTTTACAAATTCTAAGGAAGTTGTTTAAATTCCCAGAAATGTATCTAGAATCTAAACTACCTAAAAGCTATGTCTGAGAATTCTTCCCAGTTTCGGGCATCTGCACTCCAGATCATTACTGTACTGAGGCGCACAAGACTGGAGACTGCCTGTAGGATCCTTCCCTCATTTGGTGATTCCCCATTAAGACCTTGCTGCCTCTCCGCCAATGTTTTCAAAGTTTTCTTTGCATACAGCTGCTTTCTGAACTCCCTGCTTTCATGGGTTCTATATAAAAAGGTTTAACTGAAATCTAGTTAAATTACATTTACTGAGCTACCTGTCTCCCTCAAACTGTAGATTAGGCCAGCAGATTTGTCAATTGCAGTCTAGGTTTATTGAGAACATGCTGCTTACTCTACATAATTCTTTCCTTTAGGTATTTATACAATGTTTTCATTATTCGGGCTAAGATTGCCTGGTAGTGCAGTATAGTCAGACTAATGTGTCAGTAGGGTTGCAGGTCTTCTGTTAAATAGACTGGAACCAAATTTGCCTTTTGTATTGTCAGGAGATGGGGTAAACAGAACTAGACACGACATCCAAGATAAGGACATACCATTATAAACACTATCAGTGATATTCTCTAGCCTGTTTAATGACACTTGTTTGCTTTTTTGCACTGAGCCAATGTGGTCATAGACATGACCACAGCCCTAGTCTGGTCTCTTTTTCTGAACAGTTCGTTTGGAACACAAAGTAGTTCAAATGATTCCTTTCAGTGTGCTTTTTCCTGCACATGTCAATAATGCAGTTCATCTGCCAGCATGCTGCTCAGTCATGTATCTTTGTTGGGCTCCTCTGAAGTTCCTTGCAGTCTTCTGGGAGAGTTTTAACTTAATTCTATTGGCATCACTCATTCAATGGTCCAACAGTAGTTCAATCTCAGACCGACTCCTGTGTGTTACTTGAGCCCAGATCAAGAAAAGCCTCTCCTCTTGTGTGCTTAGAGCCAGCTACATCCAGCAGCAACTGTCTAAGGGTTCAAGAGGCTGCTCTGCTAAACTCTGTCCCAGCTGACCAGTGAGTAGCTGAAATCCCTCATTTAGCAGAGTTGTTCCCTTTGGTTTCTCCCACCACTATGCACTTACTCTCACGACCCTAATCTGGGTAAACTGGGAGCAAGGGGGGAAAAAACCACTTTCTGAACCCTCTGTGACTGTTCATCTCTTTGGGGTTCCGTTTCTTTGGTGTAAATTCAACCATGCCAATTTGCAAATAACATCAAATTTGGAGCGGTAGCAGACATACCAAAACCAGATTGCAGAATGGCCTGGTGAGAGCAGAGCTGCAGGCATGGAAGGGGGATTCAGGCCTAGCAAGTGTGAAGGACACACCACCAGGGAGAAGACATGAGATACCAAGGACCATCCCCACAGTGAAGAAACAGACACCATCCAGACAGCTGCACTCATCTTGTCTCTTCAGTACTGTCCTAATATTACTTTACTGTGAAATCAGGGTTTAGAGTTGCCCTAGATAAAGCGGGACGCTAAGATTGGGTGGTGGTTCCTATATGATAAAGTGTGAGAACCACACACAAGGAAGTAAGCCTGTGCTGACCAAGATACTATAGCAGGCCTTTTCTAGCTCCTATCACCAATTCACCCTGGGTCATAGCTGCATGCTACCACGTCAACGAGTCCGGCAGGACTTTCAGAGGGCAAGATTCAACAGTTTGAACCTGTTTGCTGAGCACAACTACAGCATTGGATACAGTACTACTAATGAATGCTAACGGATACCAGTTATCTCCAAAACCTAAACTGCTTTTGGCTTTTCACTCCAAGAGAAAGCAACTGGCAAGTTTATCCAGTTTCAGCCACCAGATATTACAATAGAGCACACAAGTGGTTATGCTGAATTGTTTGACTAAGTAGCTTCCCCTCTCCCCACAGCTTTCCTTGTAGTAAATCTCTCAAACAAACAAGCATTAAACCATTTGCGTGCTCCACACACTTCTTGAATATCCCACCTTAAGTCTTGTCCATTGTCATCTGATGCAACATCTTCTACATGCACCTGGTCACACTCCTGTTTAAGACAAAAGCCCCACAAATTGCTGCACTGAGGAATGCACTGATAGCACAGAAATCGGCAAATACAAAAATGCTGGTGGTATACGTACAAATCTTAGATTACCCAATGGGATCAACAAACTGGTTTAGATGGAAGATGAAATCTTCCATCCTGTCTCCCAAAACAAACCTTTTTGAAATTCAAAGAACTTCAGTTACCTTTGCCTCGCACATTTCATCTCTCAGGACCCTGCGAGGTGGGAGGGTTCCAGAGCTGGGGCTGCAGTCTGTGCCTGGAAATCTACACTGCAGTTAAATAACCCTGCAGCCTGAGTCAGCTGGCATGGACCAGGCACAGGTATCTAAATGCAGTGTAGACAAACCCCCAGAGCTCTCCTTCCGCTCTGGGAAAGGTACGCTGAGCACCACAGCTAAATGCAAGGTGGAACAGACTGTTTAGCGTAAGTAGTTAGTACATATCGGAAGGGACCATTCAAAATAGAGTGGCCCAGTAACACCTCTGCAGTCATAGGACAAAGGAGGGAATCAGTGGGTTATAGATTTTAGTAATAAGCCTTAAATCCGGTGTCTCTGTTCAGTTCCTGATTTTTAGTGTCTAGCAGAGTTATGCATTTAAGCTCCAGAGGTGTTAACAGGCCACTCTACCTTGAATGGTCCCTTAGAATATGTGTTACCTACTTATGCTAAACAATCTGTTCCACCGTGCATTTAGCTAGGACACTCGGAGTACCTTTCCCAAGCCTGCTGAAGAGCTCTGTGTGCCTCGAAAGCTTGTCCCTCTCACCAACAGAAGTTGGTCCAATAAAAGATAATACTTCCCCCAGTTTGTCTCTCTAATATCCTGGGACCGACACAGCTACAACTACACTGCATGAAACTCATTTGTCACTTTCACCTTCGTTACAAACCCAACACTGTATTTTATTGCACCTTGTGCAATGCTTAAATATTATCTGATTAATGATGATCCAAATACACAATTAATTCCATCCCAATAAACCAGCCAGGGAGATGTGCCACCTACCTGTAAAGTAGTGGCGGGACTGGAAACAGTGAACTGCTCAGTATAGCAAAGAGCCAGTGCAGAGTCATATCCCAAAATGCCTTTTGTCTTGAAAATTTCCCCTTGCTGCTACCATTGGAAGCTATGGTAAGACCACAAGTATCAAAAGCTCGCTAGCAGCTCTTGGCATTTTAACCCCATTGTGTAGACCTGCCCTGAGCATGTGAGGTGACGTGGCAGTTAAAACTAGAGCTCAGTGCAATTCTTTGGGCATATAATAAATTTGCCAATACATGTGGTTTTTGGGGCACCAAAACTATTTGCAAATTTGGGTTGATTTTGGTGAACAGTTTCAGCCAACCCACCCTCCCCATATATCCCAAACCTGCAAACAAATTTTGAATATACGTTATCAATACACGTTGATTTGACATTGTTTTAAGTCAACATTCTCAAATGAAATGTTGGTTGGACTCAACATCCAAAACATTTGTTTGACTTAAATTACATTTTTTCATGTTTTAATTTAGCTGAGAAAAAAGGAGAAAATTTAGTTTTGGTTTGGAACTAACTGTTTTTATGATGTTTCTGTTTGGCCACCAAGCTGACAAGCCAAGGATTTGCTCGGTTCTAGTTAAAACACTGGTGGCTGCCTGGAGCCAAGTCTAAGCTATTGATCCCAACAGTGCTTCCACCATTTGGACTGAACCAGTGGTAGCAAACATGAGGAACTGGAGGAAAAAGTCTAGTACAGACACCACCAAGGACTAGGGGAAACTCTGAATATATCGTAGGACACAAACTTTGGTACAGAGCTCTCATTGTTCATGGGAATTGTGACCCAGGGACTCCTGGTTGCCAACCGGCAGAGGGGACAGTGATTTTACAGGGATCCCGTGTCAGAGATTTGCATAATAATTCACCAGAGGGTGGCATGTGAGATCCAGTAGCCACAGGTCCTAATAAGCATAGTGAAATGTGTGTACAGATAATATTTAAGGCATTATGTACCTATGCTAAAAATTATGTTCTTCAGGTCTTGAAGTTAAGGCAGATCACCAGGACGTGACGTTCCTGTCACGCAGGAGGTAACAGACATCTATCTCCCATCTAGCCATTTGGGTACTGTAAGTGAGCTGTTTATTGTTTTTAAGATACGTTTTTTTCTGTAATACTTTTATTCTGAATAAATAATACTTTGTTTTATGAAGGCTGGCTAGTCAAACCTTGTCATTGTTCCTGAGAGACAGCAGAGCTGCAGGTTCTGATCTAAATTCAGAATAAATAATTCTTTGTTTTATGAAGGCTGGCTAGTCAAACCTTGTCATTGTTCCTGAGAGAGAGCAGAGCTGCAGGTGCTGATCTAAATTCAGACCTACTGGGATAACTACAGTGAACTGCAGGAGGAATTGCAGCCTAAATCCCCAGTCTAGAGGATAAGTCTCACAGGACTCTGCCCTAAGAAATGTCTCAGACCTTTAGCCATTACCTAAGTGGGATGTCAGCACAAAGCCTATGAAAGGATCAAAAGTGCAGTTACCTCGGAAACTGTGACAGGTGGCAATAGAGAGATTATAGTCAATTCAAAATCCTCGCTTCAATGCCTTTAATTAGCCAAAAGTGCATTTCCTACAGTACAGTAGTATCACCACAGAACATGTGTTTACACTTGTATCAAATTCATATTAATGCAGCCAAGATTAAGCACTCTCTTATAAATGTCAAGGCAAATCATTACATGGCTCCTTTTACCTTGGAACATGGAGCTGCCAACAAGCGACTGTATTTTGGGCTTTACCATCTCAGATTTTCCAAACTGCACTGTGCCGAGACCTGACAAGCATCAGGTGCTTTCTTTGTAAAGCCCAAAGCCAGAGCCAACAGAAAATTAACAAAAATTACACAATTTTTGAAAATGCTAATGAAAATTGTTTGCAGTTTTTCTAACAACTGCATTTTTAAAAGCAATTGTGGAATACACTATGATGCTTATACATGTAATAGTGCAGGGTTTCTGATCTACACCCAGCAGCTATAGTGTTATCTTTAAAACAAAACTGTATACTCAAGAGGCAATGTGGACTAGTGTTCACAGCAAGGGATTAGAAGTCAGTAGATCTGGTTTCTAGTCCCAACCATTTACCTGCAGCATCTGAAGTACTTCCACACCTCCTTAGGTAAGCTTATATATTATATAAAATATTCTAATTTATAATAAATTATTATGATTGGCTATGAAGTGAGGCCTTAACACAACTGTTTTTGTCAACTACAGCAGGCTGATTGCATTACACTTTGTATGATCTTGGCTCACATGCCATCTTTGTTCCTGTACTTTAGTTCAGGTAGATGCTATTAGATGTTAGTATTAAGTTCTGTTTCACACTCATGTTAGTCATTAGATATAGCACTCTCCACAGGAAGTTTCTGATGTTTAACTTCCTGAACAAACAGCTGGCACATACCTCTAAATCATTGAAAAATAAGTGTGTGTCGGCCACTTCAAAAATCATCTCTTCCATTGTCAGACCTGAGCCAATCACTAGAGTTGGATCCTGGAAAACAAGATCGGGAAAGAAAATGTTATCCTGGTTCTGTACTAAAGTAGAGATAAACCTCTTGCCAATGAAGTTCCACAGGATTCCTACTGGATCCCAAAGCTAGAATGTGCTGGCATGGTCTTTTTCTTTTTCATACCTTTTAATTGTATGGATTGTAATATCCCTAGAATACTGTGAGCAACTGAAGAAAAGTTGGATTCCACTAGAGTATCAAAACAAATCAAATTAAACTTCATGCTGTGTGGTTTGGACAGATATATTTCCAGCAGCGCAACAGAAAAATGATTTGTGATTGTTCAGTATATTTCTGAGAGGCTCTATTTATTTTCACTATATATTAGAAACTCACTGATTCACACTAATGATGGGGACACACTCTGAACTACTGGAGTTTCTAAATTTAGCAAGAAAGTGAACACAATAAAAAAGCAAGCTTAATGTGCTTTGCTCATTTATTTTGATAATTACATAGCAGCTGTAATATTGATGTAATTTTAAAATGTAAAACAAAGCAAATATTGTTATTTTTAGTTTACATTTAAGCACTTAAAATATTTGACAAATGAAACCTCCAAATGATTAAAGTTATGATATAATCTCAGCACTAAGGGGCTGAAATTATTCAGTGCATCTACATTTCAAAAGTATATCAGGTCATAGCCTTGTACTCAGTTAAAATGAACATGTTCGCAATCTTCACAACCTAGCCCTGTACATACTTGATTCAGTATTCTCTTCTTTGAAGTGTTTACCCCTTTAAAAAAGATCTGTGTTCAAATAAAAGGGGAGGTTACTCACCTGTAACTGGTGGTTCTTCAAGACATGTGTCCCTATCTGGATTCCACTGAGGGTAATGTGCATGTGTCTGAAGCTGGAGCTTTTCCAAACAGTAGCGTCCATCAGTCTGCACACGCGCCCATGCACTGCCTTGTGGTTTTGCCAAAGGCAATAAAGGGCCGGGTGGACCAACTGCATCTCTTCAGTTCCTTCTCCACCACAGATCTACCAGATCCGCAGCAGAAGGGAAAGACGGTGGGATTGGAACACAGACAGGGACCACACATCTCGAATAAGCTCCAGTTTTAGGTAAGTAACCTCCCCTTCTTCTTCGAGTGTTGGTCCCTACTGTATTCCACTGGGGGTTATTAACAAGCAGTACCTAGCTAGGAAGAGGGTGCGAGGAAGAGGAGGGAAGGACGCAGAAGCATGCAGGAATGAGAAGAAAAAGTGCGTACTGAACTCCATACGGCTGCCTCACCTCTCTGCAATAGGCACATCGTGGAGCACAGCGGTAGGTGATGCCTACACTCCCGCGGAACAGGCCCATATCCCACCTCGGGGGGACTGTCCTGACGCCACTCCGCCGATGGCAGAACATAGTGCACTCAGATTCTCTGGGTGCAGATGGCCTTTCCTTTAATTTTCTATGATGTGGCCACGAATAGTCTAGAAGACTTCCAGATGGGCTTCAGCCTCTGTAGGTAAAAGGCCAGGACCCTACGGACATCGAGGGAGTGAAGCTGCTGTTCCTCATTTGAAGCGTGTGCTTTGGGAAAGAAGGTTGGAAGATGTATGGGCTGGCTGAGGTGGGAGTGGGAAACCAGTCGTGGTAGAAATTTGGGATGCAAGCGCAGCAAAACTTTATCCTTATCAAAGGTGGTGAAAGGAGGGATTGCCAACCGGGCTCCCAGTTCCCCAACCCTCCTGGCAGGGTGATAACCACCAGGAAAGCAATTTCCATGGAGAGAAGAGAAAGAGAGGAGGAGGCCAGGGGTTCCAAGGGAGAGTTCATCAATGACATAAGGACTAGCTTGAGGTCCCTTGAGAAGCAATAAGATGAATAGGCGGGTATTTACATACAAGTACCTTCCTACCATCCAGAATCGGGCAATCAAAGGGTGGGTGAAAAACGAATGTCCTTCCATTGGAGGGTGGAAAGTGCTAACAGCCACTGCATGCACCCTGATAGAATTGAGAGCAAGTCCTGAGGCCTTCAGATAGAGGAAACAGTCTAACAGACAGTGGTTCTCAACCAGGGGTATCTGTACCTCTGGGGGTACATCGACTCATCTACAGATTTGCCTAGTTTTACAACAAGCTACATAAAAAGCATTAGAAAAGTCAGTACAAACTAAAATTTCATACTGACAATGACTTCTTTATATTGCTCTATATCAGTGTTTCTCAATTGGTGTTCTGTGGAACCCTGGGGTTCCGCGAGCAGCTGTTCTCCGCGCCGCCGAAAAAGGGAAGATGTCCCGGATTTTTCGTCGGAGGGTATTGAGTGTAAATGTAATTTAATTTATATCTAATAGAGAAACGCTGACTTAGTTGTTTGTATATAATTTGCTTATTTCGACATTTTTTTTGGCCCCATATGTAAAATACTGTTAAGAGTTTGGGGGGTTCTGCAATTATTTATCGAGTTCAAAAGGGTTCCGTGGCCAAATTTAATTGAGAAACACTGCTCTATATACTATACATTGAAATGTAAGTATAATATTTATATTCCAATCAATTTATTTTAAAATTATATGGTAAAAACGAAAAAGTAAGTCATTTTTCAGTAACAGGGTGCTGTGATGTTTTGTATTTTATGTCTGATTTTGTAAGCAAGTAGTTTTAAAGAGAGGTGAAAGTTGGGGTATGCAAGACAAATCAAATTCCTGAAAGGGGCACAGTAGTCTGGAAAGGTTGAGAACCACTAGTCTAAGAGCATTGGGATGCCAACAGCCTTGGGGCAAGACCTTTCTGTTGAGCCCAGGAAGTTAAATGTGCCCATTTAGCTTGGTAGGATAGTCTTATGGAGTCCTTCCTGCTGCTAGAGAGGACATCTTGTACTGCCGACAAACATTCTCATGCTAGCCAAGTTGTCTAGTGAAGCGTCCATGGATCGGGTGTCTGAGTCTGCCATTTGGTGTTTGAGCAGTTCTGGAAATGCTGAGAGCAGAAGTGAAGGATGTTTTGACATGTGGAGAAGCAGAGGAAACCAGAACTGGTGAGGCCAGAATAGCGCAATCAGGATATGTGCTCTCGATGAATGCTCTGATGAACTCCAGGGACCGTGGAGTGTGTAAAGTCGATTTTTCAACATTCACACTCACCCCTAGAGAGGAGTGGAATAGAAGGAGCTGGGACATTGATTCCCAAGCTTCTTTCTGGTTCGCATAGTCAGTTGTCTAGGTAAGGGAAGACAAGGACTCCTTGCCACTGGAGGTGAGCTGCTACCATGGAGAAAACTTTTGTGAAAACTCATGGCGCAGTGGTAAGTCCGAATGCTAGGACCCTGTACTGGAAGTGTCGCAGACCCACCGTGAACCTCAGGAGCCGTCTATGGGTCAAGTGGATGTCAACATGGAAGCAGGCATCCTGCATATCAAGAGCCATAAACCACATACCTTTTTCTAGCAAAGGAATGATGGCCTCGAATATGACCATGCAGAACTTTAGTTTGAGAATAGAACAGTTGAGGTGTCAGAGATCCAAGATTGGACTCCATCCCCCTTTTCTTCTTGGGCACCAGGAAATATTTGGAGTAGAGCCCTGTGCCTTGAAAGGCTGCAGGGACTGGTTCCTCTGCTCCTCTCTGCAGGAGGGAGTCCCCCTCTAGGTTAAGAATCCTATCATGAGAGCAATCCCTGAAATGGGATGAGGGCAAGGGATGTGGAGGAGGTAGTGTCAAACTCGATCGTATAGCTTTGTCAAATGACATCCAGGACCCACTTGTTTGTTGTTATTGTGTTCCATGCTGGTAGAGTTTGAGATGGCTCCTGAAGGAGATGGTTGGCAACAGCGGGAGTGCAAAGTGGTTGACAGCTCTCTAGACACACTCAGAAATATTGCTTACATGAAGACCGGGTCACTCGTGGACCAGGTGGACGAGATCTGTGGACCTTCAGGAGCTTCTGTGGAGGTTCGTAGGCTTGTTGGTGGTAGAACTGGGGAGTTCTATAGCATTGTGTAGGCAGCAGCAGTAAAATTTTCATTTTGGTGCTGGTGTATATATGCCTAGTGATGGCAGGGCGGCTCTAGTCTTTCAGTGAGAGTAAGGAATCATTCATTTTCTGGTTGAAGAGGTGTGATTCATCAAAAGGGAGGTCCTCAACTGTGCTCTGTACCTGTCTAGGGAAGCCTGAGTAGTATAACCAGGATTTCCTCCTCATGACAATTTCAGTTGCCATTGTACGCAAGCCTGTGTATGATCCTAGAGACCAACTTGCCCTCCCCCAAATAGCTTGGAAGTGGGCACGATCCTGCTGAGGTAGTTTATCTGCAAAATCCACCATCTGCCCATAGTTCAGAAAGTCATATTTGGCCATAAGGGCTATGTAGTTCGAGATACAGAGCTGGAGGCTGGTCAAGGAAAAGCCCTTTCTATCCATAAGATCTAACCTCTTGCCCTCCTTGTCAGAAGGGGTGGAGCATGGATGCTGTTGCTTGGCTTTTTCCACTGCAGCCTGGATCACCAGGGACTTAGGCGGAGGAATGGAGAATAGAATCTGTGACCTGGGGGGATGGGACATATTACCTCTTTTCTGACCCCTTCGGGGTGGGGACACACATGGTCGGGGTATACCACATAGTGTGTGCCAATTGGAGAATGGCGTTGTTGAACAATAGGGCCACTGTGGCCAGTACCAGTGCATGCAAGATGTCTAGTAGAAGGTGCTGACTTCCTGCACCTCCTCCAATGGGATCTGAAGAGCATTAGCTATTCTCCTGAGAAGCTCTTGAAATTGACTGTAGTCGTCCAGGGGAGAGGAGGGCATCAGTGACACAGTCGCATCTGGGGAAGATAAGGGGAACCTCTCTGGATCCATCAGTACTGTCAGAGCTGGGCTGACCAGTGCATAGGCATGCCTTCAGAACAGAAGCAGCGGACCATGCATAGTATCTGAATATTCAAACTCAGAGATACCTGAGTCCTGTATGAATTGGGTCGCCAACGAGGCCAACAGAACGGGGTGTGCTATAGGAACATGACCAGAGGGCGGCAAATCTGACGTAGCAGAGGGGGTCCTCTTAGCAGGCAACTGGACTGGAACACAAGGAGATCACTTCTATTCTAGGGCAAACAATTCATGAGGCCCCGAAGCACATCCAATTCTCCCCAGTCTCAACAGCACCTGGTCCACGGAAGGAATCAGAGCTGGTAAGGGAAACTGCCTTGGAACTGATGATTCACGTTACACTGGCACAGCCAATGCAGGAGGGGTGCCCAATGCAGGAACCGGGACTGGTGAATCCAGCAAACGATGCAACTTATTGTTCCTGTTGCAGGTCTTGGAACACGCTGCACATTCATGGCCAGAACTCATGGACAGTGCAACATCTTTCTTGGATATGGAGGAAGACTTACGGCCATGCTTATGCGCATACTTCCGTGTTTCATGGCTAGGCCCCGGTGCAGGGTCCATAGTGCTGGTACCGGCGAAACCAGATTGGGACTCTGTGGTAGGAGGCGCATTCCTGGACTGCTCAGGCCAATGTACGGGGGAGTGTGCCCCAGCCAGGATCCAACTGCAACCCCATAGCAAACTCCAGGAGGTGCTTCTTGAGATGTAGGGCTTGGCCTTACCAGATAAGTGCAGGGAAGAAGAGACAGATTCTGCACCTGCTTCCCCAAGCAGTACAGACAACGTTGGTGCTCATCACTGAGCGAAAATGAGCGAGGTCAGGAAGTGCAGACTTTGAATCCTGATGCCTTCGGCATAATCCAGTACTCAGATAGGTGCTGGGGCGGTGAGGCCTGGGGGTGGGGGAGTTGGTGGGAAACTGCCAAAGCAGCATCCTGAAGTCCATAATCCTATAAAAATTATTACCAACACTGAAACTACTATAAAAATCAGTAAAATCCTAACTATGTACAAGAATAAAAACAGTTTTTCTGGAAAGTGTGTCACCAAGGACAAGAGAAAGCAGAAGCTTTGACTCAGACCTTGTGGCGGTGGGAAGGAACTGAAGATGCGGTCAGTCTGCCCGCCCTTCCCTTTATCACCTTGGGCAAAACCACGAGGCAATGCAAGGGTGCATGCATGGACAGATGGACACTACTACTTTGAAAAGATCTGGCTCCAGATGCATCTACATAACCTTCGGTGGAATAAAACAGAGACCATAACTCGAAGTAGTAGTATGCATTTTCTACTTCTTTCACCTACAATTAACATATACTTACTGATAACATTTATGAATTTACCTTTGAGAATGAGGTAAGACAATATTACCTTTCCATATTTCTGGGCGTATGACCCTGTGAGAAGGGAATGAAAGATGATGATGGTCTCATCCAAGTCCCAAAGAAACACTCGCTGGGAAAGGAATTACAAAAGGAGGTTAATCTTGGGATATTCCAACTGCCATGCTGCAGTGAACAGTAGAATCATAGAATCACAGAGATGTAGGGCTCGAATGGACCTTGAGAGGTCATCAAGTTCAGCCCTCAGCACTGAGGCAGCCCCAAGAAAACCAAGATCATCCCTGACAGGTGTTTAGCCAATCTGTTGTTAAAAACCTCCAGTGATGGGGATACCACAACCTCCCCTGGAAATCTGCTAGTTAAGAAGTTTTTTCTAATATCTAACCTAAATCTCCCTTGCTACTGATTAAGCCCATTGCTTCTTGTCCTACCTTCAGTGGACACAGTGAGCAATTGGTCACCTTCCTCTTTATAACAGCTCTTAACAGATTTGAAGACTTATCAGTGCTCCCTCAGTCTTCTTTTCTCAAGACTAAATATGTTCAGATCTTTCCCCACCGTCAGGTTTTTCATCATTTTTGTTGCTCTCCTCTTGGACTCTCTCCAATTTATCCACATCTTCCTTAAAGTGTGGCACTCACAACTGGACACAGTACTCCAGCTGAGGCCTTGCCAGTGCCAAGGAGAGCAGGGCAATTACCTCTTGTGTCCGATGGTGTGTCTACGCTTAAAACACCACACAGCGCAGCTGCAGCTCTTCAGTGTAGATTAACTCCTTCACTGTAGTGAGTGTCTATCTCCCCAAGAGATTAGGTCAGCATAGCCACATCTCTCAGGCACGTGGATTTTTCACTCCCGTTAACACTCCCCAGAATGCTATGCAACTGCATCACATTGTTGACTCATATTCAATTTGTGATCCCCTATTACCCTCAGATCCTTTTCAGCAGTTATTCCCCATTTTGTAGTTGTGCATTTGCTTTGTAGTACTTAGCATTAGTCTTTATTGAATTTCATCTTGTGGATTTCAGACCAGTTCTCTAATTTGTCAATATTGTAATGAATTATAGTCCTTCCTCTAAAACTCTTGCAACCCCCTCCCAACTTGGTGTCATCTGCAAATTTTATAAGCATACTCTCCATTATCCAAGTCATTAATGAAAATATTGAATAGTACCATACCCAGGACTGACCCCTGCGGTACCTCACTAGATATACCCTTCCAGTCTGACAGTGAACCATTGATACCTACTCTTTGAGTAGAGTCTTTCAACCAGTTGTGCACCCACCTTATAGTAATTTCATCTAGATCATATTTTCCTTATTTGCTTATGAGAATGCCATGTGGGACTGTGTCAAAAGCCTTATTAAACTCACAATATATTATGTCTATTGCTTCCCCTCTAATCTTGAGACCTGTAACCCTATCAAAGATGGAAATTAGGTTGGTTTGGCATAATTCAGTTCTTGAAAAATCCATGCCAGCTATTCCTTATAACTTTATTATCCTCTATGTGCTCACAAAAGGATTGTTTAATAATTTGTTCCAATATTTCCCAGATATCAAAGTTAGGCTGACAGATCAGTAATTCCTCATGTCCTCTTTGTTTCCCTTTTTAAAGATACTAAGTTTGCCCTTCTCCAGTCCTTTGGAACCTCACCTTCCTCCAGGAGGTCTCAAAGATAATTGCTAACAGTTCCAAGATTGCTTCAGCTAGTTTTTTAAGTACCCTAGGGGAATTTCAACCAAGCGAAGCCTGCTCTGTCACCCCTTTGTGGTTAGGTAGTGTGTCCCCTATAGGAATGGCCTGCTGCTCTTTTATCGAGCTCCATAGACAGTGTCTTAGCTTTGTGGCCTTTGGTTAGAGGGCTGCTTTTTCTGGACTTCCAATGTTCCTGCTGTTTTTTACCCAATCATCCCAGGCCCCTCCCGCTGCCAGAAAGAGGAAGGAGACATGCTGGCCTGACTGTTCTTCCAAAATGACTGTTCAGGAAACCAGACTGTTCACTTACTTCCAGTTCACTGTCCTGAGGGGAGGAGGCATCTGCTTTCCTCTTGCCCCTGTTTTTCCCAGCCATGTTTTTCCTAGTCTGCTCATCTAACTCTTTACTTGCTGTTGCTCTTGATAAAGATGGACTTGTGGATGGATCTCCTAGAAGAAACACATACAATACTGTTCTCATCCCATGATCATAGAAAATGAGCACCCGGCCCCAGCACAGCTCTCCATATATATATATATATATATATATCAGAGTCAGGAAACCTGGGATGTTATTGTGCCTTGCTGAGGCACCAGAAATTGAACACTACATAGAACAAATGCAAGCTTTCTCCATTGTGTCTTGTCAATACGCACCTATCTCCCCAGTCAATTCAGCAGTAAGCCAGAAACAGGGGCACAGACAGAGGGTATGTCTACACTGCAGAAAAAAAAAAAAAAGAAAAGACTCACAGCATGAGCACAGCTGGCCCAGGTAAGGTGACTCAGGCTTGCGGGGGAAAAAATTGCAATGTCGATGCCTGGGCTCCGAGACCCTATGAGAAAGGAGGGAATGAGAGCCCGAGCTCCAGCAAGAGTCGGTGCTGTGATTTTTAACCCCGCAGCCTGAGTCCCACAAGCCCGAGTCAGATGACCTGGGCTCTGAGACTCGGTGCCGTAGGCTTTTTATTGTAGTGTAGACATATCCAGAAATGACTGCTGCAGGCAGGGTAAGGTACAAGATCAACAGCAGAATTCTTCCAGCCGCCTAAGAGCCATACAATAATACAGCCTCTCCTCTGTGCCACTGCTATTCGAGCCACTGCATTGGAAATTTCATTTAAAAATGGTGACTCTCAAGACTTTTGGAGGGTTCCTGCAACACCATGAACCCTGGGAAAGAGTTCTCCCGGAAAGGAGTCCAACCCATTTTAGAGTACACTTATTATGAAGTTAGTTCATCTAACGTGTCATCCCCCAGAGCCTGGCTGCCACTCAGCGGCAGTTTGTACCTTGTAACACTTACAGTGCAGTGTGATTAGGAAAGACTCAGCAGGGAGAATTAAAGCACCCATGTATAGTTAACTGTTGCTGGAGGGCCAACAGACCATTACCAACAAGGCAGCAGGTATAACAGGTGAGAGGAGTAATGGCAGACATGAATTTCCCTCTTTGACGTGGGAGCCCTACATCTAAAATCAGCCTTTTTAAAGCAGCAGCCAGTTAAACTCAGCCCCACAATTTTCTCAGGCTTTGCCAATCAGCCTCGCCAGGCTCTGGCCTAGCATTCCTCCCACAGCAGCACTTCAAAAGGGAAGCCTTTTGCCCCATAAATCCTACTGCGAGGAGCTCAGGAAGCAATAGATCTCTTCTCTATCAGCATCTGGGGGGGTGTGGGCTTTTTGGTGATGAGGTCCCAGTCGTGTGCTATCGTGAGTTGATGCATGACATGACATCAGCAGAAAAGGTCAGCCAACCAATAGGAAAACAGCTTTGGACCAACAGTTAAATCCTTCTCATTGGTTACATTTGCTGCATCTTTTAACTGAAACACCTGATATAAGCCAGGGAAATTTTTGAAGATGTACGTATTGTGTGGGTGCACACAACACATAGAGAGCTGCATATGCTGCCCACTGTGGTAAATAGGTTGAGACCTACTGCTCTTAACACATGGCAGGGGCTCCAGGTGTCCCCCATTTTCTCCTTTCTGGTTTTCCCAGGGTGCACAATGATACCTAGAACATTTGCTGACATTTGGAAACCACTGGACAGGTGTTCAGAAGTTATTACGTGACAGACAGACAGATGCCATCAAATTGAGCATAAGGCCTCAAGCTTGGCCAATAAACATAAGTGCAAAGCGAGTGTTTCTTTTTTCCTCAGGATCCCTCCTCACAGCCTTCCCAGACCCTAGCTTCCACCAGCTCCTACTGCCGTAGCCAGGTGAGGTGCTCGTCATGATGAAGCTGGGTCTATCAGAGTTAAAGAGAGGCAAAACATCTGCTAATTTAGAAAAGAAAATGTCAGCTCCTCTTCCTCTCCAGAGTCTGGTTTAACTTACATTTCCCTTCAATAAAGAACCATAGAAACAGCTGATATGATGGCTCTGGGTACCACTAAGAGCTAGATGAACTGCCTAGAGACTCAGCTCCCAGTGCATCAAGTTTCACTTTGCACATGTTGTTTTCCCTCACTAGAAGAAAGTTGCTTAAGAAGCACTGTGGATCCAACAGAAACAAAACGGATGTCACCATGGGGGAAATGGCAATGAGCAGAGCAGCTTTTATCAGTGCTGGTTAATATGACAAAGGGGATGGGAGGAAGGGAAGGGAAGAATTTCATGAGGAATGCCGGAAAAGAACTTGCTCTCATGCAAGTGAATTTCAGAGCTAAGGTATCCCAAAGAGCTTTGCGCAACAGTGACTTAGATACCAGCAGTGCAGTGACATGGCAGTACTAGCTTATACATGAGAGCATCACTCCGAAATATCTTTAACGTTTATTTGAAGTGTTCCAAGGGATCTTTACTTCTCATCTGACAGCAGTCACCAGAGACAGGCAGACGGATCTTTAGTTTAACAAAGACAGCACCTATCACCATACCACCCCCTGCCTTTGAACCTTTGCAGGTTGCAGAGTGGGTCTATGTAGCAAAGAAGTGCGACCTCCCTTGGAGATTGACAGAGAGGAAGGGCCAGCGTCCCCAGTGGGTGGAGCCCAGAAAGGCACGCCCACCATGCCAGAAGCAGAGGGGCGGGACAGATACAGGAAGTACAAAAGGCGGGCCCTGCAGCTCAGCTGGTGTGGAGCCATGGAGGAGGACTGACAGATCTCGCTGGCTCTGAGGAGCTTCTGGGGCTGCTGCCTGAGGACTGGCCTGTGCCACCAACTAACAGTGAACCAAAGGGGTTGCTGGGGCTGCCACTTGCAATGTACCCCGGGGAGATGGAGGACAACCCCAAGCTGCAGGCACACTACAAAGGGCTGCAGCCCAGGGGTAGCTGACTGCAGTCTGGCTCTACTCCCGCCCAAGCACTGATCAGTCAGTTTTGGCCAGAGCCCTGCTGATCCAGTGGGGGAGCACTCCACCACCCTTAGGGACCTTGTCTGGGATCTGGTGGGGTAGAGCGGGGTCGGATCCCCCTGCCATCCCAACCCTGGGGTGGCAGACCCCCTCCCCCCCAGGCCAGGAGGTCTGTGGTTGGTGCTCACACCTACCTAGGAGGCCTCAGACTGTGTGGGTGCTCACCCCTGCCTGGGAAGTCCTAGACTGTGTTGGTGCTCACCTCGGCCTGAGCCGCTTTGATTATTTGTTGCCCAGCCCTATCTGGGGGCTTGGGTTTACCAACTCACTACTGCTCTACCCTGCAGCAGGGTTGGAGCGCCTGAGATTGCTAACTTCCCCTGTTGACAGACTGTTGTTTTACCACTGTATAGCAAGAATGCGTGGCCTCCCTTGGAGACTGACAGTGAGGGAGGGCCCTGTACTCCTACACATCTACACACACTGCAGAATGCGGGCAATGCCTGCAGCCCTGCACCCAACGGGGACCGTGCTGTTTCCCAGCCTACCAGCTGCAGAGGCCATCATGGATTGGGACCTGCTGCTGGAACACTGGGTCAGGAACCTGCAGCAACAACAGGCCACTCAGATCCAGGAGCAGCAGCAGCTCCTGCAGCAACTGGGGGCGCAAGGCACATGGTACTATGGCTGATGAAGGACTTCCAGGCCTCAGGAAGCCTTGGTCATGATGACAGCCATGCCCATACCCATCAGCTCCTATGGCCAGGTTTGCACTGGAGAGATCCGTGCCTGTCGGCATAGTGGTCCCAAGATGACTATCCCTGTGGCCATTGGGAAGCTACACCTGCAAGCCCTAGTTGATTTGGGGAGCGAGCAGACATTAGTCCTCCAGCGACTGATCCCAACCAGTGACCAGACCCAAAGGCAAATTAGTCTTTGCTGCATCCATGGCAACGTGAGGACGTAACCCATGACCCACATCATGCTGACAGTGGCCAGTCTGACACAGATAATGCCTGTGGGTGTCACCTTGGGGTTCCTTACCCCATCATTCTTGGCTGACACGAGCCTGGGTTCGCTCAGGCTCTGCACTCAGTTGTCCTCCGAGAGAACCCAACCTGGACTGCCCTTGAGGAAGACAATCCCAACGACAAGGAGGCGGATATGTGGCCCCAGTTCAAATTCACCTGAGACCGGCTGTATCGAGTCGAATGGGACTCCTGTACCCAAGAATCCCAGTTCCAACTACTTGTCCCTTTTTGCCATCAGAAAGCTGTGCTATGCCTAGCTCATGACATCCCTGTCGCCGGTCATCTGGGTCTGGAAAAGACCCTAGCCTGGGTACTAGCCCAGGCGTACACCGGGACGTTAAAGATCACAGTGCCTCCTGCCCAGCGTGCCAGCTGGCAGTGCCTCCAGGGGTCCCACGAGCTCCCCTGGTCTACCTCCCAGTTGTGGAAACACCCTCTGAAAGTAGTGGTGGACTTGGTCGGGCCCCTCGCAAAGAGTGACGCAGGTTTCCGGTATATCCTCATAATGATGGATTATGCTACGCACTTCCCCGAGGCTATCCCCCTGAGAAGTGCTACTGCCCACACTGTAGTGGCAGAACTCCTGAAGATCTTCACCCAGGTGGGCCTGCCTGGAGAGATCCTAACAGATCAAGGAACAAATTTCACCTCCCGACTTCTTCAGTAAGTCTGTCTCCTTCTAGGGATCAAGAGGTTAAGGACCTTTACAGTATACCATCTCCAGATGGATGGTTTGGTTAAGAGATTCAACCAGACTCTCAGAAGTATGCTCTGGAAGTTTCCTCACAGAGAACCGGCTGGGACCAGCTCCTCCCACAACTGTTACCGGCAATTTGGGAGGTACCCCAGGCGTCCATAAAATTTTTCCCATTTGAGTTTATGGCTGCCAACCTCGAGGCTTGCTCGACCTCATGCAGGAGACGTGGGAAAAGACCCAGTCACAGACGACGGGGCTACTCCAATATGTCCTCTAGCAGCAAGAACGCCTAACAAGGCTGGAGTTCTTGCGAAGGAGGATCTTCAAACTCCCGAAGCAACCCAAGCACAAGGATATAACCCAGGGACCCATAACCAGACCTTTGAACTGGAGAATCAGGTCCTCATCCTATTCCCCTCTGCCAAATCCAAGCTGTTGGCCCACTGGCAGGGACCATAGGAGATAATCTGCCAGATAGGCCCTGTCAACTATGAGATCCACCAACCCGACCAATGGAAGCAGTGGCAGATTTATCATGTTAATCTGCTGAAAATCTGGCGCGAACGAGAAGGGATGATGATCTTCCCGTACCCCCCCGAACCAGAGCTGGGACCCCAAATGTCCAGAGGGACCCAAGGGATCCCTGCTCAGGGATACCCTCTCAGAGGAACAATTACATCAGGCAAGGTGTCTTGTTGCAGCCTTCTGCAGAAAGTTTACCGCTACCCCCAGCCAGACTTCCCAGATCCACCACACCATCTCCACCAACCCCGGAGAAGTTGTCCAGGGGACAACCCGGTCACTCCCACTCCACATGTGAGATGCGGTGGAGCAGGAGGTCCGAGCTATGCTGGAACTCAGGGTGACCAAGAGATCCTCAAGTGAATGGCAAAGCCCTATTGTGCTCGTCCCCAAGCCAGATGGGACCCAGTGGTTCTGTATCGATTTCGGCAGGTCAACGCAACATCCCAGTTTCAATCATACCCGATGCCCCAAGTAGTTGAGCTACTCGACTGTTTGGCGGAAGCCCAGTATATTTCCACCCTCGTTTTAACCAAGGGATATTGGCAGATCCTGCTGGACCCCGACTCGAAGGAAAAGACTGCCTTCGCCACCCCCAGTAGGCTCTACCATTTCACCCGAATGCCTTTTCGTCTTCATGGGGCCCTCGTGACCTTTCAGAGGGTGATGGACCGTCTCCTTCTACCCCACTTTGAGTATGCAGCTGTGTACTTGGATGACATGGTAATATATAGTTGACACTGTGAATATCACCTAAACCAGATAGCAGCCGTCTTGAGGACCGTCCGGGCGGCTGGTCTTACCACAAACCCCAGAAAGTGCCAGATCGGCTGGCAGGAAACAACTTATCTGGGGTACACCCTGGGGTAAGGCAGGCTGCGCCCCTTATCAGGAAAGTTCAGGCAATCCAAGACCACCCCGCCCTGCCAACTAAGACACAAGTCTGGAAATTCCTGGTACTGGTGGGCTATTATATGATCGTCGCTCCCGATAGGACTGCTCATGAAGGACCAACCCCTGCAAGTACAATGGACCCCCAACTGCGAGGTCGCCTTTCAGGAATTGAAGCGCCACCTATGCTACAAACCTGTGTTCTACAGCCTGGACTTTACACGTAGTTTCATGGTCCAAACTAATGTGTCCGCAGTGGGACTAGGGGCTGCCCTCTCACAAAGCATCAAGAGCGAAGAACACCCGATCCTGTATATTGGCCGAAAGCTGTGTGCAATTACTCGGTAATCGGAAATGAAGCCCTAGCGGTCAAGTGGGTCCTACAGGCCCTCCATTATTAACTCCTCAGGAAAGTGGCTGCAACAAATGAAGGACATCAACGCCTGGCTGATTCGCTGGTACCTGACTTTGCAACTCTTTGCCTTCACCAGGCAACATCGAACTGGTAAGGAGCATGCCAATGCAGACACGTCCTGACTGGGGGAAGTGGACTTCACCAGCCGCGGAGATCGGGACCCTGGCTTGGCTGGGGGCGAAGAGTGGGGGGTGTAGCAAAGAGACATGGTCTCCCTCAGAGATTGACAGCAAGGGAGAACTAGACACCACCCAGTGGGTGGAGCCCGGAAAGGCACACCCACCATGCCGGAAGCAGAGGGGCAGGACAGATACAGGAAGTACAAAAGGCGAGCCCTGCAGGTCAGTTGGTGTGGAGCCGCCAAGGAGGACTGATGGATCTCACTGGCTCTGAGAGCCAGAGGAGCTGCCGGGGCTGCCGCTTGCAGCGTACCCCGGGGAGACGGAAGACAACCCCAAGCTGCAGGTACACTACAAAGGGGGTGTAGGAAGTAACCCAGGAGCAGCCGACTACAGGCCACCTCTGCTCCTGCCTGAGCACTGATTGGCGTGAAGCCCTGCTGATTCAGTGGGGGAACGCTCCATCACTGTTAGGGCCCTTGGCTGGGAGCCGGTAGAGAGTAGGGTGGGGCCAGGTCCCTCTGCTACCCCAACCCTTGTGGCAGACTGCCTCCACTATGCTGGGAGGCCTGTGGTTGGTGCTCACACCTGCCTCGGAGGCCCTTTGATTGTTTAGTGCCCCACCCTACCTGAGGGCTTGGGTTTACCAGCTCACTACTGCTCTATCCTCCTGGCGGGTTGGAGCCTTGGAAATTGCTAACTTCCCCTGTTGACAAACTGTAGTTCTATGACTGTGTAGCAAAGGAGCCTGGCCTCCCTCGGAGATTGACAGTGACTACAAACCTACAGTCCGGAACCCATACACTTCAGGCCCAAAGGAAAAACAAAATGGCAAACACTCTTCCCTGAAGATGGATAGAATATGCACCGCACATCAGCACACAAGGATGCTCCTCATTCTGCTTCTGAATTGCACGTTCCCCCTGGCCTGCCCAGTGTATTGTAATCACAGAGATGTTTTGAAATCCATCCTATTAAAGCTGCAACACTTACCAGAAAAATGTCTCTGTGCTGTCCGCGTAGGCACCATGGCATTTGCTTTTTCAATTGGATACGTGGTTGTTGCTAACGTGGTACTCTCCATGCTGCTGTCTGCTGGCGCTATGACCCCAAAGCCAGAACTCGGGTAGCATGGCTGGTATTGGCTTTGGCCGAGAATTGTGTACGTAGGATATTCCTTTTAAGAGAAAATCAAATAAGGAAAACGGTGTTCCTCAGAAAACACTGAAAAACAAAAGGGCTACTGGGCAAGAATGCCTTCAGGACAGAGAAGTGCCAGCAAAAGCACAGGCTCCCTTGCTCACTGCCCTTTGCCCTGGCGCAGTGAGAGGGATCTACAGCAGGAAGAGCTGGTCCACAAGCAGGAAGGAGAAGAAAGAAGCATCCTAAGTGGACAGCACAGAATCACCCACCCCAGACTTATGGAGGAAGAAGCAACAGTGCTGTCTGCTAATGAAAGCTTTCTAAATTCCAGCTACATCAGAAAGTTTCTCTCTCTCTGCTCACCTGTTGTCAGACTATTTGAATGCACCCCTTCCCCTCTCCCTACTGAGGGAGGGCGAGAAAGATTTGAAAAGCTGTCTGACTATATTCTGTGCTACACTAGAAAGGTAGGTCAGCATAACTACGTCAATCAGACGTGTAAAAAACCCACACTCCTCAGCAGCATACTTAAGCTGACCCAAGTGCCTGTGTAAACAGAACTGGGTCGACAGAAGAATTCTCCCATGGACCTAGCTATCGCCTCTGGGGAGGTGGATTACTTGCACTGACAGGAGACCCCCTCCCGTCGGCGCAGGCAGTGTCTACGCTGAAGGACTCCAGTGGCACAGCTGTATTGTTGTAGCATTTTAAGTGTAGCTAATCAGAGTTATGCTTCTTATACCTCTGTAGTGCCTGCCACACCAGGATCTCAAATGGTTGTTGAAGCCTCTCTCCTCTCTAAACTGACAGGTAGGGAAACTGAGGTACAGGGAGGTGAAGTGACTTGCTCAAGGTCCCAAAGGAAAACTGTGGCAGTCAGGAGTAGACTAACTTTGGTGACTCCCAGTCCTATGCTTTAACTACAAGACCAATTCTCCACACACAGTGAACTTGCTCTCTCTAAATTCAGGGCCCAAACATTAGAATTTACTTCACACCCCCACCAGGTTTCCCCATTGGCAAGAAAATGCTGCAGTCAGCAAGTTCTGGGGACAGTTGAAAGTGATTACAAATATTTAGCCTTAAAACACTCAGGTACTTTCAAAAAATGAATGAACAGTTGCACTCCAGTTCCAATTACCATGACCTCAGAAAATTCTAAAACAAAAGCTATACGAGATGTGCCTTAGAGAAGAAAAGCTAGCAAGAAATGTTACCTGGTGCGAGATGCTGGCTACTGCTGGTGCTGAAATATTGACAACAGTCGAGGACGTGGAGACTGGGCTGGCATTGGTAGTTGCTGCAGTAAAAATCAAGAAATGACCATATGTTACTATATTAACATAAAAGGGAGAAGACGACCTGTCATAACTCTGAAGTAGTCGCATTTCTAGCCCCAACTATACTCTAAGAGCTTAAGCAGGGTTTGCCAGGATAATGGGGATGGAGTTTAACATTTTCAAACTATGCTTTCAAATTGTGTTGTAAAACACTTTTCAGAAAGCTTTGCCTCCTCCATTCCTGCCATGCAAACAGTAAATTAGTTTAGTGTGAAGTATTTTTATATTCATTTGTATTTCAAGTTTTGGGAAGACAAAGACCAGAACACAAGATGTTTTTGTATATATTTATGTTACAATAGATAAAAACACATAAATCAGTAACAGTAAGATCTGAATAGCATTTAAATCAGTTCTGATAAAAAATTTTATCCAACATTGTGGATGAGGCCTTAAAATATTTGATCCCACTGAATTCAACAACTTCAGGAAGTACTAAAAACCATTTGAATCATTACATAAAAAGCTACTTCATACTGAGAAACTGTGATATTTAACCTTTGAAATCTGTGTGAAATTACAAATTTTTTCTTAACAAGGTCCTGTGAGATAATTGTCAATAGCAGCTCTGTGAGACAGACAATGAACTTACAAAGACAGATTTACTGGCATGGCTGTTTTGAGATGCTTCAGATTCCTAAGGATTCCTCATAGCAACCAGGGTCGATAGAAGTGTTGCATTTTCAGTAAATATTAGTTCACCTGAATCCCTGGAGGCCCTCTTTGTACCTCCCTTTGGGGACAGATGTAAATCAGCCGCCTCTGTGGTTTTCAAGAAGCAAAACAGTCAGATTAGACTGCGTCCCCCTTTGGATCTCAGGGGGCCCCAAAAACTAATGAAGGAAAATGACAAGCCCAGTGAAATCTGAGTGTACATGCTAGGTGCAATCAGAGAATGCCATTATGCTTTCCCACGCTCCATCAAAACAAAGGTTCACTGTAGTATGGTCTGTAAAGAGATCTTTGTGGAAATTACACGGTATCACCCATCTTATTTCCTGCTATAAAAAAATCATTATTTTCTGCAGATACCACCTGTGGAGGAAACTCAGCAAGAGACTGAAAAACAACACAGACTTGTCAAGGGTTTGGTATTTTCCACCCTTGACGGTGGCAGCGGTAGGGGAGAGCTCACACCAGGTCCCTCCTAGTCATTGTGTGCCGCTCCCAGCTGAGTCCAGATGCTGCTCTTTTGAAGCGTCCGGACAGTTCTTTCAACTTAGCAGAAGGTGAAGCTCCCAGAAAGAAAAACTGATCTAAGATGTGCCTCAGAGAAAAATGAAAACCTGGGTGCAAGAGAAAAATACCCAAGAAGGGTAACCTTCCATCTGAGAGGTGAGTGAGAATCCTTCCCGATGGCATCTACAGAAAAGCACAACTACAGTGAAGTAAATTCTCTCTTCTCTAAAGACATCATTGGTGCAGGAGTCCCACCCAGAAGAGGAAACCCCAAAAGAAAAAGGCTTTGGGTACACAGAGGTCTGGTCTACACTGCCACTGGTGGTCAACGGGAGATACGCAAGCTACGTAATGTACCTCCTGTCAACATACTTACGCTGACATGCCATGGTGTCTTCATGCATCGATGGGAGATGCCCCCGTCAACCAGACTCACTCCTTTTGGGGAGGTGGATTACCGGTGTTGACCGGAGGGGGCCACCTGGGATTGACTGAGAGCAGGTCTACATGACTGTATCGATTGCCGCTGAGCATGCAGTGTAGACATACCCTTAGAGGAGGCCTTTCCTAGAACAGCTCACAATGTGCAGCTGTCTGGAAAACTCCTCACCAATCCAGAAGCAGAACTCTGCAGTGAAGCCGGAGGGAACGAATCCTCCAGAAGCCTCAAAGGGATTTCATCACTGTTCTTGGGGTTACTGTGCAGACAGAAGCCTTAACAAGGAAGAGAAGAGATGGGGAGCAACTGCAGACGGTGGCATGTTCTTGAAGAAATAGAACCTACTATTTATAAGTGAAGCCCACTCAGGTCGAATCTCTCAATGGCTGAGGACAATGATGGTTTGTCATGTCAGGGTTTCCTGGCATGACAGAAATGCATTTTGTATTAGTGCTAGCAAACCCGAGAAATAAGTGAGATGGGAAACACCTGTTAGATCACCTAGTGCCCTGCTCCCTCACTGGCAGTGCCAATGGCCCCATGCGGAATCCATTAAGACCTACAGAAACTCCTTCAAAAAGTCTGTGGGGAGGAAAATCAGAGACTGGGAGCAGGAATCCAAGTCTGGAACTGGGAGGAGCACGAGAGCCTGTGGAGTGGGGGAGCTGGTCAGGACGCCAGGCAAGCAGGACAGCTGTAGGATCCTCTGAGGAAACCCACAAAGCTTGAGCTCTGAAGGGCTACAGAAGTCACTAGAGCCGAGGTGAGGTGGAGTCCATTTGCCGGTGCTGGGGCTGCCTCCCCACTGTTCACGGGTACACAGTGTGGCACATGGTAAATCCCAAAGCATTGTCATCACGGTGAACCCTTCGGAACAGATTTGTAACATGGAGAGACCAGGATTCTCCATCTTTATCCTGAGTCCAATAACGTCCCCTTCACTGCCCCTTCTGAGATCAAAGAAGTGTCTCAGACTTGAGCAAGGAATTGTCCAATGGCTACAGGTCACACACATACTTTTTGAAGTTGAAATAAAGATTATTGAGGATTTAGAGGGGAGGCCAAGATCAGGCTTACAATGGACAGCAAATCTGAGCCTTAACCATAGACAGGAGGCTACTGCACCATTAAAATGGATCAAAGAAACTATAGAAAGAATAGCTCCTTGTAATGGCGCCCCTTCTATTTACACAGTACAATGTACCAGGTCCTGAACAGGGCTATACTCAGCTGTGTCAGCAATGCTCTTTCAGCAGCCACGTGCCACAGTAGCCTAATCCCTTACACAGCTTACCCTGAGGGCTAACAACTTTTCTGTGTGAAAGTGCCACAAATACAGCAACATCATTCTGCCACAGTGATGTGCCAAAAGAAACTATCCCAAGGTCCCATTTTAACGGAGTTGCAAACAGAGGTTTGTGTCTTGCTTTTGTCAGTGCCCCTCACCCCCAAACCGTTTTCTTTACTTCTCCTTCCTGTTTCCAGATTGCTTCTTCAGACCTTGTGTCTTCACTTCCCCCTAACTGTTCTGTTCACCCAGACTGCTCTGCTCCCACCATTCTCAAATGCCCTACCCTGCTCTGCTTCACATGCCAGTAACAGGCAGCAGAGCAGGGAAGTGAAATTGACAAATTCTGTTAAGTTGGCTCCTACATGGAGTGGAACAGTGGGGGAGCCAAGGAGCAGCTGTTCCTTCCACACCTGATCAGAGTGGTTCATGCTCCCTCCGGCATGATGATGGGAGCTGCAGGTTCCTAGGTTAGCTCTAAGGGATACACAATAGCAAAATTAGCGCAAAGAAAATCCTCCGCTTTTTAGCTTCAAGGGGAGCTTTTATGTTCATCTGAGTACACTACCCAAGTTTGCAAAGTCAGTTAAGTGCACTTGGGCGTTCAACAAAGTCTCTAGCCATGGTATTACTTGGGTAGAAGTCTGCAGACCTAAACATGCAAAACCTGGACTAAAATACATATCAACTGGGCCAATAATACAGCATATCTGCATATCACTGAATACATGTTTCCTGTGAGTTCAGTCTGGTTTTTAGGGTTTGTTTTAAAGAGCATTTATTTTAAATAATTATGCTTAAGTAACATCTAGACTGTAGCTGCCTCTGGTCTCCCTTAGCCCCTTGACTCTGAAGTCATGAAACAACTGATGTGCTTTCCTAGTCCTCCAACTCTGCCCTTGAGCTTTTCCAGCTTGGATTCTGCTCTTTCCACTACATTAACTGCCTCCCCAAGATCACTATTACCGGCTTTCTTATAGCTACATCTATGGGGATCTCCCTTACCCGTATCCTTGCTTTCTGTCATCTTTGACACAGCCCATCAAGCTGTCCTCCACTCTCATCTCTTCTGTGTGTCTGAGATCTCCCGGCTCTCCTCTTACCTCGCTAACTGCATCTTATTCTGCAGCACATCCTTTAATAGGGGAAAAGAAGCTCTTTCTTGGTGTCCCAGATGGTTCTCTTCTCAGTATCCACCTCTTCTCCTCTCTCAGTGACCGTAACTTCTTGAATACTTTCAACTACCACCTCTACGGTGTAGTTACCAAATCTACCACATTCACTCCAAAAACTAAACTGATCTTTCCTCCTAATCCCACCCCGCTCACCCCCCGTCCTTCTCCATCTACTCTACTTCTTCCTCCCTTTCTTCCAAGCTCATAATCTAAGGGCTCCCTCCTCCTCCCAGCATCCAGTGCCTTGCTAATGTCTATAGTTTTTCTTCCTAATATCCCCCAAACCCACCCTCCCTTCACCGTCCCCAAAGCAAAGACCCTTCTCATTTTTCCCTTTAACCTTCTCCTGCTGCTAAAACTGCACCTCCCCCACTCAGGCCACATCAGCCCTTTCTTTGAAACTGCATCTCATTCAGACTTTCTGTTCTCATCAACAAGTCCTACATAACCTTGTCCCTGGCTACATCTAGAGGGGCCACTCACACACCCCAAGAACACCAGACATTCTAGTACTTCCGGGCACGGTGTGGGCCCACCCCCACCAGCATGACCTTCCACGCACCATGCCACGACAGACGCCATTTTGAAAAGCACACTGCCCCATCCCCATTCGGCGCGACCTTGCATGTACTATTGTGGAAGGTCATGCCAGTGGGCAAGGGGCTCTTCAAAATGGCATCCTCCATCTGATCCTGGACAAAACCTCATCTCAGTTTGGTCTCAGTAACGGACAGGGACAAACCTTAGAAAAGCAAACTGTCTGGCTTAAAACCAAATGGACAGCCTGCCTAGCTACATCCCAACTCACTCCTCACTCCCTTCCGTCCTCTTGCCATCCTGTGTCTCCTTTTCCCCGCTCTGTCTCTGCACTGTTTTATCATGCTGCCCCAAATCCAGAACATTCTCCCTGTCCTCATTAAGCTCCTTCTGTATCTTCAACCTTACCTCTTAGTCTCCTCCTCCTCCCCCAGCTCCCTTCCCTCTCAGTCACCATGGATGACGTCACCATCCTTCCTGTCAGTCAGGCCTGTAGCTAGAGGTTATTTCCAACACAGCACTCTTTCTAGATACTCACAACCAGGATCTGTCTAAAGCCTGCCAATTTTTCCTGCATAATATCCTTTTCTCTCCATCCACCACTCTCCTCCAGATTCTCATCACCTCCTGTCTTGACTATCGGACCCTCCTCCTGGACAAATCCCATCTTGCCCCATTTGTATCCCTTCGAAGCACTGCTGCAGAGATCATTTTCCTAGCCCATGGCTTCGAGCATGTCAGCCCTTTCTTTGCATCCCTCCACTAGTTCCCCCTTCTCCACTGCATCAAAGAAAAAACTACTGTCTTCACTTTCAAGGCTCTTCAAGTCTTATCCCCACCCATCTATTCTCTCTCATGCGATGGTGACTCCCACCTTTGCTCTGCCCACAATGCCACCCTTCAGCGCCCACTTGTTAACCTTTTAAACACGCCTTTGTGTTGCCTCCCTGGCTGCCCCTCACGCTTGGGAGGAGCTCCTGTAACCTCCCACAAAGCCACCTCATTATCCTCCTTCAGATCCCTCCTGAAAACTCACCTTTGCTGTGATGCTGACACCACTGCCCGTCACAGTGAGCCGTACTGTCTGTTTCTTAGTGCTCCCCCATCTGTCTGTTCTATCCTCCCCTCATCTTCTCTGGGACTTCAATTGTAAGGTTTTGGGGGCAGAGACTGTCTTTTTGTTACACATGTACCATGCCTACCACAATGGGGTCATAGTCAGGGACTAAGGTGCCAAGATGCGACTGCAAAACAAATAAATAAATAAATAAATGCTCCTTCCTTCTCCTCACTATTAATCCCCACTTCTCTTCCTCTTGAATTGCTGTCCCATATCTTATCTTGTCTTTCTGTCTCGTGGGATAAGAGAGGGAGAGAGGAAAGGAACAGCTCTTTCTGAGCTTGCTGAACTCTCTCTGTAAAATGTCACTATTTTATGAGAGATAACAGTGACAATGTGAAAAAGCTGGACAATTCAACTAAAGGCTGAGGCATTCCAGAAAGCACAATTATGCTCTGAAAGGTGACTTTATTCACATGAAACATGGGGCTCCAGATTTATATTCTCACTTCAGATCATGTGTGTACAGTTTATAAGTGAAGAGCCTCAAACTCTTCCAAGGAGCTGGGTCAAGCTGGATTCCTTCTACCTCTCACATCACCTCTAGTGTTTCTGTATTTTGCAATTGCAGCTTAGCAGGCAATTCTAGTGATGGTGCATTAGGCAGAGCAGCATCCAGCAAACTCTTCTTATCTTATTTTAGTGGCAATTTCTAAAGGCGTGAAAATGTAATTTTGTCAGCAAAGGTACCCACAGAGCAGCTTCACTGAAAAGGTGCTATTTCTAGACAGCCACTTTGCCAATTTTAAATCACTATTATGGGAAATGAGTGAAGCATAAATGCATCCTTGGGCCTTTCGTGCTCACAATGGAGTGAGCTGCGAAAGCATCAGCCTTAATGATGCACTTCATCAGTTGTACAATTTAAGTCATGTCAAAGCCTAGTTATCACACTTAGTTGCACACGAGAGAAACACTAGCACTTCTTAAAATTCCTTTGTGAAAACACATTTCTGGGAGGTTCTCAAAAATCTGTGCATTTGTCAAAGGATGAATTTTCACCAAAAAAATACCCCAACACATTTTCAACAATAAAATGGCAAAAATCCAGCGTGAAACAAGTAATTTTGCACACATTTGCCGCAGGTGACCATTCATTACTTTTTCAGCTAAGCAGCACTTCTTTGGCCTCCGCAGCTTGCTTTCTGGAGTGGTGCAATGCAGTGAAAAATTCAGGATGAAATGCAGATTTTTACTTCCCAATATTAAAATGTGAGTCCTTGGCAGGCGGCATAGTTGTATCCAGTTCCAGGGTCTACAGCTTCACTTTCCAGCTGACCCACCAAGCCTCGTATAGCGAAGCAAGCCACACACACTGTTCCCCAGTGCAGACATCTCTGTTCCCTAGCTGGCCCACAGAAAAGAATACCCTTTGCCTCAAGAAGCAACACATGTATCTCAGTGTAACTCATGCCCAGCACTGCTGAGAAACAGCTGGAGTTGCGAGAGCATTCTGCGGACTGGCATGCAAGTGGCCAACATTCAGTCTCCCCTTTCCCACCCACCCCCCTTTGCTTGTTATCTTTTTAGGATTCATTAGCACAGCAGAAGCTGGCTGGGTGCAGGCAGAACTCTCTATACAGTGTACACACACACTCCCCCACTACAAGAGGAAAATATGGCTTGCAAGACAGAGAAACATGCACAAACCAAGAGCAAACATGCTGTCCTCTATGTGTGTGTCTGGACCCGATTAGGTGGAGAGAGATGTAGATAAAAACCATGCCAAGTTACCTTGAATAGGATAAGAATAATGTGCTGGGCAGGGCTGGCTTGTGGTTAACCCTGTAGTGCAGGTAAGAACATTGTGCTGACTTGGAGATGGAGTCTGAATTAAACCACTTTCGGGTTTCATACCTGGCCACAGTGCACCTGAATCAGATAAATTGGACCAGTTACAAACGAATATGTTGGGACCAAAGATCACGCTTGCTACGCGAGAGCAGCCTGATTGTCAGTCATTTGCTTCTGTAACAAGCAAAATCACTTATAAAAAACAATATCGCTTTTATTTTGCAACAGCCAATTCCTGATTCTCAGGCTGGATACAGATTTGAGTTGCTGAGCTAAAGCTGGCTGAAAAAAACCCAGAAAGACCAACAATAGAAGCTACCGCAATGCTGGCAGCCAGGAACCGCTCGCAACTCTCCAGGACTTGGGCTGCTACATAGCATTCTTGGTAGCCCAGACTGCTACACAGTGAGATAATGATCCAATGCCCATTTAGTCCATCCATGAGCTTCAATGGACATCGAGTAGCTCTTACAGCACTGAAAGGACATTCAACTTCCTATCTAGTACTTTAAAAAAAATGTTTTTTTTATTAAAAGTTACATCAGATCCTACCCCAGCCCCTGAATCTCCTGCCAATTCTTGTGGCTTTATATTTGACTATTTAAAAAAAAATTCTTTCCCCTGTTTCTGTGCAAAAAAACCACACAACGGGGGGAAATGACTGACTGCCTCCAAGGCAAACAGTGAAATGGCCTGTACAGGCAGGGCTCACAAACGTTCACAGTAAACAAACTGCAGACAGGAAAATAAGCTTTTCCTCAAACCTCTTACAATTCCAATGATCTTAAGCAGTGCCGGTAACAACAGGGGCGCACACACAGCAGTGTGACTTCTCAGTCAATGTGTCCCTTCACGACTGCCCACTGCACTCAGGTTGGAACTGAGTTAGCAAGAACAGCATCTCAACAAGGCAACGTTGTCTGGAGAAGGGTCTGCAGACCTCTTCAAACTCCTGAGTTTAGCTGTTTTCTGAACTAACTCCAGCATCACCAACTCCGGCAATGTCTCCACAATGAACGGGATTTCGCTGGGACTGGCACCCACCTGGCGATGATGGAAGAAGCTCCAACCTGCTAGTGAATTTTAGCCCTGCCTGGGAAGGGGAACTCTTTCTGATTGGCTGCCTTCCCCACCTGCCTGCCTCCTGGGGAAACACAGCCAATCAGAGCTCCTGCAGGAAGCAAGCAGGGCTCTGCCCTCCACCCCTCAGGAACTAACACCATTCTCACAGGAGGAGGGGAGGAGAAAGCAGAAAGAGCCCAGCAGCTCAGGGCAGTGTAGCCAAGGGCTAGCAGTCCAGCCAGAACATCTCCCCACCTGGACGGCAGTAACCAGCCAATTCCCCCTCCCAGGCCAGGGAAAGCAATGAGTACCTGGAGCTAGCAACCCTCCATCCAGGTCAGAAGAAGAACCTCAAGGAGCCACCAGTTAGCTGGACACCAGTCCAGGGAGATGCCAGACCAGCCAGGAGCACAGCAATTCCCAGGTTCCTAAAGCTCATTCCATACCATACCTTGATCAGACATAAGTTTTCTAATCAGGACCTTTGCTATCTTGTATGTAAATAAAGCAATGTATTGCCAAATATGCAAATTAGGCCATTATTCTATTTGCAAAAGATCTCCAGACTTTTGACTCTTCAGCCTTAACTTGTATGGTTCTGTATCACTGTTTATTTATAACCATTCATCCCTTTGTACGCTGGCCAGTGAACCCACACTAGTTTCCTGCTAGCAAGAACTTTGTTTAGACATGGTTTTGCTAACAAGGTACAGCTCAACATAAACAGTCTCTATGCTCAAGGGATGGTTTATATGTGGGTCTTGGAGCCTGGCACTTAACTATGCATCTAGACACTCTTACAAACATCTATTTAATCACTAGTTTGTTCCTTTAGAGCTATTACGGTTGGTTGCAGAACTCTGGATTTAAGTACCTTTCAAAAAGACTGATTAGAATCCTGAAACCACTTCTGAATCAGGTACCAAATATGTGACACCGATGAGCACAACATACACAAAACACACATGGGTTATGGCACACATACTCAAACACTTGCATGTAGCAAATGCATAATGGAAATTCACTTGCAACAGAGAAAGCTTTTGTAAAATTGTTTAAATATCTTGAATATTTTATGTCCTCAGACTATAAGTGACTGGACTAAACTGTGGACTAATTTTTGCTATATTCTTGTACTTATCTCCAAATCCCACAGTAGCCATATTTCAAAGTCAAAATAAAACTGCTGACTGCTGCCAGGTCAGATCTCAATGTACGTGCAAGTCTTACACATTGCTGACATTTATTTCAGTTGCGCCTCCAACTAGCTTGGTATTAGAAATTACAGGATGTGCTGTGACTGGATTTTATTCTTCCACGATGAATGACAATTGTAAAAAAAAGACAAGGTGAAGTCAAGCACAAAAACCACAGCTAAAAGACACGGTCAACCTGAAAAATCACATTCGCAGCTTAAAGCCTTATGCCTACTATTGTTATAATGCCTAGGGATCACTAAAATTGAAAGAGTAAAGAACAGTACATCTATTACTTGTTTGTATGCACTTGGCAGTACTTTGTGTACATAAGGTCAATTTTACTCTTGGTGGTGCATGTCATTCCTTATTCTCTGGAAGAGGGTATTTACCACTAGTAGTGGCAGCAAAGCTGAAACTGAAGAGGTAGCAGGAGTACACAGAGAGAGCAGAATGGGTGAAGGGTGTGACCCTTTCAAACACAGCAGGAGGACAGAAAACTTTTTTAAAGGAATTCTAAAAAAATCAAGATACACTTTTTAAAGGGTGCTCGATTAGATGTTTAACAATGTTATTATTGTAAAGTTAAAATCAGAGTAAGGAAATACAAAACTTCAGGTTCCTTCAGCAAAGTTAACCTAGCCACACTGTACATCCTGTGGCATATTAAATAGCAATATATTAAATTATATGTTAAATAAACACAGAGAACAGTAATACTGCACAAGGGCCAAGTGGCTGAGATAGAACTGCCAAAGAGATTCTTCATTTTCTGACAACCGCTTCCCCATTGTAACTGGGAAATCTTACAAGTGGGATTACTTTTGTTAGTTTGTTTGCCTTTAATTTCCAAGTTTTACTTAGAAGTAAAAGGAGGAGGACAACAGAGGAAAGCAAAAGAATCTCATTTGGCTGGCTCAAAGGCAGCAATCAACCTCTAGGCATTTCCTTTATTTTTTTTAAAACATCCTTCCTGTGTCAAAACTGGTGCACAGAGCAGAAACCAGCCTCTTCCATTCCTCTCTGTCATTTGCTGCTGCTTCCATTTGTTCTGTGGTGTTGAGATCAACTATTCTGTCCTCCCTGCTAAGGGTTCTTCTTGAGGTTTCTCTTTCACACCCTCATTTCCTCACAGCAGTTGACAGCTTCACGTGGCAATTTGTGTATTGGAGTATATGCCCAAAATAGGTCCAGCACTTCCTTCTGTTCTGGTGGAAACGAGCTGCTGGCTGTTGATTTCTCAGGTTTTTTAGCTGGCAATAAAGTCGTTCCAACCAGTGCCTAGAATCTGTCATAGGTATTTATTTTTGAAGGCGCCTAATTTTCTGTCTAATGTTTTAGTAGACCTCCACTTCTCACAGGCACATGTTAACACCAAGATTATGTTTGAATTGAAAACTCTCGGTTTTGTTCTGGAGATGTATATATTTGATTTCCATACGTCGCTGAGTTTAGTAAATGCTGTGGATGCCTTTCCTATCCTTGATGTTATCGCCTTCTTGAGGTCTCCATTGGTTAAAATGGTGCTGCCCAGGTAGATTAACTGATCTACTTTCTTGATATTTTTGCCTTCTAATGTGATATTAATGGATGATGTCTGGATTTCAAGGATGTTTGTTTTAGCAGAACTAATTTTGAGCCCCACTTGGTCTGCTATTCTTGCCAAGTTGTCTGTCTCTATTTGTAATTTTTTAGAGGTATTGTGCACAACATCATTGAAGTCCAGCTCTTCTAGGCATTCACCATCCACCCACGCTATACCGGTATTTGTGTTGCTTATACACTTCTTCATTATCCAGTCTATGGCGATGCCAAACAACAGTGGAGATAAAATGCAGCCCTATTTCACGCCACTGTCCACAATGAACCACTCTGTTGCCTGGTTGTTCACCTGTACAGACCACTTCAAATCTCTATATGTGGCCTCGATGAACTTCCTTAGTGTGGATGGAAATTGCACAGTGATGTGTGCATCCATGACAGAACCTTGACAGTTCATCTGGGTTTGAGTCATTACAGTGAAAGAAATTAGTTTTTAGAAGTAGGAAGTAGTGTATTTTTCCAATTTGATATAATTCGAAGATGACTGAACGCAACTGGCTCAAATTTGCCAAAGAAAAGCCTTCATTTTTGGGCTGAGACCAAACATGAAAAAAGGGATTGAGAAGGAAACTCTTTTTTCAGCCTTAACTACAGTGCTCACTAAGCACTACTGCTGCAAAAATACCTACCTATGTTAATGTGATATAACATATCATCTTACAAAGCCAGCCACATTATTGTTATAGACAGCAGAGCTAATGCCAAACAAACCATTGGGCTATTTTCCATACTGGGCATCTAACCTCAGATGGGATTTGTTTATTTATGAAAGTTTCAGCAAAAATGGTTTAGCTGTCCTTTAGGGGAAAATACATTGTTTTGCTCTCCTTAAAAAATGGTATAATCACTTCATTGAGAAGCTCTAGTGCCACCATGCTTTGGGGGTCAGAAATGCCTCCGAAAGCCTGCTCCAATTTAGCCAAGTTTGCACGTGTTCATTAGAGTTTTGCTAGCGTCTGGCAGTGTCATGCTCCAGTCATCTGCACTGAACATGCTCGGTCCCCTAGTTCCTACCTGTTGGCCAGACTCAGCATGTGCCATTCCCACAGAGTGACTGAGTATGCACTATCCTAGGGCTGCTATTTAATAATATGTTAATATAAAAACATCTTTCAATGCCTACCTCACATTTGGTTAAGAAGATTAAGAAATCAGGAACCTACCACGAGGCTCCTAAACCAACAGTCAGACAACTGGTCAGATTTTAAACGAAGCTGAGAATCCAGCAGCTCCTATTAAAGGCAATGGGGGCTGCAGGACTCTTAATACTTTGGGAAATCAGGCCACTTCTTCAGATGCCTAAATATAGATTTAGATTTAGTGTCTAAGTGCCATTGTTTAAAATCTTGGTCTAAACACTTTCACACAAAAATCCCACACTTTCAGGATAATCAACGAAACATGTGTAGGAAGACAAGAGAACATACAGAGCAATACAACTTCAGCACATATTCTCCATCTTCACAGTACAATGAATTCTCAGTGCACAGGTCATCTATGGTAGCAAGTGAAAGAACCTCTAAGCAAGTGCTCAGATTCACAGAAAACTCTATGTGAAGCTGAACCAACGTACCGAAATCACAGACCAGACACTGAGAGAGGCAGACACACATGCACTCATGACCATAGTATGGGAAGTCTGCAGAGGTAGGCATTCTTGTTTCATTAGTGAACAGCATGTTCATGAATAGCACATGCGAGTGAAGACTTAGCTATAAAGAGAGCAGCAGCACCGTTTCTCTGTGTTAACCCCCCTGCACATGGAAGGAAGCGCCCCTATAGGTGAAATGGGAATTCAGTCTCCAACACCTACACAGATCCCAGGATCTACCAAGATGGACACCAATGGGGCCAAATGCAATGTAAGTTCTTATCCACTAGTAACTATGCTGACATCACCAATTCAGTTGACCTCTTTCCATGAATGTCCCCAAAATGGTAATGAATCTTGGTCATTAATGACACAGACTGGGTTGGAAGGGCTGAAGCAGCAGGTCCTCAAAGTCACTCAATTCTCCCATTCTTCAAAGAGCCAGAATTTCTAACAGATGTCCCCCCACCCAACACACACACACTCTCTCTCAAAGACTCCTACTTCTATAGCTTTCATCCCGCTAGTGTCATGAGTCTGTCACAGGAGGTTTGTAAGAACAAGTTAGACACACACTTGTCAGGGATAGTCTAGGTAATACTTACTCCTGCCTGAGCATAGGGGGCTGGACTAGATGACCTATCTCAGGCCTGGTCTACATTGACAATGGAGGTCGACGGAATGTGGCTTATGTCGATCACCTAAAGTATGCATCTCCACTGGTATGTCAGTTCTGCTGATCTAAATTGCGGTAAAACTTGACTTAATAAAACCACCTCCGCGAGTGGCATAGCACTAAAGTCAAATTTTATGGGTTGAACGAGCATCAATGTAAGCAGAGCGCAACGTAAATCGACGTCATTGGCCTCCAGAAGGTATCCCATAATGCTCTGTTGTGACCACTCTGGATATTTGCACTCTGCTGCACTGTGGCCAAGTAAACAGGAAATAACTCCTCCCTGCAAGCCCCAGGAAATGTCTTTCTTTGGTCAGCGTGAAGAGAGCTTTGGAGCTGAATTGCTCATGGAGACTGCACACCCCAAACGCGCTCCAGCCTGGAGTTGACCTGAGGTCTTGGATCTCATCAGCCCATGGGGTAAAAAATCTGTTCTGGCTCAGCTCCGAGCCAGCAAAAGAAATTTAGATATCTACTAGACGATATCGTGTGGTATGGTGGAGAAGGGTCACAACAGGGACGGGCAGCAGTGCCGTGTTAAAATCAAAGAGCTGAGGCAGGCATTTCAGAAAACTAGGGAGGCGAACAGTTGTTCTGGCTCATCACCAAAGGCGTGCCACTTTTATGAGAAGCTGCAAGCGATTCTCGGCAGTGATACCTCTGAAGAATCACAGTATAAGATGAATGAGGAAGACTCTGTGGATGAGGAGGAGGATTATGAGGAGAACAGGAGGCAGGAGAGTGGGGTATCCATTCTCCCAGACAGCCAGGACCTGTTCATTACCCCAGAGCAGCACAGCTGGTAACAGGACAGTGTTGCAGACTGAGATGCTGGGGAAGGCACATCTGGTGAGCGTGTGTAGCAAATTGCATTTCTGTTGTCATGTCCCTAGTCCAGCTTCTTATTTGTGGGAAAAAAGAAGTTTGTGTTTTTGTGGGGATGAGCTTCCTGGGGGTTCAGCAGAGGGTTACCCCCTAAGCACACTATTTATGTGCATAGGGATGCTCCAAGAATCCTCCGTGGATATCGCCAGGAAACTTTCACATAGGTATTCTGCAATCCTTTACAGAAGGTTTCTGGGGAGGGCAGCCTTATTTTGTCTGCCACAGTAGGGCACTTTTCCCTTCTACTCTGCTATTAAATGAGCAGGCATCGTTGCGGAACACTGCATAGCAGCATATGGTCCAGGTCTGTACCCCAGTGCTTGCAGGAAATCTTCCCTTTCCTCCTGCATTACCCTCCGGAGACTGATATCACACATGGTCACCTAGGGAAGATGGCACAAGTTTACAGGACATAACCAATATAGTCACTGCATGTTATTCCCCTGCCGTGGACAGTGTCCCTGGGCCCCTGCACTGACAATTCCTAGCCATGAGATTGTTGGCATGGGCTTTATGGGTCTGGGAACTGGTGCCTCTTTTTTTTTTCTCCAGCGACACTTCACCCAAGCTCTCCTCCAATCCCTTTTTGACCACCTCCTTTCAAACTGGTCTTTGGGATGGTAAAGGGGAGCCCAATGATCCTTCTCCTTGGTTATGTGTGGATTGGGGAATTTAGTGCTATACAGACTTCCCTGTAATGGATGCAAAGGCCCCTTACTTACCATGTCTGAAATGCCACTCCAACCTGGGCGATAGGTACAAATTGATATGCGGATCTGGCTTTGCCTTGTGAATATGAAAGGGAGTTCTATTTACATTGTAACATTTCTTTTACTCCATGGGGTCAGCTAACAATGGCAACTTTGTGCTTTGCTTGCCTTACAGTGGACATTTCGGCATTCACCCCATTTTCTACTCCCACAGAGCATCTTTCCCAGATTAGGAAGCGGGGGGAAAAAAACTCTGGATGACATGTTCAATGAACTAATGAATGCCTCCACGGCTGCTGACACAGAGCTCAGAGCCTGGAGGATGTCACTGTCAAAAAACTAGACATGGAGCACAGAAAATCAGCACAGGAGCAGGAGTGTGCAATCCAACAGGAGATGTTGCATATTATAAGGAATCAGTCTGACATGAGGAGGAGTCTGGTAGAGCTCCAGGAAGAGCAGCGGCAGGACAGACTCCCTCTGCAGCCCTGCAAAATGCTCAGCCAACAAGCTGCTTCCCTGCCTCCACCCCCAAGCGCTCTAGGAGGAGGTTTAACAGGGTGCAATATGTGTGCACTCCACGCCGATGGAGACGAGCAGAAAGAGACGATGGCCCCTTTGAGAACTAGGAATGTGTGTGATTTGCTGTCTTCACAGTCACACTTTGCACTGGCTGCCCAAGCAGGCTTATGAGAATGTTAAATAATCTTCCTTTCCGCCCCCTCATAACTGATCACCAATAAAACTTTACTCCTTTAAAAAACATTTCTCCTTATTCATGGAGAGCTTAGGGATTGCTGGCAGGGAAAAAAGGGAGCGGGCCAATGATGCAAGGGTGGGGGATGGGAACAGAAGGCACAGCACAGAGATGTATATTACTGTGGTTCATTCCAAAAACGGGTTTTCAATGCATCCCTGAGGCGCAGCGCTCCATGGTTGGCTCTTAGCATAGCACTGGAATCTGGCTGCTCCAAATTAGCGGCCAGCCTATCAGCCTCCATGACCCAACCCTGGGAGAACTTTTCACACTTTGTTTCACAAACATTATGGAGCACACAGCAGGCAGAGATAAGAGTTGGAATGTTGCATTCACTGAGGTCTAACCTAGTGAGCAAGCTGCTCCATCTTGCCTTTAAGCAGCCAAATGCACATTCCACCACCATTCTGCACTTGTTGAGCCTATTATTGAAATCCTTCTTGCTGTCCAGGTGCCCAGTGTATGCTACATTAGTCAGGGCAGCAAGGGGTAGGCAGGATCCCCTAGGATCACTATTGGCATTTCAACATCACCAATATTTATTTTTTGGTCAAGGAAAAATGTGCCTGCCTGCATCTTTTTGAACAGATCTGAGTTCCTAAAGATGTGTGTCTCATGCACCTTTCCAGACCATCCCACACTGATGTCTGTGAAACATCTCCTGTAATCCACAAGGGCCTGCAACACCATTGAGAAGTATCCCTTCCGATTTATGTACTCTGTGGCAAGGTGGTCCGGTGCTAAGATAGGGATATGCGTGCCATCTATCTCTGCCCCACCCCCCCACACACTGTTTGGGAACCCCATTGTGGCAAACCTGTACACTATTTCCTGCACATTTCCCAAGGTCACTACCCTTCTTAGCAGAAGTCTATTAATGGCCAGCACACTTGCATCACAGCAGCTCCTACAATGGATTTACCAACTTCGAATTGATTCCCAACTGACTAGTAGCAGTCTGGGGTTGCTAGCTTCCACAGAGCGATGGCCAGTCACTTCTCCACTGTCAGAGCAGGTCTCAAGCAAGTATTCATACGCTTCAGGGATGGGGACAGCTCTGCGCAAAGTTCAATGAAAGTGGCCTTTCGCATATGAAAGTTCTGCAGCCACTGATCATCATCCCACACCTTCATAACAATACAGTCCCACCAGTCAATGCTTGTTTCCCTAGACCAGAACTGGCACTCAACCGACTGAAGATGTTGCATGACAGACTATGGCTTGTAACAGAGCGGCCTCAGTAACATCACAATTTTTCGCACTGCGATTCGTCTCAGCCTTGAAAGTACTGCAGGATAAGTTGTGAGGTGTTTGTGACACTCACAATGATAACGCAGAGCTGGGTGGGCTCCATCCCTCTCCAGCAATGGCGTCCGCGCGGCACAGACTGAAGGGTTTAGAAAAATGGTGTGAAAAAGTGTTTCTCCGTTTGATTGAGACAAGAAGGGAAGGGGAAGGAGCACATTGCATCATGGGAGGACGACAACCTTCCCAAAAGGCTCTGCGTCTAGTTGCACTGTGGGATAGCTACCCATGGTGCACTGCTTTGATTGTTGACCCAAGCATGGCTAGTGGGGACGCAATACCCTGACGCAATGAGCGTGGTGTGATCATGCCCCTGAAACTTCTAAAATTCAGTGAGTGAAAATTGATTTAAAATAAATCGACTTCACTCCACAGTGTAGACATACCCTCAGTCCCTTCCAGCCCTACACATCTATGATTCTATGAAAGGGCAAATTTCGGAACACTAGTGCAGTAAAGAAGATGGACTGGAGGATTCAGACACTCATCAAATAAGAGATTAGATGAGGAGTCCTTCCTACTAAGATCAGCTTTTTTTCTTTTTAACATGTATATTTTGATCCCAAGAAGAACCATCATTCTCTCATTTCACAAATGAGATAACACAGCTTGCACCATTTCACCAGGCAGAGCTGGTAACAGAACCCAGGACTCTAATAAAACTGAGTCAAGCCTCTTCTACTCTGCCACAGTCTTTCAGAAGTAACATGGCAAATTAGATATTTCTGTAACCCCCATGAAAACATGTGGCTTCATCACCCTTCAGCAACTGAACCATATAGTACTCTGCAGCTGTGTCCATTTGAAGAGATCTTTCTTTAGCTTAGGTGATAATGGCTCATGATTTTATATCCGAAGTCCAGGGATCAGTCCCCACAGATACCCCAAGAGACACATCATTATGTTTGGCTATTTAACCAAAAATCCTGATACCCAGCATCTCACAATGCTTGTGTAGTTCACTGAAATGTGTGTATTGTGTCTCCTTGTAAGGGCTGATCCACAGAGGATAACATGTTCTTTCTCTCACCAGAGCTCCTACAGTAAAGGCCAAAATTGCCCCTCTCACTGTAAATTTGAGAGAGTTGGCAATGCTGTATCTGCCACCCACATTCAGACTCACAGACTTTATGATCAGAAGGAATCATCAGGATCATCTAGTGTGACCTTCTGCACAACACAGGCCACAGAACCTCACCCACACTCTCCTGTAATAGACCCCAAACTTCTGGCTGAGTTTCTGACGTCTACAAATCATGGTTTAAAGACTTCAAATTACAGAGAATCCACCATTTACACTAGTTTAAACATGCAAGTGACCCGTGCCCCATGCTGCAGAGGAAGATGAAAAAACCCCTAGGGTCTCTGCCAATCTGACCTTGGGTGGAAATTCCTTCCCAACCCCAAATATGGTGATCAGTTAGATCGTGAGCACGTGGGCAAGACCCACCAAGCCAATGCCGGAGAAAGAAGGGGGAGTTAAAAAATCAGAGAACAGTGCAAAAGACAGGACTGATTTTGGTGTGTCTCATTATTTTGGGGGCAATCTTACAATTTCTTGTGGTCTGACTCATGATTTTTGATCTTTTGGGATTTGCAATATTAGAATGATAAAATCCAAAGGAAAATTCAGTGGCACAATCACTCGTGACAACCAGAAATGGCTAATACAGAACTTAAATGTCAGTGAAATATAACCATCTGTTTCAGTGACTTAATACATAACATTTAACTCCATGGCTTCTGTTATCATTAGCTGAGTAATCTCAGAGATAGTGTGATAGGCAATCTACATGCAGTGAAACGTGAGGTGAGGCAACAGGTATTTTAATACTGGCCAACAAGCCTGTACTACTGTAGCAGGAAAAAGGAAAAAAATATTATACCTAGTGCAGACATATTAGATAGGGCAACACTGGAGAGGTGCTTTATCCCATTCATCTGGTATATAAATCAGAACTAAAGCTAGAGTGACCAGGCTTCCAGATAAAAATCAGGGCTGTCCTGATATTTAACCCTTTGTCCTGTACAATCAGGACTCCATTTGTCCTGATATTAAGGTAAAAATCCAGTTCCTAGCTGCTGTGGGGAGTCCCAGAGCTCCCTGTAGCCACCAGCAGTGGGGAGCTCCGGGTTCCCCAACCCCTACCATCCATTCTCATGTGTCCCGATATTTTACTGTTGCAATCTGGTCACCCTAACTGAAGCAATCAAGCAATAATTTGAGAAAACTGTGATCCTCAAGTATCAAACATCTCTGCAGCCAGCTTGCCAACCCACCAGAATTAACTGTGAGTACATCAGATTTTTTACAAGACCTATTTAACATGAAATCCCCGCCACAGAGACAATGCACTTTAATCCTGAACAGCTGTCAATTAAACACACTATTCCCCCATTTCCAACTGTTCTATTATCAAAAACCAAGCATGTGCTCTTCTGTAAGTCCTCCCCTCTACCACACTCGGGAAGTTTGCTTAAAAAGCAAAGGGAATGGGAAGAACAATTATACACATTGTTTGAACAGACAATTTAAAACTTGACAGCTTTTCTGTTGACTCCTTCTTACCGAAAGGAGGTAGTCCGTAGGTCTGGGTTGTCTGAGGGTAGATGGCATAAGGCTGAGTCTGCTGTAGTGCTTGGTACTGAGTCTGACCAGGATAAGGGGTCATTGTTTCTGACACAGGTACAGAAAGGATATGTGCATATGGCCTGTAAAAAAGAATTAAAATGTTGACATTATGCAGCTCTCATCCTGAACAAGACAATGCCTGAAAAGGCACTTTAAAAACATGCGCTAATTACACACAGAGGCACGTACTATTCAGGGAATTCAAGTGGATATTACAGCAGTTGATAGAAGCTCCTGGGCCTGATTTTCAGCCATGCCAGCACCCATATCTCCAAATGAAGTCATTGCGGGCAGTGGGTACACAGCACCTCTGGAAATCAGGATGCTTAATCATAGCTTTTAGAATTTACAGAGGAATCTAAGTGAGTTAGGTGCCAAGCACCCATCGGTTTCAGTAGGATTTGGGCACACAACTCCCTTAGAAATCCTAGCCAGCATCATTAATAACAATTAATCAAAGGGATATACAGTTACAAAAGTTTAAGGGTTAAAAAAGTAAATCTAGTTGATGAAAGTCATCCCATCAGCTTGGTGACAAAGCAAGACCTTAGGGCCTGTCCATACTACAATCTGTAAGTGTTTTAACACATTAACACACACAAGTGCAGCTTGGAAGGAAATATGGAGAATTAAGAGATCTAGAAATTATTGTGCAATGGGAGGAAATACTAAAATCTACAAATACAGAAGAAGGCTGGAGATGAAACTCAAGGTGCTGATGCCAATTTGTAAAAAAATAAAAAAGATAAAGAACAAGCAGACAACAAAGGGGCTTTGTGAAGGGCAACTCAGGGAGTTTAAAAAACTGCATGGAAGTGAGAGAAGCAGGAGGTAACTGAACAAAACTGCACAATCAATAAAGACTGCCAGTAGCACACTGAAGGGCACAGAATACACGATAGAGAAAGATAAAGGCAGAATGAGCTAAAGGTGACTATTAAGCCTAACAATATGAGTGAGGTTATTATAAAAAGCATCAGGGAACAAATAAATTAGCATGAAAGTAAGCCCATTAATAAATTAGGAGGATGAAATAGCAGTAATACCCCTTAAATGGCATACTGGATGATTTTTTCAAATCTAGTTTCACCAAGAAAAATAAAGGTGAGGTTTGGACAATTAGGAAGTAATGAAGACCTTATATTGATAAGAAGCAGGCAAGGGAGTATTTAGGACTTCTGAGAAATCCATTTCTCTACTGTTCGGATGACATGCTTCCTATGTTGTTAAGCTTACTAAACCATTATTTATGAAAAGTCATGGAGTACTGGGGAGGTACCAGAGGATCGTTGGCAGGGTGGAGAAGGTAGTATCAATCTTCAAAAAAGACAAATGATCTTAGAGATGATCAACAGGAAACTCTACATTCAACCCCTAATCAATTGGAACATAATATGAAAAGTAAACATAAACATCTAGATTGAGGTTTTCAAAGGAGCCTAAAAGGACCCCTCAGTCCCAGTGACTAGATTTGGAACACCTGGCTCCCTTTTTCAAAAGTGTCATAAACAACAGATGAAGAGAACACAGGAGATGTAACATATTTGACTATTCTCATCTCCTTTACATTTGATGCTGACAGCTCCTCTTCCAGGTATGTGAGTGTTAGATGTCATCAGTGGCTAAATAAAGAGGAGACAGTTGAAGCTAAATATTGGTGAGACAGAAGGCATGATGATGTGAAGAGGGAAATATCTGTAGGAAGTAGCAAACACCATAACTTCTTCCATCAAGGGCATCTGTTCTCCAATCATCAAAATTATATGCAGCTTAACTAGAGCCCCTAAGTGAGTTCAGGGTCCATTGTGCGAGGTGCTGTACATGTATTCAGTAAGAAACAGTTGCTGCCTTGAAGAGCTTCCAATCTTAGACCTCTGTCTTACAAACTTTCATGCAAATAGTTAATTCGACATGTGAAAACCACTGATTTCAGCGAGATTTCTCACATGGCTGAAGTCAAACAAATATGTGTTTACAAGACAGGCATAAATGGACAAGACATATGACAAGTAGCAGAAAGGAAGTAGTATCCCCATTTTACAGATGAGAACTGAGGCAAAGAGAAATTGAGTGACTTGCTCAGGGTCACATAGGAAATCTGCGACAGAGTGAGGAACTGAATCCAGGTCTTCTGAGTCCCACAAGGGCCGTCCTAGACACCTCACTGCTACCAGATATCTAGGTAACCCCAGCTGGCAAAGGTATCTTCTTTCATCTGTGGCAAATTAGATGCTAAAGGACCTGGCACTGAGACCTGTGCACTCACAACCCTCAGGCTAGATACTACAATGTACTGCCACCTGGGAATAAAGGCTTGAGATCAAAATATTCACAATGCAACAGCTTGCCTGCCCATAAACTTAAACTGCCAGGAACATATCAGCCCTGTATTCCAGACACAGCATTGTGTCCCTAAACACCCATTCAAGCTCAGAGCCCCAGTCCTCTTGTTCAAAGCCCTTAACCAAGTGGGCCTCACCTACCTCATAGACTTTTTCTTCCTCCAGAGCCCTACCATGACAATTTCACTCCTGAGGGACAACGGAACTGTCAATAACTATGGGCAAGAATTATTCAGGGTACTAAAAAGAGTAGAACTAGAAGCTACAGAATAAAATGAAGAAAAAGAACAATGACACGGAACATGAGGAGACACAGACAATAACTGTTAGATTGTCAAACAGTCTCCAAAGGGAAGTGGGGGAAGCTCTTTCACTTGGAGTATTTACGACTAGAGCAAAAGAAGCACTGGAGACTAGAGGGAACCCTTCCACACTCATATATGTTAATTAGATCATGGCTAGAATTTTCAAAAGCACCCAAGTAACATGGAGCCTAAATCCCACTGACAGTCAATGGGGCATGGGCTCCTGAGTCAGTTAAACGCTTTTGGAAATGTTATGCCTTTCCTTTCTCTCTCCCCTATATGTCTGATTTTATGCACAAAGAAATTATTTCATTTTTACTCATGTCCAGTTTGTTTATTCACTGAATACCTGGGGAATACGCCTATAACGCCCCATGTTCTCAGTCACTGCCAAGGTGTCATGCCACTTGGTAATCACCAAAAGCCGAATCCATCTCCCCCTAAAGCAGTAGCAGTCTTTCCATTGGCTCCCGAGTGCTGGATTGGGTCCCATGTGCAGCAATACCAATTTGTCATCTATAAAAACCATTCTGCAGCATTCAAAGTTCTGCTAAATGCAGATGGAGATGGTACAAGGGGAAGGTTCACATAAGCCAAAGTGGATCAGACCAATGGTCAATCTAACCTGGTGTCCTGTCTTCTGATAATGGCCAATGCCAGGTGCTTCAGAGGGAATGAACAGAACAGGGCAATTTTTGAGTGATCCATCCCGTCATCCACTCCCAGCTCCTGGCAGTCAGAGGTTAGGGACACCCAGAGCATGGGATTGCATCCCTGACCATCCTGCCTAATAGCCATTGATGAAATATTCCTCCATGAACTCTCTCGTTCTTTTTCAAACCCAGTTATAGTTTTGGCCTTCACAACATTCACTGGCAACAAGTTCCACAGGTTGGCTACGTGTTGTGTGAAGAAATATTTCCTTTTGTTTGTTTTAAATCTGCTGCCTAGTAATTTCATTTGGTGACCCACAGATCTTGTGTTATGAGAAGGAGTAAATAACACTTCCTTATTTATTTTCTCCACACTAGTCATAATTTTATAGACCTCTATCATATCCCCCCTTAGTCATCTCTTTTCCAAGCTGAAAAGTCCCAGTCTTTTTAATCTCTCTTCATATAGAAGCTGTCCTATACCCCTAATCATTTTTGTTGCCCTTCTCTGTATCTTTTTTGAGATGGGACAACCAGAACTGCATGCGGTAGTCAAGGTGTGGGCATATCATGGATTTATATAGTGACATTAGAATATTTACTGTCTTATTATCTCTCTCTTTCCTACTGGTTCCTAATATTCTGTTAGCTTTTTTGACTGCTGCTGCACATTGAGCAGATGTTTCAGAGAACTATCCACAGTGACTCCAAGATTTCTTTCTTGAATGGTAACAGATAATTTAGATCCCATCATTTTGAATGTGTAGTTAGAATTGTTTTCCAATTTGCATTACTTTGTATTTATCCACACTGAATTTCAGCTGCCATTTTGTTGCACCATCACCCACTTTTCTGAGGTCCCTTTGTAACTTTTCACAGTCTGCTTTGGACTTAACTATCTAGAATAATTTCATATCAACAGACTTTGCCACCTCACTGTTTACCCCTTTTTCCAGATCATTTATGAATATATTGGTCCTAATACAGATTCCTGGGGGACACTGCTATTTACCTCTCTCCATGCTGAAAACTGACCATTTATTCCCACCTTTTGTTTCCTGTATTTTAACCAGTTACTGACCCATGAGAGGACCTTCCCTCTTAATCCAGGACTGTTTACTTGGCTTAAGAGCCTCTGGTGAGGGACCTTGTCAAAGGCATTCTATAAGTCCAAGTACACTATATCCACTTGATCACCCTTGTCCACGTTTGTTGACCCCCTCAAAGAATTCTAACAGATTGGTGAGGCATGATTTTCCTTTACAAAAACCATGTTGACTCTTCCTCTTACATGTTCATTTGTGTATCTGATCATTCTGTTCTTTACTATAGTTTCAATTAGTTTGCCTGGTACTGAGGTTAGTACTGGGCTGTGATTGCCTCTGGAGCCTTTGTAAAAACTGGTGTCATATTAGCTATCCTCCCATCATCTGGTACAGAAGCTGATTAAAGTGATAGGTTTCGTACCACAATTGATAGTTCTGTAATTTCATATTTGAATTCTTTCAGAACTAAACCAAAAGATTTAATAGTTTAGCGAAAAAATGCAGTTATAGGATTTGGAACCAATTGCTCAACTTACTTTGCAGAATATAGTTGTGAGGTATAGTCATTTGGTGACCTTGGGATGTAATCAGTGCATGTCAGAACTGAAAGAGAAACATTTATACAACAGAATTGTAAAGACAGGGTTTTTTTTTTAAATTACACAATTTCTAAGAGTAACAAAACGTAATGAATTGCAAGTGAAACATCAGCATGTCCCATGGTGTGTTCTAACCTGACAAACCACGTAGCCTGCGAAGTTTTTGGGGTTCTTTGGATATTTGGCTTAAAAGAGATTTACAAACACGTGCTGTTTAAACAGGATGAAAAATGTAACTTCCAGCCCCTGCAGATAAGTGCATCACTCACTATTACCTCTCTCTCTTCCATGTCGCAAGCTGTCCCTTCACAGGCTGATCACACCAGCCTCTGTGGCTTTCATTGTACACCTGGATTTTGGGAGCATGACAACCCGCCCGAACATTCTAATTTTCTTCACATGCATCTGGATCCGATGCCTCACTTCAGCATGCACTGCACTGAGAATGCCCTGGAACCCAGCTGTTACCGGAGCAACTATCATGGCTAAGGGAGAGAGGGATCGTAAGGCCAAGTTCAGCCAGGCTTTGCCGCCAGACTCTCCGCCCCCAAAGTACATGACCAGCAGCCAATCTTCTCCTTCTGGGGGCACCCTATTAGGCAGGATCCTGCCAACCCATCTCTTGGGACAGGTAGAGAAACAGCCCGGCTGCTGCCAGAACATCTATAGCAGCAAGGGGGAGAGCACCAACCTTTACAATCTGCCCTGGACCCAGCACATGGCTCTGACAGTCCATTTCCCTCTTGGGGACACCACATGAGACAAGAGTTCACCTGTCTTCTAGGGGCAGAGTGATGGGGTCAAACCGAAAACACATTCACTTAGCCACAAAGCCTGTCCAGAAGAGCCTGCCGCATCCTGTCCTTGGCTATCCTGTCTGTAAAAAGGGGGCTGCTCAGTCATTGTTTCTGTGGAGTATCCATCCTCCTCTAGTGGCTTGCTCACGTACAATGACACCTTTTGCTTCCAGCTAATGTAGTTAGTCCTGTAGCTCAAGTGTACATCTGAGCCGCAGGTCAAACACCGATGATGTGACGTTTATTACTGTTGTACATACCAATGTTTTTACTTTTTTCTGTTTAAAAAAAGCAAAAGGAAATTACATACCAAAAACTATGAAAAGAAAGTCATTCAGGTTGCAAAGGCAAGCACTCAAAAGTGCAGAAATGTCCGATTTAATGTCATCCATGCCTTCTGCGTGTAGCTTGTAATACACTCTTTCATTACATGATCACATGTTGTTTTTCTACAAGACCATGGCCTCATTCAGTGCACACGGTAGCTGGTGTTCAGGGAATGAATCTAGACTGCAGTAAATGTGCATTCTACTCTGCGGGCTTGCTGCCTCATTTGCTCTAGGAGTTGGGACGCACAAAGAGAATGAGGAAAGGAACTGCAGCAAGGGAAAGGATGGTCCTGGAGTGAAGGCCATTAAATGCCCTTTAGAACTGGCTTCTATCTTGGCTCTATCACACACTTCCTACGGGTGCGTGGCATGTCTCTTAAACCAATATTGTTGGCAGGTGGCCACTAACTGCATGCTTCTTACTTTCTGGGTGCCCAATGTGAAGACCCAGGGGCCTGATGCACAGACGTGCTGAGTGCGCAGAACTGTAAGTCAAGTCACTTGGAGCTGTGGATGCTCAGCACCTCTGGCAGCAAAGCAGTGAGATGTGGAGTTGTAGTACACAGGCACTGGCAGTCAGGAGGACCTAAGTTCTGATCCTGGCTCTCCCACTGATTCAACATGCATCCACAAGTCTCTTTCTTTGCCTTTGTCTCAGTTTTCACATTTATGAAATGGGGATGAGAAATGTTCTCCTACCTCACAGGGAAGGGGTGAATATAAATTCATTAGCGTCGGTGAGGCTTTCATGCTACATCGATAAGTACCAGAGAGGAGCCCATGAGGATATTACTAGTTTTGTATTCAGTGCAGGGTTTGGATGGTGTACGGTAAATAAGGCAAAGGCCAAACATTGAATGAAGAGCATAAGAACTGCCTCAATCCCTGAGCACTGTTTGCCCTATGCACTGAATGAAGCAGGGGTCTATGGAAACAGGGTGTGATTATATAATTAAAGAAGTGTATGTGCTAGAGGGCCAAACTGAGGTTGCACAGGCAACCTTCAATTGACATTTTGACTTCACAACCAAAATAACTTTCTTTTAACTTAGTGTTTTGGGAGGTAGTTTAGTTATATGACCTAATTCAACTTGATATTACAGTCTGAACCCTATAAAAGTTAATGATATAGCTCCCTCTGCTGTTTAGTATTATTAATAACTACTGAATGTTTATGTTGAAGGCTACTAATAGAGATGACAACAAAGAAAGTCTCAGGGCTTCTCTATACTAGGGATTAGTGTGTGGTAAACTGGGGTGTAAATCCATGGTGCACTGCCTTGCACACTAACAAGTCGTATGTACTCTGCTAAGTTCCCTAGCGTGCTATGATCTACTACCAAACAGCAGTAGGTCAAAGAGCACTAGAGAGTGGAGGTTACTTCCTTGTAACTGGAGGTTCTTTGAAATGTGTGGTCCCTTTTTGTATTCCACTGTAGGTTATTCTTACGCACCATGCTCCTGGAAGCGGATTTGAAAGTAGCATCTGTTGGTACGCACATGTCCTGACTCACCTCGTGCTTCCGTCCGAGGTGATAAAGGGCGGGACAGACTGACTTCATTTCCAGTTTCTTCTCCACTATGAATCAGACAGATCCAAAGCAGAGGGGAAGGAGAGCTGGTAGTGGGGACCCCACATCTCAAAAAACCTGCAGTTACAGGAAAGTAAAGTAATCTCTTTGAGTGATGGTCCCTATTATATTCCACCATGGGTGATTGACATGCAGTACCTAACTTGGAGGAGGGTGTGAGGATGAGGTGGAAGTGTTGTGCCAAAGGATGCATCTGCTGCTGAGTCCTGCACCAAAGCATAATGTGTTGCAAAGATGTGGACAGAACTCCACATGGCTGCTCTACATATGTCCATGACAGGCACGTCCTGAAGGGATGCCGGGGTCATAGCTTCAGCTCTAGTGGAGTGAGCCCATACCCCTGTGGGGTAAGTTTGACAGCTGGTAGCAGAGTTTAATGCAGCTAGAATCCATTTAGAGATTCTCTGGGGTGGAGACAGCCTGTCTCCTGAGTCTCTCTGCTACCACTATAAATAGATTTTCCAATTGGTTTCGTTCTCTGCAGGCAGAAGGCCAGAGCTTATTGGATGTTGAGGAAATGGAAGCAACCTTCTTCTGCAGATGCATGCGGTTTCAGGAAGAATACAGGCAAGTGAACAGATTGTTAATGTGAAATTGGGAGATCACCTTAGGTAAAAATTTCAGTGTAGGTATAAGGAAACCTTATCCTTTTGGAAGATTGTAAATGGTGTATCTGATCATCATAGCTCTGAGTTCTCCATACTCCTCACTGAAGTGATGGCAACAAGAAAGGCAACCTACATAGAGAAGAGAGACATGGAGCAAGATGCTATTGGCTTAAAGAGGGCTTCATTAATATTGACAGTACCAGATTCAGGTCCCAGTGAGGCGCAACGGTGCGAAGGTTCTGAGGAGGCCTTTCAAAAATCTAGCTCTTAGCAGGTGTGTAAAAATAGAGTAATCTTCCACAGGAGGATGGAATGTACTGATCATTGCTAGGTGGACTCTCCAAGTGTTGAGGGCAAGGCGCAATGTCTTTAAGGATAGAATGTAGTCCAGGATTAGAAGAATCTCAGATGCTTCTGGTAAAACTCCTTTATGTTGTACCCCAGACGAAAAATGCCTTTACTTAAGTCGGTAACATGTCTAATGGAATTTTTTCTACTGTTAGAGGGAATGACTTGTATGACCGAGGAACATGCCCATTCTATAGTTGATGCCAATTCAAATACCACACCATGAGGTGGAGTGATTATGAATTGGGGTGCTTGATTTCACAATTGCACTGTGTCAAAAGGTCAGGGAAGCATGGGATGCGGATCTGTGGGCAGCACAACATGAGCAGAAGATTGGGGAACCAGAACTGTCTGGGAAAGAAAGGGGTAATCACAATGACCATTGCCTTGTCTTGATGGTTTTTGTGGAGCACTTGAGGTAGGAACGGTACAGGAGGGAAGGCACAGTTGAACTGGTGTGATCAAGACACAAGAGGGCATTGTCCTGAGAGCGGTAACTGTGGGCTCCTTTAGAGCAGTATGTGGCACACTTCCTGTTTGTCCGAGAAGCTAATAGGTCCCTGGTTGGGATCCCCCATTGTGCAAAGATGTTATGTAGCACTGTGTCATGAAATTCCCATACATGAACGATCACAAATTGTCTGCTGAATGAGTCCACGAGCACATTGTGTCCCCCCTGGAAGACAGGCTACGGATAGGGTGATCTGACTTCGGATGCACCAATTCCAGAGTTTGACCACTTTTATGCATAGATTGGTGGATCTTGCTCCCCCTTGTTTGTTGATGTAAAAGACCGCAGTGGTGTTGTCCAACATGATCAAGACATGATGAGAGTGAATGAATGAAAGAAAGGATTTGCACACCCTTCTTACTTCTCAAAGTCCTAGGACATTGATGTGTATTTTGGATTCTTGAAGTGTCCACGTCCCTTGTGTGGTACGGTCATCCATACGAGCTCTCAAGTCAAATAGTAATGTCCTGGTGATAATAGTTCTGTCCAGGAACACCCACACACATGCGATGTGGGTCTATCCATCATAGGAGGGATGACAGTATCTTGGGTGGGACTGTCACCCTGAGGATCACAAAATGACAGTTTGGTGAGTACATGGACTGAAGCCATGTCTGCAGGCAGTGATGGTGAAGTCTAGCAAAGGGAGTCACGTAGATACATGAAGCCATGTGGTCATAGAGACTAGCACATCTTGGCTGGTACACAAGGGTTATTCATGATGTGAGATATGATGACATTCATCACTTGAAACCTGTCTGCACACAGGTATGCCCGAGCCGTGATAGAGTTTAGGGTAGCTCCAATGAAGTGCAGTGATTGTGTGGGGTTGAGGATTGACTTGATGCTGACTCCCATGAAGAAAGGAGGCTGAGTAACATGGAGGTCGATGAATGGGCTTCTTGGCAGAACCTGGTAGCTAGGAACCAGTCATCGAGGTATGGAAAAAACAAGGAGACCATAATGCCTGATGTGAGCCACTACCACGGAAAATACTTTGGTGAAGGTTCTGGGAGCGTTAGCTATCCCTAAGGTTAGTACTCTGTCTAGGAAATGGTCAGAGCCCTCCATAAATCTGAGAAAACATCTGTGGGGAGGGTGGTTGTCAACATGGAAATAAGCATTGTTCATATCGAGAGATATGAACCATATGCCTTTTTCTAAGGATGGAATTATTGTTGCCAATCTGACCATGCGAAACTTGAGTTTGCAAATGAAGCAACTGATGTGGCAGAGATCGAGGTTTGGTCTCCAACCACCCTTCTTCTCGGGTGTGAGGAACTAAGTCATGTAGAACCCCTGTTCCTTGATATTCTAGAGGAACGCGTTCTATTGCTTCTCATTGTAATGAGTTTATTTCTTGGGTAAGAATACTGTTGTGAGAGTGGTCCCCGAAGGGAGGGACTTGGTGGAGATAGCGTTATAAACTTGATTGTAAAGCCATTGAAGATGACATTCAGGATCCAGGTGTCTGTTGTTATTGCACTCAAAGCATGGAAAAAGAGTTCTAAATGACCCCCAAATGGAGTGGAAGGGTCATGAGGCAGTAGGCTCAGTGGTTGGTGGCTTTAAAGCTTGTCAAAAATACCTCATGGCTGGAGGTTGGGGGTTGAGACGTTGAAGCCTGTGAGAGTGGCCTGGATAATTGGGATCTCTGGACCTTCTGCTGCTTCTGTGGAGGTTCATATGGTCTCTGTGGGTAATACTGAGGAGACCCCGTACCTTTGGGTAGATGACAGGCAGTGAAATTTTTGTTCCAGGGCAGGAGTGTAGATGCTTAATGAATGAAGGGTGGCCCTGGAATCTTTTAGTGTATGCAAAGACTCATCTGTCTTCCAGTTGAAGAGATAGGATTCATGGAAAGGGAGGTCCTTGATGGTATTCAGGATCTCCCTCGGAAAACCAGAAGCATGGAGCCAAGACTTTCTATGAATCACAATAGCTGTAGCCATGGCCCTGGAGGAGGTATCAGCTGTGTCCACTGCATTCTGGAGAGGAGTTCTGGCTATGAGTTTACCTTCTTTGATGAGGATGTGAAAGCAGGTATAATCTTGTTGTGGGAGACTATTGGCGAATTCCTTGAATTTAGCATAATTCAGGAAGTGCCATTCTATAAAATGGGAAATAAGGACAAATGGAAGAATTACAGACCAGTCAGTTTAACTTCAGTACCCGGAAAGATAATGGAGCAAATAATTAAGCAATCAATTTGCAAACACCTAGAAGATAATACGTTGATAAGTAACAGTCAGCATGGATTTGTCAAGAACAAATCATGCCAAAACAACCCGATAGCTTTTTTTGGCAGGGTAACAAGCCTTATGGATGGGGGGAAGTGGTAGATGTGGTATATATTGACTTTACTTTTGATACTGTCTCGCATGACCTTCTCATAAACAAACTAGGCAAATACAATCTAGATGGAACTACTATAAGATGGATGCATAACCAGTTCCAATTCATTGGAAAAGGAAAAGGCAGACTACATTTCCAATGGCAGTACTGTCGGAGCCAATGGAATGGTGTGTAACACATGAGAAGAAGGCAAGAGACCCCGTACTGTAAGCATATCCCGTGGCATGGATATGAGTTCTCTGGAAATGGAGGAAGAGACTCTGGATCCAGCAAAGTGAAGACTTCTTGGGTTGCAGCCACGGATCCAGCTCTGCCTCGTGTAAGGGATATTCTCTCTTTCCTGGTTGCCGGTAATGGTACTGATATCCATCCTGGTGCAGGAGGTTCTCTCATCTTGTGGAGTGCTGGAGATGATGGCGCCAATGGTTCACCACCTGTAATCATTGGATCCCATTGTTTATGGGTCTTCTTCTCATGCCAGTGGGACTTAGAATGTGCTATGGCCCCTTGGGACAAGCTGGTGGAGGGAATGTCCAGTTCCTTAAACCTGGAGGAAGACTTAGTTCCATGTTTATTGGAATGCTTCCTAATCTCCCAACTACGCACTGCCATGGAATCTGTGAGGGTGGTTCTGCCGGCACCAGAGTCAGATGCCACAGCAAGAAGTGCACTCCTCCCTGAATCAGGCCAATGTCTGGGGAGGGTATTCTGGCATGGGTCCGACTGCAGTCTCATGGCCATCTCAATGAAATACTTGTGGAAATGAAGTGCACGGCCTTCTTGGGTACAGCTGGGGAAGGACTGGCAAATACTGCACCAAGCCACGATGTGAGCTTCTCCCATGCAGTAGAGGCAGTGTTGATGGCTGTCACTGACTGAGAAGGATCGCAGGCAAGGTGCACAGAGTTTGAAGCCCAGAGTCCTCGGCATGGTCAGGTACCTGAACAGGAGTATGAATGGGGGCAAAGTCTACACTAAACTAACTTAAAACTTTTAACTATTAAAACTAGAAACGAAATAAAACTAGTAAAAATGTATTAAAAACTAATAAAACTATTTACAGCCGTAATTAGAACCGCATCAGAGATGAGGACACTGAAAGTTCTGACCGGACCATGCCGCAATGAGAAGGAACTGGCGACACGGTAGGTCTGCCCCACCCCTTTATCACCTCGGATGGAAGCACAAGGCAAGTCAGGATACATGCACGGACCCACAGACACTACTTTCAAATTCTCTGATTCTGGGCACATGGTGCATATGCGTAACCACAGTGGAATACAACAGGGATCATCAGTTGAAAAATAATTTTTATTATGTAGTAGTAAGGTCCACAAAGCCACTTAGTGCATGGCAAGCGAGTGCACTGTAGATTTACACTCCACCTTGCCACACACTAATTCTCCATGTAGACAAACCCTCAGTGGATTGTAGACACTATGTCCCATGGAAGTCCCCAAGTGAGGACCCTCAGGGAGTTCTACTCTGTCACCTCCTGTTTAACTGTACTGAAGGCACTAGGGGACATTCTGAACTCCAGTGCTATCAGTATGCTAATGACGCTCCTCATCAAGTACGAAGGATGCATTCCAGTTCTCTCACTATGTGACCTTCTGTGAGTTGTTTATTCTGTGTCTCAGTTTCCCATCTGTAAAATTAAATTACTTAACTTCACAGATGTTTTGAGAAACTTTCTGTAAAGCTCAGAGCATCAAATTAACTGTGCTCTAGCAGTGCAAATTATTATAAGATTCCACTCAGGGTGTTTGTGTTGAGGTAATGACAATTTATGAAGAGACGGTTCCATTCATTTAATATATGTCATTACCAACCAACAGTCCCTGCTTCAAGGAAATTAAAGTCTAAGATTTAGACAATGCACAAAGGGAAATGAACAGGCAAACCACGGGGGGAGGGGGGGACAAGGTAATGACAGAGGCAGGGATGTTTACATTGGTAGTCACAGGTAGTCACCAGCCTAACCAATACCAGGCAGCAGTAATTTGTAGGCATTGCAGGAAAGGTAGGTGAGAGGGATTTAAGAGGCCGTGATAGTGGCTTCGTGAATTCTGACCAGGAGTTCCTCTCAAGCACAAGAGATGTGTGCAAGGAAGGTGTCTGTGAGAGAAACTGCCAGGAGGGAGCTAGAGATGGAGACTGGCATAATTAGTGGTGCAATAACAGGGGATGAGCTTCTGATAAGTAATTAGATTTGAAAGGTAAAACGGGGTAAATGGTGAAGGACCAAGAAGTTTGTGCTTGGTGCAGCGGACTCTGGGGAACCAATGGAGGGACACAAAGAAGTTTGTGCCTGGTGCAGCGGGCTCTGGGGAACCAATGGAGGGACACAAAGAAGGGAGTGAGGGGGGTCAGAACCACAAGCAGGAAGATCCTTACTTTCACTTGACATGGGAAGGTTTGGGCCAAGGCTTGAAGATTCAGGTTTCTGGTCACTGACTTCTGTGGTGCTCACTTGACTGAAAGGATAAAAGAACACATTAGCTACCAACATCACTGTGCACTAAACACCACCGGAAATTTTAAGCAATTGGTTTTGATCTTCCTAGCCAACAAAGACCACAGGGTGCTCAGGGAAACTCCCAGGGAAACACTGTAGAATCTGGAAGATATCCTTGCATCTCTTTGTACAAATATCAAATCCTCATCTCCTTCAGAGTGATAACTCACTAATTTTCTCAAAATAATAAACTTTTAATAAAACACAGAGGTTTCATACAACCTTTGCTGTAACATGTAAATGTGAAATATCCCAAAGGGACAAAAATAATCCATGTCACAACTGGATTGTGGGCAGCCAGATTTAGTAGCCAGAGCAAGAGTCCGCAGTCACAAGACAGGGTTTAGGAATCAGCTGGGTCAGGATACCAGGAGGTCAGGAGACAAACTGGGGATCAGAACCATGAATCAGGAACCAGAGTCAGGATTGATACCGGGAGATCAGAATCACGAATCAGACACCAGGAAATCAAGCAGCAGGACCAGGAAGCACAAGACATACAGTCCAAAACAGGGTGGAGCCCAGTTATTCAGACAGCTTCCTGCTCCTGCTGCAGGCTTAAGTAGGGCCAGCCAGTCAATCAGCTGCTCTGGAACTCCACCAATAGGAATGCAGGGGCAGAGCCTCACACTGGGGCTGGACGTCATTGGTCCTAGATAGGCAAGCATCAGCAGGCTTCAGGCACATGTTCGAGACCCATGTGTCATGACATCACCACCTCCCTTAGGGACACCTCTAAGTGATGTGGGTCCAGGTTTCTCAGGGTGACTCCTATGAAGGCCTGTACCAAGGTGGGAGCATGAACATTTTTCTCTGCTTACCAAATGGGTTCCTCTGGGCCATAACCTTCCCAATCGATCAGATACCATAATGTGCCCTGTTTGATCTTAGAGTTGAGGACGTCATGAATAATGCATTCCTCTTGAGACAGTACCTGTACCGATTCAAGTGCCGACTGGGCTTTATGCAGAATGTGTTCTCAGTTATGGTTTCAGAAGTGAGATGTGGAATACACAATGGACTCTAAGGGATCAAGGGAGCTGAAGCACGAAGGTGACCTGCAGTATGGGCCAAGGACCTGATAGTCTAGTTTCTGGGAGTATCTGTACATTTGGAGAAGTTCTGTTGAAAGCCATACCTTTCGTCCTATGCAGTAGGCGGGTCCCTATTATCTATGTTTGTTCGCATGTCTTTTGTAGTCCTCTGCTGTCTTTTCAAAGTGTCTGTTCACCTCCTCTTGGATGTATTCTACTAGATCTGAGGCAGATGGATCGGGGGAGGATGCGGGTAGTTGTGGGTGAAGTTATGGGTGGTAGCCATAGATGATTAAGAAGGGGCTGTGGCCTGTGGATGTGTGGTCTGCATTATTGTCTGAGAACTCTGCATATAAGTAACAATGAAGACCAGTCAGATGGTTGGTGTAGCACTGTAAGTGTTGTTCAAGGATCTGGTTGATTCTTTCCAGTTGGCCATTTGACTGCAGATGGTAAGTGGAGGACAGGTGCACATGGAGTCCTAATAAAGTAGGGTCTAGTGCCAGAAGCGGGCAGTAAACTATAGTCCCCAGTCAGAGGTGATATGATCTGGGAGGTCGTGAAGGTGAACTACATTGTCTAACCAGAGCTGGGTGGCTTCTTCCACAGAATAAAAGAAAAAAGGAATAAAGTGCAGGGAATAAAGTGAACCATGGTAGAAAGCAATCTACCACTGTTGGGATGGTTGTTCTACCACAAAGTCCAAGGAAATGGCTTCCCAAGGATGAGATGGGGTGTCCAGAGGCTGCAGGAAATCACAGGGTTTCTGATATTGATGCAGACACACAGTGTCAGGAAGCTATAACGGTTTTTATCATGGAGTGCATTCAGGGCCACCAAAAGAAAAAACGTTAATCGTTGCATTTTATATCACCTTAAGTGTCCTGCCGAGGAGGAGTCATGGCACAGTTGGAGAACTGCCAGCTTTGCGGATCTGGGGGGTGGGGAGGGAAGAGACATAGATGCAGTCCTTCACAAACATGACCCTCTCCCAGGTGTCGTGCAGTTCTTGATTGACAACTCATCAGATAGAATTCTGGAGGCAGAGGCAGAGCAGATGACTGCGAGCAGATCCTGGCAGCAGGCTGCATTAAGAAAGTCACAGGATTTGAAAATGTGAGCTAGATCCAGACTGGGGCCTCGTCGTCTGGGCCATATCTTTGGGACAAGGCATTAGCCTTGCTGTTCCTGATTCCAGGGCAGTAGGTCAAGGTAAAGTTGAACTGGAAGAAGAACAGGGCCCTGTTGTTGTTGGTTCAGGGCTTTGGCCTTGCAAAGGTACTCCAGGTTCTTGTGGTCTGTAAGCATTTGGACCAGATGACAAGCCCCTTCCAAGTAGTGCCACCACCTTCAAAGATAGTCTTAATTTCCAGGAGCTCCTTGTCCAGGATCTCATTGTTCTGCTCAGCAGGTGTGGTAGTAATAGGTAATAGGTAATTGGATGCAGTATTTGCTCAGGTCCATGCCTTTGGGATATGGCTGCCCCAATCATGGTGAGCACTGCCTTCCACAACAGAAGCTTGAGCCATGTCAGGGTGGGCCAGTACTGAAGCAGTGGTGAAGGCAAGCTTCAAATGCTCAAATGTGTGCTGGGCCTCATATGGCCACTGAAACATAGTGTTTTTCTCAGACTAGGGCAGTGAGAAGGCTCAGGTTTTTTGAAAAATTCGAAATGAACGTCTGGTAAAAGCTCATGAAACCTAAAAAATGTTGCAGGTCACACACATGGCAGGAGGCTCCCCAGTCTCAAACAGCCTGGACCTTGCATGGATCCATCTTGATGCCCTCTGGGAACAGAATGAAACCCAAGAACTCTGTTGAAGTATGATCAAATATGCACTTCCCTAGTTTAGTGCAGAGGCAGTGTTGTCAGAATCTCTCCAGGACTGTTTGGACGTGACTGTTGTGTTGGTCCACGCTGTCCAACAATATTAATATATCATCTAAATACACTAACATAAAGTAGTCCAGCACGTCTCGTAGCACATTATTAGTGGAATGCTGGAACTTTACTGGAGCATTACTCAGTCCAAATGGCATAACTAAATATTTGAAACGGCCATAGCAGGTCCGAAAGGTGGTCTTCCATTCGTCACCTTCTTGGACATGGATGAGATTGTAAACTCCCTGGAGTGCCAGTTTCGTGAATATGCAGGCAGCACCCACACAGTCCAACAACTCAGCTATCAAGTGTAGTGGGTATCTGATCGTTATGTGACTCAGGGCTCAGTAATACACACAGAGGTGGAGACTGCTATCATTTTTTTATGAAAAGAACCAGGCATGCCTGCTGGTGAAGTTGATTTGTGGATGAACTCCTAAGTTCAGGTTCTCAAGGAGATATTCTCATAGTGCTGTCAGTTCAGGCTCTGACATTGCATGTATCCATCCAAATGGTATCTTCGCCCCTGGCTGAAGTTCTATGGGCCACTGTGACACACTGTACTGCAAAGTAGTATTCTAGAACCCCCATATTCATCAGTGTGTTATGATTATGATATGTTTTGTGCAATATCCGCTTTGTGAGGTATCATTTGAAAAATCTTGATGTGCTGAACTTTAATATCCTCTTCGATTGTGTGTGATGTATGAAGTTTTGCTATGTTGTGATGTTAGGAACACCCACAACCAGCCTTTCAGTTACAACAAAGGAGGAGCCATCAGCACCTAGACCCATTCAAGGGAATCCACTCTCCTCACGGCCATCCCAGAGTCTTCTCAGAGAGAGCACGTAGGCAATGGAGACTGCCAGTCCAATGGGGGCTGCCTGATTCCCACATCACAGCAAGGATCTTTCCAGCAAACTAGAAGAAAGTATAAAAGAGGGGAAGTGACATCATCACTTGGCCTCTCTCCCCCATATCAACAGCTGAAAGATCGCCTGTAAGAAAAAAAGACTTGGAACTAGGGACATTGGTCCTAGGCTGGCAAAAGGACCAGTCCAGCCTGTGTACTGGGGAACTGTAACCTGTTTGTACCATCTGTCAGGGTGAGACACTGCTTGATTCAAATCCTGCTTAGTTTGTAGAATTTAGACTGCAAATTTATTTTTATTTCTTAAGTATCCAAATTTGATCTCTACGCTTGCTACTTATAATAATTAAAATCTATCTTTCTGTAATTAATAAATCTGCTTTGTTTTTACCTAAAATGGTGTTTTGGTTGAAGTGCTTGGGAAATCTCAGCTCAGTTTACAAAGGCTAGTGTGTGTGTGTCCATTGACACTGAGGAAGTGGCGAACTACTTAATGAACGTTCACTGACCAGGGGAGCACTGAGCTGTGTAAGACGGTACAGTCCTGATATGTAGGGCTGGAGCTACGGAGAACTGACTGGAGCCACTCTATTAATGAGTCGAGTATGGCCTTGCATAGCAGGGGGCTCTGTAGAGCCTGAGCTGTCGCTGCATCCATTAAATTGTCTAACATTCCAGAATCAATGAGGGCTTGTTGGAGGGGAATCTGTCAGGGGTCTCCCGGGACGCAGAACTGGAAGGCTGTAGATGGGATTCAGGCGCATTTCAGTAAGGACTAGGGTATGGGGAAGTTCTCTTCTTGCAAGGTCCAGGCCGGTTCTCCCCACCAGGCCTGGGTTGGCTGGTTTCCCCATGCTTTTCAGTGTTCATATTGGGCAGTCCAAGATGGCATGGCGAATTTCACCACAGTAGCAGCATAGGTGTTGCCAATGACAACATTCCTTTTCATCAGGTGTGAGTTGCTGGTGAGCCAGATTGGCATGCCTGGGTTTAGTCAGTGATACAGAAGCTAAGGTTATGAAACGTGATAAAGGAGGCTGCAGGCCTTTCTCCTCCCTTTGTTCTCGCAGATAATTATCTATATGGATGGAGAGATCCACAAAGGCATCTAGGCCTGCTGGCATCTCCGTAGCAGGCCAATTCATCTTTCATTTCTTCCTGCAAGTCCCATTGGAACTGGTACAGCTGCACTGCTTCATTCCACTCTGTATGTGCTGTGAGGCAGTGGAAGTGCGCTGCATAGGCAGCCACGTGCCTTGCCGGAGCCCCCTCGGGTCAGCCTTAGTTGTTCACACTTGGTGCAGGTCATTGAAGATGGTGGACATCAACTGGAGAAAAGCATCCCAGTCTGACAGCACCGGGGTATGGCCTTCCAGCATGGAGGAGGCTCAGTCTAATGCATCTCCTGTCAGCAGGCTGATTACCAGGGCTGCTTTGGCCTGGTCAGAGGCATGGATTTTGGGATGCATCAGAAATAGAAGGCAGCATTGGTTCATGAAGCCCCGGAACCACCGATGGTTCCTGTCAAACCATTAGGCAATGGTACTGCAGGCCCCTGTTCAGGGCAAAACACTGCATGCTGCGTTCATAGCACAGTATTCTCAGTGCTGAGCTGCCTCACTTGCTCCTGCAGCTGTTGGTTGTCTGAGATCAGCTGTGCAACATGGGTCTACAAATGGAGGGCCCATTTGGGTGAGATTGATGTTGCTAGTAGCTGCAGTGGTGCTGCTGGGTGCATCTTTCTCGCACCCTCGTCCCCTCTGGGTAACTGTGGTATGAACAAGCTGTTATGGCTGGGATGTGGGCACCCAAAGCTAGTATTCAGAGTCATAGTCCACGATCACAAGACAGGGTTTAGGAGTCAGCTGAATCAGGGCACCAGGGAGGCAGAAGCAGGAGACAAACTAGGGATCAGAACCACGAGTCAGATGCCAGTAGTCACACCAGGTCAGGATGCCAGGAAATCAAGCTGCAGGAGCAGGAGCACCTATTGAAGCTCAGACAGGGAAAGGGGGGGGATGGGATGGAAGTCCACCCACATTGAAGGGCCCTTCCCGCCAGCCTTAGAAGAGGAGTCACTGGACCAATGCATCAAAAGATTATGGGGAACAACAAATGAAAAACAGGGAGGGAAGTGAGGGTCACCGGTTCAAAATCAGAGACCCAGAGGGAGACACAGAGCAGAGAACCTTGGACAGTGCCCACTGCTCCTCGAAGGCGTCCAGGAAGCCAGCAGATATGGCCCAGATTAATTCTACCAGGAGATGGGACTTCCAAAGATATTGGAAGCGCAGGAGCAGGCAGCACAAGGCATGCAGTCTAGAATGGAGTGGAGCCCAGTTGTTCAGACAGCTTCCTGCTCCTGCTGCTGGCTTAAGTAGGGCTGGCCAGCCAGCCAGTCAGCTACTCTGAGACCGCCAATAGGACTGCAGGGGAGCACCTCACACTGGGGCTGGGCTTCACTGGTCCCAGGTACAGAAGCATCAGCAGACTGAAAGATGGAGGGCTGTAGCGTGGCTGCTCCTAGAAACCCTGCAAACCCAGGTTCAAGACCTATTGGTCATGACAATCCAATTAAAGACAGAAAAATAATCAGAAAAGACATAATGCTGTCCCACTCATTTTCTCACACACTGATTGGATATGCATAGTATGCGTCTCTCTAAATGTAGTAATAGTGATTAATCTTACTCCAAATACAGACATTTAAAAACAGCTACTAGGCAAAAACTACATAACGGTGAATTAAGTCTAAAATAAAAGATCCTATCAATCAGAGAATTCCTTATACAGTGAATGGTTGTCTCACCTGACTGCTCCATGGAATATATTAAATAAAGCATTGCAATGCAATATTAAAAGCAAGGTGTATGTTGATGCTGTTTAAATTCTATGCAGCTATTCACAGAAAATGCTTTTAGCTAGATTTAGCACTCTTCTAAAAGCTCATTATGTCTAAAAGAATAATTTTGTTTAAAACAGAAATTTCTCAGAATGATGTTACTTGGCCAAAGGAAGATAAATGATAAAAGTCCTAGCCTTGTGGAAAAGGCACACAGCAACATACTCCTGCTTTCTCAATTGAAGCGTACAATGAAAACAAGTAACTGACAATTGGTCAACACTAAAATCAAAATCAGTACTACACACCTTAAGCTTTGTTCTCCAGGTTCCTGCATCTTGGCCTTTTTCACCTGCAAAGATGAAAATGTTCAAAGGCACCATAACAGAGATCTGTCCTTGACAATCTCAGTACACAAGTGACAGCTGCAATTAGAAACTAATCATAGTTTGCAATACAGTTACTATGAGTATTTTTTTAAATTCAAGTAACCTTGTGTTTCAGTTCTGGAGTTAAATAGTGGAACTTGTATGCTTTCTGATGTAAACAGCTGCTGATACTGCAGAATTTGTTTGGATGGTTGCTTTTTTTCCTGTCTCTCTCCCCCTCCGCCCCCTCAATCCTTTTTTTAAAAAAAACAAAACAACACAAACTGGGATACTCAACTCCCAAGGTTTGATAGGGACCTATCTTTGTAATCCAAGGAACTCTAATTAATTCTAAAATAATCCTACTCTGAACACATCTAGCACTCAGACTGCACACAATGCTCAGCTGCCAGGAACTAGGATCCCTTACTCTCTCCGTATCAAAGTAATGCCTGAAGCCAGACATTTAAATCATTTCTCTGTTCACAACAGTAGCAAATCAGAAGTCCTGACTTGCATTTTAGAATAAGGGAGAGATTACACTAGTATTTAATTCTGCATTTGTGGATGGCTCAGTGGTCTAATGGTAGCATGATGTATTTGTAACAGCCGGGAGGTGTGGCCTCCCTCAGAGATAGAACGACCGGAAGTCCACCCCCACCTGACCAGAAGCAGAGAGCTGGGACAGCAAGGGGAAGTATAAAGGGCAGGCCTTCCAGCTCAGTTGGGAGAGGGTGGCTGAGGGAGAAGGACGTCTCTCCCTTGGTGTTGGGGCCTGAGTCTGACCACTGTCCTGAGGAGAGGCTGCCAGGGCTGCCAACCAGCCAGAGACCCGAGGAGCTGCCGGAGCTGCCTAAGCCCTGCAAACCAGAGGAGATCCCTGGGCTCTGCAACCTGGAGGAATTGCCAGAGCTATCTACCCTCCCGAGAAGCAGAGGAGATACCTGGGCCCTGCGACCTAGAGGAGCTGCCAGACCTGCCGCCAGTTCACCACACCGAGGGGCTGTGAAACCTACCACTAGCTGAATACCCCAGAGACTGAGGGTGACTCCGAGAGCCAGGTACTCCAGGGAAAGGGGGGAAGGAAGGAGCCCAGGGAAACCTGACGACAGTCCAGCTGCGCTGTGACCTGCAACCGAGTCAACGAGTTTCAGCTGGAGCCTTGGTGGGCCTGCATCCCCCTCCCCACTACCCACCCCAACCTCGGGGTGACTGCCCTGCCTGAGGCCCTGAGCCTGTTTGTTCGCCCTGCCTAGGGCTATAGACTAGCTACCTTGTCGGCCCTGCCCTGCCGGAGGGCCTGGGCATAAAGAGTGTTTGCTCGCCCTACCCAGGGCTAGGGACTGCTCCCCTTTGCCTGCCCGCCCTGCCTCAGGGCCAGGCCCATAGACTTGTTTTGCTTGCCCTGCATAGGGCTAGAGATTGGTCTCTTTGCTGGCATGGCCCTGCCTGAGGGCCTGGGCTATAGACTGTGTGCTCACACTGTCTTGGGCTAGAGCCTATTTACTTGGCCTGCCCAGCCCTAACCGAGGGTCCAGGCCACAGATTGTTGGATCGCACCGCCTGAGGGGTTCCCCCAGAGTGGGGCAGTCCCCAGTGGTCATCACAGAACTGAAGTAACAAGCGCCTATTCTGCTCTCCCGGTGGGTCTGACTACGGGAGCGCCTCTCCTCCCTTCCTTGCAATAAGCAGGTGGCCACTGGTGAGGTCACTGAGCAATGGCTGCCCATAGCAGAGGTTCTAGCCCTGCAGGTTACCTGCTGGGAAGGCTGTTATGAACAGTAAAGGAAGCTGCCAAGTAACAGATTTTCAGAAGTGATCAGCACGCAGCAATTCCTAATTTTGACACTTTGGGCTAGATTTTCAAGAACTTACAGCACCCAGCGTGCAGCCAATATGCTGAACGTGTTTGGGAATTTGGCCTATGCGATTAAGATTGAAGCATTCTACAATTATCCTTGGTAAACGAAATGGCTTTGTTACAGATGTCTGCGGTGTGCATTTCTGATCTTTTTCAGGGCACTGCTGCAGAGAACGAGTTACAGTAGCTGGATGTGTTGCATTTCCAGGATTTCTACTGTTTTAGATGGGGGATGGATTGTGGGTTTTTTTTGTAAATGCTAGAATATGCATTCAAACCACTGACAACTTAACTTTACCGGTTTCCTTTGTGGAGAAATGCCTTAGCTTTTTTATTTAGTCATATTGGGAGTGAAGGAACTGAGAGAATCTTTCCCTCCTTTGTCCAGACATCTTTAGATGTACAAGAGGGGAGCCAAACTATGGCACACCTCAGACATCCTTAAGTGGGGAGTTCATCGCTGCAGACAGGGACACCCACGGGAAGAACATTACCCCTAAGAGCAGGCTTTGAGGCTTGTCAGAGGTCACACAATCTGTAGAAACTGTAGGAGTTTATCAGCCCCCTCATCCCAGCTTCAAGCACTTAAATAAGTGTCCTGAGCATCCACAGCTCCTGCTGACATCAGCTGGGATTGTGGCTGGTCAGCATCCTCTGACAATCAGGCCACCTTTCTCGGTACCGAGCTATGGGCACTACATTTTAACATGCTGGCTGAAGGGTTTCAAAGACCAACGAGAGCGCACCACGCCACAAGGGGGGAAAAGATTAGTAGCTGTTGGGAGGCAAGACTAAGTTTTGCCTAGACTAAATCCCAACTTGCCAAATCCCACCTCTACTGCTAGTCAGCAGCCCCAACTTCAGGGCATGAATCCAAGGTATGAAGGCACTGTACATCTAGTGGGCTGGTTTCACAGCCTGCAACTGAGGTGGGATATGAGGTTAGGGAGGATAACATTGGAGGTGACAGATGTTCCTGTCCTCCAGGACAGCACTCTTTGACACGGTGCACTTCCAGGCTTCTGAACTGTAACGGGGAACTTGCCCTGTAAGTGCTGGAGGGCCAGGGGCTAACCAACCCTGATTACTGAAAGAGGGACACCCAGCAGGGAGCAGGTAAAGAGGAGCTGGAAACTAGAGGGAGGGGGGATGTTCAGAGACAGCAGAGGCTGCTACGAGTGGGCAGGCTCCAGCAGAGTCCTGGGATTTGGGACTAAGTCTCCAGCCAGGAAGGGTTGGGAGGAAACTGCAAAATAGGAGAGACCCTGAGCAAGAAGGGGGTGAAACAGAGTGCAAAAGCTCTCCAGACAGGGAGAGCTGGAAGAAATCCTAGGCCAGCAGTGGACAGACTGTAGAGTATTGCAGGCAGAAAGCCCTGGGAGCAGGAAGGGAAACATTAGTTTGCTGGACTTTTATTTGGGACTCCGAGTTTTATTTTGAGTTTATTTTCTATGAATAAACCCCGACCCCCGAAAGGGGTGTGTTGAATACAGAAAAAGTATGTGGAGTTTGTGCGGTCTCTGAAGAGGGGGAAACAGAGGCACAGTGCCGAAGAGTGACATCTGGCCACATGCAGGCACTCAAAAGGAGGCAGCCACTCCTGTTACATAAACTCACTGACACGATGGCGACCTGAGCCCAGATTCCTATTGGGAAGGTTTTGTAAAAGATTTATATTGCGCCTTGAAATTTATATTGCACCTTGAACTATGACAAGTAGATGTTTATCTTCTCACAAAACATGACATGTGACACATTTCTACAGCGCTTGTAACATGATCACTATAGAATCTAATTTTACTCCACACTTCTATGAGAGTCACGTGGGGAAGGAAAATATTTAGGATTACAAAACGTTTAAGTCTAGGCTACTGGGTCAGTAAATGGTGCGATACAATCTAACCTGTTTTAAATGAGAATACCTGCATAACAGGCTCACAAAAATCACGTTAGGTAGCAACTGAAAATGTTTTAAAGCAACTGTTTATAACCAAATATTTATTTTAATACACATGTATTACATGGAAGCAAGAATCTTCACCTATCAGGGGAAATGTAATAGATTCTATCAATGCCTTACACCCTTCATTCCTGCCTGTACATAGCTCAGGGATGAAGAATCGACCTTTCAGTGGAAGGTCACCTCCTAACAATGGCCTAAGATGAGATGCCCGTATCAGCATAGTTCGTTCTCCCAAACTGCCTGAGGCCCTTAGCCACGCAGCACCCTCCACTGGCCCACAGAACGCTGCCGGGTCGACTCCATGCCTGCCCTGCTGAGCACTCAGAGGTGGGGTCAGGGCAGCTAGTGCACTGCAGCACCTAAGAGCCTCCGCCATGGAGCAGGACCCCACGATGCTGGGCGCTGCACAAACAGAACCGAAAGCCAGGCCCTATCCCAAAGATCTCACTATCAAAGCATAAGACAAGAAACAACAGATGGAGACAGACAGGTAGGGGAGCATAAGGAATCAATGAGACCATATTGGTCAGCATGCCAGGCAGTAAGAAGCAATTGCTCTTACTTCAGATTGCTCATATAGGGAGTCCCACCTTCCCTCCGCTTCTGTCCCATGTGTGTATGCCTTCAATGGCAAGGTGGGAGTGGGATTTGTTTTAATAACAACTAGTGCAGAAAATCCTGATTCCCAGAGAGGCTGTGGCAAAAGGCATGAGTGCTGTCAAAGCTGCACTTCGTAGTTCTATGTATTCCTCCTTCATAGACAACCAGAAATCAGCAATACATTTGTGTTTCAGCCACCTTTAAATGTTATATCTGATACCCCACGTGCTTTACAAAAACTGTCTCGTGAATGACCACACATTGTTATGGGAACTAAAGCAAGGCATTTTCTAGCAGCTACATACATGGTAGGAGTTGTTCGCTGGAGCAATCTAAAGACAGGTCACCTGCCAGTTTAAATGCTACAGGAGTGCGGAGTCAGAATCAATGGGAGTTTTGGAATCAGATATAAAGATGTTGTGCATAGTTTGGGGAAGATTCTGCTTCTCCTCAGATTGCTTGACCAGTAGCCACATGGCTCCCTGCTTCCTGCTCTCCCCCGTTGAGGACAGTGAAAGCAAAGTGGTTTAAGGAATTTATCTGGGAAGCAGTTTCCTTCCCATACTGCTCCATCCCCCATGTATGTCTCAAGTCTCTCTCTTTTCCTACCTCACCCTACCCCTCATGATTGCTCAAGCCCATCCCTCCTCACCTCAAAAGCTCTGTGGGACTCCTTGCATATCACATCTCAAGCCATAGTGCCCATTGGTACTAGGGAAATTCAAGCTCTTTAACATCTGCATCAGAGCAATGCAAAATAAAAAGAACTCCACTTAGCTAATATTTTGGAGGCACTGGTCGTGGCTCCATAGTTAAAGTCAGGTAATGAATGCAGAAAGTGCTATAATTAAATAATTCCACCATCCAATCCCCTAAACAAATCAAAGACACCCATCACTCCAAACAGATTAAAACAGAAGTGGAGTTCTAAGTCAAGCCTCTGGAAGTATGGTGAGCCTGCAATTACAAAAACTGTCAAGAAGTAAGATTGCCTCATTTTTTGAGCCTTCATATTTCCCCCAAAAAAAGCTTTATCTAGTTTTCCTCAAACTTTTCAGAATAATCTTGACTCTAGCACAGGATCACACAAGCAATGTTTCAAACTAATTGGTTTAGTTTTGGAGAAAGAGGGGGTAACACGGTCAAAACAGTTTTTAAGTAGCAGCTGAACTTCAACATTAGCTTATCTCCATAGTTATCTCGATATTCCATACAAAAAAACCAAGTAGTTGGTTACAATTTTACAGCCAAGCACTCAAAGATTAAAAAATACCAGAATTAAAGACGCCCTTACAACCTTCACTACACTTCGATGTTTGTGTGTGAACTTCCTTTCCTTTTGAGTGCTAACATGGATTTTTTTTCATAGATTCCAAAACTAGAAAGATCCATTGTGATCATCTAGTCTGACCTCCTGTACAACACAGGCCATAAACCTTCCCCAAAATAATTCTTGTTTGAACTAGAGCATATCTTTTAAAAAAACATCCAGTCTTGATTGTAAAGTTGCAAGTGAATCCACCTCAACCCTAGGTAAATTGTTCCGGCAAGCAAATATCCTCACTGTTAAAAACGTATGCCTAACTTCCAGTCTGAATTTGTTTAGTTTCAACAGTCTGCCAGACTGAAGAGCCCATTCTCAAATATTTGTTCCCATGTAAGTACTTAGATTTCAATCAAGTCACGATTTAAACTTCTCTTTGTTAAGCTAAATAGACTGAGCTCGAATCCACCACTAGCAGGCAAGTTTTCTAATCCTTTAATCATTCTCGTGGCTCTTCTCTGAATGCTCTCCAATTCATTAACATCCTTCTTGAACTGCGGCCACCAGAACTGGACACAGGATTCCAGCAGTGGTCATACCAGTGCCAAACACAGAAGTAAAATAAGCTCTCCTCCTACTCAAGACTACTGATCATGCACACAAGAATCACATTTGCCCTTTTGGCCACAGCATCATGCTGGAAACTCATGTTCAGCATATTATCCACAAAGCCCCTGAAATCTTGCGGAGCATTTCCCCCACCCACACCCCCAATTCCTGCAGCATGCAGAGGTGGAGTATCATTAATTCACTCGTCCTAAGGAGGGGAATTAGATACCTGTGTACTTTATGAGCACACAAGGAGGTCTTTACATGGGCACATGTGCTATCCACCAGGTTAGCTTGTCAGACCTCCTCAAGATCTACCCCTTGCAATCTTTATATTTGTGGCACTCCTGCAAGCCATAGAAACTTGAGGCTATGTGGAGGATGGTGATGAGTGGGTACTCGGCGAATGGACATGGGTGGACTGCAAAGAGTGATGACGGCTAGCTGGAGGAGCTAGATGGGAGTACTGCAGAGAAAGGCTGAGCAGTAGTACTTTATTTCTATAGCTAGAGAATCTCCTGTGGAATCCTGCTGACATGCATTACACAGGAGATGTCTTCTCTTCCCGCTCCTGAGCGCTTCCTTACTACACACATCACTTTGCTCCTGGCAGTTCTGCCCTTGTCCCCAGCTAGAGACCCATCTCCTACAATGCACCACTACAGAAAATAGCTGATTCCTCACCAGAGAGCCAGAGATATAAGAGAACATACAGATCTAAGTGCAGAGAGCAGTTAGGAGAAGCTGGGGTGGCACAAAAGGAAAAAAGCAACCAGGAGAGAAGCTTTAAGCAGGGGGTTGGACTAGATGATCTTCTGAGGTCCCATCCAACCCTAATATTCTTTGATTCTATGACTCCCTGCCTTCTCCACTTAGCAAACCTGTGCTTCAGCAGGGAGTCCCACTGCTGTAAACCCCTGAAAGTCAGAAGGGTGAGTGGATGAAAACAGCACTTGCTGGCAGGAATGTCTGCAAGAGGGCAGAAGCCCAGTAAACCATAGCAAGCTCAACATCCTACCTATGCATGCCTTATCAGGCCCCCTACACACCTCCTCCCACAGAGGCCTCAGAAAGTCAGATGGGTCTCTACACCTACAACCAGCTCCCCCCATCACACGTGCTCCTTGGTGAGACTACTGGAGGAAGCTTCCTAATCAATGACCAGGCTCCCCAGTGACTAGGCAGTAGTTTGAGGTCTCCCTCTGCAAGTGAAATGGATAGTTTTTTTGGTTTTTTTAAAGATAAAAGTTGAGGTCCACCCCAACGTTCCAAATGAAAAAAATTAACAATTGAAGTGTGACATTATTTGATCAGACTCGTGAACTACATCACAGCTAATCTAGTGTCCAGGGAACCAAATTTCATCTTTTTCCTTTCTAGTTTTTATTTTATTTTGCTACCAACTGACAAAAACCAACAGTGATGAACAGCCCACCTCCTCGGGTTAGGGTTTCATAACTGAAAAATCCCTTGTCCAAAAGCTTCTAATTTTGTAGAAAAATTCTACCTCAGTCTAAGACTTAACCTACCAATTCTGAGAATGAGATTTTTAAACTGTATTTTGGAGGTAGTTAAAATCAGGATTATAAAATTTAATTTCAACTTTATAGAGCAACTGCCAGGTCTCCATAGTATTCTAATATGTTAGCCTGAACCATTTGCATGCTGTTTGTAACTTCAGCAATAGGGCTTCTAGTCATAGCAAAAGAATACAACTGAAGGACTTGCTGTGAATGTAACAACAATAAAATAGTGCCCCAATCTCAGCTGCCAAGATTGCCGAATCCCATCCAGCACTGAGGGCTCCTGCACAAGTGAAGAGCAATGCATTGTACTGCCCTCACTCTAGCCCAATGGTGGCCATTCCTCCTCTCTGCTCCAACAGCAGCAGTGGCTCTAGCTTTCTTTTTGCTGGTGTTTGTGGGAAGTCACTGTCATACTGCCACATACAATACATGTGAGATGCCCATGATGAGTATTCAAATACTGCTTTAAAACGGGCCATGCCCATGAGATTCCATTGATTCTGGAAATTTTTATTCAATTTTGCAAAACTGTCATGAACATTTACCAGCCCTGACACAAAATCTAATTGTCCACCTTTTGCCATGGAGGGTTTTAAAATAAGGTATTACAGTTACAGATCATTATATCACTTTGTTACAGATCACGGTAAGGGATTACTTTTGACAACTGCAATCCCAATGAGTAATACAAAGATTTTTATAACAAACAGTACCTTTGGATCACTTACCATCACTCTTGCCAAATACCTACTTCCCCATCTTTGTCTCCAGTTCTCAGTCCTCCTCCTGAGAATCCCAAACCACTGAGAGCAGGGGAATCCCAACCTAAAGTGGCAGCCCACACTATGCAGCAGGCAGCCCCCTCTCACTGTTGCAAAGCACTTGGAAAGAAAAGAGGGGACAGCAAAAAATGGGAACCAAATAGCTCTGCCTATCAAGATGTCAGGATGCAGGACACAGACTTTATGGTGGGATATCTTGGGATGGGTATCTACAAACCGTCTACAAAAAGCAATTCATGTAAACATTAAAAGGACATTACACTTATTCCACATTTGAGTAATAATGAATGAAATAAGAAATAATAAATTGTCTGGAATTACTCCTTTTTCCCATTCTTCCAAATATTTTGGTAAAAGTAATCCCACAAGTAATCAATAGGATATAACAGTATTGGTAATCAGTAGTTGGTAATAGATTACGTTTTCAAAGTAACAGTTGCCATGATTAATCAAAGCAGAAAAAAACTGGAAACCTGTAAAATATCAGTCCAAAGTGCTAACGAGCTAGTAGAATTTTGCAAGAATTTTCCTATTTTTAAATGGTTTCAACAATGTTCTCACTGTGAAAAATAATGTGGAACTACAGTCATTACTTCCCTCCTTTACTATGTACAGGTTATTTACAGGCAATACAAATGATCACATCAGTGCATTGGTCAATCTATTCCACTATTCCATCTCTGATAGTGGCTGGTAGGAGACCCTTTAGAAGAAATTGCAAGGAAATCCATAAAGGGTAGTTTTGGAATAATCTGTCCATCTAAGGCTGGTTTATGCCGTGAAGCATGAGGGTTACCTTATTTATGGATGTTTTCATTATACATATAAATGTCTGATCCTTTTTTTGAATCATACAGAGCTCAGAACCTCAATGGAATCTTCTTGTGACAGTTTTCCACTCTTGTGTGTAGTATAGGAGAGTATTTCTTTGATTAGTTTTAAATTTGCTTCCTTTCAGTTTCACTGAATGTCCCCATGTCAGTTTGTCTATTCTTGTGATACACAAAGAGTTACAAAACATTAACTAAATTTCTCAGATTAGTTAACTGGAGGAGATACAGTTCTTCAGTCTGAACATCCTCAAAATCTTTCCTATGCAAAGATTACAAAATCTATGTTCCTCCCAAAAATATCCCCCTATTTTCAAGTACATTTGATAACTTCTTTAGTATAAAAAGTAGCCACAGACTACAATCAAAATGAAATAATGTATTCTTGTTTTGTTTGCATCAAGCTGAATTGAATTCTAAATATAAAATTGTCCCTAATTTTTTGTTTGTAAAGTAATATGTTTAATTATTACACAGTTGCCCTTACTTTAAAGTTAGATGCAGGAATCTGTATGACTATTATCGTGCATTCATATTTACCCTTCCAGGACTGACAATAACAGTCCATATAACTAAGACATATATGCACTAACTTTTCAAATATCTTTAAGAACTTTGTTGACAAATTTTCTAACAAGAAGAGCATGGTCAGTGGCAAGAAGCACCTGTGAGGAATTTTAAACTATAAATATAAACAGTAAAAATTAAAATGTCTTGTTTTTGTTACAATATTTAAAATCAGTTATTCATCCTAAAATCTTTACTACCAGAACTTTGGTTTTAGGATTCAGCAAATAGGATTTAAAACATACTTCACTCCAACAGGACTTCTTACCTAAGTACACAGTTAAATTAAATTAAAGGTGGAAATACTGCTTTCCTGCAGTAGCTGCTCACAATGTACTAGGCAATAGGGATCTTCTCTAAGCTTTCCAGGGCACCATGAAAAATTAAAGAGCATACAATTTACAGTATCTATTTTACAAGTGGTATCTGAAATACTAATTTTTCATTTTCTATAAATGGTTTGAAACCATCTCTTTTCATTGTACAGATTCTGAACAAAGCAAAGATGTATTATCCATGATTATAAAATAAGATGTTACAAACTTCAAATGTGTTATCAATCTACTTATTTTATTACTGTAGTCTGTATAAACCCAGTAAGGCTAATACACAATCTGTTTTACCAACAGCAAGTATGATCCCCATTTCTAGAAAAACACAATAAATGTAAGGCATATTTCCTGTTACCCATCAGAATAATCATAACTTAAATTGTTTTAAACTACTGACTTATTTTTCCAGTAATTTATAATATTTTACAAATGTACTTACTGGTTGTTCTGGTAAGTCTTGTGTGTCTTCCATGAGTATCAATACTTTTAATATGCTTAAATGATTAGAATGTGTGTCTTCGTCTGCTGTCTTCAAAGCCTGTTAAAAAAGGTGTTCATAGCTTTATATACTTTGTGGGGTGCTTATCATTTAGGCTATCAGAGAATATTCATTTCTATATTTTCTGCTCTCAAGCTTTCTAAAGTCATGTTGCCATCTCCAAAATAAGAGACCAAACTCACATATGGAGGTTTTCTAAAACAAAGATTTACCATTAAGCCTCAAGACATAAACAATGGTGAGGGGGTTTTTTTTCACGCAGGTGGCACATTTCCACTGCATTTCACTTGTGACATACTCACTATGGAAGCTAATATATTAAACATTTCAATCATACACGTGCGCTGAGATTGTAAAAACACTTTAGGATTACCAGACTTAATTTAAGTGATCAACTCGAAGCTACTATGTCAGTAAACAGAATGATACAATCTAACCTGCTTTAATTTAGAACATTTACATAAGTGTCACACAAAAAATCAGGACAAGACTCACAACAACTAAATGTTTCTACAAGCAAGACTGCAATTACTGTTTAAATTGAACACTTCAGAATGAGTAGTCTGACCTTTTATTTTGAAAGAAAAAGTTAATTTCAAAGAAAGTAAAGTTGCTAGTACTAAACACTATCTGTAGTAAGTGTGTACTGTAACAAGCAAGAGTCAGTCCCACAGGAATTAATCATAGGAAAGTGAGAGTTCTGAAGGAGACTTTCAGAATCATTTTCCTGAATTCCTACAGTCTGCTATCCAAAAACAATGAAATAGAAACATTACTTCCCCAGTGGTTTTTTCCCTTGGCAAGCTTTTTGGCATTTAAAAAAAATAAAATCCACTAGACTTATACCAATAATCAGTACCAGCAAGATGCAAAATATAAAAGGGTAAATAGCGATACCCAACTCTGAATATGAACCATTATAGTTTAAAGTTTCATTGCTCCTTTATCACCCCCTTATCTCCAAACCACTGACATAAAAACCTTCAGCCAAATTCTTCTCACAACACTGAAATCAATGAGAGTTTCACAAGCTGATTTATCTTCAATATGCATTCAGTGGGTCAGAAACTTCTTCCACAATGTACACTGCGATGTAAACAATTTCACATCCTTCCCTATAAATCCATTTTACCTACAAAAGATACATGAAACTCCCAAAACTGGTACACAGACATTTTACAGCAACCACAAAAGCACAAAAAGGGATACATAAATAATAGCAATGTGCATAACTTATTGACTGTGTTAGACTCTGATCCTGTCCCTTTGCAATGGGCTTCAGTAGAAACAGGATTGGCCCTATATTCAGTATCATATAGCAGCTGTTCTCTCTGCATTTAGATTCTTATATTTTGCTCATCATTGTGGTATCTGAGCACCTTCCTAATGAAATCATCCCAATGAAAAATAAATAGGTCAAGAGGTATGACCATACACAATATACTCAAACGGTTAATACTTCCTTCTTTCTATTCTTGCTCAACTTCTGCCTAAACTCACAGTTCATATAACGAGAGCTGAGAAAATAATTGATTTTGTTTGGGAGCAGTGCGGCATGACACACAAACACACGCCTTTTTAATTAGCTAAACTTCAAAGCAAAACACCTATCAAAACAAAAAGACAAAATGTTTCATTTGGAAATGGTCAAAACAAACCATTTAGATTTTTTCAATTTTTTTCCACATTTTTGTTTCAGTAGCCCCCCAAAAATGAATTGTTCTATGATATTACTATTTGCTGAATATTTTTTGCCCAGATCCACTTATAAGCACTCTGGTCCTTAACTCCTGTTGATTCCTGAAAAGCATCACAGTCTTTGAGCACTGGCATGAGATCTTGTGTGGCATGCACAATTTCATATTGACATATGAGCAACACACATAAATGGTTTCTGTTCCCACATCAAATATAGTAGCTGTAAAAAGGATGATTCTTATACATTATGGCCAACATTTTCAAAAGGGCTTAAAAGTCTCATTTTCAAAAGTGACTTAGGCTCCTAAATGTCATTGTCTTTCACTGAGATTAAGACTCCTAAATCTTTTAGACACTTTGAAAAATTTACCCAGTGTATACAGCACACAGTACAGCAGATGAAGGCATGTATGGTAGTCTGAATTAGTAGTGTATCAATTTAAATTCTTAGCATCACCTTAAATATGAAAAGTTAATTTCCTTTTTAATTTATTTTTTGTAATTTACTCCTTTTAATAAATAAAGGCTAGAAAGGAAAATTGTGGAATTTAAAGATTCTTGAAATTTTTTCAGAACTACATTGTAAATTCTTTGAAAGTTGCGAAGTTGAAACAAAAAGGATTTGAATCAAAATCTGATTTATAAAGTCATATTCTTCTATCTGACATTTTGACCTAATGCTTTCATAAATGTTTTTTATTTAGTCTGGCTTTCCAGAAAGCAAGAGTGAAAACTATCCTAGTTTTATGTGGATTTTTAAATTTATTTTTTTCAAATAAATCAAAGGGCAAATTTGTTCTCACAAATACTGGAATTTGCTTTGAGCAACTTAAGTCAAACTCACATCTAGCTTATAAATAGGGTTACAATTACAATCAGAAGAGCCTCCTTTTCAAACAAATAGGACATCTTGTTACCCATGAATGCAGAAAGCTTCTCCAAATAAAACAATTTACTGCACAAAAATCAAAATAGAGAAACTTCTTGTCCAGGTGGCAACTGAACTTGACCCAAGGCTGTTTCTCTGAGGAAAAGAGAGTGTGAAACATTTGCTACAATGACCAGCCATTTATACCAAGGACATCCTATAAAGACGCAATCCAAGTTGTAGCTGGGGTTATAGAGAAGTAGCCAGCAGAAGAGAAAGCACGCATTACAGGGGTTAATGGGATAAGTGCACTACAGCTAGATAGAGGATTAGGAGTTCTCTAAGCAACATAGCTTTTTAGTTTCGAGTGTCTGTTTAATGTTTTATTCACCTTTGTCAGAACACAAGGTGGGTTGCCATATTATTTAGCAAGCACACACCTTTGCTGGCAGAAAGTTGGAAAAATTAAGTAAATGAATTCTAGTTTTCACCATTTTTACTACAAACTAATCTCAAAACCAGATTTTTTAAACTAATGAAAAATTAAGGCAACCGTGCTTTGATAAACTTATTTGCACAATTTCCAATGGACAACCTTTAAAAACCAGTACAATCAGAATTTACCAAAACCACCCTCAAGCATCTCCAGGTCCTCTATATAGTGTGAAATATTGTACTGTTTCATTTAAGTCCACATACTCGGGTCTTCAAAACTTCCAAATGATGGCTAACCCTAAGAGCAAGAAGTCATAGCTCAACAGATTCTTAAGAAATCAGACAGAATATTTTCAAGAGGAAAGTAACTGGTACTTATGAATATAAACCTTTAGACAAAACATGAATAATTCAAAAACCTACATCAAGCCACTCAATGAGCTGCTGAAGAAGAAAAATATTCAGACAGGAGGCAGACTGGAGTTTCAATCTCCTGAAAAAGACTTGTGAAACAGTAGATTTTTTTTTTAATTATGAAAAATAACATGTCCTTTAATAAAAATGGTTCAATATATAACTGCTGAACTGTCTTCAAGAAACAAGATTCTATTAAAAATAAATAGCAATACTGTTAGCTAGAAAATATAACGACGAATATATATGTAGTGAGACTCTGAAGTCTGAATCACATGAATACAGTTTTAGTGCTGATATTTTATTTAAACTTGATTTGTCATTTTAATAATTAATTTAAGCGACTTTATTATCGTTATGGGCAAGTATGTTTGCTAGAGCCAGTATTGCTCTGTGTTACATCAGTATTGCTGATGTTTTCTAGAGCCAGTATTATTAAAAAAAAAAAAAAAGAAGAAGATGCCCAAAAGATAGATGCTTTTACACCTCATTTTCTTTAGTTTGCTCAATTTACTGAAAAATCATTCTCCTACATTGCAAAGTCAGAGATATAAAAAGCAGAAGCATGGACTATAATATTTCATATATCAATTTCTCTGGCTTCTGTTCCTATAGCAAAATTCTGACACTGTATCTCCATGACAAACCTGTGTTAAAAGTGCTGACAGGTAAAAAGAGTCTTATTGCATTAAATTCTATTTTAAAAATCTTAAACAGGCAAATTTGGAAAGTGAAAACTCAGTGAGGATGGAAATAATTCCCTCAGCAACCCAGCCTGATATTAGAAACAAATAGCTATCTCCTTTGTGGGACCATCAGCTTTGACTTTGGGTCTTTAAAATGTCAGCTAGAACTTAGTACTTCTCTGAAATTGCAAATGACTAAAGTCAAAGATGCTGTGATATGAACACCAACAAATAATTAAAATATCGGTGAAAAGCACCGCAGATACTTTATATAATTATTAAAAAAACAGTCACTGCTTTTTTCTCAAACTGTATTTGCTTGAATGTGTACTTTTCAGATTTTACACAATTTTAAATAATGAAATTAAAGATACTAAATAGAAAACTTTAATAAAATTTTTCACTATCATACACATTGAGGTTTTTAAAATGAATAACATTTAACACAATTATTTCAATCCTGTATTCCCACAAGGGCCACTAGTATAGTGTTTTTGCATCTGATTGCAATTAATTCTGGAATGAAGGAGTTAAAATAATGCTAAAGTTCTGAGCTTCAATAGAAAAAAGAGACATTTCATGATAATCTGCCCCTTTACTCTATCCCATTGGCATACAGAATCAGACAAACAACAGACAGTTCTGTTAGGTCACCTAGTCCATCATCCAACCAATGCAGGATTATTCCTTTAAATATTCTTCAACACTGCAAAATTTACAGTACTGCAAAATGTTCAGAGACTGTGCAGTACCTAGGCACAATGAGATGTGGCAGATCCCGGAGGTGACTTTTCTGTATTTAGTTTCCGTATTTTATTTCCTCTAGGGTTCATGGAATTAAAAAAATACAGCAGAGGGAGGCAAGGACAGGAACACCAAATTAGTATTGTGTATTGTTACCATGTTGTCTTACACTAACATGGCAGAAAATCCAAAAAGTCAAAGCTAGTTTTACTGCTGTAACTGTTTGCAATGATTCTGTGCCATATTGTCACTGAGCATAGATACACTAATGCAATAGTCATAATATGGAATTAAAGTGTCAGTATAGGGACCACAAAACAAAAAAGAAAATGCAGTTATTTAAAATCAAGTCCAATTATGTTCCGTGGGCTTGTATAGAAAGTTTTAAATCAACACTGAAAAAAAGAAATTAATTGCAAAATGACTTATTTATAGTCGATGTCAAAAGCTGCTTCTGTGAGATAGATACTGCCCCTTAATTTTTTATTTGCAGCAAACCACACATTTTATGGATACTACACAAACTCCATTGATTTCATTATGATGCATCAGATCTGTTTTATTACTGTCACATTTGCTCTGGGTGTTTAATTTCCTTTTCTCTCCATACAATGATTATTGTACAATACATACAGTGCCTACTAGATAGCATGTCTATGAACAGTGATAATATAGCACAGAATCTCAGCAAATTATACAAGCATTAATGGTCTTTTGGACCATCTACAATGTTAATTCAAAAAATTCTGTTTAACTTCATTTTGTACTGTACTCAAAGGTCTATTAGAAATACTATTAATATATAAAAATTAAATATTCACACGTGTCTCTTTTAATACCATAAAACCTCAAAGGAAATAAAATACAGAAACGGAATACAGTGAAGGAACCTTAGGGGTCTGCCTTTAAAACAACCTAAAGCAAATAAATGTAGAGTGAAGGCTGCTGCTTCCTACAACATAGGCAATACTGGTGTGCAGTGGGCTGCAGATACCAGGCACAAACAGAAGCTGAAGCTGTTAAAATAAAAATTTCCCATGCTAATAGAGAGGGATAACATTTCCTATTAAAATACAGAGGGAAAAAAAATCCATATTTGCCAAATGGAAAAGGGCTCACTGGGGGAAAAATGCTGTAAAGATGAGAGACTACAATTAACCAGTAAAAACTTAAAAGAAACTGTAAAACACTGAAGCCTTTTAAGCCATTTCTTAGCAAACACTACCTCTGAAGTCCTGTTACAGTATTTGTACACATTATTATATAACAAATCTTTTCTTTGCAGAATGTATATACCCAGTTTTACAATGACAATGCTGACTACAGAAAAACTGCTGAGTGCGCCCTATGCTCTAGTTAACAGAACAAAAGTAAATAGAATTGAGCTGGTCTAGCCTAGTTGGCACTTTGAGCCAAAGGCCAAGGACGCTCAACTCCTTCTCTTCTCCTAGAACTGGCCCCTTCAGGCCAGGGTTGAGGCACATCATTTAGCGAGACAGCACTGTTACAGCCTCACTTGGAGACCCTCACCCTCCAGGATTGTCAATCTGGTACATTTTGTCAGGAGCAAATTCAGTTAAAAATTGCACTGTCATGATGAGAAAAGGGCTAACAACAGAATCTGTTCAAACAATGTCTATGCAAACTGTTTTCAATTTAGTTTGACACTAAAGGATGCAGTGGAGTAGGCTAGGCCCAAAAGTTCACCTCTGGACTAGTATATTTTTCAATTCACCACTCTCACACTGTAAAGCAAAGGTAAAAGTTTGAATAAGAGTGTCAGTCAGTTATTGCATCTATCCCAAGGAGGTAGGAACACACAGTTAAACCATTAAATTGCTCGATCCCAGAAGGTCGATGATTGCATTGAATCTATTGTACAAACACCAACAAGGAGCTTTACAGGCCTCCACCACAAGATATACTGTCCTGTCACTCTTTTGTAGAAACAGGAAGTAGAAGCACTTAAATAGGTAAGACGTTAGAGGTTTTCTGTATTTGCATTCCTAATTGCTTTACTAGTCTGAATTTAGAGCCAGAAGACTGTAACTTTTAATTTCCCACTGACCTCTGTAGAGAGAGAGGTCTCCTTCCTGATCCAAGAGTGGATTTCCTTGCGCCCTGAGGCCAGTTCAGATGGGTTCCTCAGGTTTTCCCCTCTACTTGACTAATCAGCTGGCAAAATGTTCCCATTTTTCATTCAACTCATTTCCCTTAGTGACACCCTATTCCCTATATCCAGGAGGTCAAATCCAAGTCCTCTTCTTCAAGAAGTTAGTGTTCTTCCTGGAAATCAGCCAACAAGGGACCTCAGCCTAGTTCCAAATTTGGAAATTTTTCCATTTTGTTTTCAGTTCAGATCTCTGTGAAATGAATTGGGGCCTCCCTCAGTCTAGTTCCTAATTTAGTCTACATCACCAAAAATCACCATCACAACCGGAACTCTTATGGGTAGAGCTGTCCAGGAGTCTGAGGACTAAACTTCACTTTTTCTTTTCTTGAAGGGATCACTGCAGGGCAGGGGTGTGGCAGGGTGTGCACCTGGGGAAGCTGGTGCCACCACAATAGTACAAACAGATAACTAAGTGAATAAAAAGAGTGCTCGAGTCTCTAGGATAGTCAATCTAGCAACTTTCAGTAACATAAAATTGACTTTAATCAGTGACCAAGATTAACTCCAGTGATACAGAAAAAAGGTCTTGGCTTTTAATAAAACGTATGTGACACTAAGAGATGATGGAATTTTAAAGTAAATAGTTCCCTTTCAAAAGTAAACCCTGAAGTAGCATTAAAGGATCAAGGGCAATATGGATCTCTTAGTTTTTGAAAATCATTTTAAAAAATGATATCCATGATACACATCCAAGATTTGACCACCTTCAGACACTCCCACCAGATGTGGGAGAAAGCCTCCCCCCCACACACACACACTTTGCCTGCATGCGCTAGATTTACATTTTAATATCCTTTTGATGTGAGATGTGGTAAAACTCATTGGGACAGCACCTTAGTGAGTCCCTTTAACAGAAACACTAATAGGGAAGTTAACAGCTCTGTTCCAAATCTGGGATCACTCTTCATGAGATTTCTCTTCTTTTCCCATTTTATCATTTAACCATATTTATCCTCCATATTAAATTGTATTAATTGCACATGAAAACTAGAAATTAAATCTTTATAGCCTGAGAACTAGAATTTTAGGGATTCCACTCTAGAAAAAGTTGGATTTTTTTAATGGAACCATAATTGCACAGGACTCCTTAAGAGTCGGAGAAAAATCTTTTAATTAAAATTAGTCTTTTTATATTAAATGAAGCAATCTCCAGCCTTTAAATTAACATTTTTAGATTTCATCAGATGAACTTTTCTTTGAATTATGTGCATTTTTTTCTGTTATTAAAACTTCAAAGTTACGGAATCTACGTTTTACTATTTCACATGAAATTTTAGTTCTTTTCTAGTATGATAAAATGATTTTATACCAAAAGCAAAATGTATTTACTGAGATCACTCAGTATGGCTGGAGTATTTCTAATCGTTTAGGAACATCTATAAAGATTCATGAGAGCCTGTACACTGCCAGGTAAATAGCCAAAGAAAAATGCTTATGGCTTTTCACTACTTTGTAGCAACGTATCCAGAACAGCTGAACTGCAGCTTCTCTGAGTCACTGATTTTTAATCAAGAAACCCCAGAAAATAAATAATCCAACTTCTCAAAGCACTTAAAATGCAACAGAATGTAGCTCCCCTTACACATTAAATATAAAAACAATACCTAACCTGAATTAAGTATTATTTTTAAATGGTTTGTGGAAGCAAGTTACAAACCATGAGGAGATATGGATGAGAGAGCAGACTTTTATAGCATTACTGGTAAGGGCAATCTTGTTTTCTTATGTTTACACATTATGTCAAGGAGGGAAACAATATCTACCTGCAGCATTATGGCACAAACAAGAATGATATTTTCTTTTAGGTCAAATTAGGATATAGGGTTAACCCAAAAGAGTAATGTGTCAATATGTAAACAGCCTGACAAACAGCAGTTATCACGGCAGCTTTAGTCTTTACATCCTAAATTTTATGCTAATACTAAGGCTTCCTACCTCCCGAAAAATGTGCCTGAGACACCACAAATCTAATAGCCTGCAGCTTTCCTATGAGAAGTGAGTTATTTGCCATTCTTCTTACTACAGCTCTTTTGTCTTAAATTTAAGCACATGAGAAATTCCTTAAATAGGTAGCCCAGCAATGCAGATTGAATTAAAGATCATGAAAAATGCTATTTGACAACCCAGACAATTATGAAGGACATGAAACGACCAGATCATAAAACAGCTCGAGGGCTAGCAAAGTTTGAGGGCATTAAATTACAGCATGTTATTTAATGTGCCTTCCTACAATTAAAAAGATGAGGTTTGTGTCAGGGAGGAATGTCTGATGGGAAAAATAAACCATTGGGAACCCAGCTGGGAGATAAATTTAACTCTTGTTTATAATGACTTAGTACAAACTGGAGAACCATAACATGTTAACATTAGTCAAATTAATATGTATTTTTAAAAACACAAAAGAACCAAGACATCAAGGCCAATAGACAGAGCTTTCTTGGGGGCTGTCCCATGACTGTCGAACAAACTCTCCCAGGAACTAATCATCATCATAAACCTTACCACCTTTCACTACAAGTGCCAGGCACATTTCTTTGACCCCATCTTCTCTAATTTCTAGTAATGAGTGTGTGTGTGTGTATGTATACGTCTATTAAAAAAATTCCAAAACAAAACACTCCACCGCACATGCTTCTCCCCCCGGGGAGAGAATAAAAGAATAACCATGTGACAGATATTAATAATATTAAGTAATGTGACTATTTATAATTTGTATTACCATAACACCTAGCACTACTGGAAGGCATTCAGATACTAGGGTGATGGGCATGGTATAAGAATCTATATAGAATAGACATCAGGCAGGAAATAAACCAAGGAACAAACAAACCAAAAAGCTCTGTCCACCAAGAATTTTTTTAAGTGGTGTAATTGACTATGTCAGTTCAGCGAAACCAGACACAGAATCTTTCATTTCTTCCTGCCCAGAACTACTCTGGAACAATGTTTCTGAGCCCCATTCATGAATAAATCTATTCAATTTGCTTTATTAAAAAATGTAATTCAAAAATTTTCACACACACAATTTCCCCTCATTAATTAACTAAAATCATAGCATAACAGTGACTTATCCTTCCAGCTGAGATCTAGCTAGCTCTCCACAATGGGTTACATACCCCTCGTAGGTTACACAAAGGGTGTTTTGATATCACATAAATTGAATGAAGCTAGGGCCTATATTGACTTTGCCTCATTAGCATTCCCAGATTGGGAACAAAACCCCAAGTCTGAGATGCAAACTCTGATCTCCTTAAGCGCTCCTCAGAACAGCAGCAGGGTTATCAATGCCGTCTATTTTATTTCTGAAAGGAAAATGATTTAGTGCCCCAAAGTCCAAACTGAAAACCCTATGGGGCTAAAATGGAATTATGGATTACACTTGTGGAAAAATGTAACGAAAGAAAGAAATCCTTTGTAGAATTTTTACTAGAAGAAAACTATTTAAATGCCAGGGTTCAAAACTTTACTGTTAGTTAACATATCCATCAAGTCCCAAGAATTAACTTCAGATGAAAGATATTACAATAGGAGTCTGAAAGCAGACAGAACAAGAGGGCAAGAATTCCTAATTATTAATCCCATCTGACACTACCTACCTCTGTTAGCAAGTCATATAACCTCTTTAACTCACTCAATCTGTTAAACGGGTGTAATATTTAGCTACCGCAAGGATGCTGTGAAAAGCAAAGTCATTTGAAGATGAAGAGCATTGTATGTATAATAAACTAGTCACATTGTCAAAAGATGGAATAATATATGTTGGATATTTTTGGCAGATAGTTTAGTACAAAGACACAAAGATTATGGAAGATATGTAAATGTAAGCAAAAACCAATCACTTTATTTGGAAACCTTAAAGAGCAGTTTGACATGTGGACACATTACCTGATAGCATCACATCAACAGAGGGTTTCATTAGGAGGACAAATTGAATCACAAGATCAGTTTTACCTCAGCCCCTCCACCTTCCCCTCCCCACACAACCTTGGAATTTGCACCCTAGTTGTGACACAAAACCCTGTTCTTAAACGTATTTATTAGCAGTAATTAGGAATCTAAACCAACACTAAACAAGTGAAAAAAATAAGGTTTTTTTCCCCCCAAATACCTTTATCATCATTTCAACTGGTCACAAAGCTGCAAGTCACAGAAAAGGATATGCAGTTACATGTACAAAAAAACCCAACAGGAACAGAAATGTGTCAGCCACCTTTGCACATGTGAAGGATGTGAACAATAATCTTCATAGAAAATATATTCCAGGCTTTGAGCTGTTGGCACAGCAGATAGCTTATACTGGGGGAAATTAAACTTGGAAGGCCTCCACTATAATAAAGGACAAAAGCAATCTAAGTGGAAAACAATTTTACAGAAAGACCAGTCCATTTCAGTTTTAAAAAGGAATGTTTACAAATCGTCCAGAAGGATGGACATTTGAATTTTAAAAATGTTCCACACACCAGTGAAATAATTAATTTGTTCTCTGGCTTTTCACCTACAGTTTCTTCTCAAACTCTGATTGGGCAAAGGGAAATATACATATGTAATAATTACAGTGCTGCTCGAATGTGTACCTGGACTCCTAGAAATCTAACAGGCAAGCTTTTAGATAGTAGTGAAGATAGTTTGAGTTATAACTTTCGAAGACCCTGTTACCTAATTTGTAGACTGGATACCTGTAGGTTTTTCCCTGCTCTTATTAAATAGTCTTATGCAGAGATTCCCAAACTGTAGTATGCGTACCACCAGTGGCACACAGGCCACCTCCCAATGGTACGCATCTAAGCTGCCCGATGCTCCAGCCGCCACAGTAGCTTAAGCAGAGAGTCAGCAGCAGCTTATCCCGAAATTCTGCTGCCGACACTCCGCTTAAGCTACCTTGGCAACTGGACCGCCGGGGTGCTTAGTTCCTCAGCCGGTCTTCCTGAACTTCCGCTTCTGGCCACGTGACTGGAATTGGTGGTAGTACTACCGGTGGTGGCATTTAATGTTGGTGGTACGCAACGTGGTAGAGTTTGGGAACCGCTGGTCTTATGTGATAAGAGCAATACATTATTAAAATGACTATGAATAATATTAGATTGACGATGCATGTTAGGTGATTCACCTGAAAGCATTCAAATTTTCATCTGCAATTATTTGTATTTTGATCTTTTGTCCCTGATGATTTAACTTAAATTATGTAACCAATATTATATTTTCTTGGAGAAGTCTGACTTTCTCTCTTTCAAGGGATACTGAGAACTAAGGCTGTACTTTTGTTATACACAGAAAAAAGTTCTATGGATTTTTGTTATATTTAATGATGCATTTTTTTTGCTCTTAATATTTTAGCCTTTGAAATTAGAAATAGAGTAAAAAGAAAAAAAGAGATCCAAGATTTTAACTTCGAAGTAAGAAATCTCAGAATAACTGGGATTCTAACACTACCAATTATCACACTCCTCATTCAAAAAGCCTACAAGAGATTGAAGAGGGCTTCCTCTTTGCAAAGTCCCATATTATTAATATAATCATGCACATTATATAATCCCTTATATCCAGGACTCTCTCCTATGTTCAGTTCCCCCCTGCTTGCAATTACAGTTCTCTAAAACTTTCTCATTTTATTAACAGCAACAAGTAGTCACTTTAAAAACATACAATAACCGGAATGAACATAAATTATGCCAAATTATCCAGGTTGTTTCATACTTTACTTAAAATCAGAAACTTAACAGCCGAACTACAGAAAAGGATACTGGAGCGTAAATCTTAACGATGAACTCTGCGTGCTTCTTCATGCCCTCCATTCCCTAACTGCCATACTCCGTGGTCCTTTCCTCCCCCTACACTAATCAGCGAAGGATGGGCTGATATACAACAACTGTTTTGTGCATCAGTGGAACATACTAGGACTCACTACCATAACGGAAGGTATGGACTGCCACAATCTGCAAGTATAAGTGAGTCTGAGAGGAGGGTCTAAAGAGTATGAGTTTGAATGGAATTTTTGGATCTCGAATGAAAAATAAAAGCCTCAGCTCTCTGTGAAAGTTATCATGGGCAAACTCTGAGCTTAAAAATAACAATGGTGGACTAAAACTATCTACTTTTGTGTTAACGCCTCCAGGACTGAAAAGTGATCATTTTAAAATTCCAATTAACTTATCACCATAAATGCTTTTCACCATACACTTAGCTGTAGCAAAGAGAATATATTGGTCAGTTTTATTATTTCTAGTTCTCTTCCACTCATACAATGTTCCAATGATTGGATTGCCACCACAGCTGGGGAACTTTTAAATGGAAAATCTTGTTTTCATTGGAATTTCAAAACCATAATTTTTTAAAGCAGTTCTATTTTCATCTTAAGTTATGTAAAATATTTTTTCTTTAAACAAAACCTTACATTTGAGCCTAAAACAACCCAAGTGTCCATTCAAACCAATCTAAATGAACAGACTTGGATCAGAAACATGAGATGATCTACCCTTACAACATTTTCATTTTTAGCTACCTCATAGAACATTCTTGGTCATGGAAACATAACATAATAAGCAACAGCAAGATTAATTATTTCCTGTTTTGGTAACAACTGAATTGATACTTTTACCAAGAATGTAGTTTCTAAATTCAGAATCCAGTTACAACAATGCTGAATAAATTGGATGTCCCAGAGTATAACTTGTTTTCAGTCAACATGCAATGAGGGGGTCCCTAAACACTGCCTTGTGAAAGAATATTATGTATGTGTGCTATACACATATCTATGCACGCAAGCAAGCTGTGTCCTGTAGCTAATCTCCTACCCAGACTGCAGTGCATGTTAAAACACTATAGGTAAGTAGCTTTCCAGAACACAGTTATCCACTGGGAAGAATTCAAGCCCTTTCAGAGCTCTTGCAGGTCAGCTCACACAACCACAGCATATTAATCACTAAGAGAGACCTGTATTTATTTACCTTAGGCTGCTCTCAATTTTATTTTCAACAAGAAGAGATAAATATTTTGCAAATGCATGTCCTCAATTCATATGTTGACTATTAAAGGCTGCCAGGATCCAGCACATTTGAAGATTAATCTCTAAATAGATCTTTCATCATTTCCCCAAATCTGTTTAAGTGCTCAGCAGTAAGCCACAACCATATTTAAAACGTTGTAACTATGGCAAACTTAGTGATTTCTCGTTATTATTTTGCTTTAGGAATGGCCATGATACTGATCATGACACAAGCAGGTCTAAGACATCTGTAGCAATTTGTGTCTTAGCAACCACAGGTTGCCAGAGTAACCACTCAAAAATTTAAAGAAAGGATGAAATCTTTGGTAGTTCAGTATTTTTGCTAAAAGAAAATTGTTTCAATGTCAAAGTTCAAAGCTTTACTGCTAGTAAACACATTCGTCATGTTCCCAAAATTTACTTCAGAAAAAAGATACTATGGAAGCAATGGCATGACCACAGGACTGGAAGGCAAGAAGTCCTCAGTACTACTGCCATCTGACACTACCTCCCTCTGTTAGCAAGTCGCTCAATCTTTCTACCTCACTAACTCATGGATTCAATCTGCTAAACAAACAGCTGTAATATTTAGCCACTTCACAAAGATGTTGCAAAACGCATACCATTTGAAGATTAAGTGCAAATTATGTGTAAATATAATTACAAAAAAAAAAGAAAATTAGTAAGGTCGCAAAGTTAAGCATGCCATAGTTAGGAAATTCCAGAATTATAATGACATGGTCTTTAATTATGTGATCACATACTATTTTTTCCACAGTGCCCCTCCCTCCTTCAGTACACAGGATGGATGCTACTCAGGGAACAACTCAATATTGTGTTGGGAAGGAGACTGTTGGACCATTGTCTCATTTGTTCCAGAAGCTGGAAGGAGTATGTGACAATTTATACTATTAGAGTCACCACTTTTACAAAGCTGAGATACATTTTGTACAAAGTATGCCTTGTGAGGTATCATTTGAAAAGTCATAATCTGCTGAATATCATTATCCTATTGGAATATGTGTAGCAACACTATAGAGAGGTAATAAGATTTTACTGACATACGCTGTAATTCTCGGTTACACCCACAAACCAGTTTTTCAAAGACAAAGACAACTGGCCCAGTCAGGTGCTAAAGAACTATCACCTGCTTAAGTGGCCATTCTTCAGCATGGAGGTGTAAACAAGAAATTTACATTTAATCAAGGCGACGGTCCAGACCTCATATCCACAAGAGACTGCTTATTGCCTGCACCTCAGCTGGGCGTAATCGTCAAAGAGGGGAGGGTGGCATAAGAATGAGAGACAATGGCCTCCAATTTTCCCCTCTCATCCATTTCTGCTCATGACATCGACGACTCTCAAAGAACTGAACTAAGGGGAAGAGATCCCAGGCTGAAAGGAGACCCAGCCTGTGAAATTTACTACAAAATATGGTGAGACAAAACCTCTGACTTTTAAGTTCATTTAGCTTGCTAAATTAGGTATTAGCTTGTGTTTTACCCTTTTATTTTCTTTTGTAACCAATCGTGACTTATGCATCACTTGTAATCACTTAAAATCTACCTTTCTGCAGTTAATCAACTTATCTTATTGTTTTATCTTAACCAATGTCTTTGAATTAGAGTGCGTGGGAAACTCCAGTTGGGATATCAAAACTGATGCATTATCATTTTCCTTTGGTGAAATGACGGGCCTTCTATGAGCCTGTATTGTTCAGAAGAGTACTGAGCAGCACAAGACACACATTTCTGGGTGACGTCACAGAGTGTAGTGAATGAGAGGTCTATGATGAAGGCGGCTGAATGCTGCCCTAGAGAACTGGACTATAGAATCATAGAAACATAGAATCATAGAGTTGGAAGGAACCTCAGAAAGTCATCTAGTCCAACCTCCTGCTCAAAGCAGGACAAACCTCAGCTAAAAACCGCAGCTTAAAAACCTCTAAAGATGGAGATTCCACCACCTCCCTAGGTAACCCATTCCAGTGCTTCACCACCCTCTTAGTGAAAAACTTTTTCCTAATGTCCAACCTAGACGTCCCCCACCGCAACTTGAGACCATTGCTCCTTGTTCTGTCATCTACTACCATTGAGAACAGCCTAGCTCCATCCTCCCTGGACCCCCTTTCAGATAGTTAAAGGCTGCTATCAAATCCCCCCTCATTCTTCTCTTCTGCAGACTAAACAAGCCTTGCTCTCTCAGTCTCTCCTCATAAATCTTGTGCTCCAGCCCTCTAATCATTTTTGTTGCCCTCCGCTGGACTCTCTCCAACTTCTCCACAACCTTAAGTAGTGGGGGGCTCAAAACTGGATACAATACTCCAAATGCGGCCTCACCAATGCCGAAGAGAAGGGAATAATCACTTCCCTCGATCTGCTGGCAGTGCTCCTACTAATGCAGCCCAATATGCTATTAGCCTTCTTGGCAACAAGGGCACACTGCTGACTCATATCCAGCTTCTTATCCACTGTAACCTCCAGGTCCTTTTCTGCAGAACTGCTGCCTAGCTCGTCGGTCCCCAGTCTATAGGAGAGCATAGGATTCTTCCTTCCTAAGTGGAGGATTCTGCACTTGTCCTTGTTGAACCTCATCAGATTTTTTTTGGCCCAATCCTCCAATTTGTCTAGGTCACTCTGTATCCTATCCCTATCTTCCAGGGTATCGACCATTCCCCCTAGCTTAGTGTCATCTGCAAACTTGCTGAGGGTGCAATCTACCCCATCCTCCAGATCATTAATGAAGATGTTGAACAAAACCGGCCCCAGGACCGACCTCTGGGGCACTCCGCTTGTGATCGGCTGCCAGCTAGACATGGAGCCATTGATCACTACCTGTTGAGCCCGATGATCTAGCCAGTTCTCTATCCATTTTATAGTCCATTCATCCAACCTATAATTTAACTTGCTGATACGAATACTGTGGGAGATTGTATCAAAAGCTTTGCTAAAGTCAAGGTATATCATGTCCACTTCTTTCCCCACATCCACAGAGCCAGTCGTTTCTTCATAGAAGGCAATCAGTTTGCTCAGGCATGACTTGCCCTTGGTGAATCCATGTTGACTGTTCCTGATCACCTTCCTCTCTTCCAAGTGCCTCAAAGTGGATTCCTTAAGAACCTGCTCCATGATTTTTCCCAGGGATTGATGTGATGCTGACTGGTCTGTAGTTCCCTGGATCCTCTTTCTTCCCTTTTTTGAAGATGGGCACTATATTTGCCTTTTTCCAGTCATCAGGGACCTCCCCCAATTGCCATGAGTTTTCAAAGATAACAGCCAGTGGCTCTGAAATCACATCAGCCAACTCCCTCAGCACCCTCGGATGCATTGCATCTGGCCCCATAGACTTGTGTATGTTCAATCTCTCTAAATAGTCCTGAGCCTGTTCTTTCACCACTGATGGTTGCCCACTTCCTCCCCATTCTGTGCTGCCCAGTGCAGGAGTCTGGGAGCTGACTTTGTCTGTGAAGACAGAGGCAAAAAAGCATTGAGTACCTCAGCTTTCTCCACATCCTCCGTCACTAGGTTACCTCCCCCATTCTGTAAAGGACCCACACTTTCCCTAATCTTCCTCTTGTTGGTAACATACCTGTAGAAACCCTTCTTGTTCCCTTTCACATCCCGTGCCAGCTGTAACTCCAATTGCGCTTTGGCCTTCCTGATTTCATTCCGGCATGCTCGAACAGTATTTTTATAATCCTCCCTAGTCATCTGACCAAGCTTCCACTTCTAATAAGCTTTTTTTGTGTGTGTGTTTAAACTCACCAAAGACTTCTTTGTTAAGCCAAGATGGGCGTCTACCATATTTGCTATTCTTTCTGTACATCGGGATGGTTTGTTCCTGAGCCCTCAATATGGTTTCTTTAAAATACAGCCAGCTCTCTTAGAATCCTTTCCCCCTCATATTAGCCTCCCAGGGGATCCTGCCCATCAGCTCCCTGAGGGAGTCAAAGTCTGCTTTTCTGAAATCCATGGTCCGTATCCTGCTGTTCTCCTTTCTTCCTTTTGAGTTGATCCTGAACTCGACCATCTCATGGTCACTGCTGCCTAGGTTCCCACCCACTTCTACTTCCTTTACCAAATCTTCCCTGTTTAGGAGCAGCAGGTCAAGAGAAGCACGGCCCCTAGTTGGTTGCTCCAGCACTTGCACCAGGAAGTTGTCCGCAATGCTCTCCAAAAACTTCCTGGATTGTTTGTGCTCTGCTGTATTGCTCTTCCAGCAGATTTCAGATTCTATGTGATGCTGGGCAAGTCACTTAAACCAAACTTTTCTCATCTTGATCATTAATTGTATGTTCCTCATATCGAAGACATAATTTGTTACTGCAGGCACAGCATGAGGAAGAATCAGAGAAGACAGTGCAGGGGAGACTGAAGAACGGGGAAGAAAATTGGCAGCATGTGACCTCCCAAGGAAAGAGAACCTACATGCCCACCATGCAGATAGAGGTAAGAAATCGTTTCCAGGATCTCTGCACAGGTACTACGGCAGACAACGATTTGAAAGACTCTTCTGGGGGAATGGATCAGAAGGAGACCCTGTTGATCAGAAGGCATGGGATGCATTGTCCTAGGGATGGGATTCCACAACCACCACTCCAAAGAGGAAGAGAAGGGTGATGGTGGTTGGGGACTCCCTACTAAGGGGGACGGAGTCATCCATCTGCCGTCCGGACCAAGAAACGAGAGAAGTGTGCTGCTTGCCTGGAGCTAGGATTCAGGATGTGACAGAGAGATGGCCGAGACTTATCAAGCCCTCAGACCGCTATCCCTTCCTACTTCTCCACGTGGGCACCAATGACACTGCCAAGAACGACCAGAGCCTGTCTGCTTCCCCATTTTCTGGGTGCCTCACTTGAGAACCGTGGTTTAGTTTGCAGAAGTAGTGAGCTGTACTATATAATTAAGGCTATAAGAAAATCACAGGCTGCAATTTTATTGCAGAAACTACAACTTTTATCATAGCAACATTTTATAGCTACTGCAAATTTGAATGGCGTTGTGACTCCATTTGCCAGTTTGCCACACCACTCACTCACAAGGTCACAACACTTTTCACTCAAATTTGGGTCAGCTGCCCTTCCACCAGAATGGATAGGCAACCAGGCCAAATTTGAGTGACTGGTATTGTGACCTGGTGTGCTCAAATTTGGTCTCACCCCAAAATCATAATTGTAACCAACTATGGCTACAACTTTTGAAACAAAAAAATTACAACTTTCTTACAGCCTGAGCTATCATAGTAACTACTCTGAAAAATCAGGGCATAATTTTCTCAAATTGGGTGCTAAAAATTAGAGGATTTTTTCAACCATAACCTCGCTATGCCTCAGGTCCCCATCTGCAAAATGGGGATTATAGCACCCTGTGATGGGGCCCACTCACCTCTCATGAGTGCCTCTTGTCAGCCAAGTGCAAACCTGCACGCTCTCTCTTTTTGCAGTGCCCCCTGTTGGCTGTTGCCCTCATCAGGCGAGTCTTCACTGGCTCAGCCTGCTGGCTAAGTCACGCAGTTAATATGCATGAACGAACAAACCCCTTCCAGGGTAACAAGTCCAACAAATGGTTGTCCCTCTCCAGGGTCTTCAGCCCCATCTCTGGGCCTGTTTAAACTCTACCCTCTTTCTCGGGATCCAAAATGAAACTTGTCCCCTTCTCTTGAGAAAAATAATATAAGTAGATATGTAACCTGACTTAAATGGTAGTCTGGCACTATTTGTGGTAGGAACTTAGGGTGTGACCTAAGGAATACCTTGTCAGAATGGAAAATAGTATAATGGAGGTCTGCCATAAAGAACCCTCTCTCTCTCATCCTCCTAGCTGATGAGACAGCCACAAGGAAGGAGGGCTTCACAGATCAGTGTATGAGAGAACATGATGCCATGGGCTTTAACGATGAACCCATGAGACATGCCAGAACAACATTAAGGTCTCACACATGGGGTTGGTGCCTTTATAATTGGAAAAAAACCTTCAATGGATCCATAAGGAATCTGGACACAGTGGGATGAGAAAAGACTGTATACCCCTCCAAAGGAGGGTGATTAAGCACTAATAGCTGTGAGGTGTCCTCTGAAAGAATTAATTGAAATCCTGAGTTTTGAAGAGAGAGAGTGAGAGCGTGTCTACACTGCTGTGATGGCAGGCATTGATGCAGTGGCATTGATTCAGCGGATCTGTGCAGACTCACTCAGTCGATGGGAGAGTGCTCTTCGGATGACTCAATTAGTACACCTTCCCAAAAGGTGGATGTGACGTTAGCCTCCAGGGGAGCCATGCTGAGATAGCTTAAACAGGGCAAACTGCAAAGAATGGGGCAGGCAAAGCCTAAATACTGGTGGTTTTTCTTCCATAAGATATACCAAGCCAGCAACAAATAGGTTCTGATGACCTCACTGATCATTCAGTAGACAAAATACAGATCCCTTAAAGCTATCCAGCCCTTTGGCTAGCACCCAGACAGCCAAGTCAAATATGATGGGGATTACTGAAAATCTTTATCTGTCATATGTAAAAAAGTTCTACCAATCCCAAAGGATCGGACACACAGAAATTTAGCACTTGCACCCTAGTTGGGCATAAAACCCAGTTCATAAAGTATTTACTAGCAGTAATTCAAAACCTAAATCAACATTAAACAAGTGAAAGAAAAAGTTTTTCTTTCTTTCCCACAATACCCTTTTCATTTCAACAGCCTGTAAACCTGCAAATCACAGAAAAGGATATGCAGTATGTGTCCAACAAAATGCAACAGGCCAGAAACACACCTCTGCATATGTCAAGCATGTAAAAATTAACTTCACAGAAAAAAAAAAATACTCCAAACCCAAGTCTCTGAGAGGTTAAAAGATGTGTGCTGGCATAACAGGTTGCTTATGAAGGGGATAATGAAAGTGGGATGCTCTCCACTATAATAAAAGGAGGAGAAAAGCAATCCAAGAAGAAAACAATTCCATTGAGATACCAGTCCATTTTTGCCAGGACTAATTCAGTTTTAAAAAGGAAATTGTAAAACCTTCCAGGAAGGATGGACTCTTGAATTTAAAAAATGTTCCACCCACAAATGAAAGAATTAATTTGCCCTGTGGCTTTTCAGCAGCAGTTTCCAGTTAAACTCTGATCAGGCAAAAGGAAATGCATTTATGTGATGGCTATGGTGCTGCTCAGGAGTGCACCTGGATTCCAAGAAATCTAAAAAGTAAGCTTTCAGATAGCAGAGCAATTGTCTCTGAGCTCAAACTTTCCAAGATTTTGTTACCTAATTTGGATGCCTGTAGGTTCCCCACTCCCTTACAAATAGTCTTATATCATAATAGAAATACATTATTAAAATTACTAATAATATCATATTTGATATGTTAGGAGACTCCCCTCAGAGCATTAGAATTATTACCACACTATTATGATAAAAGATTTAGAAAACTTCACCTGTAAGGAAAGGTTAAAAAACTGGGTATGTTTAGTCTTGAGAAAAAAAGATAGAGGAGGTATCTGATACTCTCTTCAAATATGTTAAGGGCTGTTCTAAAAAGGATGATCAATTGTCCACTGAAGGAAGGGACTTAATCTGCACCAAAGGAGATTTAGGATAAATATTAGGAAAAACTTTCTAATTGTAAAAGGATAATGAAGCACTGGAATTGGTTTCCAAGGGAGGTTGTGAAATCTCCATCACGGGAGGTTTCAGAACAGTGTAGACAAACACCTGTGAGGGTTGGTCTAGGTAAACTTGGTCCTGCCTCAGCATAGGGGGAATGGCCTAGATGACCTCTCAAGGTTCTTTCCAAACCTATATTTCTATGATTTTTGTCTGCAATTATTTAAATGTTGGTCTTTTGTCCCTGGAGATTTAATTTAAATTATGTAACCGATACTATAATATTTTCTTGGAGAAGTCTGACTCTCTCTTTTCAATGATCATGCGCCCTAAAGTAGTACTTTTGTTATAGACAGAAAAAAGTTTATGGAATATTGTTATATTTACTGACGCATGTTGTTTTTGTTTGTTATTTTAGCCTTTGAAATTAGAAATAGAGTAAGATGAAAAAGCAATCCAAGGTTTTAAATTTCAAATGAGGAGTCTCAAAACAATTAAAAGGGCTTCTTCTTTGCAAAGTCCCATATTAAAGTTATCATGTACACTATGTATAAATGTTGATAGGTGCAAAGTAATGTACAAATATATAAATGCACAAAATAATCCCAATTATACATACAAAATGACAGATTCTAAATTATCCGTTCTCACTCAAGAAACAGATTTTGAAATCCACGTGGATAGTTCTCTGAAAAGATCTGCTCATTGTGCAATGGCACTCAAAAAGCTAACAATGTTGGGAACCACTACGAAAGGGATGGATAATAAAACAGAAAATATCATAACGCCACTATACAAATCCAAGAGACACCCACTTCTTAACTGCTTTGCGCAGTTCTGGTCACCCCATCTGAAAAAAGATGCATTAGAATTAGAAAAAATACAGAGACAAAAATGATGTTGGGTATTGAACAGCTTCCATAGGAGGAGAGATTTAAAAGATTGGGACTATTCAGCTCAGAAAAGAAACAACTAAGGGTACATATGATAGAGGTCTATAAAATCATGAATGGTATGGTGAAAGCAAACAGGGAAGTCTTATTTATTCCTTCACATAACGCAAGAACCAAGAGGTCACCCAATGAAATTAATAGGCAGCAGGTACAAAACAAACAACACAGTCAACCTGTGGAACTCATTGCCATGAGATATCATGAAGACCAAAAGTATAAGTGGGTTCAAAAAGGAATTAGGTAAATTCATCAAGGATAGGTCCATCAATGGCTATTATTAACCAAGATGATCAAGGATGCAACCCAATGTTCTGGGATTCCTTAAACCTCTGACTGCCAGAAGTTGGGATTGGATGACAAGGGATGATCACTCAGTAAATTGACCTGTTATGTTTATTCCCTCTGAAGCATCTGGCACTGACTACTGTCAGAAGTCAGGATACTGGGCTAGATGAACGATTGTTCTGAATCTGTATGGCGATTCTTATGTTCTTAGTACCTTATATCCAGGACTCTGCTATGTTCAATTTCAATTTTGGCCAAACTATGAAAAAGGATACCAGAGTATAATTTCTTCCCCCTAGACTAAACTTGCAAAGGATCCAGGGCTGAGATACAACAACTTTTTAGCGCACTAGTGGAACATAATTGGACTCATCACTATTTCAGAAGGTATAGACTGCCATGCCAGCAAATATAAGTGAGTTTGTGTCTGAATGGAACTTTGGGAACTTAAGTAAAAAATAAAAGCCACAGCTCTCTGTGAAAGTTATCATGGACAAACTCTGAGCTTAAATGTAACAATGGTGGGCTAAAAATATCTACTTTTGTACATCATTTTATATGTTGATCCCTCCAGGTTTCAAATCTGATTGCTTTAAAATTCCAATTAATTGGTCATCATTAATGCTATTCATAGTACATTTAGGTTGAATAATGACAATATATGGGCCAATTTCATTGTTTCTAGTTCTATTCCACTCATACAGGGCTCCAATGTTTAGATTCCAAACACAGCTGGGGAATTTTTAATTGTAAACTTGTTTTCATTGGAATTTCAAAAACATATGTGAAAGCAATTCTATTTTTATCTAAAGTTATGTCAAAAATATTTTTAAATAAAACCTTAAGTTTTGAGCCTAAAACAACCCCATAAGTGTCCCTTCAAACCAATCTATCATGAACAGAATTAGAAACATAAGATAATATATCCTTACAACATTTTCATATTTTGCTACCTGATAAAACATTCTTGATCACAGAAACATAATTAGGACAGGAGATTAATTGTTTCCTCTTTTGGTAACAACTCAATTTATACTTTGAACAAAAACAGTTTCTAAATTCACAATCTAGTTACAACTATGCTGAATATAGAAATATATACACACACACACAAAAATCTATACATCTCCTATAATTGCACCTTCTGAGGGAAAATAAAGTTTGCAATAATCTTTTAAGTGCATTTAAAAAAAAAACAACCCACCATACTCTACAGGCCACTGCTAAACTTTTCTTGTAGCTAACCTCCTACACTGACTGCAGCGCATGTTAAAACACTATAGGTACACAGTTATCATCTGGGCAGACTCAAGCCTCTTCAGCACTCCAGCAGGTCAGCTTACACAACCACAGCATATCAATCACTAAGAGACACCTGTATTTATTTACTTCAGGCTGCTCTCAATTTTATTTTCAACAAGAAGAGATAAATATTTTGCAAATGCATGTGCTAACTTCATATGTTGACCATTAATGGTGCCAGGATCCAGCACATTTGAAGATTAATCTCTAAATAGATATTTCATTGTTTCCCAGAATCTGTTTCCGCACTCAGCAGTAAGCCATGACTATAATTAAAACGTATCTATGGCCAATTGATATCTTATTATTCTTTAAAAGTAGTCATGATATTTGTCATGGTGCAAGCAGTTTTAGGCATCTGTTGTGTCTCCGCAACAACAGGCTGCCAGAGTAACCTGTTCCAAAATCTAAAAAAAGAATGAAATTGAGTACTCTAAAAATGTTACTAAAACAGTTTTCTTCTGATGTCAGTGTCCAAAGCTTTACTGCTAGTTAACACATCCTCCCTGTTCCAAAAGTACTTATTAAATTTATTTGGTTCACATCTCACCATACATATATATATGTCAACACATGAACAATACAAGTTTAAGAAATGACTATTACAACTTTAACACATACGGTAAATTAATACTATGGTGATGATTCACCAGAAAGGAGAAAAAAAGCCTTCAGCAGGAGTTCAACAATCTTGAAGACTTACTACAAATACTAACTCCAGTTGGTTATTTGTTTTATTATTAGTTCTTTATTTTCTGAGCTTGTATTGCTCTCTCATGGTTTCTATCAGTCACATCATTTTAGAACAAAAATTTGCCAAAAAGGACAGTACCTCTTTTGAACAATGAATTTGCATGAATTTTCTGCTCTTTGTTACATGTCTGTTTACCAAAGTTATTCATGTTCTTAATATATATATTCCTTTAAGGATATATTTATTTTAATTTTTCACATTTGAAATTAGAAAGTAATACAATCAGATTTAACACGTTTTGAATTTAGTTTTTTAAGAGAGGTAACACTAAGTTAAATAGATTTAAATCAGAACTTTTATAAACCAGTTCCAGAGGAGTAGACATGTTAGTCTGTATACAGCAAAAACAATGAGAGTCCTGAAGGACCTTAAAGACTAACACATTTCTGCGGGCATAAGCTTTCGTGGGCTGCAACCCACTTCATCAGATGCATTTTTATTTTTTTTAATAATCCAGGGAATTAGAGAAATGTATGAATCATCATTACTTTCACTTGTCTTTCTAAAGACTTCTTGCAAGATGCATTAATTGCATACTAATGAAAACCCAAGTATAGCTCATTGCTGAGTATGACTCATTACGTTTACTTTTCAGTATTCAAAAATAGTTCAAATAATTTCAGAGGGTTATGCAACAAATCTTTTAACTATGAAAATAGGTTCATAGTAGAAAGGTAATAGCGGAAAAGATTGGAGACACTTTTCCCTCCATTCATCTGTGTCTGTCTATCAAGTAACTAAAAGTTTTGTCTTCTTGAGTCTTTTAGACAGAGAGCTCCAGCGTGTCTGCCGAGGCTCACTGCTACTGTTTGAAAATGCAGAATAAAATTAACATAACTCAGATCATTTTCACTGATGCTGCTCAGGAGCCTGTGGGCAGGATAAGCATCATGTCAGTTTATGCTGCTACTACTAGACAAAGCTATGAACAGCAGCGGAAACAGGACCTGAAGCTATTCACCACCCGCTCACTCCCCCCCACACACACAAAAAGACCAAGAGAGATCTCTCTTCCCAGAACCTATAACACTGGGGAAAAGGAAAAGCACATAGAAGAAATCCTCCTCTTCCTCTGCAGCGAGGGTGGAAAAGAATCAGAAAATGCCTCCCAGCAGCACCTGGGGTAGGGGAGTAGTTGAAAGTTTATACCCATTAGACACCATTTAGCCAAACTAATGCAAAAAGGGGGTGACAAGTTATACCCCATGTACACCCTTGTAGTGTGATTTGTGAATCATTCATGTTCACCCTTATAGTGTAACTGTGTATTGTTTAATGCAAAGTCTGTCATGTAAGGTGTTCTTGGAATGCTTATGGCATACTAAACATTATTGTTGTGGTAACATGTTTCCTGCAATGTCATACATATGTACAGATATGAAATCCTGCTATATCATATCCCAAATGTGTGTCTCACATGGCTTGAATAGATGCAGACAAACACAAGGCTGTGTTTCCACACCCAGCAGAGGTATGCATACAGGAACAATGGACTGGCCTAAGCACTTGTGAGTGGCGCAGTGGAAGAAATTATGCCCATTGCCTGACTGCAGGGGGTGTTGAGGAAACTTGTTAAAAGCTGAGGCGTCTTTGTCTCAGGGATCTCCCCTGGAATCTATCTTCCAAGTGACATAAGTACTGACACCTACCCACTGGGAAAGGGGGGCCTGGTTGCAAGAGTCATCACAACCAGCTGTGGGTAAGCTGACATCACAGAAGCTATTGAAATATCAAGTCTAGTTTAGCATGCAATTTATTACTTTAGTTAATTGTGGTCAAATCTCTTGATTAATATTTATCTGACTTATAATCACTTAAAATCTTGCTGTAGTCAAACTTATTTGTTTGCTATATCTAAAACAGTGCATGTGAATTAAGTGTGTATAGAGACTCCACTTGGAGTGACAGAGCTGGTGCATATCAATTTCTTTGATAAATTGATGGAGAAATGCAAATGAGCTTGCAGGGTGCAGTGTGCAGCATTGAACCCTGCAAGACAGCAGTTCCTGGGGTTGCATCTGGGACTGGGGGTGTTCGCTGGGTGTCTATCCCATGAGTGGCTGGCCCGAAGCGCTCCTTCACTAAGTCAGCGACCGATTACTTGTAGGAGGCTGGGCATGGGCTGACCCAGGAGTGGGTGGTTCACACAGCAAAGTGGGGTAAATTGGGGCCCAGGAGTGAGGAATTGGGGTGACACAGCTACACACCAGTTGAGATGAGAAGGGGAGGGGGGGTGGAAGAGGAGAGGGAACGTCACAGGTGGTGACTATAATCAGGGTCTGGTGACAGCATCCTCACACAATCCTGAGCTCCCTCATCCTTCTCAGCCACTGCTGGTAGGCCAACCCATGCTTGTCAACAGGACTTTAGAGATTCAGGCCCCCATCTTTTTTGTATCTTTCCTTCTGGCAAGTCGATGTTTTATATATTTTTCAAGTCTAAAAGGCTTGGAAGGGCTAAAGGGCTTGCCTAAAGGGCTTCTGGGTTCAGTGGGGAAGAGAAATAAACTTAAAACTCCTATTTTTCTCCATCTCTCTCTCCACAGCTAGTCCAGCTGCCTTCCTGGCAGGCAGCTGGGATTCTTTCAAGTATTAATCATAGTTAGGTATAGAAGGATTAGATTATCAGAAAATGTCGATAAACCATTCATAAAAACAATGAAAAAAACATTTCCATTGATAATAATTGAAATTTACAGATAGGCAAAGTAAGAAAAATGCGGCTTGAGAACTTATTAGAATGATTTAAGGCTATTTACTTTGTATATTTTGACATATGATGTTGACAAATTAGGTTTTAATGATTATAAAGCTTTAACTTTTTGAATCTCAGCATCTATTGTCATTAAATAATTATTGTCTGACCCCCTCCATGATTTCTCACAATTGTGAAAATTTAAATAAAAAATAAAAATAAAATGCTTAAAAATAAACTTATTTATTGTCCATTGAAATTATAAAAAAAATAAAAATTGAATTTTGCCAAGCCTAACCATCGTTAGCATGCAGTTATTGCTGACTGGCTCAGACGTAACCCAGAGATTTCTGAGTATAAAGTCCAGAGCAGATTTTAGTACCATTTTAACCAAACAGAAATACAGGGATATGCTTCCTTTATTAAGAGTGCATCTAGTTCACTTACTCTCCTGGTTAAGGTAATCCATATGAAAAAGGTTACCTCGAGAGACATAAAATAATGCAAGGCATCTACAAGGATTCAAAAGGTTTTGCAGCTATGGTAACCAGATTTTCACAGTGAAAACCAGACACCTATTTCTCCTTTCTCTCTTACCCCTTGTCCTTCAATCTACTCCCCCCCATTTCTTTTTCCCTGTCCTTCAGTTCTATTATTTATTTTAATTATTTAAGTGCCCAGCTGGTTACTTTATAAAACAAACAAGTTTTCATCAAGAGCCCTTTTAAAAAGCTTACATCACACTCAGTACATTCAATCCTATTCAGTCACTGCATGAACAATAGGCCACTGGAAAATTGCCGCCACCCCGTGAAGATCAAAAGGTGTGTAAAAGGCTGTCTCCTCCCAGATATAAAGGTAAAAATGGATGCAGCACTTCTGAATTTAGGGGCTATAATTCTGGTATCTATTCTGCAATCTGCAATCTATTCAAATAATTTGAGCAAGTGGACAAGGGTGATCCAGGGGACACTGTGTACTTGGATTTATAGAAAACCTTTGACAAGGTCCCTCACCAAAGGCTCTTAAGCAAAGTAAGCAATCATGGTATAAGAGGGAAGGTCTTCTCCTGGATCAGATAGGAAACAAATGGTCAAAATAAATGGCCAGTTTTCAGAATGAGGAGAGGCAAAGAGTGGTGTCCCCCAAGGGGACCAATGCTCTTCAAAACATTTGTAAATGATCTGGAAAAAGGGGGTAAACAGCGAGGTGGCAAAGTTTGCAGATGATTCAAAAATACTCAAGATAGTTAAATCCAAAGCAGACTGTGAGAAGTTACAAAGGGATCTCACAAAATTGGGTGACTAGGTAACAAAATGACAGATGAAATTCAGTGTTGATAAATGCAAAGTAATGCACATTGGAAAATATAATCCCAACTATACATAAAAAATGATGAAGTCTAAATTAGCTGTTACCACTCAAGAAAGAGATCTTGGCATCACTGGTGAATAGTTCTCTGAAAACATCTGCTCAATGTGCAGCAGCTGTCAAAAAAGCTAAAAGAATGTAAGGAGCCATTAGGAAAGGGACAAATAAGACTGAATATCATATAAATAAATATAAATTCATAGTACGCCCACATCTTGAATACTTTGTGCAGTTCTGGTTGCTCCTGTGACGCTGTCTGGGTTAGTAGGACCATTTATAATATTATGGATATCAATATTGCAAAATTACAATACTTCGTATGAAATATGTCATATCAGGTACCATTGGAAAGGTTATAATTTGCTAAGATAGATAAGCAGTTTTATATGCACGTGTCAATTTTGTATTATAAGTTCTAAATATGTATGGCATGTTTCTATTTCAAAGTGTGCTGTGTTTCTGGGTGACCCCCCTGATAGGATGGCAACAGCACCAAGCCCACTTAATGGCCCGTCAAGGAACTCACAGGTACAGTGAGTCCACTGAAAATATCCAGGGGCTAAATCTTATCACTCACCAGCACGTGAAAAAACAAGCTTATAGACAGGGAATTCTGAGGCTTTTCCATGCCATGTGGTGTGTTTGGGACAAGCCACATGACAAAGGAACATAAAAGGCAGCTGCACCATGCCCATATGCTCTTCATTCCTGCTTCCTATTTCTGGTTCAACTCATCTACAACTGAAGTGATGAAACTAGGGACTGAGGCCCATCCAGGTAGTGGATGTACACTAGATGAACTGTGCAAGCCTGCAAACTCCACAATTCTTAGACTCTCATATACTATGGACTTTAAACTCATTTGTATGTATCTATCTGATTGTTTTGAGCACTGCATAGAATCATAGAATATTAGGGTTGGTAGGGACCACAGGAAGTCATCTAGTCCAACTCCCTGCTCAAAGCAGGACCAACCCCAACTAAACCACCCCAGCCAGGGCTTTGTTAAGCTGGGTCTTCAAAATCTCCAAGGATGGAGATTCTACCACCTCCCTAGGTAATCCATTCCAGTGTATCACCGCTCTCCTAGTGAAAAAGCTTTTCCTAATATCCAAAACTAGACCTCCCTCACTGCAACTTGAGACCATTGCTCCTTGTTCTGTCATCTGCCACAACTGAAAACAGACTAACTCCATCCTCTTTGGAACCCCCGTCAAGTAGTTGAAGGCTGCTATCAAATCCCTCCACACTTTTCTCTTCTGCAGACTAAATAAGCCCCATTCCCTCAGCCTCTCCTCATAAGTCATGTGCCCCAGCCCCTAATCATTTTGGTTGCCCTCCGCTGGACTCTCTCCAATTTGCCCACATCCTTTCTGTAGTGGGGACCCAAAACTGGACATTAAACTCCAGATGTGGCCTCACCAATGCCAAATAGACAGGAATAATCAGTTCACTCCATCTGCTGGCAACACACCTACTAATACAGCCCAATATCCCATTAGCCTTCTTGGCAACAAGGGCACACTGTTGCACACTGTTGACTCATATCCAGCTTCTTGTCCACTGTAACCCCCAGCTCCTTTTCTGAGAACTGCTGCCTAGCCAGTCAATCCTCAGTCTGTAGCAGTGCATGGGATTCTTCCATCCTAAGTGCAGGACTCTGCACTTGTCCTTGTTGAACCTCATCAGATTTCTTTTGACCCAATCCTCCAATTTGTCTATGTCACTCTGTATCCTGTCTCTACCCTCCAGTGTATCTACAACTCACCCCATCTTAGCGTCATCTGCGAACTTGCTGAGGATGCAATCCACCCCATCCTCCAGATTATTAATGAAGATATTAACAAAACCGGCCCAAGGACCAACTCCTGGGGAAATCCACTTGATACCGGCTGCCAACTAGACATTGAGCCATTAATCATTACCCGTTGAACCCAATGATCCAGCCACCTTTCTATTCGCTTTATAGTCCACTCATCCAACCCATACTTCTGCAACTTGCTGGCGAGAATACTGTGGGAGACCGTATCAACAGCTTTGCTAAAGTCAAGGTATATCACATCTATCACTTTTTCCACATCCACAGAGCCAGTCATGCCATCATAGAAGGCAATCGTGTTGATCAGGCATGACTTGCCCTTGGTGAATCCATTCTGACTGTTCCTGATCACCTTCCTCTCTTCCAAGTGCTTCAAAATGGATTCCTTGAGGATCTATTCCATGATTTTTCCAGGGACTGAGGTGAGGCTGACTGGTCTTTAGTTCCCCGAATCTTCTTTCTTCCCTTTTTTGAAGATGGGCACTCTATTTGCCTTTTTCCAATCACCCGAGACCTCCCCCAATCACCACTAGTTTTCAAAGATAATGACCAATGGCTCTGCAATCACATCAGCCAACTCCCTTACATCCTCCGATGCACTGCATCCAGCCCCATTGTCTTGTGCATGTCTAGCTTTTCTAAATAGTCCTCAAACTGTTCTTTCACCACTGAGGGCTGCTCACCTCCTCCCCGTACTATGCTGCCCAGTGCAGTAGTCTGAGAGCTGACCTTGTCTGTAAAGACAAAGGCAAAAAAAGCATTGAGTACTTCAGCTTTTTCCACATCATCTGTCACTAGGTTACCTCCCCCATTCAGTAAGAGGCTCACACTTTCCCTGACTTTCTTCTTGTTTCTAACATACCTGTAGATGCCCTTCTTGTTACCCTTCACATCTCTTGCTAGCTGCAAATACAATTGTACTTTGGCCTTCCAATTTCATTCCTGCATGCCCAAGCGATATTGTTATACTTCTCCCTAGTCATCTGACCAAGCTTCCACATCTTGTAAACTTCCTTTTTGTGTTTAAGCTCACCGAAGATTTATCTGTTAAGCCAAACTGGTCATCTGCCATATTTGCTATTTTTTCTGCATATTGGGATAATTTTTTCCTGCACTCTCAATAACGTTTCTTTAAAATACAGCCAGCCCTCCTAGACTCTTTTCCCCCTCATATTAGCCTCCCAGGGAAACCTGCCCATCAGTTCCCTGAGGAAGTCAGTCTGCTTTTCTGAAGACCAGGGTTCATATCCTGCTGCTCTCCTTTCTTCCTTTTGTCAGGATCCTGAACTCGACCATCTCATGGTAACGGCTGCCCAGGCTGCCGTTGACTTCTCCTACCAATTCTTCCCTGTTTGTGAGCAGGTCAAGAAGACTACAGCCCTTAGTTGGTTCCTTCAGCATTTGCACCAGAAAATTGTCCCCAATACTCTCGAAAAACGTCCTGGATTGTCTGTACACTGCTGTATTGCTCTCCCAACAGATGTCAGGGTGATTGAAGTCCCCCATGAGAACCAGGGCCTGTGATATGGAAACTTCCGTTAGTTGCCTGAAGAAAGCCTCATCTACCTCATCCTCCTGGTCTGGTCGTCTATAGCAGACACCCACCACATCATCATCCTTGTTGCTCTCACCTCTAAACTTAACCCAGAGACTCTCAACAGGATTTTCTACAGTTTCATACTGGAGCTCTGAACAATCATATTGCTCTCTTACATACAGTGCAACTCCTCAACCTTTTCCCCCTACCTGTCCTTCCTGAACAGTTTATATCCATCCATGACAGTGCTCCAGTTATGTGAGTTACCGCACCAGGCCTCTGTTATTCCATTCATTTAACATCTCTCTTCCTGTTTGTTTGTTTCCTTTTATAATAAAACTTTAGTTTTAGTTATTAAAGGATTGGCTGGCAGCGTGGTGTTTTGGTTAAGATCCAAACTTATATTGGTCTGGCAATGTGGTTGACCCTTTGGGATCAGGAGAACATTTTGGTAAAGGGAATAGCGTTTTAAATAAATTATCTCTTTACTGGACCTAGTTTCTGACTGGGAGCCAGAGACTGAAATGCAGTAAAGGGGCTGTGTAATTTTATTTGTTTTAGCTTCTTGCTAACCAGTGTGGGGAATCAGAAGCTCTGTTTATGACTGAACTGGGGAATCTAACTGCAGTGTTAACCACTAGTTTGGGAGAATCTGCTCTCCCCTTTTGCAGCCTGCCCTCATCTTGACATTTTCATGTGGTCTACCCTAGGCACACATGGGTCACAGCTCCATTTCAAAAAAGATATATCTAGATTTTAGTAAGGGTTTTGAAACTCTCTCGCATGACCTTCTCATAAACAAACTAGGGAAATACAACCTAGATGGAGCTTCTATAAGGTGGGTACATAACTGGTTGGAAAACCATTCCCAGAGAGTAATTATCAGTGGTTCACAGTCAAGCTGGAATCAGTTCCAGATCCAGTTCTGTTCAATATCTTCATCAGTGATTTAGATAATGGCATAGAGCATACACTTACAAAGTTTGCGGATGATACCAAGCTAGGAGAGGTTGCAAGTGCTTTGGAGGATAGGATTAAAATTGAAAATTCTCTGGAAAAACTGCAGAAATGGTCAGAAGTAAATAAGATGAAATTCAATAAGGACAAATGCAAAATACTTCACTTAGGAAGGAACAATCAGCTGCATACATACAAAATGGGAAATGACTGCGTAGGAAGGAGTACTGCAGAAAGGGATTCGGGAATCATAGTGGATCATAAGCTAAATGTGTGTCAAGAGTGTCACACTGTTGCAAAAAAAGAAAACATCATTCTGGAATGTATTAGCACAGTGGTCCCCAAACTGTGGGGTGCATCCCCCTAGGGGGGTCTGGAAGAACATTCAAAGAGGCATGGCAGCCCCCATGGGAGGCGGGGAGGGAGTGCTGCCTCTCAGCACCGACCCGGCTCTAGCCCCGACCGCAGATCCTCTCCACTCCCAGCCTGGCTCCCGATTGCGGCTCCCAGGAAGGCACAGACCAAATAAGCAGGGGGGAGGGAGGGAAGGGAGGAGAAGAGAAGGAGGATGAAAAACATTTGTGGACCATTGTATTAACAGGAGTGTTGTAAGCAACAAACAACACTCTATTCCGTGCTGATTAGGCCTCAACTAGAGTAGTGTCCAGTTCTGTGCGCCACATTTCATGGAAGACATGGACAAATTGAAAAAGTCCAGAGAACAACAACAAAAATTATTAAAGGTTTAGAAAACATGACATTTGAGGGAAGATTGAAAAAATTGGATTTGTTTAGTCTGGAGAAGATTGAGGAGGGACAGAATAACAGTTTTCAAGTACATAAAAGGTTGTTACAAGGAGGAGGAGAAAAATTGTTCTCATTAACCTTTGAGGAAAGGACAAGAGGAAATGGGCTTAAATTGCAACAAGGGCAGTTTAGGTTGGATGTTAGGAAAAACTTCCTAATTTTCTGGGTAGTTAAGCACTGGAATAAATTGTCTAGGAAGGTTTTGGAATCTCCATCACTGGAGATTTTTAAGAGCAGGTTAGACAGACACCTGTCAGGGATGATCTAGATAATGCTTCATCATGCTTTGAGTGCAGGGAACTGGACTAGAACTCGAGGTCTCTTCCAGTGCTACAATTCTATGAAAATCTTGACTGCCATGAAGAAAGTGAATAAGGAAATGTTATTTACTTCTTCGCATAACAACTACTAGGGGTCACTCAATGAAATTAACAGGCAGCAGGTTTAAAACAAACAAAAGGAAGTACTTCTTCATTTAACGCATAGTCAACCTGTAGAACTCTTTGTCAGGGGATGTTGTGAAGGCCAAAAGCTCTGTCCCTGCAGAGAATCCAGTCTAACGGACACAGCAAGGATTTCTGGATCAATAGCTTGGTTTAAAACTGACTCATGGCCTTCTTTCTGATCCAGGAAACAGACAGTATTCCTAGTACATAGGCCCCAATCCTTAAGATAGGACTGGAAGGACTGGGTGCTTGTTCTGAGCTGAAGTTGTGATGAACTGGTAACCATAAGAAATCCCGTTGGGTGGTGTATTGAAGGACTGGTCCTGCCAGAATCTGTGTTAAGGTTAATTCTGATAAGCTTATTAGCATGTATGTAGGTTCTTTGATTGTTTTAATGTGTTTCCTCTCTAAAGCATTTTACCTTAAGAATAAACAGACTTGCACAGAAAGAATTGTGTGGCTGCCTCTAACTGTTGCAATTATATCTGTCTCTGAAGAGAAAGCAAGCAGGTGTCCTTGGACAACCTGTCTATTCTGGGAAATACACAGAGAAGGCAGGGAACTGTACAGCCTGGAAATACCTCAGTCAGGAGGGAGAGGGATGTCTCCACCCAAGAAAGGCAACAGATGTAGAGCCAGAAGCCTAATAATGGGTCCCTCTTCTAGTCCACTAAGGGGAAATATAAGTGCAGTTGCCCTGAAATGTGACAAGCACCAATTTCCAGTTGTGACCCATCTGAGCCTAGGGTAGCCACCGGAAAATTCCAAGGTCAGGGCAGGCTGTGAAAGGAGAGCAGATTCTCCCAGCATTGGTGGGGGAGACACTGAAGTCAGACTTCCCAACCAGCCACAAACAATCCTTCTGATTCCCCACACTGATGATCAAGAAGCTAAAACAAAATATACACAGCCCTCTTCACTGCATTTCAGTCTCTGGCTCCCAAATAGCCACTAGGTCCACTAAAGAAATCAGTTATTTAAAACTCTATGCTTCTTACCAAAAAGGTTCTCCTGACCCCAAAGGGTCAGCCACGTTACCAGATAAGTTTGGATATTACCCAAAATACCATGCTGCCAGCCAATCCTTTAGTGACTAAAACTAACGGTTTATTATAAAAGGAAATAATTGATAAGAGAAATGTTAAACGATTAAAGCAATCAGATACATACAAATGATTTAAGAATCCATATATATCAGGTTTCCAGTAGAATTGTGGAGTTTGCAGGCTTATATAGTCCCTTTGGTGTACATCCAGTACTTGGATGGGTCTCAGTCCTTTGTTTCACAGCTTCAGTTGTAGATGAGTTGATCCAGAGGTAGGTGAAGACTGAAGATTGACTGAAGAACCAGGATGGATAAAAATCAATGATTTAAAAAAAAAAAAAAAAATTAAAAAAATGGATTTTTTTTATTTAAATTGGATTTTTTTAATTTTTTTTTAAATCATCAATAAAATACTAAATTTCTCTATCATTTAAAAAAATAACAGTTACAATTAAATCTCATCACAAACATGCTAAACATACACTTACAGTCTCCTAAAAAAGAATTAATGGCTCTAGTCTGTCCAGCCTAACTACCAGCTTCTGCTTCTTGAAAGTTCTGGGCTTTCAGTTTCTGTTTCAGTTTCTCAGCAGACTAAAGTCACATGTGCAAAGAAAGACACAGTCTGGATAGGATTGTTGTTGTTCTGGGCTTATGTGGTGGTGGAGCTGGGCCAAGTTAGGCAGAGGAGTTAGTTAAGACACTGTATTAAAGACAGAGACACAAAGGATGGAGGCAGAGTAGAAAGGAACAGTGGAGTGGACTGAAAAGAAAAAGGGAAGACATTATTCAGGATACACACAGCTTCCTATATTCCCCCACACTTTTGCCACAGAAAAACTGTCATGACTTCTGGGTGTAAGAGACCCTATCCGGGAATATTTTGAAGAAATTATTTCCCTGGGTAAAAAAGGAAAATGTGTCAAGTAAGTAGTGCAATAAGATGACGCAGGGCCTAGTTGCAAGAATGAAACATCATAATGAAAACTGCTTATTAGGAAAAAATGATGTGATGAAGATGTGGATGTGTCTGAAGAATAATGTGGATCAGCTGGTTAGTAACTTACATAATTCACTTTGCAATGCATCATTCTTCAAGACTCTCTCTATGCCTTTCAGTATAAGTGTGATTTAACAAGTAAATTCCCAAGCTGTTTGCTATGTCGAATGTTGTTAGAAAAAAAAGTTTAGTTTAGCTAATCCTTATGGCTTGTTCAATTAGTTAACTAGGTTTAGAATCTATCACCCAATTATACAGTACAGAAAGCTGCAGTAAGAGAAATCTAGAGTTGCCAGTTGCCATTGATTGTCATTTTCTTATTTTATATTACATAATTCATGCCCCTCATTTTGGAACATCATGGCCACAGATAATAATGGTGATGCCATAAATCTATTCCCTATTTTACTTCAGCATAACTCAGCTTTCCCAAGGGAACATCATCCTATACTTATTTTCTCAAAAAACAGAAGTGCCAGTGAGTTCTATGGGGCTTACTCCAAAATAAAGTGCACTCTAAGTGCAGTCAGTCTTAGCTTTTTTGGTAATTTGGAATCGGATCTGCATCCTTGCTGAAAAAATGTAAATGATTAACTGAATAATAGAGTGAGAAAAACTGAGAAGAACGACTATTCAAAATCATTTTTGAATTTTGTTTCAGGATCCCAGTTAAGCACAAGAGACTTTGACAGTCACTATCTATCTGCAACAACTTCAGAGTCATCCATTGGTACTTTTAGCAGCAGTGCTGCAACTAAACGTATTTCAAACAACAAAGTACCAGTACCAAGCAAAAGATTTCAATCATCCAGTAAAAACACCACCATGGATGGGTTTGTAGTAAGGACCAGCAAAAACCAACAAGACCCCATAGATGAAAAGATTGCTCGGTTCATTTGTGCCACAAATTCTCCTTTTCACATTGTTAACAATAAACACTTCATTGACATGATTGAGTCCTTACGACCAGGCTACACTCCACCTGGTAGAGCAGACATTGGTGGAAGGTTGCTAGATACAGTGTATGAGAAGGAACTTGAACAGTGTGCAAGAAATACTGAGAGGAAATTTGCCAGTTTAAGCCTTGATGGGTGGAGCAATGTACACAATGATCCAGTAATACGTGCCTGTGTGACAACAGAAGATGGGGTTGCATGTCTTTCAGAAACAATAGATACATTGGGAAATGCCCACACAATAGAATATTTAAAAGAAGTGGCAGTGAAAGCTGTAATAAACTGTGAACACAAATTCAACTGTCACGTGCGCAGTTTTATCACAGGCAATGCTGCAAACGTGGCAAAGAAGAGAAGATACTTAGAAGAAGAAACGGAAGGATGCTCCCTAATAACATATGGCTGCAGTGCCCATTTAATGCATCTTTTAGCCAAAGACTTAAGCACGTCTTCTCCAGGAATTAAAAAAAAAAAATGTTGCTGAAGTCGCAAAATACTTCCATAACAACCATTTTGCTTCAGCTTCACTGAAGAGAGGAGGAGGATCCAAACTAATTCTCCCTCAAGATATTTGATGGAATTCTGTGGTTGATTGTTTTGAACAATTTATTAAGAATTGGCCTATTCTCATAAAACGTTGTGAAGAAAACCGTGATAAAATAGATGGATATATCTCATCCAAAGTATCTAACATCGGGTTAAAGAGGAATGTAGAGGATATGCTCAGCATACTGAATCCATAGTCTTAAGCAAACTTCAGAGAAATTGTTGCTGCATTACTGATGCTGTTGAAATTTGGAAGGCATTTCAAGAGACACTGAAGAAAGAAATACCTCACTAGAAAGTTAAACTGCAGGCAATAAAGAAGCGAATGGATCCAGCACTAACTCCACCTCATTTTCTTGCAAATATTCTCGACCCCAGATATAAAGGTAGATGCCTAACTTCTGAAGAAGATGCTGCTGCCATGGCATGGGCATATCAAAATGACTCCTCAGTTATGCCAGTCATAATAAATTTCAGGGCTGGAGCGGAACCATTTAAACAGTACATGTTTACTGATGATGTTTGGAACAAAGTCACTCCCCTGAATTGATGAAAATCATTAGCCGGGCACCTTGAAACAGAGTTCCTTCAGTTGCTAAGCAAACTTTTCACAGCAGTAGCTTCCTCTGCAGGCAGAGAGAGAATATTTTCATCATTTGGTATTATTCACTCAAAGCTAAGAAATCGACTGGGAGTTGAAAAAGCAGGAAAACTCGTATTTCTGTTTCAGTCTATGAATAAAAATGACAGTGGGAATGGAGAAGATGAGAGCTAGTTGTAGAAGTTTTAAGGACAGCATACATTTAGTGTTGTAATGACTTGTCTGTTAGAGTTAGTAAGATTTGAAAATTGAAAAAAAAAAAAGTATTTAAGGACAGCCATCAGCCAGCAACTCAAGAGACTGCTGCAACCGCAAACGTGAAACATTTATGTAACATTTAAGATTTAGTTTAATAAAATATAAGTGCTATTGTGTGCATGTGATTTAGTTCTTACCATTCCTAATGTACTGCTGCTGCATTTGCGGCTTGACATAGATAATGAGTATTATATACTATTTCCTAAATTAATAAAAATCATATTATCTAAAAAATTACATGAAGTATTTATTAATTTATAACTCAGTACAGCATTTTACAACATGTTTTAGTAATCAGATTTGCACCATTGTTTAAGAAATATGTGAAGAAGTATCAGTGGGAAACTTGAATTAAATCAATGATTTTCTCTTGGTGATTTAAATCATGATTTAAATCAATCCACCCTGGTGAAGACTGACGACTGAAGACAATATGGATGTGGTGCAGCTACCTTTTATGTCACTCAGCATTTGCCATGCTGCTTGTGGAAATTTACAGAAATAAGATGGAGTCCAGGATCACATGAGTAAGTCAACAGGTGTATAACCGGCTTCTCCCCTGGGCTGTAACTGTATCTGTGAGTTTCCTTAATGGGCCATTAAGCAGGCTAGTGCTGCAGCCATCCTGTCTGGGGTGTCGCCCAGACACACAGCAGAAGTTGAAATACAGACACATCAAACACATCCATAACTTTCAGTACAAATATGACACATGCACATAAACAATATCATCATACCTAGCAAACTATAACTTTACTAACGGTACCTGACATGGCCTACCTCATATGAATTATTGTAATTTTGTCATATGGATGTTAAATGATATTATAAATGGTCCGCCTAGTCCAGCCAGCGTCACACCAACAAAGAAGGAACTGCATGATTCCTGCCAAAAAGCCACGGAGGCCAACAGAAAACCTGGGGCTGCCATCCATGTCTGCCATTACTCTGAGGCACTGGATGCCATACTTGGCAAGGATCCCGTCACTGCCTGATGAGTGGCAGTGGACATCTCATGAGACCCAGAAGAAGGTACCTGTGACAGAGACCTCTTGACAAAGGGTCCTTTGTTTTTTAAAACAACTCTCACTTTATACCTGACAAATTCACTACAAACACGGGTTGCAGGATATTTGTCCATAAAGAGAAACATGTTGGGTATTTAAAGAAACTTCGTAATTTGTCAAGATTCATAATCTTTGTGAGATGTATGTTTGGGAAATAACTAAAAAATGATGTATTTATATTGAAAGTATGCTTTATAGACTCAGGGTAAAAGTGAGTCAGCAGTGGATAAAATGTCTCGGTGATGGCCCATTGCAGCAGGATGGAGTTGTCACCCTGCTCTGGTTAGGCAGTGATGTAATGCAAAGCTCAACAGTCTAGCCTTGCTCTATCGCAAGACTATCAATGGAAAACCCTCAGAGACAACTGCAAACAATCAAAACCACTGGGAGTTAAAAAAAGGAACTTTACAATAGACGGGATCGCCCTGTCTGAGAATAAAGATAAAAGACTGATTTAATGTAGGAGAGAGTGAAGAGAAAAACCCTGGATCCTTTTACTGAGAAGACATTTTGGGGAACAGGGGTATTCTCATGGAAAACTGAATCCTGGTTTCAATGAAGCCAGCCAGCTCTGCAACAGACTCAATTTTGGAGGGAGAAACCTACTTTATCAGATAGGAAAGGTAACCATTAATAAAGTATAGGTCCTAATTCACGTTTTATTATTTTGTTTTCTATTGCAGACATTTGTTTCCACCACTCTCTCTTGTTTCTAAAAAAGAATCTCTGTTCTCTCTCAAAGAAACCTTTTGTTTTATTATAAGTGCTGTGTGTTATATAGGAACAGTGGTTTAAGGTAAACTGATAAACTGGAGTACACTGCTCTTACAGGGGCAGAGGATCTGGGATTTCTGTGAGTAGCCTGTGTCAGGAGCTGGATATTACAGGGGAATGATTCAAAGGGACTCGGGGACTGGACTGCAACTATTGTTAACCTGCAAGGCGAAGACAGGGCTGGCATAGCCCAGAGGAGAGTGGTTGAGTGGCTGTCAGGATGATGTTGTCAGGGAACTAACACCGAGCCACTACGGGCAAGGCTCCCTCTTGCTAGAGGCCGGTGGTAACCGTGTAACTCACAGCCCTGGGCACCCCAAGAACCAACAGAAAACCGCAGCAGTGCACAGGGACAATGAGCTCATTGACGAGTGGACACAGATGAAGAGCCAGCAGTTCTTCAACATCCAGCCAGACCCAACTCAAACAAGCCCAGACACAGAATCCAGTCAGGAGGGGGAAGGTAGCACAGATTTGTGCATTAAAATATATCTTTTTTCGTTTTCATTTCTTCATGGGTACTGGAACACCCACCACCCTTCATCCCTCCTCCTCTGTCCCTTCTCCCTCCTTTCAAAATGGCAGCTGTCCACACACGGTCAAAGAATAAACTATTTGTCTTATGAAGTAGACAGTTTATTTTAAACACACATATTGGTAGCAAAATAAGAGAATACTGTAACATTTAGTAACCAGTAGCTTCTGGCACCCCAATAGAATCAATGCATTGCAAACATACATATATACTGAAACTGATACCCAAGCATTAAAATAAAGTGCATAGAAAATGACAGATAATCCTTGTAAGTAACCCAGTAACTGGTCAGACTATATGACTTTTAACAGTAAACAAAGCAAACATGCAGTGTAAACACTGCAAAAGGCGGTGCACTTTGGTTTTCCAGTCTGAAGGCCAAGTCCAAAACCAAATCACTCATGTTGTGCTTGGACTAAAAGAATAAGGGCCAAGACATGTACCAAGATATAATGCAGATCCTCAAGTAACAAATGCAGATACTGCAAACAAAACTCTCAAAGACTTCTATCCCAGCAGCCATGGCACTGCATGGAAAATTCCACTGTCCTGGGACCATACATTCTAACCCCCATACCTGCCAAGGTCCCAGCATATCCCTACTACTAGTCACCCCCCGTGCAAAATAAGGGGAACTGCTTTGATTATACATACACTGACCTATGATTCATGCAAGAGTAATCAGCACCTTACACTTGGCTTTCAAGTTATTTTAAATATTTTAAATAAGTTCTTTCATTGTTTATAGCCACTCAATAAAATTGTTTTTAGTAAAAATCATGATTTATTTACTGTATGTGTTACAAATCAGGTACGTGACTGTCTCATCTGCACGCCTTCCACCAGATTTATAACTAGCAATTCATATACAAGCAAAGTACAGTTTACACACCAAGTGTCACAATAGCAAAGCCACATTCTGCAATACTATGGCACAAAGTTAGAGTTTTTTGAAGGCCTCCCACACAACACCTGAGAACTGTTTGGCAGCATCGAAGCACTCTGATAGTTGCCCTTGCAGTTGGCTGTTGAAGATCAGCAGACACTCCTTTCCACCTCACCAATAACATTTCTCACTTTGCTTTACAAATATTATGTAAAACACAACATGCAACAACAACAATAGGAATATTTGTCTCACAGATACCCAGTCTAGTCATGAGACACCTCCAGCGTCCTTTCAATTTACCAAATGCACATTCAGCAGTCATCCTGCATCTGCTCACACAGTAGTTAGATCTTTCCTTGGTGCCACCAAGTCCCTGCTGTATGACTTCATGTGCCAGGAAAGCAAAGGTAGGTTGGGTCACTAAGAATCACTGTTGGCACTGCAACCCCACCAATGTTAATATGCCAATCAGAGAAAAACGTCCTTGCTTGTAGGTTTTCAAGATGTCCTGTACCTTGAAAGATGTGAGCACAATGCATCTTCCCTGACCACCCAATGTTCATGTCAGTGAAATGTTCCTGGTGATTCACCAAAGCTTGCATAACCATGGAAAAGTACCCCTTTTATTTATAGTCTCAGAAGCAGAGTGGGGGAGGTCAGAATGGGGATGGGTATCTTATCTATGACCCAAGCACAGTTTGGGAAACCTACTGCACTGAATCCCTCTATTATTTCCTGCACATTGCCCAGAGGGAGTCACAATCCTGTGCAGAAGGACATGCCGTTGCTATATGGTTTGGCACATCTAGATGACGACAGCCCGCACTGTAGATTTTTCAATACCAAACTGATCGACAGTCTGGACATGCAAGATTCCAGGGTGCGATCGCCACCCACTTTTTCACTGTAAAAAGTAGCTCTCTTTTTGATGTCTCTTCCCGAGAGGACTGGAGAAATCTCAAAATACAACTTCAGGAATGTGGCCTTCCACATCTGAAAAATCTGCATCCATGGCTGATCATCCCAGATTTGCATCACGATCTGATTCCACCATTCAGGGCTTATTTCACAAGTCCAGAAATATTGCTCCACCACACATACTTGGTTGGTGAATGCTTGCAGCAGCTGGCAGTTGTCAATCACTATCTGCATCATCCACTTCGTTCTTGGTGTTCTCATTTTCACTGCTGCACAGTTGGCCACTCTGGTAACTGTTGAAGTTCCACAAATACAGAAGAATTTGGCATCCAGTCTCTAAAACAGATGTGAAAACCCCATTGATTGGTTCAGCATCCATGCTTCCTTCTACCAGTGAGATGGCAAAGAGATTGAAAAGTAGCATGAGGAAGAACAGACTGGGAGGTGGTGGAATCTCCATCCTTAGAGGTTTTTAAGACCCAGCTTGACAAAGCCCTGACTGGGATGATTTAGTTGGGGTTGGCCCTGCTTTGAGCAGGGGGTTGGACTAGATAACCTCCTGAGGTTCCTTCCAACCCTAATATTCTATGATTATGGGATGTAAGAGAGGAAGTTTGGAAATGTTATAAATGGCACGAAAAGAGAAGATTAACATATCAAACAAAGGGAAATGTGGGAATTTAACCCCAAGTGCCCATCATTCCCTGAGAGGAGTGCTGGTATCCCACAATGCACTCCAAACACCTCCCACAATAGAGCACACTGGACAGTGGCATGGGAACACTGGAATCCCTACCCACAGTGCCCCCTTCCACCGTCTGATGATAGAACCATTCTCAGTGAGCACACGTGACACTGGCAAAGGCAATCAAGCAAGCACATGCTAGCAACAATGCAATGTAGGGAAGCGTATGTGGACAAAAATGCCACCGGTAAAGCTTTCTAGTGGAAACATGGACTCAGATCACAACTGGGAGAAGATCCTTGTGATGGGGTGTACTCCCCACATTGGCAAGAGTTGAATTAGACTCAGCAGGCCCAATCAGCCAGTTAAGCTGCAAATGGGGGAGCTTTTGGCCAGGGGTTCCCAAACTTTCTGCTGGCATGACCCTATTTTAATAAAGTCTTTCCTGACGGGATTCCAGACAGCATGGAGAATGACATTTTGAAGAGCAATATATCATCCTCCACACACCATGACTTTGTACGCACCCTACGTATGAGGTCACAACACATGAAGGATGCCATTTTGCTCAATAAAATGGTGTCCTCTGCACAGTGTGACCTCATATGCACGTGTGTGAGAGTTCCTGCTGTGCAGAGAATGCCAGTTAGTAGGGCAAAATGGTGGTCATGATGCATTGTGACCTCGTATGCATTGCACATTCGAGGTCATGCTCTGCAATCAAAATGATGTCCTCCACAAAGAAGGGATTTCCACCAGCCCATCTGCTGATAGTGTGACCCCATTTGGGGTCACTTTGGTAACTGCTGCTTTAGGCTGTATGAAGGGATCTAATTAAAAGGAATCTCACCTGTGAGGAAACAGGCCAGGCTTCTATACAGTCAGAAGGCTGGCAACAGCGGCAGCAGGGAGGAAGCTTGCAGTTGCTCTCCCTGACGTAAGGGAGAAGCATGGTAGGAAAGAGTGCAGGGGAGAGAACAGTAAGGGTGGTGTATATGCAGACCTTAACTGTTCGCTATAGGACCCTGGACTGGAACCCAGAAGAGGGTGGGCCTGGGTTCCCCTGCCAACCATTGCAGAATGGTCTTGCTAAGGGCAATGAACACGAAGGCTGCCAGAGTCACTGCGGGAGCGACACAGTCAGGGCGGCTAGCGTGAGGACTGCCTGACACTGCTTGCGGAGAGAAACCTTGAATGACTACCCCAGGAGGGGAAGCAGCTGAGTGACCTGACTGGAGGGCTGAATCACACAATGAAAGCTGCAGCTCCTGCAGTGAGAAGGGGCCACAGATGAGAAAGTGACAGAGTGCAACCACAGCAAGGGGTCTCAGCCTCGCAGAGCTAATCTCCAGAACCACCAGGAGGACGCATCATTCAGCAGTGAGTAGAGCACCCCATCACAATTGGTGAGAATGTGGGCATGACAATCATCCCTGGCAAAAGGAATCAATGACAAACTGTGCATGATGAGCACCCCAACGTGAGGGATTAGAGAAAGACTGGAAGGCAGTCAAACCTTGACAAAAGGGCCATAACCAAAAAAGATCCTCAAGGAAAGAGAAGATGGAGATTCCTATGGTACAAGCTTCTCTCTCTCTCCCCCCCCCTCCTCCCCCGAGGGAAGTTATCCCCTACCAGGGTGGATGCCAGAGTTACCGCTCCCAGAGAAGGGAGCTGATACGCAACAGGGATGGGTCCATGCTATATGGGGACAGATAAAATAAAATCAGCATAGACTGTGGAAGGCCTAAGTATACTTACAGGACTATTTGGTGACAGCAGCTGATCAACAGCAGCAGCTATATAAAATCCTACAAGAGGGAAGTAGGATAGGTCGTAAGAGCCAGGACTGGGACAAGGAGGCCAGAGGCCCAGCCCAGACGGCATTATGGCTGTATGTGCAGGGAACACTCGATACTTAGTGAACAATGCAGAAAATCATCTGCTTTGAGGTTTATCCCAATGCTGTAAAGAGCCAGCCAAACCAATTTGACTAGTCTCAAAGGGCAGAGATGACAAAGGACTTAGTTGGTTTTATAAATGGACACACTCCCTAAAAGAGGGAGACAGAGACTCTTGGGAAGCTAAGGCCCTGTCTACACTAGCACTTATTTCAGCAAAACTCTTGTCACTCAGAGGTGTGAAAAAAAATATCCCCGAGTGACACAAGTTTCACCGACATAAGTGCTAGTGTAGACAAGGCCTAAGTCAACCTCTGCTCCCACAGGCTGGGTGGCTGAGACAAGCTAGGCCTACCTAGACCCACAGGTAAGATGTGTATAGACTGTCTCTTGCATTAAAACCCTTCTCTCTCGCAATGCTTTGTTCCTGCTGTTGATATTAATTAATACCTGGTTTTAAAAAGGCTGTTTGGTGTCACTATATTAACCTACTGGTCACAGCTCCCAAAGGGAAGACTTGCAGATAGCTGGATCCAGTCCAGCCTCCTGAGTAATACTCGGCAGAGTATTGTGGCCTGGGGAACCCATCTAATGCTATATCTACACTAAAGCCTATGTCGGCAAAATGTATGTTGCCCAGGGCTGTGAATATTCCACCCCAAGCAACATTAAGTTACACCAACATAAGCAGTCAGATGCACAGCGCTATGTCAGCAGAAGACCTTCTCCCACCAACGTAGCTTCTCCTGCTCATGGAAGTGGTTTTATTATGCCAACAGGAGAGCTCTCTCCTGTCGGCACAGAGTGTCTTCACCACTGCAGCGCTGTATGTACAGACATGGCCTAAGAGTGGGAGAATCACAGGATCCCACTCTAGGACAGGTGAAGACAAGAAGCCTGACACCTGTGAGCGTGCATGCAGAAAGGCTGAAGGGTTAAAGGTGCAGCTAGCCCTGAGCTAGCATATACCCAGATATCATACACAAGAAATCTGAACACATTCATTGAGTAAACCCTCTCCCATAAGACCGCACAATCAGGACAGTGTCAGTTTATTTATTTTGAAATGTTACTCCATCCCAAGTTTTCAATATGCTGCAAGTTTTTGTATTAATGTATAGCTGTATTGTAGGTGGTGTCAGGGTACAGATGGATGATGAAAATTTACATTGGGATAAGGCCACTTTGACTACTGCAATTACCTCCTTGTGCATCTCTCTGCTTCTAGACTCTCCAAACCATCAAAATGCTACTGTTAAAAAAAAAGAAGAAGAAAAAAAGTACATTGCCTGATGCTTGGACCACATCTAGTATATCTAGCCCTGGCTTCCTCCTGCCTTTACATCTTTTAAATTTGAGCTCCTCATCTTTACCTTCAAAACTCATCACAATTCAGCACTTCCCATTCAACTGGTTTTACTCCCCCAAAGCACACAACAAGCCACCTCCTTGGCTGCATTTCCCAGTGTCACCTCCTGGCCTTTTTCCTTGCTGTCATTCACACCCAGCTCACCATGTCTCATTTTCTTTCTCAAAACTCTCCTTAAAACAAATTCCTTCTGTGAGGCCTATAAAACCTTATTCTTCCTCTTACAGTAGAAGTAGCCAAGTTACAAACCCCATGAGGTACATGTATGTATTACTAGCCAAAGTAGCTATTACTGTAATCTTTGTCCTCTTCCTTTCACCTCCTTACTGATCACTATACCACCTCATCACATTATGTAGTAACCTGGTTCCTGATAGTGCAAGCTGATCTGTAGTGATAGAACTTTATTCTCAGGTGGAACCCCACTGACCTCAGTGGGCATCAACATGAACACAGCAGTCTGCACTAATTAGCCTGTTAGGTCCTTGGACATGAATATTATCATTTGTCTCAAAAGTGCACTGCCCACAGTGGTACTGAATAAATAAAAAGCAGCAGACTCTGATGCTTATCCTAAAGTCGAGCTGTTTTTGGTCTTAGAAAAGTAAGGACAAGAAAATTCCCCTAAGCAGTCTCTCCCCACCATAAATATTTGTTATAGCAAAGCTTGACACTATCTCAAACCACCCCATGTATCTTTCACTTCCTAATATTGTAACCTTACACCCTGATTTGGCCTATTAAAGAGATAGTCAGCTTAAATATATTTTTACAAGTTTACAAACAGATTAAAACTCGAAGAATGTTAACAATGTAATTCACTTTACACCACTAATGTCATTTACTTTTTCCATTTCTCTCAGGTGGGGCAATGAAAATAGTTTTTAGTCAATTTCACATTCAAATTCTCTTGTACTGGCCTAGCACTGCAAATTATAGAAAAAAAAAACAAAAAAACTATTGGTATCAGGTTGAATTTTTCCAAATATTAATTTAGGGGCAATTCTGACCTGCCAATATCCCTTTAACATCGATGTATATTTCGAACACGCCTCTCATCAGCAAATTTTGGTGCCAGATACTACAAGCTTAATACCCAAGGAAAACAACATTTCAGGACCACTTTATCTTAATGACTAGATGTTTCAATCAAATGAAAAGCTTCCAATTTGCTTTACCCAGCCTTCCTGTCTGTCTTTGAATCCTGACCCAGATCCAGCTCAGCATAAATCCAGTAGTCATCAGCTGTTTGTGGGGCCCACTGTTTACAGCAACAAGCTCAGCCTGTAGCTATGCTTGTCCTTTGGCACATGAAAGATAGAAAAAGTTAGTCTATCCTGGGGATCCTTCATCAAATTCCATTCACACACACACACTGCAAAACAAGGATACTTTTTTATATACAGCCCAATTCAAAAGTTATCCTACAACTGGAGATTAAAAAGGTTAAAATGTTTACAATTGGTAAATGAATCAGGGTTGAGAATTATAGTCAGCCAGTACCTAGGATTTGCTACAGTCAGTGCTGCAAAATGCAAAACACACAATTCGAGGCTGATGGGCTAGTGACAGTTTCAAAGTCTGATTTCACATAAAGCTTAAATCATCAAAACCATAAATGAGCGCTCACTCCTGAAATTTTAAGTTATAAGAAACATTAAGGTCTAATTAATAAGTTGTAAATACTCTGTCAGCAATCAGAATCATACCCCAATTGAGGTGGGTAAAAAGAGCTCAGGGCTATTCAGAGTGACATGATTTTAAGGTTCTCAGGAAAAGCCATGGCGATATAACTTCGGTAGAACAGCAAACTTTTCCCCGATAGCCAAGACGAGTGTTCCTCTGCAGTTACAGAAAGAAGTCACCGCACGAGAAGAGTGAACTAAGCCCCCTCCAATCCTGCATGGCGTTACAGACGGCATGACCGGGCAGCAGTGTCCCGGGGAGGGTGTCACACTGATCTCTACAGGGCAATCTGCCTTCTCGTGCCTCATGCACCCCGGCACGCGGTGTCTTGTGTCTCCCTACGGCAGCGGCGCAGAGAAAAGGTCTTTCCGGCGTTGAAACAAGCTGCGGCCCGTATCCCGGAGCCGGGCACACATCACCCCGCGGTCAGCGCTCCGCGGGCGCTCGCGCTGCAGGAGCGGGGCTAGCCCCGGGTATAGAAAAGGAGTCCCTGGGCAGAGGCTACGGGGCCGCAGGGACATGAGTGACTGCGGGGGACCGGACCGGCCGGTCCCACAGAGGCTGCGCACTAAGAACGGGCAGAGGCAGGGGCCTGGCTCGCGCAGGGGCTGCTCCCAGCCGCCCGGGGGCAGGTCGGCGGCCCCGGCCCACGGTCTCCTAACGCCCTGCGGCGCCCCGGCCACGCTCCCAGCGCAGCGCGACCGAGCGCCTCGGAGAGGCCGCGGGACGCAGACGCCCCCGGGCGGGGGGGGCGGAGGGACCGCGCGGGTCCCGCGGTGCGAGTCCGGGCTGCGCATGGCCACGCGGGGGTAGCTCGCGCCCGGGGGGCCTCAGGGCCCAGCGGAGCAGCCTCTTACCGTGAGGCGGCGGCTCCGGAGCCGGCCCCGGCAGCGCGTCCCGCGGGGGACATGGCAGCGGTGCGGGAGCGGGTCGGTACCAGGCACGCTCGGCTCGGAGTCGGAGAGGGACGGGACGGACCCACAGGCAGGCAGGGCAACGCGCGCGACCCGGAAACGAAACTCGCGTGCGGCAGGAAGTGACGTCAGGCTGGCGACGAGTGGGGGGCTAGGAGCGGGCCCTGGGCGCGCCTCACGCGGGCGGGGGCCTGCCCGGGGCGGGGCTGCTCGGCTGTGTCGTGGCGGCCTGCCCCGGCCGGGCCTGGGAGCGCGGGGCAGCCGCTTGGTGCGGTAGGCAGCCGGCCCTGCCCGCGGTGGGGCCCCGCCTGCGGGTGTCAGCCGTGCTCGGCCCCTCGCCAGTCACGTCAGCCCGCCGGCGAACTGAGCCTCTGGCGCGGCCGGGCCGGGGCCGGGGCCGGGGCCGGGGCCGGAGTGAAAAGCGGCTGAGCAGCGCGGGGGGAAGCCTCTGTTCCTCGGCCGGGGTGACTCCCGTTTTGTAAAAGGCTCCAGAGGCGATGCCGGTGACTGCGGGAATCAGAAGGAAAGGGATAGATAATAAGAGAGAAAATATCGTATTGCCTCTTTATAAATCCTTGGTATGCCCACATCTTGAATACGGTGTGCAGATCTGGTCGCCCCATCTCAAAAAAGATATATTGGAATTGGAAAGGATACAGAAAAGGGCAACTAAAATGATTTGTGATATGGAAAAGCTTCCATCTGAGAAGAGATTAATAAAACAGACTTTTTAGTTTGGAAAAGAGACGACTAAGGGGGGATATGATAGAGATCTATAAAATCATGACGTGGAGAAAGTGAATAAGGAAGTGTTATTTACTTCTCATAACACAAAAATTAGGTGTCACCAAATGAAATTAATAGGCAGCATGTTTAAAACGAACAAAAGAACGTATTTCTTCACACAGTGCACAACCTGTGAAACGCTTTGCCAGAGGATGTTGTAAAGGCCAAGACTATAACAGGGTTCAGAAAAGTACTAGATAAGTTCATGGAGGCTAGGTTCATTAATGGCTATTAGCCAAGGTAGGCAGAGATTGCTGTTTGGTGGAAGCTGGGAATGGCCGATGGGATGGATCGCTTGATGATGATCTGTTCTGTTCATTCCCTTCGAAGCACCTAGCATTGGCCACTGTCAGAAGACATGATACTGGGCTATATGGACCATTGATCTGACCCAGTATGGCCGTTCTTATGTTCTTAACATCCTGTTTATAGCTGAGCACCCAAAAGCGCCCTAAGCATGTCATAGAAACAAGTCAAGATGTGAGCTACCCTTGGAAGGTGCAGTGCAAGGCCCTGATCCTGCAATGAGCTCAGCATGGACACGGGCTCTGCCTGGGCAGATCTCATTATAGGATTGGGGCCCAAATTCAGACAAGCTAGAGTAATAACAAGGAGTTTGCAGTGGTGTTGTCTCTATGCTTGTCCCAGGATATGAGAGAGACAAGGTGAGTGAATATCTGTCATTGGACCAGCTTCTATTGATAGAAGGGACAAACCTTCAAACCACATCGAACAACACTGACCTAAGGAAGAGCTCTGTGTAGCTTGTAAGTGTGCCCCTTCCACCAACAGACCTTGGTCCGAAAACAAGATATTACTTCACACACCTTGTCTCTAAAAAAAAAAAAAAAAAAAAAAGGGATAGAGGGAGAGAAGGGAAAAGCAGTAGGAAAATGTTTCAATAAGATCATATCGGTACTATGTGATATTTGACTTGTTTGTTTTTTAAACTTGTACTCTCAAGCCCAAGTGAATATTGGGAGGGACGCAAAAGAAAGGGAGAGAGGTGGCTTGGCAGTTAGGTTTGGAATTACATGTGTAATGAGCAGAATATAAGAATGTCTAGGGGAAGAGAAGGAGGAAATTAGATGAAAATGAGAAATTCTCCATTTATTTTTTCATATTCCTCCTGAATGCATTGTTATATTTTCAACTTTTGATTATCATCCAAAAACGTTCTGCATATAATTAAACTTTGTAAATAATTTTCTCTGCTCGATAAGCAAAACATATCTCAGAAATGTTGTGAGGCCTAATTCCTTGCTGTTTGTAAAGCGCTTTGAGAACTGTGGATGGAAAGCACCATAGACATGTAGAGTATTTATTTACTTTTCATGAAGTCTGGCATGCAGTTAGACTTTGTTAGAAATTAGGGGACATACTTAATAGCCTTAATACTTGTGTTTTTTATTTCACCTTACAATAATCACTGTGTTTATATTACTTTCAGGAATCCCTCTAACTTCATAATACCTGTACATTTCCTTTGACTTGACTATGTAACCTAGTAGCTGATATCTTGAGCATTCTAGATTTTGCAGAATGTTCAACTTTTAAGAAGATTCAGGTTGCCTGTTCTACTGAATGAGTATCCATACATCCTAAGGGAAGGTGCACTGAGCTGGGAACTATACAGACTGTTATTTGTATTTCTTTGCACTTCATAGCCCAGATTACAGAGCAGGACCACATGCCTCAGCCCTAGAAGGTAGCTGAGAGTTAGCTACCTTATTTTACAAATCACCAGAGAGGTTGTGGTTGGGAATAAAACCGAGGTGTGTAATACGATAGACCCTATTTTTATATACTGATCTACACTGCCCTTCAGACTAAGGCCTTGTCTACACTACAGAGTTTTGTCAATGCAAGTTATGTTGATGTACAACCCCTCTTGTAATTAAACTGCTGCTGCATGTTCACCCTATGCTCCTTGTGTCAGTGGAGCGCATTCACAATAGCAGCTCTTGCATTGACACAGAGAGCAGTGCACTGTGGGTAACTATCCCACTGTGCAACTGGCCGCAGGGTGCTTTGGGAAGAGTTTGCAATGCCTCATGGGGCAGGTACAGCATCAAATGATGAAGGTTTCTCAAACCCATCATTCCATGGGGATCCTAGTAGATTGCCAGCTGCTTTTCAATTGCCCTGATAACCTGCAACCCAGCCATTTCTGTCAGAATGCATGGACCCTGCACGGCTGATCAGTATTGTGCTTGCATTATGAACACAAGGCTATCAGAGGAGCCCAATGAGGGACTATTTGGCTGAGTGATACCTTGAAGGAGCATGTTAACACTGAGCTAAAACAATGTGTGTTGCTGTAGTATGCTGAGCCTGGCATTGTTTGTTTGCACCGTGCTATGAACCTTGTAATGATTGCTGTGTGACCAAACTGACATTGCTGAACTCTAACACAAGAAGCCCACATAAGGGGGGGAGGAATGTCTGACAGGGTATGTGTTTGTGTGTGTGTCTTTAGTTCAAACAGCAGTCAGAAGCAACCAATCCTGAGGCAGAAGCGGTGCACAGACAGCTGGTGTCCCCCTAACCTCTCACCCCAACTCAGCAGAGACTGGTACACCAGCAGTGGGAGGGGAACATCCCGACATCAGCCTCCGCCTCCCTCCCTGGCTCTGCACAGCACACCAGGAGTCTCTTTCCTCCTGCCTGCCTGCTGCTGTGGTCCTAGTGCTGGGGAGAGCAGGATTCCGTGTTAATGTTTTGATTTTGTGATTCCTTCCAAGTTCTCCCACAGCCTCTTCTCCCCACAGATCCAGTAGATCATAGAATCATGGGAGATTAGGGTTGGAAGGGATCTCAGGAGGTCTTCTAGTCCAATCCCCTGCTCAAAGCAGGACCAACCTCAGCTAAATCATCCCAGCCAGGGCTTTGTGAAGCCAGACCTTAGAAGTCTCCAAGGATGGAGATTCCACCACCTCCCTAGGTAACCCATTGCAGTGATTCACCACCTTCCTCATGAAAAAGTTTTTCCTAATATCCAAACTAGACCTCCCCCACTGCAACTTGAGACCATTGCTCCTAGTTCTGTCATCTGCCACCCTGAGAACAGCCTAGCTCCATCCTCTTTGGAACCCACCTTCAGGTAGATGAAGACTGCTATCAAATCCCCCCTCACTCTTTTCTTCTGCAAACTAAATAAGCCCCGTTCCCTCAGCCTCTCCTCATAAGTCCTGTGCTCCAGCCCCCTAATCATTTTCATTGCCCTCCACTGGACTCTCCAATTTGTCCATATCCTTCTTGTAGTGGGGGCCCAAAATTGGACACAGTACTCCAAATTGTAAGACAGTAAAGAGTGAAAAGCTGGACAAATGGTCAGGCCTAAATTACAGAGAATGGGATCAAGGGAAGGGCAAACCTTGTTTCTGTTAATTGGTGTGAATTTTAGTTAGAGTCTGTTATCTCTCTTCTCCTCCCTGCCTGGCCATCTGTGCAGGGGATGAGTCTATCGCTATTTCTGTGCAAGGCCTTTTGGTGGGAAGAAAGCATTATCTTCCTTCTCCCCCTGGCATGCCTTTACTTCAAAGAACGTTAGTGTAAAATGTACAGGTTTTGAGGTGATGTGCCTGACCTCTGTATGGTAATCATGTAAACAACAAACGGGCGGGTATAATTATATTCATTATGTAGTTGTTAATATTCATTTTATAGGTGTCAGTGTAACCAGATAAGGGTCTATGGGGAGTTGCTGGAAATGTACACAGTTACATATTGTTATGGATAAAAGAATTGTAAAGAAACCCCCTCGTTGCTCACTCGCGGTGTCGAGGTGGAACGAGCAGGCAATAAAGGGTTCTGTCTCCCCAATTCACCCCCAGGACAACCTGTTTGATTATTTCTAACATCTGGCGTCATGAACAGGATCCCAGGGTAGAGAAGTGCCTGATCACCACTCCTCGTCATGGATATGAGTATATTGGATGGGCCCTTTACGTTAACCACGGTTAGGAAATATATTAATAAGTTGGTGGAAAATGGTGGGGGACCATATGCAGGGGCCTCCAGGGGATGTCAGGACTGGCCAGCCATCCAGGGGTGGGTGGAAGCCTCCCTCACGTCCAGGTCTTCCCAGGATAAAAGAAAGGCTATTTTGCTGCAAGCCCTTTGTGAAGGTTTGTCCGGGTTATGGGAGGAAAATGCGAATCTTAGGAGCAAGGTTGAAACCTTGCAACAAATCACGGAGGATCAGCGCACAATTAATCATCATAGTGTACTTGCAGTTAGAATGGCTGAGAGCCACATGGAAGAGTTTAACTGCCTTAAATCAGAGAACCTGGCCCTGAAGGGTCAAGTGGATGCCTTAAAGCAAACTTCTGTTACCCCGTCCCCTGTCTATCCTCCCCTTCCATCTGGTCCCTTTGCCCCACCCAGCCTATGAGGATAAACTCAGTCCCAATGACCCTAACCCCGTTCGTCCTATTGTGACTCGGACAGTTGTCCGTGTTCCCAATGCCCCTTCTGACGTGGATCTTATCCATCGGTCTGGTATCCAAATTCCTGCTGGTCCCCACCAGGAAGGAGAAGAGGGCCCCACTGTCCGTCATGAAGTTACACTCACCTCCTTGACGGACAGTGACCGTGAAAGTTTCTATAGAGAACTGGCTCCCCCGCCATGGGAGTGGAATATATTTTTGCAATGGTTAGCACGGGTAGAGAGTCAGCTGATCCGTTATACTGGGCAAGATTTAGAGCTAGCCTGGGAAACCCTTTTAGGCCCCTGGCAGCAGCTGTGGGTTTCCAGGGCAAGAATTATCAAAATATCATCCTGGATATGGCTAGAATTGTATTTGGGGTGTACTCACAAGCGGCAGGTCTGGTGAAACTCGCCCCACTCCCCGGAGGGTATTCGCAAGCTGCTCTACAGCGTATTCAAGCACGGATCCGTGCCTGTGAGGATCCTCTCGCAGAGGGGAGGCGAATGCCTCCTGGTGTGGTTTTCAATACTTCTTTACTGGACTCTTGGCTTCAGTGCCCAAGTCACTGGTTCGCGACTGGCTTGAGCTACAGGCAGGACCCTTTTGTGCTGACAGCCGAGTTTTGCTGGTGGAAAAGGCTTCCCCCGATATGCACCAGCACAATAATGCTCAAAACACCCCCATTGAGTCTGATGGACCCTCCGGCAAGGGCACTGCTGCTCAAATCCGTCGGCTGGAGGAGCGCCTTGATGCCCTCCTTAGGGATCACGGGCCAAAGCCCCAGGGGTCTGGCCCTTCTACTTCGACACTCTAGCCAGTCTGGCCCTTCGACCTCCCTGCACCCCAAGGCTGGACCTGCATTAAACACAGGAGACTGGCCGTGCTCGGGATGCCAAGCTGATAATTTTCCCCGCAGGGGTGTGTGCTGTAAATGCGGACAGGTCCGGCTCCCAGGGGTGGCTGCTATTGACTAGGGAAGCCCTCAGGCAGGTCCATGAAGCTGGTCCCTGTCCATGGATCAGTTCAGCCACCCGGTAATCCGGGGGCGGGTGAACGGTGGGCCTGAGGGGGAATACCTTTTGGATTCTGGATCAAGTTTAAATTTGGTAAATGGCCCTGCCTCAAAACGGGGACAGCCAATCTCATTTGGGGGAGCTACGGGAGGTCAAAATCGGGAGTGGAACAAACTGGAGTATTCCACCCTGCCCAGGGAGAACCCTTTGATGCCGCCCCGTGGGTCATTGGACCCAATATCCAACTAAACATAATAGGGGTGCCAAGTTTAAACCATGTGATTATTGATTTGTGTAATTGCCAGCTGTGGTCTATTCCTAATGGACAGGGCCAAGTAATCCCCATGGGTCTGGTAAGCAGTGTAGCAAAAGGACCTAAGCAAGGGGTTTTTCCCTCTGGCTGGGAGGATTTAACTGCATGGGCAGCTGGCAGTCTGGATGCAGGGCAGCTTCAAACATCAGTGAGCATAGAAGCAGGATCACCTCCGGCAGTCAAGCAGTATCCCATTCCCTGAGCAGCAATCCCAGCCCTCTCTATTACAATAAAATCCTGGAACAGCGGGGACTCATTGAGCCCGTAGCCTCCTGTTCCAATGTCCCGGTATGGCCCGTACATAAGCCGGATGGGTCCTGGAGATTAACCATTGACTATCGGGAATTAAATCGGGTTACCCCCCTCCTTACCCCACTGGTAGCCTGCCTCCCTGAAGTGATTGCCCGGATCCAACCAGGGGCCTGGTGGTTTTCTGTACTAGATGTCTCGAATGGATTTTGGTCCATTCCCCTTGCCCAGGGTAGTCGTTGGAAAACTGCCTTTACCTGGCAGGGGCTCAATTCCAGTGGTGCGTCGTACCCCAGGGTTACTGGAATGCTCCCACCCTGTTTCACCGGGAGCTCAAGCGAGTTGTGGAGGCACTAGGACCTGTGAGAAGCAGTGTATTCAGTACGTAGATGATATTCTCATTCGGGGGGAGGGAGCGGGAAGAAGTTGCCTCAGCTACTTGGGAAATTGTTCAGGGTCTGGAGAAGGCAGGATTAAAACTAAATGGAAGGAAAGCTCAACTGGTTCAGACTTCAGTAACTATTGAACCAGGCAGGCGGTCCATTGACTCAAATCAATGGCAGCGATTGCCCAACTGCCCGGATCCACAGATGCAAAGGCTCTAGCCTCATTCATTGGGCTAACTGGGTTCTGCCGAGAATTCATCCCTCGCTGCAGTACCTTGCTGCGACCCTTACGAGCTGTGCTCCGAGCCCCAGACTGGGAGTGGACCCCTGAGTGCGAAAAAGCCTTCACGGCATTAAAACAGCACATTGCCTCTGCCCCCAGCTTGGCCAGCCCTGACCTCGAAAAATCTTTTATTCTGTACCCAGAAGTTTTGGGGGAAGTAATTGGGGTGGTGGCATGTCAGCAGTCAGGATCTAATCTGCGACCGGTGGCGTTTGCCTCTCGCTGCTCGTTGGCTGTGGAAAGCAAGTATGGTCCCTGTGAAAGAATGGTGTGAGCCTGCTACCGGGCTCTTCAAAAACTAAAATATGTAATCGGGGGAGGAAAAGTCATCCTGCGAACCTTTCACACTCCAGGGCAATTAATACGCTCTTGTGACCTACTAAGGCGGGGTGTAACTGGCACCCAGATTGGTCGGTGGGCTGTTGCTCTGGAAAACAGTCAAATTAAGCAGCAGCACTTAAAAAATCCAGAACATCAGGTTGCAGGATTATTGATCAGGGGAGTATCCCACATCTGTAAAATTCCAGAAACCCCAGAGGTTACCAGCTGGTTCCAAGCCCTGTACCCTGATCAGGTTAAAAGTGGGGATGAGCTCTGGTTCATTCATGGACCTCAGCCCTGCTGGAAAGCGTGTTACTGGAATAGGTATAGTCAGCCCTCGGCAAAGCTGGTTCGTATACCCTACAGGGCAGGAGTGTGCAGTGGGATGAGTTAAACGCTCTATAGGTCCTGCTCCATTTATGGGAGGATTTTCCTTTTGCAGGGCAGAGAGTGGCTGTTCCAGATAGTGACTATGTGTTTCGGGGAGCTACCCAATTGTTGGGGTGGTGGGCTTCCCATGACTGGCAGGATACTTCGGGAAGCCCCATATGTCACCATTACCTGTGGAGGGCAATCCAGGATAAAGCCCGTGGTCCAGGTCTAATGGTTAAGGTGAAAGCTCACCACAGGACTGGATTTGGAGCACTGGGAAATGCACAAGCAGATGCAGCTGCCAAAGCAGCAGAACAACCACGCCCGGTCCAGTACCCAGTGCCCGCTACGGATCCTTTAGTGGCAGCCGTTTGTACCCAAAAACAAATGGAGTGGGGCTGCTGCCTTTGAACGGGAGCAACGGGACTGGGAGAGCCCAACCCCCCTAGGTTTACGACAGGAAAAGAGTCTGTGGGTTAAAAAAAACAAGCAGGGCCTCCTCATTCCCTACATACCCTCCTGGTGGAGGGGTACCCTGCTGCGGTGGGTACACGGCTCTGAGGTGGGTGGGCACCCAAGGGAAGAGGAAATGAAGGGTACAGTGGGAAGTCTGGGTTGGTGGCCCGCATGGCAAGGGGATGTTAAGCAGTGGGTGAAGAGATGCCTGGAATGTGCCCAGCCTCAGCCTGCTCCGGCAGGCCACAAGGGAAAGCTTATGGAACAGCCTTTAACCGACCCCTGGGCAAGATACAAATAGATTATGTGGGCCCCTCCCCCGAACTAAGGCTGGGTATCGCTTCATGCTGGTTATAGTGGACGCATTTAGCAAGTGGGTGGAGGCATTCCTGACCCGGGATCAGACCGCCTAAACTACCGCCACACTGCTTGCTACCCAGGTCTTTACACGCTGGGGGGTTCCGCGAGTAATGGACTCAGATTGAAGGCCATCCTGCCATAGCTCCCTGTTGTGCCACCTCTGTAAACTACTCCACGTCTCCTACCACCCCCCGCTGGGCTGGTGCAACACATGAATCGCACCATCAAGGAGGAGCTACGAAAAAGTGCCAATCTGGGAGGCACCAACTGGGCCGAGCTCCTACCCTTTATTCTAATGCGAATTTGTGCCCCGCCTGCCAAGGCCACGGGTCTTAGTCCCCATGAGTTACTAGCAGGAAGGCCAATGGTCGGTGGGAAAATCTGCTTACCCCTCCACCAATGGAGCAGGTTGTAGAAGCTGATATGGAGGCTTGGATCCTCCAACTCCAGGAACGAATCCGAGTGCTGCTAATGGAGGCGCCCGCTCAGAAGGCAAGGCAAAAGCTGAAACCAAGGCTTGATATGACCCCCCCACCACCCCCTGGATCGAATTCAGACAGGAATGTTAATCATGTACCGGGCCCATGGCCCCCTCCCTCCCCACTGCCTCGATGGGAGGGCCCCTATTTGGTCGCTGACATGATCCGGCCATCTCTGGTCTGCTTATCCCATGAGGGCCAGCTGTGGTGGGCTCACATGTCTGAGGTGAAGCCTTACAGTTCTTCAGCCAAAGGCCAAAAGCAATGAAGTGATTTTGTTTTTCAGAACTGTGGATGTTCCTGTGGATACTCCCCCCGGCCACTTGGGTGGGGTATGACCCACCTCGCTAACCACCCCTCGATCCAGTTGACCTCAGAGAGCAGCAGGAACCAAAGCAGCAGCCAAAACCAGAACCAGAGCTGGAACCAAGGCCAGAGCGAAAGCAGGAACCAAAATACTACACCCCAGAGAAAGTCCGCCAGTGGCTTGGTACCAGAGGCGATCCATTCCCTGGTGGCAGGGAGGAACCTGTGGAACTACAGGCTGCGGCGTGGGATATTATCTGAGATTTATTCCCTATTCCCAGGGCTGTACATTTGGGAAGGCAGGGGGGTGTTCGCCCTTACCCGAACGGCCCGACCCTGAACCCAGGTTCCCGGAGCAGCAAAGTACCCCAGGCTCAGGGTTATCTGATAATGTCCTCTGCCAATCTGCATTCCCCTCTTCCTCTCGCAACCCACCATTTCCAGACCCAAAAATCCTCAAAAAATGGTGCCAAACCTATCTGTGGAGCAGGTGTGGCCTAACTAGTCAAATCACTGAATGGTTTAATAATGGCTCCTTAAAATGCATAATGTTTCTCATTCTACTTTAGCAAGCAAAGGAGCAAAATGGACAGTTCAAGTGGGGGGGCCAAATATTCACCCAGAGCATTTACCACAGACAGTCCAAGACCTCATTTATGCTGGAGAATGTGCCTTTCCCCCCGCTTTAACCAAACAAACAAATGACTCAATGGTCTGGGGTACTTGGGCATCTGACAGGAGTGTCACCCCCTTTGGATTCCATTAAACTCTTCGGGCAGGTACCAGCCTTTAATTCGATCTGTCATACTACCCACTCCCAGACTGAAAGAAGATGCACCATGATTGGCCCCCTCCCTCCCCCTGCCTCTCCCCCTCCTTCCAAAGTATCAATTACCAAACCGTCTCCCTGGTGGCCTACCCCACTCCAAACACCTATAGTCCTTAATACATCGGGACTGCAAATATCTATTACCTTGTTCCCCACTGATTGGTTTCTGAGTAACACCTTTGCTAATTGTTCCCAATTTACTGAAGTAGGAGAAAAAAATGCTGCTGTGGGCAATTACAAACACAGCAGGGGTTAATCTTCGAAAAGGACGGGATGTTGTTAGTTATTTGTGGGAAGGGTGGAACCCTTTACAAGAATCTGACTCAGCAGCTCAAGTCCAATGCCTGGAACATGCCCTGGGGCTGCTAGACAGAGGGAGGATATTGCAGGGATCTGCACTAAGCTCCACCAACCACCTGCTGGGAACGGTTATTTTAACCCTTGGAAACCTCACCAAAAGCTTTATACAGATTTGGTAAAAAGTGTCAAAACTATTTTATGGGAAGACGCTTGTGACCAGGTCCAGCAAACTCTAACGGATCATTTTGTAAACCTCTTACAAAAGTGCCTGTCTCGGAGTATGGCCTTCTGGACTAGAGGGTACCAATGTAGCAAAACAATTAAAAAACTATTGGCCTTTCAGAGCCACCTGGCGAATAACCCGTAGGGATTGTACTCTAGCTCAGTGCACTCTCAATAGCAAAGGAGCAGCTAGAGGGAGTTGGACCTCTGCCACCCTACTGCAAGCAGGTTTCGGAGGTGAGTTCAAATGGGGATGGTCCCGAGAGCCGGTGTGGCAGGTGCAAGTTGGAACCAACGACACACAGTCTCTGGTTGGGCCAGAGGTATACTATCCACGGATGGGACTAATTTGGGCAGGACAAGGTAACACTTGGGAGGGATGGTCACAAGAACCACCACCATTATGATGTATAGAACCGGTATCCCCTCAGCACTAGGTGGAACAGGGAAATAAAATCTGCTGGGAGGGATCAGCCGTGCTCAATGGTCAGGGGCTAAAGGATGGAAGGTGTGTGGAACGGGTGGGGTTTGGACCAGGAAACTTTTCCCTGCAACTAGGAAACTCCAGCTATCAAATTCGCATGCCAGCCATAAAACAGGTTAATATGACAGGACACCCATCAATTCCAATGAACTGGACTGAGGCTGTACCCGAGCCCTCCTGATCAACTGGGACCGCCTGACACAGCTTTTAAAACAACTCCACATCAAGCAACGCAGAACGCAGGTTTTGGAAGCCCAGGCGCTCTGAGGAACCAATGCGTTCCAACTAGCCATCGAACTGCCTGCTGACTGTGCTTGGACTGATGTAGCCTGTGCCCTTCGAACAGGCTTAACTGACTCTCATTCGCTCCTCGGTCGTATCACTCATGTTGTAGGAATATTAATCATATTAGTTGTTTTTTTAATTATGTTTATGGGAGGTTTAAAATTTTGCACCATCCTCGCCTCTCCCCGAAGGCCATACCTGTAATTTTAGGAATACTGTCCAGTCAGTAACCTGCCTCCCTCGTCTCCCCGTAGCATGACCGGTGGATCAAGGCATTGGGCCATTTAGAGCCAGGGCCTCCTGGATCAGTGCCCCACCGCCAGTGTGTGGGAAGGATGGACACCTGGGCCTTTCTTTAAAAGAGAGTGGGGGCGTGTAGGAGAGTAAAGAGTTAAAAGCTGGACAAGTGGTCAGACCTAAATTACAGGGAATGGGATCAAGGGAAGGGCAAACCTTGTTTCTGTGAATTGGTGTGAATTTTAGCTAGACTCTGTTATCTCTCTTCTTCTCCTCCCTGCCCGGCCATCTGCGCAGGGGATGAGTCTATCGCCATTTCTGTGCAAGGCCTTTTGGTGGGAAGAAAGTTTTATCTTCCTTCTCCCCCCGGCATGCCTTTACTTCAAAGAACGTTAGTGTAAAATGTATCAGTTTTGAGGTGATGTGCCTGCCCTCTGTATGGTAATCCTGTAAACAACAAACAGGGGCGGTATAATTATATTCTTATGTAGTTGTTAATATTCATTTTATAGGTGTCTATGTAACCAAATAAGGGTCTATGGGGAGTTGCTGGACATGTATTCACTTACAATAAAGGGTTCTGTCTCCCCAGTCCACACCCGGGACAGCCAGCTTCCTTATTTCTAACACAAATGTGGCCTCCTCAGTGCCGAATAGAGGGGAATAATCACTTCCCTTCATCTGCTGGCAATGTTCCTACTAATGCAGCCCAGTATGCTGTTAGCCTTCTTGGCAATAAGGGCACACGGCTGACTCATATGCAGCTTCTTGTCCACTGTAACCCGCAGCTCCTTCTCTGCAGAGCTGCTGCCTAGCCCGTCGGTCCCCAGTCTGTAGCAGTGCATGGGATTCTTCCCTCCTAAGTGCAGGACTCTGCACTTGTCCTTGATTCACCCCCACCCTCCGTAGTCCAGGCAGGCGTGCGTTTGCTGCCAGGATCCGGCATGCTCATCTGGGCAGTAGCCATGTGAGATCTCCAAGCTGAGCAATTTCAAAATTTCCTGGGGCTTTGAAAGTGGAAGAGCGCATACCTGTACAGCTGGATGCAGGGTAGCAGAGCTCAAAACGGTCAGCAGGTCATGATGGGCATTGTGGGATACCTGTTGGAGGCCAGTTACGGTGATGTAATGAATTCTGTGTCTACACTGATGCCACAAAAAGCTCTACGCCTCTCATCCAGGTGGTTTTATTTTGTCAGCAAAGCAGGCGAGTTTTGTCAGCGGTCGGAGCATTGTAATATATACATCTCCGCTGTTTTGTTGACAAAAGCTGACTTTTGTTGACAAAACTCTATACTGTAGACTGGGCCTTAATGTGCCAAAATGATACGTTTTGGTTATCCTATTGCTAACCACTAGACCACACTTCCTTCCCAGAGCCAGGGATGGACCTGCGGTTTCTAACTGCCAATATTTGGTCTAGCAGATAGGTGTGTCGATTAATCTCGGTATGCATCAAGACTCCCTCTAGAGCAGAGGTTCCCAAACTGGGGTGTGTGAGACATCTCTACGGGGTATGCAGGAGAAATTGTATAATGGTGGATGTTATTTATTAATTATTTTATTTATTGCATTTTCATAATAGGCTGCTCAGAGAAAGTTTTAAAACTATGGGAATTTGTTACATAAAATAAGGTCGATAATTTACTTCAAGATATACCGATGAGAACACAGATAACAGAGATGCCAATGTACAGAGCCCTCAGCTGCAGTCAGTGTATGGTGACGGTTCAGTTGCTCAGCAACTGTCCAGTCTAACTGAGCTCAGAACTTAGTTAGGGTTTTTTTCTCAGTTGTATATATCGCACTCTAACTATATGTAACAGTGAAATATGGACAAATGGCTAAAGACAGGTGGTGTTAAGAAGAACACACAAAGTCTCGGGTAAGAGTACATGGGCAGCTGGTAGATCTGGAAGGGGGTAAGCAATAAGAAAAGCTTGGGAACCTCTGCTCTAGAGGCTGCTCCACAGACAACGTAGAAATGTTTCTGTGGCTCAACTACTACAGATCTGTGCTAGGAATCTGAAGTTGCTGGGTCCTGGTGTCCTGTGGCAGGGGTCTTTATGATTGCATAGGAGAGGATTTGGTTTCTTTCGTTTTTTTTAAATGATATAATTCACACAATCAGAAAATATTTTTTAAAATGGGTTATAGTTAAACATTATAGTCTGTCAGTTATGGTTTTAGAGAGGAAGTTGGGTGAGATAATAGCTTTTATCGGACCAGCTTCTGTTGGTGAGAGAGACAAGCTTTCAAGTTTATGCAGAGCTCTTCGGGTGCGGGAAATGTACTCAGTATCACAGCTGAATACAACGTGGAACAGGTTGTTTAGCATAAGTAGTTAATTAATACATATTTCAAGGGACCAGTTAACGTGAAGTGGCCTGTTAACACCTCTCCAGTCATGGGTGGGGGTGGGGAACTGCATATGTGTGTGTGTGTGGAGGGAGATGGATTAGTTAGTTATAGATATTTGTAATAAGCCATAAATCCAGTATCTCTTCAGTCCATGATTTTTAGTGTCTAGCAAAGTTATGAATTTAAGTTCCTGGGCTCGCCTTTTGAAGGTGTTGTGCAGGTTTCCTTTGAGGATGAGGACTGAAAGGTCAGATATAGAGTGATCGCTTTGTGAAAAGTGTTCACCCACAGGTAATATGGTGTTTTATCATTTTTCTGTGTGAGTTAATTTAAGAGCATGATGATTGTCTTGTTTCACCCACATAGTTGTTATTGTGGCATTTAATGCACTGGATGACAGGCATACCACATGTTGTGATAGGCATGTGTAGGACCCATGAATCTGGAAAGTTGTGTTGTGGGGGTGGGATTGATCATTGTAGCCGTGGAGATATGTCTACAGGTTTGCATCTGTTGTCCTGGCAGGGTCTAGTGCTGCTTTGAGTTGGTGTGTTGTGGTCTATGGGGAGCTTGCATCTGATGATGACCTTGGAGAGGTTGGAGGGGTTGTTTGAAGGCCAGACAAGGGGGTTTGGGAAAGATTTCTTTCAGGATATGGTCCCCAACGAGTATGGGTTGTAATTGTTTGATGATATTCTGTATGGGTTCCAGTTTGGGGTGATAGGTTACAACTAGGGGTTTGTGGTCAGAGGGGGTTTTAATTCTGTAGTGAAGCAAGTTCCCTCGGAGTATTTGAATGACTCATTCCATGATATGATTTACTTCTCTGGTGGAGTGTCCTTGTTTGGTGAAGGCAGCTCTAAGTGTGTTAAGGTATATATGCCGGACTTTTTCCTCAGAGCATATTCTGTGGTATCTGAGTGCCTGGGTGTAGATAATAGATTTCCTGGTGTGTTTAAGTTGGTTACTGGATAAGGTAGGCATGGTAATCCAGGGGTTTCTTGTATATACTTTTCTGTAAGATTCTATTGTTGAAACTGATCATGATGTCCAGGAAGTTGATGCTGGTGTGGAAGTGTTCTAGAGAGAGTTTGATGGCTGGTTTGGTGGTGGTTAAAGTTGTGGTGGAAATCTGCAAAGGAGTTTAGGTCATCTGTCCAGAGAATGAAAATATCATGAATGTATCTCAGGTATATCATTGATTTTGTGGTGCATTTGTTCAGAAATTCTTTTTCAAGGTGGTCTATAAAGAGGTTGGAATATTGGGGAGCGATCCTAGCACCCATGCCTGATCCCATGGTTTGGACGTGTTTGTTGTTGAGTGTAAAATTGTTATGGGTGAGGATGAAATGGACAAGGTGTTTGGGGTGGATATCTGAGTATTGTTTATGATCTTGCAAATATTTGAGGCAGGCAATGATGCCATCATTGTGAAGGATGTTGATGTATAAGGAGGAGACATCCATGGATGCAAGGATAGTGTTCTGAGGGAGGTTGTTAATGTTGTGGAGTTTCTGGAGGAAGTGTAGCACATAAAGTTAGTCTTCCTTTATTATATTCACAGCCTTGCCCTCGTTATGTTCTGACTTTATTGTATTCAGCAGTAATGCAAGGAACCTACAGGCCTTTATCCTGTAAGACATTAGCTTCAGCAGTTAGCATAAGGCTTGAGGCAGATGAGCTTTTGGCACAAATAAATGGCCCATCGGAAAACCCCATGTATTGGGGAGCTGAAAATAGAGTGTTTAAGGGGAATTTCCAACCACAGGAACAAGAGTGTCATGGCAACGAATTGTTGTACATGATAATAACAATAACATAAGTTAAAACCGCAGATACCTAATCACAAGAGTGCTATGGCAACAAATTGATGATCTAATAATAAGCTGAGATCACTGATATACAAACCCTATGGGAGAAGAACACCCTAACATTAGTAGGGTGAGGAAATACAAATAAAAAAGAAGGGAGAAACCACTACTGAATATAGATAAGACATAGAGTCAGTGTAACATATTATAAAAGTTGCATCCCAGCCTGTGGGCAGAAGGAGAGAGAGAGATGTAGCCCTCAGAAGGTGCCATAATGATGGCCACTAGTGATGACGGGGAAGGTGATGGTGATGAAGAAGATGATGGCTAACATGTCAGGTTGTTCTGCAAGGATGGTGTGAGTATAGGGGTGTTCAGATGTACATTAAGTAGTATCTCTATCTACCTGACTGAGTTGGAGTGTTCATGACTGTGCTAAATGTATTAGTGAACTATTTGTAAATATAGAAGAGTTCCTATAGTGTGGGTGTTGCAGCTGTGCACATCGGAGTTCCCAACTGTATAATAATGTGAATAATACTGGGCCTGATCTTGGGGTAAGAATCTGTCTGATAACTGGAAATTCTTAAGTAATCTATATAAATAATACATAATCTATAGATCGTGCAACAGAAGTGGGCAGTGTCCTGGAGGAAGCTGGCCCTTGGTGTGGTGAGTAGTTTGCAGATGGTTTCTATGAGTCCTGATGTTCCTTCAGTAGAATGCCATGGCCAGATATGATGAGTCTGCCTGGGTTCCCTTGTCTGTGTATTTTAGGAAGCATTTAAAAGGTTCCTGGGGTAGGCTCTTGTGGGATGAGGTTGCAGAGTTTCTCTTGGAGTTGTTTGGAGAAGGATTGGATGATGTCCTTAAATTCCTGGGTAAATTGTAGTGTGGGGTCTTCTTTACATTCTTTATAGTTGATGATGTCAGAGATTTGTCAGTTGGCCTCATTAACATAGTCATCATGGTTGAGGACTATGATGGCACCTCTTTTGTCTGTGGATTTGATCACTATTTGGTGGTTTGATTTCAGGGACTATATTGCTGTTCTTTCAGTGGCAAAGAGATTGTGCTGATGTGATGTTAAAGATTTCACAATCAATTTTTTTCCTGAGGCAATCACTGTAATGATCAAGAGTGTGGTTTCATCCACTGTGGAGTGTCCAGTCAGATGATTCTTTTTTCTTCTGACTGCATGTGGGACATGGTAATTGGTGGTGGTGTAATCACTGTTGTGCAAGTATTCTTTGAGATGGAGTCTGTGAAAAAATTCTTCTACTTCTTCATGTTAGTAGGGTATCAGATTTGTGGTGTGGCAGAAGCTCAGTTCTTTGGTGAGTACAAACAATTCAGCTCCAGTTAGAGGGAGTTGTGACATTCCCCAAGGCACAATCTGGACTGCTCAATAGCTGTGTCCCCCTCAACTCTCCAATTGGGGTGCCTTTTACACTGCTTCACTGTGAGAACAACCACTCCTGTTCAGTTTACACACAGGATTTAGCATGCAAAATCACTCCCAGCTGAATTATATTGTAAAGTGACACCAGAAAATTCCCAGTCCCAGACTTGTCCCCAGAAATGTGCATCTTGTACTGCCCAGCTCTTGCCTTCCATGCAATACAAGCTCATAGAAAGTCCATCATTTCATTAATAGAAAATGATATGCTATCTCAAATGCAGGTTCCAGACACTTCAATCCAAACACACATTGGTTTAGATAAAACAAGTTTTTTAACTGCAGAAAGATAGATTTTAAGTGAATACAAGTAATGAAGCATAAAAGTCAGAATCGGTTACAAAGAAATACAAGGTAAAATGCAAACTAATATCTAATTTAACAAGCTAAGTGAACTTAAATCAAAAAGGTTTTTCTCAGCACATGATCACAGCAGTCTGGCTAGATTTTTCAGCCAGGGCCACTCCCCTAGTTCAATGATGTCCTTTTGTTTTTCAAATGTTATTGATGCCAAGCATTGAGATGAGGGGAGACAAGTGATTTGTGTCCTGTTTTCTCCCTTTTTATAGCATTTCTCTTCTTTGAGAATTATCTCCAGCTGGGGTTCAGGCAACAGCAAGTCTATTTGTCAAGATATAAATATCACACTCCTCTTTCCTGTCAAAAAATGGTCACTTAACCCAGTAATAGTCCACTTGATTATGCTGACACCTGACTGAGGTGCTGGCTAATCTTTTGTCTGTGAGGAACTTGTTTGGGCTGCTTTTCTAAACTTGGAACATGTCTCCGCAGTGTTATAAAGTAGAATCATAACTTTACATACAATGTTGCGACACATATTTTACCAGGACAATAATGTTCAGTAGATTATTAATTTTCAAATGATACCTCATAAAGCATACTTTGTACAAAATTTATCATAATTTTGTAAAAGTGTTAAACCTAGTGGTACAATCTGTCACAGTAGTATTGATAAATTGATGATGGTGGGGTGTCTTGTAGTGTCCATGTGGTGGATCCTGGTGCTACACATATAACACAGGTGTTCCACATTTGGGTCATTAGTCACACCTTTTGAATGATTGTATCACACACTGGCAGGTTTGAAGGTTGCGAAGTATGCCTGGTAAACCAATGTTTGCTTTATTTTTAAAACACATTGTTGTACTACTGTTACTACTTTTATTAACGTTTACCCCCATCAGTGTAATTATGGATTGCTTACCAAAAAACTGTTGAAAGAATGTTAAGCAAAATCAAGCACTCAGAAATTAGGAAATGCCAGAATTATTAATGCGCCCTTGTTCTTGATTGCTGATATCAGGGAGAAACTAGCATCTGGTTACTCAGATTGCTGATTTTGGGTTTTTTCCCCTAAGCAGCTTGCAATATCCCTACATCTTGAAGAAGTTTGTTCCCACTTCTGTCACTAACTTCCTGTGGGTAAGTACCTCTGTAAAACAGGGATAATAGTACTTCCTAACACAGAGGTGTGCTGTGAGACTTAATACATTCATGTTCAGAAAGTGCTTTGAGATTCCCCCATGGAATGTGCATAGTATTACTATCCATACTATCTGGTAATTTGAGTATCACAGTTACTGACCTGGCTGAGATCATAGGGTCACCTTTAGCAGAAATGGGCCCAAACTTGAGAACTAGAGTTTTGGTTCAGGTTCATCTTTAAAACTCTTTGCCAATAAAGAGGAGATGAACTTGAGTGTTCCTGACGTTAAGTCTCAACCGGTTCTCTGGGAATGGCCAGCAATACAGTAGTTTGAGTACAATGCAGTGGATCCTGTGAACAAAGATGTGTGGATGAACATACCCTTTAATTCCATCCTCCATATCCTCACAAGCAGCCCAAAGAGTAAATATAAGATAAGCTTTGCATATCTGGAACATCTTTTTGGCCACGTGTAGAATTCCTTGGTATTGGGAAACCAGCATGTCCCTAGCTAAATCCAGTTGGAGAAAGGATAAGAACATCCCAATCAGAATCCCTCTAGAAAAAGTCTGTTACTCAGCTGAGAAATGAAAACCATGTTGAATGATTGTGAAAGTCTTTTATTGAGAATTAGTTGGTTGTTAAGTGATGATACCATGTTCAGTGCAGTACAGACAGAAATAAAAAGAGAGTCCTGGCCCTCAGTAGTTTATAATCTGGCCCTCGGGCTGATATTCCAACTCACACTGATTAGCGCTTTACCCCACACATAATCCCATTGATTTCAGTAGGACTGCTCAGCGTGAATAGGGGTATCACAACTGGTCCTAAGAGAAAGAGTATTAATGCTCATGGAATACAGCTACCATCAGTCCTCTCAGAAGGCAGAGTGGTGAGTCGGGCTCAAATTCACGTACCAGAAATCACAATGGAAAACTTAATCTGAAAAAATATTGAAACCCTCTTCACAATACTGATTCTTTGTCTGACAGTTAAACAGTCACTTTACAGAGAACAAAGGGCTATGGAGAACCATACTGGCCATTATACGCACTTCATTATTACCTTTCTTCTCCCTGTTCAGTTCTGTTTATGAAAGTTTCTGAAAACAATTGGTTTTCTAGCATTTAAATCATTGTGGTTTGACTCTTCAAACCCAGCATATTTGATGCCCTCCTTTCTAAGCAAAGTACAAAGCTCTTCCCTTTCCCAGTCTTCTGGAAAGTGCTCCTTGTCTTTGGGCAGCTCAAGCCAATGTTTCAGAAATTGGTTTCCTCCCTAACTGGGTTAGATTGTGTTTTAACCTTTTATTTTGTCTTTCCAGACAGTCCATTCTTTGGTGGTTAAAAAAAAAAAAAGCATGCTGCCTGTGAACACCATGTGTTATCATGGCAACCTGGTTTTGTGCTGTTGGAGACCTTAATTGTAGTTTCCACTGTGTCAACGGAAATAAATGAAGGCTAAATACAATACCAGTTGCCTTTGAAGTCTACCCCAACATCTATTCATTGTTAAAGAAACACTCCTCTGGGGTTTTTTCACCTTCTGTTGCAGCATGGGCACCGGTCATTTGCTGGTTTAAACTAGAGCAAATGGTGGATTTTCTGTCTTTAAATCATTATTTGAGGACTTTAGTAACTCAGTGAGAGGTTATGGATCTATTACAGGAGGGATCTGGCCTGCAATTGCGCAGGAGGCCAGACTAGAAGATCATGATGGTCCATTCTGACCTTTAAGTCTGTGAGTCCTCATCCCCTGATTCTGTTCATCATTACAGATGTCATTCTTATAGCCCTGTTTACACTATCTTAAAAATGTATAACATGTTTAATCACAAGCATCCAGCTTGGCTTGACTTACATGAATTTCTACATTTCGGTCTGAGTTAGAAAATCTCCTCTCCCTCCATTCTCTACTCTTCCCCATTTATTGGCGCATGTAGAAAAAAATCTCAGAGGATTAAGCACTAGGGGGCAGTATTTTAAATGTATTTAAAACACTTCTGGAGGCTCCATTATGCTAAGTCAGGCCAGGTCATCCTTGACCTGAATGCAGTTTAACAGTTTCCCATTAGAATAATCCTGTTCCTCCTCTAAAATTGAAATGATCATCTCAGAAGCAGAAGTGAAAACCGCAGCAACATTTTTTTAAACGGATACATTTTAAATAATTTGGTTAAGTTTAAAAAAAAAGTCCGAGTGGAGTGCATTGTCTTTGTCCTGTGAAATTACCTTTGCCCTTTGATAATAAATGCAGACACCTAGTATTTGAGCACTTATTGCCATAGCAGCTAAGCACTGTGGAGCAAAACGTACTTGTACAAAGTTATCCACAGCAAGTAGCGTAAACTACAGTCTCTATTGCAAGATTTCCAGGAACAGACAGTACAAAACCAACACATGTAACAAACTCCCCCTTCCATTGTTCTCTGAAATTTGCAAAACTCAGATAGTGGAGGCCCACCAATGCGAGAGGTCTGCAAAACCAGAAGGTTCCACCACCACGCCTGGAGGGGGCCATGACATTGTCCAATACCAGGAGCTTCCCAGATATTCTTAACTGCCACAGTGGGGCATAACTGTGAGAGCAGGGTCTCCAGCAAGTAAGCCCACTAAGAGCGTGGAAGATCATCTCCATTGCCTTGGATTGCATCCCAAATTAACATGGATCTCAGGCAAGGCTTTGAGTATGAGTGTTAGGCACTCAGAATGGTGCCATTTCTGCTCTAGACGAAGCTGGGTAGTCTTCATGGGCAGCCCTAAGTAGAGAACATTGCAGTAGTCTAGCCTAGAGGAGGTAAAAGCACGTATAGTTCTAATCAGGTTCCTCTCCATGCCCAGCTCTGTAGTATCTGCTGGGTGACCATTGTGTGGTCCACAGCAGAAAGGACAGCTCTAACTTTTTGTTCAGTTCACAGATAAAAGGGTCAGTGGTTTGCCCGTGCTGTCTGGGGATCCAAGAGCTGGGAATTCTGTCAGTGAAACGTGGGCAAATATGATACCATTGTGGGTCCAATGATTGGAGAAGTTTGGAATTTGCCACATAAACTCTCCTTGCAGTGCTCTGGGTGGTATCACCAGGCTGCTGTTAACTGGTATAAATACCCTTTTCCAGTGTAAACATGGCAGATGAGTTTTTCCTATCACCAGCTGGGAAATTTTTCTAAAAGAGTTAAGGAACCAAAAACGCATGTAAAAACCAAACCAAGTTCCCTACCCTGTTCCACTTCCTGTGCTTGAAGGAAGTTCATTATTGAGCAACTCAGGGTTCGACAAGGATCCTTGAGTGTCTCATGATATGTAACCAAGCCTGGCTCCCTCAGGACAGACAGCTTTCTCTGGGCCTATGCTGACTGTAGCCAGCTCTCTTTGGAGCAGGCAGATTGAATGCCTGAGCTTAAAACCCTGGACTTTTTGCACTGGACTTAACACCACGGTAGCAGCTGAGTGACTTGGAGGGTGCCCTGGAGCGTGGTCACAAGCTGTTAGTTTATAAATCATAAAATACCAGAAAACAGTCTGCAAATAAGCAATCAGCTACATTTCTTTGTTTCCAGCAGCACAAGCTTGGGTACAATAGCCAGTCCCTCTTTATAATCCCATCTGTAATAAATAAAAGCAATGATAATGAAGCATTTAAAACCTATTCATTTGCTATCTGAACTCCTGCACTGGCAATCATCCTCCGTCACTTGGAGGCTTTCAGTTGAGGTGGGGTCTCTTTCTGAAAGATGTGTGCTAGCTCAACTTGAAGTTATTGGGCTGGATCCAAGAATAGGAAACATTCTCTGGCCTGTGATGTGCAGGAGATCAGACTAGATAATGGTCCCTCATCATCTTAAAATCTATGCATACGGATACCAGGGTTTGGGGAGATATGGCAGAGCTTCCCAGCGCATTACCAACCCCATTGACTTCCACAGGCTGACCTCCTCCCGCGGGCTGATTACTTGGATCAGATCCTACAGCATCTCTGCCATTCATAAAGGTGGACCTCTCCTTAAGGCAATCCCCATGCCCTCCCATGTTAAAATGCTGACAGATCACACAAGGAGATAGAAAGAGGAGGAAGGGCACAAGGTCAATGGCACTTTTTTTCACAGAAAAGAAAACAAACTGAGCTGTGTTCAGTGTCCCATGGAGCATCAGTATGTGTCAGAGGTTGTCCCTTTGCAGCCCCTGCTGGGTCCCTAGTCCTCTGCTTGCATTGGTGGGTAGGAGAGTTGAATGCTCATATTTCCTCTCCCTGATGGAAATACAGAGATCTGGCCCATTGACATGTCCCTCTCTGGCATGGCTTCGTGAGAGGAAGCTGATGACACAAGTGGCCCGGCCCTGCTCAGTAGGAGACAGTGTTGTATTTATTTCTCATGGGGTTGGTGGGGAGGTCATTGATGGGCACTATGCCCTCGATCACTGTTTCAGTGGTTTGCCTGGAACACTTGCGACTCCCTTTCATGCTTTTAAAATTCTCTGAGAGGTGCTTCCTGAACTTCTTGGTGAGGAAGCAGTAAATGACAGGGTCCAGCACGCAGTTGGTGCTCAGGAGGCAGAGGGTCACCTGATGGGCATCATTGATATGCTGGCGCAACAGACAGTTGTCCTTCTGCCACCGCTCTAGGACTGTCAGGGTCCAGGGCAGGTCAATGAGATGGTGCGGTACGAAGCAGATGATGAACACAGCCAGGACGGTGCACACCATCCAGAGTGCCCTCTGCTTGACATGGGTGCTCCTCTGCAGCTGCACGGGCTGGGTCAGCAGTGTCCTGATAATGAACAAGTTACACACCAGGATAAACAGAAAAATGAAGAGGAAAATAACGAAGATGAGAATGTGGATGGCAAGGATGGGCGCAGTGTTGTCAGAGGTGTTATAGCGCTCGAAGCACCGCAGGACAGTGCCCTCCTCACTGCTCTCCTTGTTAACGCCAGGGTCAATGAGGTAGTACAAGGCACTGCTCACTATCACCACCCAGATAGCTGCAGAAAGGAAGATGCCCCTTCTCCGTGTGGTGAACTGAGCAGCTGTGAGAGGCTTGGTCACTGCCTGGAATCGGTTGTATGTAATGACTGCCAAGAAGGCGATGGAGCAGTAGGTGTTAACAAAGAACAAGTAGCCGGCCACGTTACACAGAAATGGAGGCATAATCCAGTCTCCTCCGTGGTGATAATAGACGATCCACAGGGGCAGGGTGACCAGGAAGAGCAGGTCAGCCACTGTCAGGTTCACCATGAATATCTTGATTTCATTTAGTTTCCTCCAAGCATAAACCTGGCAGAAAATCCACAGCACGTAGCAATTGGCAATGAAGCCCAGAATGAAGATGAAGCTGTAGAAGATGGTGAAAAGGGTGTATCTGAATTCAGAGTCCACCTGGCATGAGGTGTTAGCAGGGGGCTGGATGGAAACGTTCAGGGGCGAAAGAGTGCTAGCTCCCCCCTTGGAGGACATTGTGTCGCTGACCCGACTCTTCCACGGCAGAATTTCCCGTCCTTGTCTTTGCTTCGTATTCTAAAAGCACAAAACAGATGAACTAGGATTACAGGGTGTAGGGCCGCCATCAAGCCCCGAAGCCGCCTGTCTCTTCCCAGTTCGTACCACCTCTGACTGCAGGAGTTCTCCCACACTCCCCCGTGCGTACTCCCCCCTCTAGCTCTCTTCTCACTCTCTGACCTCAGACAGGCATCCTGCTGCCTGCCCCCCTCCCCACTCTGCCCTTACTCTTATCAGGATTATGCCAGCTTCAGCGCCACCTACTTTCTATGCCCACTTGCTCTGTGGTCCACTCTCCCTCACTCCTCTAGTTCCATAGCCAACCCACCCATTCCACCACTTTCCTTATCCTGCCTTTCCAGGGACTCGAGGAAGCCATCTGTAAAGTATGGGGCAGAGCTTATCCTGAAATGACCCCTCCCCTTCAGTGTTTTACTCATGGCACCGAGCCCATGTTGGTGTCACAGTGCCTGAGCATTCCCTGGAAATCAGACGTTTCCTAGTGTCTCCTGTTAGGAGACTGGTCATAACACAGGGCAGTAGGCACCACATGGGCTTATGAGCTCATATCTGCCTCGCCGGCAGCTCCTCCAATCTCAGCCTCTTCCCCAGAGCTGTGGCATGAGGAAGTTGCTCTTTAATTGCTACTGGCCCATCTGCCTGGCAGTGTCACCCTCACACTGGTTACTTCCTCTCTTTTCTTCATGTTGACCAAGCAACAACCTATTGCCACATAAACACGGAGAAACCCGAATCGCTAGTTAGCCACGTGAAGTGACTGGGACAGCAGGCCCAGTGCGCTCTGTTTGCTCCACCCCTGAGCGGGAGGGATGTGTTTGTACAGGGACAGACCCTGAGTTTCTGGTAACATGACATCACTGTATAAATCTATCCCCAGCTCTCTGCGCTGAGCTACCGTTGCTGCTGGAGCAACCAAGGCATAGTCATAGCCCTGGTGGTGGTGCTCAGCCCCCCACGGCGCCGTGCTGCGTGAGCCCCAGGAAACAGATCCATTCCATTGCAGGCTTAGAAACAAGCGGCCCACGGCAGAGTCTCTCTGCAGCAGTGCTTAGAGTTTGGGCACAGATGCACCCAAGGCGTCTCCGCTGACCTATCAGTAGAAGAGAGCATCCAGGGAACTGGTCTGTTGCCGAACGCCTGGCCAAGCGCCATGTGGGAAACCCAAACACATTCCCAGACATCCAGGGTGAGGAAGGGTTTGTAGGCTGGGAGAGGGGGAGAGAGAAGCTGCATGGTGCCGGCTGTGGCTCACTCAGCGGCAGCACTGAAGCAGCCCTTATACTGGCTGCCTGAGAGCGCAGCGGGAAGATACTTCCACGGCTACACCATCCCCAGCAGCACCGGGCAGCACAGAGGGGAGTGTTGCTGGGGGTTTGCCCAGTCGGGACCCCTACTGCTGACAGAGAGCTAGAGGTTCACTCCAGATTCACCTGTAGCTACCTGAGGAGTCCATCAGCCGTGAGAGCCACACAGTGCTCCTGCCCTGGCGTGCAGAGGGCGATGCACTGTGCCTGTGGTGCGTCTGGTTCCTGTTCAGTGCTGGTTACCCTCTGAGCCTGCTCCTCTCCACCATCTTCAGTAAAGGGGCCTTTTTGTGGGGTTGTTCCAACCCGCCTGTCGGCTGCACCCTGTCTTTCACTCACGCTACTGCTGCCCTAGAGTAGCCTGGAGATGTCCAGGCAGAGTCGCCATGTGCTCATTTAGATCAGATGCGGGAATCATTCCTAGAAAGACCAAACCCTGCCTTCCTTCCAGTGCTGTGGGCGAGAGGTCACTATGCCGGCAAGGGGCAAGAGGAATCATCTGGAATACACAATGCGGGGAATACAACCACAGCTGTCTGCACCAACCTGAGACTCTCTGTCCATCCCGCTAATCTAGGGCTGGATTGTGGAGACTGAACTATGCTTTGCTCCCCATGGACGTGACCTCTCTGGGTCAGTGTGTGCATGAAGCTGCCTGTGCTGTGCTTGAGGGAGGAGATGGGCTCCTGGCTGTCAAACCAGCAACATCTTCCCAACATGACACAAAGCTGCCCCGGGGCACTGGAGGGTCTGGCCACATGAGGCTGTGTCCCAAATGGAACGGGAGTCTCCAGGTCTTCACATGCCAGTCTCCACTCAGTGTAACTTAGACTTGAACTGGGACCAGGGTGGGAGTGGGAACCTGGTTCTGTTCCCAGCTCTGCCCTTGGCTCACTATGTGACTCAGGAAAAGTCACTGCATCTCTCTGCGCCTCTGTTCCCTCTCTGTAAAGATGTTAAGGGCTACACATACCTATGTGTCCTGGAGAACTGTGCCTCTCACATCCCAGGCCTAGGAGAACCTGTCCTGATGGGACACGTCCCACACTATTATCCCAGCGACGGCAGGGCCAATAGATCTCAGCCTGGGTGTGTGTCCTGGCCCAATGGAGAGATGTCCCAGCACAGTGTGTCCAATGCATCCCAGCTGCATGCGCTTCTCTCAGCACATGTTCTGCACGCGCTGGTGGGTGCAATATGCTGAAAGTGACCCAGCTGATGTGCACAGGATACACTGAGTGTCTCCGGCCTGCTGAGCAGAGCTGGGAAGGGGTGATGGCCACTCCGGAGGCCAGAGGCCTTCCTCTGAGTGCACTATGGCTGAAGGTGGCGTTAGGGGCGCTGTTCTGCTGTGGGCCCTGATGCTGGAATGAGATGTGAAATGAAGCACTAATTGGTTGTGAGCATTGCAGAGCCCATGACACGTTTCAGTCCAGGTCTGAATTCCGGCGCTGTGACGAAGTAGAGAAGCTGCCAGCCAGCACAGGAGAGGTGACAAAGAGCCTTTGGGCCCCGCTAGCCCCGCTCAGCTCTACCTGCAGCCAGTGCCAGGCCTGGAGGGAAGAGAAAAGGAGGGAGCCTGGCCCAGTGCAGGGCGGACTGGTGAAGAGGCAGGAGCTAGCTGCCTCCCCACCTGAGGGCACGGTGCTCTAGCCTGCCAGCCAAGGCAGCCCCTGGGCGGGAGCACTGTCTCCACAGCCCAGGGAGACGGCATAGGAGGCCTAAGGACCCAGCTCCTCAGGTACCTGAGTGAGCGAAGCCCAGGGACAATGTGGGGCTCGCCCTCACTGATTTGTGGCTGCCCCGCCTGAAGGAGCCTGAGACCATGGCAAGACACCACCCAAGATGCAAGAGGAGACTCTACGGGAAGCAAACCACCCAGCAAACTGGACTAGAGCGGGCCACGCCCCAAACTGAACAGACTGGTCGGAAGTAGCCCAGGGGAGTCCCTGCTGGGAGCCACCCCCCCTTGCCTTCAGAGGTTGACATGCACAGGGCTGTGGGCTGAGACCTGGTGAAGAGGAAGGGCCGATGTCCCCCAACTACCTTGGCCTTAAAGACCGAGACGCCTCAACCAAGCCGGGGGCTGAGAGCCATGCACTCTAACCTCTAGGCCGCCCAGCCCTCCAAGCCACCTGCTACAGATGTCTTGGCTAGATTCCAACCTAGATAATCAGTTCTGTTTACCAAGAATTCCCCTGGCAGCTCCAGTGGGGAACATCGGTCTTTCTGCTCCTTCTTGTAAACTCTTACATAATGCTGCTGCTAAGAGCTCAGGCCAGAGGTGGCTGCATTTCAGCAACAGGGAAAGTGATTCCTGTGGATGTGGCCTGTAAAATGCTCTGGGATCAACTGGGATGAAAGGTGCTCTGTCAGGCTTCCCCAGCCCACTGGCTAACAGCATGGGAAGGGTCATCACTCAGCCATCAGTTATGTTATACTCTGGCATCAGAAAGAGTATGGCCAAGGCCAGGAACAAAGGCAGTATGCACTATGTCTCCAGGATAATGATATTTCATATTCATCCAATGATCTCCAAGCATTTGACAAAGGAAAGAGAGCATCATTAGTTCCATTTTACACTAAGGAAACTGAGGCACAGCGGGAAGTGACTTGCCCAAGGTCACCCAGCAGGCCAGTGGCAAAGCTGGGAAGAAAGCACTGGTATCCTGATTCCCAGTCCAGCACTCACTCCACTGGGCCATGTTGCCCCAATATAGGATAGACAGACAATATAGGATGGCAGCTGGGCACAGCAATCTCACCCATGTAAACCATGCTAAGACATGCAGGCTAGAATAAGAATTCCATGTGAACAGCACGAGTGAAAGCTAATCCCTGCTTACCAGAGTCGAATGGATTCACAGTGATCTCTCCAGCGCCAGCCTTCGAAGAGCAGCGGTGTGTGGTGTATTCCGTTTGCTGGGTCCGCTTCCACGTCGTATTCGTCCTCGTCTGTGGCTGCAGCCTCTCTGGGTGTACAGTTTTAGCGATCAGAATTGCAGAACTGAAAGGATTGCAAGAGCTTCCTGCAAAGTCATTAGAGAAGAGGAAATGTCATGTGACATTAGGGCGGCGGAAAAGAGAAATAAACTAAGGTATGAAGGAAAAGCAGCTGAACAGCAAGGGCTCGGAATCCCTGAAAAGCCATTAGCAGTAGCTTTTCATGAAAGGAACTCTACTTCTAATGGCTGTGTTCTTGACAGAGATGGAGACATCACAAGTCGCCTCTGGAGGCCAAGTAGGAATCCGGTCCCTTGTCTATGGTTAGGCCAGAAAGCAAGCAGCACTTGAACGGGGGCATCTTTCCCAGCGACAGGGCTGGCCTGTGCACAGAGTGCTGCTTCTTTACACATCCAAGAAAATGAAATGCAAGAAACCAGGTCACGCCACACAACGGCTGGGATTTCTGATGCACAAAGGCCACAGGAGCTGATTGTCCTGCAAATAGACTGCTCTGAATCTTTATGTCAACACTAAACAGACTTAAACCTGGGGACTCCAGCCACTCTAGGACTCCTCTTTTGCAAGGGGATTCTCAGGGGTTGCTGAGCCACCCTAGTGGTTCCTACACCACTCCCGCCAGCCACCAGTGTAGGGGGTAAGACTGGAGGGAAAAAGAGATGGCCTGGGGAATCATAGAATCATCGAAGATAAGGGTTGGAAGGGACCTCAGGAGGTATCTAGTCCAACCCCTGCTCAAAGCAGGACTAACCTCAGCTAAATCATCCCAACCAGGGCTTTGTCAAGCCTCAGCTTAAAAACCTCTAAGGATGGAGATTCCACCACCTCCCTAGGTAACCCATCCCAGTGCTTCACCACCCTCCAAGGGAAAAACCTCTTCCTAATGTCCAACCTAGACCTGCCCCACTGCAACTTGAGACCGTTGCTCCTTGTTCTGTCATCTGCCATCACTGAGAACAGCCTAGCTCCATCCTCCCTGGAACCTCCTTTCAGGTAGTTAAAGGCTGCTATCAAATCCCCCCTCATTCTTCTCTTCTGCAGACTAAACAAACCAAGTTCCCTCAGCCTCTCCTCATATGTCTTGTGCTCCAGCCCCCTAACAATTTTTGTTGCCCTCTGCTGGACTCTCTCCAACTTGTTCACATCCTTGTTGTAGAGGACAAGTTGAAGAGAGTCCAGCGGAGGGCAACAAAAATTATCCTTATGTATCCTTATGCCCAGCAATCCCCAGCTACCCAACCAGCCCTGGGGCCGTTGTCACCTGGTGCAATTTAAAGCAGCATGAAGTCCACTCATGGGCGGCAGGTATCACAGAAGCCTTCCCAAACCGCTAGGCGTGGCTCCACCCACCCTCCGCCCGAGGGTCCACCCCCTCCTCCTGAGTTCCGCTCTTCCCCCATGGCCCCAGCCCACGCAGGTGGATACTGCAGCAGCACTTCCTGGAGTTCCCGCCCTTGCTCAGCCTCTCCCCAAAGGGGACGGGCAGGGGCTGGGGCTAGGGTGGGCCAGCCATTGGTCCAGGACTCAGGGCAGCTGGGGCCAGTGCTTGGGCTGCCCAGAGCTCTCGGGCTGGGGCCACCCGGTGCTGAGACCACTCGACTGGCAGTCCGGGGCCCAGCGCTCCAGGGCTGGGGCCACACCCAGCCAGCACGCGGGATGAGGCCGGGGCACAAGAACAAATGGATATAAGCCAGCCGCCAACAAGTTTAAGCTTGAAATTAGATGGAGGTTTCTAACCAGCAGAGCAATGAAGTTCTGGATCAGCCTCCCAAAGGGAACAGTGGGGACAAAAAACCAAACTAGCTTCAAGACTGAGCTTGATAGAGTTCTGGAAGGAAGGTACAATGAGACAATCACGTGGCCCATCGGCAGCTGCTAGTAGCCAATATCTCCAGCAGTTAGTGGAAGAGCTGGGGTAGGACTGGAATGCCTGGGCTTTCGGCTTGCCCTTCATTGCCCCTTCCCCTTGGCCTCAGGGCCCTGTGTCTCACTCGCCTTCCCCCCCCGTGTGCAGCATTCGGAGTCTGCCGGTAGCAAGGGCCAAAATGACGCTATGATAAATTTGCACGAGTGAGTAAACAGTCGATCCTCTAGGCCAGGCAGCCTCTGCGTGTGATCCCAGGGCCCCAGATTAGTCGTGTTGTCTTGTCTCTTCTGTCTTTGGACGTGCCCACCCATCTTACATTCACTGAGCAGCAGAGCACACAGGATTCCAAGCTACCCCCTCCTGTGTCTCCCCCACTCCCTTGTCCCACCATTGCAGTGAAAAGCTCTGTGAAGCACCGTAATTGATGCTCCCATTAAATGTATACCCCACAGTAAAAACCATAGTGAGAGGGCCAAAGAAGTGCCACCACGGCTGGACAACAGAGCAGAAGAAGCAGTAGCGGCAAAAGGCACCATTTAAAAGGTGGAAGTCATCTCCTAGTGAGGAAAGTAGCATGAGCTCAGAGCAAGTGTAGTGTGCTCCCAAACCGGTGTTGTAGCATTTCACATCCATGTTCTTGCGTAGGGCCCACCCCACAGTGTCTGAGCACCTCCCAGCAGAAGATAATGACACCCAGGCCCTCTCTTGCTTCCTTCGCACTTCCCTGCTAGCCAGAGGCAGGCTCAGGCTGCTGTTGCTGCTAACTGCAGAGGAGCAGGACAGTGACGCTGGTGTGGGAACACCTGGCCACAGTGATGAGTTTTGCAGGAGATCTGAATGCAGCCAGGCTGGCCATCCCGGTTTGCTCTGCCAGCGAGCTCAACTGCGTAGTCTGGGTCTGGCTCCCGGGACGGCTCTGCAAACCTTGTCGCTAATCTGCTCTATCAGTTAGCAGCTGTGATGGGAGGTCATGGCCAGGGCCGGCCCAAGCCATTCTTGCACCCCGGGCAGACATTATAATTGCGTCCTGCCCATTTCGGAGAGGGATCGTGGGAGCCATTTTGCCACCCTGCCATGCAGCCGCCTCTGGGGCGGGGCGGCTGGTTATATGGGGATCCCTCGCCCGGCGCTGAGATGCAGCCACCTCTGGGGTGGATCATCCCCCTCCTGTTTCTGTCTTTCTCACCCCCTTCCCCTGGCTCTGCTGCTGCTGCGCGTCCCTGATAAGCCGGCCACCGAGCCCCGAGTCACTCCGGAGACAGCTACGGCCGGGTGTATTTCGGTCTCTTCCACCTCGGGCCGTGGAGATAGAGCCCCTGGGGGGGGCCCACAGACGGACCCGGCCTTCGGGGCATCACGGTGCCCGTCTGGATCCTTCTCCTTCTCCTCCTCCAGCTGCGACTCACCGCAGAGGAAGGTAAAAACTTACTGTTTATAGATCTATTCATCAGTCGTTTTGGCGCCCCACACAATCAGGCGCCCCCGGCTGTTGCCTGGTCAGACCGTAGCTTGGGCCGGCCCTGGTCATGGCCGAGGAGGAGGGAAGTCGATATCTCAGGTAGGTGGGCCTAGTGGCAGGCAGGGCTTTGAAACTGAGAGCAGGGACCTGAACTCTCTGTTCAGTGGGGAGCCGGAGCAACGCGCAAAGAACCAGGCAATGGGGTCTTGGGAAGCCGTGCGGCTGGGCAGCCGCTGCTACACTGTCACCCGAGTGGTGCGTTCTCAGCGCAGGGCCTCCACTTCCTGAAGACAGAGCGCTGCAGCAGTCGCATCAGGGCATTTACCATGTATCTCTGTGGCCAGCTCGGCCTCTGATAAGATCAAGTGTGACCGGGTGCCGGTGGGAGGGTGTTCCTGCTGGGTGTGTGCTCAGGGGCAGGGCAGAGTCCTGCTTCAGCTACAGGGGATTCCTAGCGGTGATGTGGGTATTTTGGTGCAGGTCTGTGTGGACGCTCTGACTCTGGAACAAACCTGGTTTAGGGTGGATTCAGCGACAGCTGGTAACAAACCAACTTTAGCTAACTCCGTTCTAGCCGTGTTGCTTCCAAGACAGGAGCAGCCTGGCACAGGAATACCCAGAACAGGAGACACCCAGGGCCAGGAACCCATCTAGCTGCTAGGGCCTGCGCTGGCAGAGAGCTCTCTGCAGCATTCCCCTCTCGCTGCCAGCATCAGCGTAGCTGCGTCTGAGAGCAGCTGCTGCCCCTCCTCTCACTGCCATGCTGCTGTTGGCCAGGCAGTGAGAGGCCTGTGAGATAAGGCAGGTCCTGTTGGCTATGAAGCCAGGAACAGCTGGGTGTGGTCTGTGCTCTGCTAGCCAGCTGGCTTCCTGCAGATGCTGCCTGGGGAGGGAAGCAGATGAGCCCCAGGAGATGGGAGTCCTGGAGGCTGAGGAGTAGCTGCCCACATTGACCCGTGGCAGTGGTCAGAGGTACAAGGCCAGAGTCATTTCAGGGCCTTGCTTGTCCTCCTCCTGCCTTCAGAGGCAGTAGCAAAGCATGGTGGCAAATGGTGCAGGGACCTGCAGCAGGAGCAGAGTGGCTGCGGCCCGTGTCTGTGGGCAGGAGCCCGTCACACAGAGCCTAAGTGCTGGAGCTTGGTGGGTAGGGGCAGGAGCTGCTGGCGAAGTGGGGAGCAGACGGTGGCAGGTGCAGCGCCGGATCCAGGCCTTAGTCATTGGGATTCACACTAACATTGGTTCGCCCCAGAGACCCTCGTCCAGTGCAGGGGGGTGAGCAACATCAGGCTGACTTTCCATGCCTGGGGGTGTGTTCACACTACACAGCCTTCAACCCTGGGCTGCGGGTGCTGGGGGGCAAGTGCAGGTCCCTTGTCCTGCAGCGTGGCACTTCTGGGCACTGGCTCACAAGAGAAGCCATTTCACCTAGAGGGAGGATGACGTCCCAAACTGTCCACGTGGCTTTTATATTGGAAAAATCCCACAGCAGGTGCTTTCCCCTCAAAAGCCAAACCAGGAGCCTCGCTGGGATGCAGCGGGACGCTGTGTCTGAGCGCTAGCGCTGGTCTGGCCTGGCGAGGCAGTGAGGTCCAGTGGGCAGAGCACTAGTGTGGGCTCTGTGCGCCCTAGGGTTAGAAAGGCGCTGTGGATTGCCATGGGGAGGAAGGCTCGGCTCAGTGTCTCAGCAGTATTATTCGACTGAACCCCAAAAATAGGAAGAAGCCATTTCTGCACAAGGCAAATTCCCTGAGAATCCCTCCCAGCTCCATGCTGCATCCTTCCCTCCCACCACCAAACAGGAAACACCAGCAATACCCCGGGAAAGATTTCCGTGGAACAAACGCTTGGAATCAGTGGGTCCCTGTGTCCTCCTGCTGGCTTGGGGGGATCACCAGTGCAAGGGGCATTCCCTGGACCCAGAGCTGAGACTGGAGAAGGCAACTGCTCCTCTTCCCTTCCCAGAATCCACGCTGCCCCCTCCCCCCTGACTCTTCAGGTAATATAACTCCGTCAGGTAGAGCTTTTCTTTTATGTATGTTGTGTCCTGCCTAGCTCGCCGTAGCTAACGGAGCTAGAGCATTATGGGATAGCATATACTAAATCGTGAGTCTGGAGTTTATTAAAAAAAAAGGAATGATCTGGTCTTAAGTACACCTGTGTCCATGTCTGCCAGTTTCTCTCTAAGTGCAAAAGCATTTCAATTATCAAAACGTAACAAAGTGGCAGCGAGGATGATGCACCTGTCCCTGTACTGCCACCGGCGAGGAGCAAGAGTAAAACAGAAGGAAAACTCTTTGCCGCTCTGTGTGGCTGCATTGTTCGCTCCAACGGTGGAAACCGATAGTAAAGCAGACAGAGGAAAGGGGGAGGAAGCATTGTGCTAGTAAAAGGAAATTACTAGTAATTGTGTGTGTGAAATGAGCCCCAACACACGTGAATAAAGACACTAAAATAAAAACAGCAATGGCTCTACTTACGGGGCCTCTGGAACGTTTTGATGAAACTGTTGAGCAATGGACCTCGTATGCTGAGCATTTTGAGTTTTTAGTTGTTGCAAATGGAACTGAAGATGATAAGAAGGTGGCAACTTTCTGAAGTGTTATGGGAGCTAAAACATTGAGTTTGCTGCGCAGCTTAGTGCAACCTGATAAATCAGGTACAAAATCTCAAGGTGACGTGAAAATCCTGGAGGCACATTTTCCCCCCAAACCACTGGTAATTGCAGAGAGATTTAGGTTCCACAAAAGGAATCAAGAAGAAGGTGAAACAATTGCCCAATTTGTAGCAATTCTTAAGAAGCTTGCTGAGCACTGTGCATTTAATGATGTGTTAAATGACACCCTACGTGATAGGTTAGTATGTGGTCTGCGCAGTGAAGCAATATAGAAGCGCCTATTGACAGAGGCCAAGCTCATCTGGCAGAAGGCCATTGAAATTGCAGTTTCCGTGGAACTATCAGCAAAGGAAGCACAACAACTAAGTGCATCAACCAGAGTGCATAAGCTGTCACAAGAATCTACCAGCCAGACAGTGGGGAGCCGGGAATGTAATTGCTGTGGAAAGCCTGGTCACATGTATGGGAATGCTGGTGTAAAGACCTAGTGTGTCAACAATGTGGCAGAAGGGGACACACTGAGCGTGCCTGCAAACATAAGAAAGACGAGTCAAACAGAACAGGCAAACAGAAGAAAAAGAAGCCTGGTGTCTGGCACACCAAGAAGAAAAATCTGCACGTGGTACAGCAGGCTCCGGAGGATCAAAGTGACACCCAGTCATAAGAAGAAGTGCACTCCATGTCTTGTCCATGGCAGTTGGCTCACATGAATACTGGTAACCCCGCTGTTGGAAGGTAAACCTGCATGCATGGAACTGGACACTGGCACAGCAGTTTTGCTGGTCTCAGACACTGTGTACAAGGAGGAGCTAAAGCATCTTCTGCTTAAGTCAACAAAAATTGTTCTGAAGACGTACACAGGAGAAGCTGTACCTATGTTGAGCACTACTGAAGTTAAGGTGGAGCTCAATGGACAGGCTGCTACATTGGCACTGTGTGTGGTGGAAGGCTATTACCCTGCCTTAGTGGGAAGGCCATGGCTTAAGAAGATCCAGCTGAATTGGGCAGATGTGCACATGATGGCTAAGGGAGAAACAGGTCTGACAGCTGTGTTAAAGAAACATGCTGCTGTTTTTGGAGAGGACCTGGGAAGTCTGAAAGGAATCACTGTGAAACTGAACACTAAGCCTGACAGCCGACCAAAATGTCTAAAAGCCAGAACTGTGCCATATGCCATAAGGCCAAAAGTTGAAGCTGACTTGGAACACCTGGTCAAGAATGGAGTCCTAGTACCTGTTACCCACAGCCAATGGGCAACGCCAGTCATTCCAGTATTGAAGAAAGATGGCTTCATTTGGATTTGTGGGGATTTTAAGGTCACTGTTAACCCATTGTTGTGTGCAGAGCAATACCTTCTTCCCCACATCGATGAACTCTTCACTGGCTTGGCTGGTGGACAAAAGTTCAGCAAGACTGATCTGTGTCAGCCATATTTACAGATGCACGTCAATGAGAAGTCCCAAGAATTGTTGACTATCGTGACAGATAAAGGGCTGTACTAATACTGTCACCTGCCCTTTGGAATAACATCAGCTCCAGCCTTGTTCCAGAGGGTTATGGACCAGATTTTGAGTGGCTTGCCAGTAGTCCAATGCTATCTTGACAACATCCTGGTCACTGGCAAAAATAAGGAGGATCACCTTAAGAACTTGGATGCTGCCCTGCAAAGACTGGAAGAGTATAGCCTACAAGTTCGCAAAGACAAATGTGAATTCTTCCAGCCCTCTTGAATATTTGGGACATGTTATTGATGCTACTGGCCTTTGTAAGGCTCCTTCAAAAGTCAAGGCTATTGTGGAAGCTCCACTTCCTCAAAACTTGAGCCAATTTCGCTCTTTTTTAGGGTTACTGAACTATTATGGAAAATTTATTCCACAGTTAGCAACACTACTAAAACCACTACATGAACTCTTCTGCCAAAACAAGGCCTGGAAGTGGACTGAAGCATGTGATGTTGCATTTATCAAGGCTAAATGCTCGTTGCTAAATTCAGAGGTTTTGACACATTCTGAGCCATCCTTACCTCTGCAACTGGCCTGTGATACCTCTCCTTATGGCTTGGGAGTGGTCATGTCACACATTATGCCTTCTGGAGAGGAGAGGCCCATTGCTTTTGCATCACGCATCTTAAGCAAGGCAGAAACTATGCCCAGTTCAAATGTGAAGCACTTGGAATCATTTTCGGAATTCAGAAATTTCACCAGTACCTGTTTGGATAGAAATTCACACTTCTCATCGATCATTGACCTCTAACATCAATTTTTGGATCACACACAGGCATTCCATCATTGGCTGCTAGTCATATGCAATGGTGGGCATTATTACAAACATATGAAATCAAATATCGGAGAACCATCCTGCACTGCAATGCAGATAGTCTCCCAAGACTGCCTTTACCAGGTAACCATCAAGATATTGGCCAGAAAGAAATCTACTTTGAACAGGTGGAGAAACACACCCACCACTGCTATGCATGTAAAAAAAGCACATCGACTCTGCACTATCCCAAGTTATGGACCTAGTGATGCAAGGAACATCTCTACGGGACTCTCAGGTCTCACCCTACCTTTGTCCCTACATGTCCAGGAGGATGGAGTTATCAATCCATTCTGGTTGCTTGTTGTGGGAGATGCACGTCATTATTCCACCACTACTGAGATTGCAGATGTTAGAACAGCTACATTCATGTCACTGTGGAATAGTGCGTATGAAGGAAATTGAACAAAGCTACTTTTGGTGGCTGGCCTGGTCAGTGCCATTGAAGAGAAGGCAAGAGCTTGTACTTCATGTCAGAGTATGAGGAACACACCTCAGCTGTCGCCCCTACACCCATGGGACTGGCCTGAAAATCCATGGCAGCATATTCATGTTGATGTGTTGTTGACACCCATTCCAAATAGCCAGAAATCTCTGTAATGAGGTCCACTACTGCCGAAAGCACTATCCAGAGACTGCATGCAATCTTTAGTCGTTTCGGTCTGCCAGAGCAACTTGTGAGCGACAACGGACCATAATTCGTTTCTCGGGAGTATGAAAACTTTATGAAAGCAAATGGGATACATCACATCACCTCAGCATCATACCATCCAACCACCAATGGATTAGTTGTAAGGTTTGTGCAGACAATGAAACAAGCTTTAAAATCTGCATGGGAACATTTGTTCATTTAAAAGCGTCTGGACACCTTCTTACTATCCTACAGAAATACACCTCATGCTATGACCAAAGCATCCCTGGCCTTTCTAATGATGGGACGACAGCTGCTCACTTGCTCTGATCTGCTGAAACCTGCCAAAGCACGACAAGTTGTGCAACGTCAACAGCAAAACCAAGTCATCAGACGTGCACAGAGAGCAACAGACCAAACCTTTAGTCCTGGACAGCCTGTCCTAGCTCAGAACCCTGCTACAGTCAGCGCCCAGCCAGGACCTGTTTCCTGCACTGTCCGGACTGCAGATGATCTCACCTGGCGGTGACATGTAGATCAGTTGTTTCCAGGTCATACATGTCCCAGGGACAGATCTCCAGTTGAACTGCCTGACCTCACCATTGCAGGCAAGATATCCTTGAGTCAAGAGTCACCCGCTCCTGACTCCCCTTCTCCACCCACCTCTGCAGCAGATACAGCCCCCTCCCATTCGAGCAGACACAACACCCCCACCTGTTTGAGCTACGAGTCCTGCGCCCATTGTTAGACCCGCACCAATAACACCTCCCTGTGTGAGAACATCAGACTTCCGCCGTAATCCACCCAGAGAGAGAAGGCCTCCTCAACAGTTGAATTTATGAGCTAGGGCAAACCCACGTTTACGGGACAGACTTATCCCTGGGAGTTAGCCGGGAAACGAGGCAATCTACCCTTGTTTATTTATTGTTTTGTTAAATGGACGTTTCCATTAAGGGGGAGGAAGATATTATGTATTTTGTGTCCTGCCTAGCTTGCCGTATCTAATAGCGCTAGAGCATTATGGGGGAGTATACACTATATCGTGAGTCTTGAGTTTATTTAAAAAAAAGAATGAACGATCTGGTCTTAAGTACACCTGTGTTCATGTCTGCTAGTTTCTAAGTGCAGAGGTATTTCAATTATCAAAACATGACACTTTCCTCTGGCTGGTTGCAGCCCTTGGCATCATCAGCCCGCCTGGCATTCCCTCTGCTGGTGATCACTGATTCCTCCATCTCTGCACTGTCAGCTCATCTGCCACCTGTTGTGTCTAGGGCTGACTGTGGGCGCTCTGCGGCAGGGACCCACGGGGGCCTTAGCTGCAGCAAAAATCAATAACTCCAGGCAGCATCCACTTACCCGCCATTTGCCAGACTCCCGACTCCTCTCCCAGCTACCCCCAGTCACACACAGCACCCGCTCACTCTGCGTGCTCAGCCTATGCGTGCAGCCAGTTCCCCAGCTCTCTGGACAGCCTCAGGGCTCTTGTCCTAGGTGGCGTTTAAACAAACTCAGAACTACTGACTGCAAGGGAGGGGGGCTGGGCCAGTGGCGCCTCTCACCACTCGGTCGTGGGTTCCAGTCCCACCAAGGGGAGCTGTGAATAAGACAGTCCCCCCTGAGGGCTGGGCAGCAAAGGACACATCCAATAAAAATGAGAGGCTGCAAATTTAAAACTGAGAAAATGAAATACTTTTTTTGGATAATGCACCATTAACCTGTGGAACTCACTGTCGCGAAGTATCACTGAAGCCAAGTGCATAGCCACATTCAGAAACAGCTTGGACGTTTGTATGGAGAACAAGAATGTGCAGAGATGTGATGGTAAAGATTATTATTAAACCTACAGTTTCTGAAGGGCCAAACCTGTTCCTGGTCCAGAAGCTGAACCAACCCTTACCTAAAGGGGTCTGGAGGCACCTTCCCCAGGGCAGGTCATCCTGTAACTGCTACTGCAGTGAATGCACTGAAGGCGACACGAAGGAAGTGGGGGTTCTGTGGAATCACTAGCTTTCTAATTGTAGTCAGACATGTGAAATCATTTCCTGTGCATGGACTGACTGGTTGGGTGTGGACCAGATTCAGACTGGATGCAAATGTCCCAGGGACCAGACAGCAGGCAATGGGTCCCAGGGTCCCATGGGCATCCCCGATCCTTGCCCTCCCTCCTGTCGCTAACCGGTGCAGACACCTCAGGCAGGCAGGGGCAGGAGTGGCAAGAGTTAGTGGTGGCTGTGGGGAGTTCAGGGGTTGTGAGTTGAGTCCTACCCTCTGGTCTGGTCCCTCTTAATCCAATCATTGCCTACCAAGAAGGGGGTTTTCCTGGCTCTCTGATGGCCCCTCCCCTCTGCAGTGCATGCAGATCTCTCACTTGGAAAGTCACGGCCCTGGAACGAGCACCAGCGGCTTCTAGTGAGCATGCAGCAGTACGGAGACCAGCTCCCTGCTGGAAGAGACAGCAACTGACCCTCCTGCGTGGAGAACAGTGGCTAGGCACTGGTCAGCTCTCCGCTTACGCCAGCCGGCAGCGTGAAACCTGCTCCGTGTGAAATGGCTCCAAACCTCTACTGGCCTGTGACTGTGACATCAGCTCCGGCTCTGAGCATCCTCGCCCCACGCCTCAAACACAGGAACCAACGACGCAGCAGCTAGCAGAAAACGGGAAATAGCTGCCCAGAAATAACCAGCCAATCCTGCCCCCCATGACACCGCAGCAAAGGGCCTGTGCTCCCCAAAGGCCTGGGCGCCTGGGGGTTACCACAGTGGGGCTCTTTAGCCCCAGGGCAGTAAATCCCACCGCTGCAGCCTCTCCTCGGGGGGTCCCTTTAGCCCAGGCGACTCCAGCACGAGCGCGTCTACTCCCCGCAGCCATGCAGCGAGGCACGGGGCGAGACGTCCCGCAGACAGGCTGTGCCCAGGCCGGTTCGGTGCAGCCAGAGCCCAAGAGGCAGCCAGTGCAGATCACGGAGCAGGGGCTGTCAGCACGGTGCACTGCTCACGACACAGGCACCCATACCCACTGCAAGCTGGCGCAAGGTGCAGCCCCGAGCACACACTGCACTCGCCTTGAAGGGACAGAGGCCCAGCTGAGGGGTGCTGAAAGGAAGAATGGTCCAGTGGGTCGGGTGCTAGCCTGGGTCCAGGGGTCAATTTCCGGCTCTGCCATGCACGGCCTGTGTGACCTTGGACAAGTCACCGCAGCTCTCTGCCTCAGTTTCCCATCTGCCAAATGGGAGAATAGCCCGCTGAGGACAAATACAGGATGGCATGCAGCTGCAAACACTACGGGGGGCGGGGAGGGGGCATGTAAGGACCACGGCAGCTGAACCCTAGCAGCTCCCCTACAGAAGGAGGAGGAAATGCTGCTCCCAGCTGCACTGAGCGTCAGCAGGAACTCTCCCTTTGCCGGTGCCTGCTAAGGCTGGAGGGATGGTCTAGAGAGAGCTCAGACACAGCCTGAGGAAGGTACCGCTGCCCCGTCTTCTCACTGCCCCACATACACCCAGAGCCAGAGTGGGGCACGGCACAAGCCTGCTGAGTCCATGACTGAGCGAACACTATGAGCTAGGGCCCTTGGGGTCCAGGGGATCTGTTGATATCCATTCATTCTCGCTGGCCCTTGGGGGCTCACGCAGCAAGCCAGAGGGAGCCCTTACTGCCCTGGGAACAGGTGCGAGGCAGAGCCCAGGGGCAGGGCAGGGCAGGGCAGGGCAGATAGGGATTCCCGGGGCAGTTTCTGTCCCAGGCAGATGGAGGAAGCAGAGGGGTTTGGAGGCAGCCTGCAGCACATTGACACAGCAGCCGAGGGATCAGCCCCGGGTTTGGGGTGGGAGATTTCCACCAGGAGAATGGCCAGGAAAGGATCTTACCTCGGGGAAGTGATGCAGCAGAGCGCTGGGACCTGGAGCCGCCAGGGACCTTTGCAAAGGCCAAGCGCTGAGGAATCCCTGAGAGTGGAGCATGTTTTCCTGTCTGCTCAGAAGCCTCTGCCCAGAGTAATGTGCAAGAGGAGGCGTGGCAGGGGCCGGGGAGAGGGGGCTGGCCAGGAGGCAGGTGCATGAATCAACTTCCTCTTGAAGGCTGCAATACTCCCCAAACCTGCTGCTGCTCTCGGGGCGCGGTCCGGGCCAGGGGCTGGGGCGTTCATCCATTGACTCACACAGCGTTTGGCAGCTGTTCTCACAACCACTCCTCCTTCCAGGAAAGAAGCCAGGAAGCTGCCGAGGAGCTGAAAGCTGAATCCCCTCCAGGGAGGGAACTGGGGGGCAGGAGGCCAGGAACTTGACTCACGCTGTTGGTGGGGTTCGATGGATTTCACTGGGGTGGCTGCAGGAACCTGGCCAAGGACCCCACCCTGAAGAGGAGCTGAGCGGGTTTTCCCTGGTGGGTGGATCCTAGCGGGGGCCAAGGGGGGGTCACAGCACAGTGCTGCGGGTCAGGAGCCCTGAATACTTGGCCCAGCATGGGATTGTGGGCAAGTCACCCCCTGGGCCTCAGCACCTCCCGCCCCCCAGGGCAGCAGTGAGACTTGAGTCGCGCTCTCCGGAGGCCTCAGCAAGGCAACGCATTGGGGCTAATGGAGCTTCGGAGCCGGCCTCCAGCAACGCAAGCGCCTCGTGGCTGGCCTGAGCCTCGGCCTTTTCCGGGGTTGTCGAGCCCCAGTGCAAGTGATGGCGTAAGCGCTGCCCCCCTCACTGTGCTGCTCAGGCCTTAGCCACTAAACAAGCTGTGACACCAGTGCCCTCACAGGGATCTGCTCCCCAGCGGCCGGCAGGCCTGCCTGCCCTGGGCACTGGCCCCGGCTGCTCTGGGAGCGCTGCGCTCCGTGCGGCCGGGACCCGTGTGGATTGTGGCTCTGCTGACTCATGGGACGAGCGTCCAGCTCTGAGTCGCTGCTGTTGTAACAGCCGCTCACGTGCGCACTCACTCACCGGCCTGCCCCAGCATAGGTGGGAAAAAGCACTGCAGGGGAATTTTTTCTTTTCTTTTTTTTTTTTACTATTTCGCAATGACACTGGTTTCAGAATGAGAGCACTACGCCAGGCTGTGAGAACAGAGGCAGGCCCAAACTTTCACAGACGTTAGATGCACAAACGTGTGCCCCAAGCGTGTGCATTGGTGCGTGCAATCCCTGCAGCTGGGTGAGGGACTGGGCCGTCAACCTATTGGAGTGCCCTGGCCCGGTCATTGAACATGCAGCATGGGCCCACGACTGCAGGCCTAACGTTATGGAAATCGGTTCCTCAATCTCCCAGGGGAGCAGCACTACAGATGCAGCACGACGGAGCCGGCTCTACACACAGAGCTGGTAGAGGTGAATTTTTAAATCAGGGTAGTTAAACCATCACAGCTGTGTGTGTGTGTGGACTTGAACATCCATTTAAACCTGCCTTACAGGAGGGCAGCTTGCCCTGCAATTTACAGATGCTAACTAAACCAAGCTGAGGCTGACACTGCTCCAGGAGTGTCCATGCAGGGGTCTGCACCTGTCTAACTACATTGCTTTTAAATGGCTTCCCGTGGCACTTGTGGCCATCGATGGAGGGCTGGCCACGCCAGACCTGTGTGATGCTGTGAGCCCATTGGGCTACTCACTCAAATTCCCCAGGTTTGGGGGCCCTTGGGCAAACCGCCCCCCCTTGGGGCAGCCCTGTGCAGGTGCTGGGTATGCAGCAGTTCCCCAGAAACCTCCCCTGTGGTTGAAAAGTCTTGGGGCTCCTTCGGCCAGGGACGGAGAATAAAGGCTGGTCTCCCCGGTTCGCTCCAGTGGGCAGCTGGATGGGCCGATGACGTTGCCGCTACCTGCCCAGCGGCACTGCTCCCCACACACCCTGTCCCTCGAACACAGAGCGAGTGGACGGCTGGGGGGGCTCCAGGGCCCAGGCCTGCTTGCACTGGGAGGGCACACGCTCCCCCCTGCAGGTCTGACACCCCTTCATCCAGCCGGAGGCTCCCCGCCAGTCTCCCCCTGCTCCCTGCAGGACAAGCACAGGCAGGGCAGGGGGGGGCGAGGGGGGGCTGGCATTGCCCAGGCCTGTGCTGGCCCTGCTCAAGGAGGGCTGGCGCTCTAGCGTTACTAGCGCTTGTGCAGCTGCGGCTCCCAACGGCACGGACCAGGCCATAGGCCCCGGCTCCTCTTCCCCAAAGCCCTGGCCCTGCTGACACAGCTCCTGCCTCAGGCCCACAGTGAAGCCACGCCAGGCTCGTTCTTCCTCCTGCTGCCTTGCCCTGTCTGTCTGTGGGCAGCGCTCAGACCGCCCAGCTGGGCCTGGCCTGGCCGGCTTAGCACAGCTGACCTGGGGCTGGGCCTTTCCAGCCCCTCCCCGCGGCTGCCGCCTTCACTTTTGTTACAAGCCATTCGATCTGGCACGAGCCACGCGGCTCAGGCTGCCGGTCGGCATCGGGAAGCTGAGCGGGCAGCTCTTCTCCCACCTCCTGCTGCAGCCGGCACCCTCCCCCTCCTGCCCATGAACACGGCCAGGCCTCAGCACCTGCGTGGGGTAAGGCCTGGGGCCTGGCCACATCCTCCCCATGCTGGCCCAACCTGTGCGGTTTTGTCCGTTGGCGCCAGCTCCTTGGGGCAGGTCTCAGGTCAGGTCTTGTGCTAAGCGCCCCAGGCTGTGGGTGCGGAACAAGCCCACTTACACTTGCTGGCCGGGCTGGCAGCGAAGGACGCAGGCGGGAGTAAATTTACACAAAGGGCTGCTGCCAACAGGGCTTTAGTTTAGGGCTGATTGACACTTTGAAGTTAATTCAGATTAAGGCAGGGTGAGAATTTAACATGCAGTAGCTATTCCTGTGTGGACAAGCCCTTAGGCCCACAACAACTGTATCTGAAAGCCCCTGATTTTCCCATTGGCTACAGTCACCTCAGACATGGTCCAAGGCCCTTTTGCTCCTAGGCCATTTTCCTTTCAGCCTAGCGCACGCTCGTGACCTTGTGCTGCCCGAGTTGATTGGGACCCACCGGACAGGGCTACGAAAGGAGCCGGGGGCCTTCCCTCACCTCCTTAGGTCCAACACGCTAGCTCCGAAGGAGGGGCCGGTAGGCAGGGAGCGCACGTGTGCAGCGTCTACCTCAGAGAGCTCCCGCTACAGGCAGGGAACCTTCATTTTTAACTCGAGAGGCCTCTGCACATTCCCACGCCTAGGAATCGGGCCATGAGTAATGCTCCCTCCGGCCACGGGGTTTGGCGAGCTAGTTGAATAGACCCTGCGCTGCCCTCTTCACAAACTGAGCATCTGAGCTAGGTGCCAGATCTCAGGAAATGTTTTGTGATGTACGGATTGAGCACCCCGTGCCAGCTCCACAGAGCTCTGCTCTAAGCCCTCGTGAAGGAGGAACACGGGTATGCAGATAACGCTTGCAGCGGAGTCTAATCCCCTGGGGCAGATGTTGGGATGGAATTGCCTGTGCTTTACTGCTCTCCCCAAAGCCAGCAGCCCTGGGGAGCTCCTGTGTTCCTTAGAGCTATTCCAAGAGAAGATGAATGCTCTCTCAGCAGCCAAGATGGGTAGTTCAGCTTCCTGGAGTCAGAGTGAGGCCTAGGGAAAAATGCTGGCAAGTGTATGGACTGGTTAAGGTGGGATTCTGTAACTGCCTTGGGGAGAAAATTTGGATATGGCCTCATCTTTGTAAGAGACTGTAAAAGGGCAGCAAGCCGGGAGAGCATGCAGCTGCTCACCCTTTAATGGGTGCCATAGCTGCAATAAAAGCTGTGGGAAACGAGAGATCGAACCGAGACCATTCTCTCCTGGGCTGAATGTAGGTTCAGGAGCTGAGGTCCCACACCGCTACAGGGCTGCTAACTGGAGGGCAGATTTCATTAATGCCTTCAAGTCTTTTTGCTACTTCATGGCGTAACACAGTCTGTTGTTAGTCTAAGCTGCGATGAGCAGCACTAGCTGTGAACTGTACCTTTACTGACCAGCTGGAGCACCCCAGGAGTTTGAGATGAACGAGGCACTCCAGGATGGATGGAACAGCAGCTGCAGCAGAGATTAGCTTATTGATGCTTGCCCACAAAGAGAACTGTTTCCACTTACGACCCTAACAGTGGCCATGCTGTCAAGTGGAGAGAGGCTGGTGCCAGACAGCAAATCCAACCTCTCTGCTGGCTCAGTAGGTCTGGAATTGCAGGGAAAACCAGCTAACTGGGTTGTGATCGTTGCAGTAGATCAGAGGAGTGGTTACTAACCTCTCCGTAACTGTTGTTCTTCCAGATGTGTTGCACGCGTCCATTCCACTGTAGGGGTGTGTGCTCTAGTGCACAGCTGCCAGAGAGTTTTTCCCATAGTGGTACTTGTTGGGGCGGCACCAGCACCCACTGCTGCCTCGCGCAGGCATATAGAGCGGGGCTGCCCCCGACACCCCTCATCAGTCCCTTCCTACCAGAAAGACCCGATTAGAGAGGGGAAGGAGGGTGGCTCGTGGACTGGAGACATGCAACACATCTTGAAGAACGACCGCTAGGGAAAGATTAGGAACCATTTTGCGTGACTGCATGCATCCCCTCCACTGTAGATGAGTCACAAGCAGCCCAAACTGGAGGTGGGGTTGGGGTCTATTTGAGCAGGGCTTGGAGGGCCATTCACCACATTTGGTAGCTCTCCAGACTGATGAGAGATTGCATAGTAGCGAGAGGCAAACACAGGATGTGACGACCAGCCCGCCACTTTGCAAATGTCTGCTATGGGGAAGTGAATCAAAAAGGCTGCAGATGCTGCTGCTGGGGACCCAGCAGAATGATTCCACAACCTATCCAGAGGCATCACATTAGCCAGCTGGTAAGATAACCGAATGCAGCCAGACCCACGATGAGCTCCTTTGAGTGGATACAGAACAACAAACGCGGTGGGCAGGTGTGTCAAAGACGTAAAAGTCTCAGGCCAGTCAGATAAAAAGCTAAAGCTCTTCTAGCGCCTAAAGCATGAAGCCTCTCCTCACCGTTATGAAGATCAGCAAGCGGATTGGTGGTTAATATGAAAAGTGGAAACCACCTTCATAGGAAACCTCAGGTGAGAAGAAAGGTAAATGTGTCCGTTTACAGAGGATCGAATACTAATTCCCTCAACACCCCCTCTCGGACCGATTAACAGCCACCAAAGCTGCCACCTTCCTAGAAAGGGGCAATAAGGAACAGATCACTAGAGGCTCAAAGGGGGAACCCCTCAGCTTGGCTAAGAGGAGATTCAGACTCCATGGGGCAAACAGGATCCTGCACCTGCAGAAGTGGCCTGTCCAGACCCTTTAAAAATCTTATGGACATTGGGCTGGAAAGAAGAGAACAGTTATCAGCCAGTGGGTGGAAGGCTGAGACAGCTGCTAGGTGCACTCTGATTGAACTAATTGCTGACCTTGATGCTCTAAGGAGAGAAGATAGTCCAGTACGTGTTGAATAGAGGCTTCTTTCAGCCTGGACCAGATAGAGAATCTCCTCCATTTAGCCAACTCCTAGTTGATGTTTTTCTACTATTTAGCAGCACTTCCTGAACTTCCCTAGAGCAGGAGCCCTCCGTAGACATCAGCCATGAACCCTCCAGGCCATCAGGTGAGGGTCTGTAGATTGGGATGATGAAGGCAGCTGTGATTCTGCAAAATCAAGTGCATCTATCAGCAATGACAGCGGGGAACTGATAGATAGGGCTAACAACTCCAAAAACCAGTGCTGACGGGGCCATGCTGGAACCATGAGTATGAGATGACCCTTGTCCTGCTTGATTTTGCACAGAACTTTAGGCAGGAGAAGAATGGGAGGGAAAGCATACAGGAGTCCATCTGACCATGGCTTGGAGCAAAACTGGTGACATTTTCTGTTGTCTTTTGTGGCAAATAGATCCACCTGGGAATTCCCCAGAGCTGGAAAATGGACCTTGTTATGTCTAGGGGTGATAGATAAACAGTGTCCTTAGGTGATCTGCCAACGTTTTCTGGATCTCTGGAAGATAAGCCTCTTTCAGAAGTATATAGGTGGCAATCCAAAAGTCCCAAAGTAGAATCACTTCCTGACACAGCAGTGAAGATCAGGCCTTTCCCTATTTGTTTACATAAAACATGGCCATTGTATTGTCAGTCAGATCCAACAAGCCCCTTCCCTTGATGTGTGGAAGAAATGCCATGCAAGCTAACCAGATAGCCCACAACTTGATGACATTTATATGCAATCTTAGATCTTGGGGAGACCAGAGATCTTGTCTCTATATGAGACGCATGTGACAAAGCTGTGACTAAGGTGAGAGGCTGTTGAGACTCCTTTGCAAATGTTGAAAAGTTCCACAAATCAAGGAAGGATCAGATTCGATTTGGTGTCTGAATTATCATGTCCATATAATGCTTCCTAGTGAATACACCTTGGCCAACCAGCCCTGTAGTTCTCTGAAACATAGCCTGGCATATTGGACTACTTAAGTGCATGCTGCCATATGCCCTAGCAGCCTCAAACAGCTTCTTACTGTGGTGAGGGGATGTCTTTAAGCCTAGAATGATGCCTTGTACCGTCTGAAAACCTTGCCGGTGGAAGGCAGGCTTTGGCTATCATGAAATCCAGGACAGTACCAATAAATACTATTTTTTGTGTGGAGACAGGATGAACTTCTCTGTATTGATCAGCAGGCTGAGCACACTGAACATGAACCAGGTAATGTTTACATTGGACAACACTTGTGACCTGGATCGACCTCTTACTAACCAGTTGTCCAACTAACGGAAGATGTGAACTTCTGATCTCCAGAAGAATGCTGCTACCACTGCCATACAATTTGCAAATACTCGAGGGACAGCTGACAGACAAAAAGGCAGCACTGTGAACTGATAGTGAGAACTATTGACTCTGGATTTAGAAACTTTCTGTGGTCCGGATGAATTGCCATGTGGAAAAGTCCTTTAAGTCGAGGGACGCATACCAGTCCCCTGGCTCCAGGGGAAGAATAACAGAAGCTAGAGTGATCATCCAGAATTTCAATTTCTTTAGGAACTTGTTTAACTCTCTCATATCTAAATAGGCCTGAGACCAGCTCCCTTTCCTCTGAGCAATGGAGGGCCCTCCTCTGTAGCACCAACAAGAAGCAGCAATTGTATCTATCACGTTAACATGGCTTCGAGAGAGAGGTCCCTGAAGGAGGGACAGGGAGGGAGGTGAGGGGAAATTGCAGGGTGTATCCCACTCCCACCATCAATCTGTGGTGATGTGGCCCAAGCACAATGGACATGGGACAGGCAGTCAGGGAAGGGAAAGATAGCACTTTTGTAACTGGTATACTGGCCTCGACCAACCCGCCAAAATGTGGTCTTAGAGGATGCAGCCTGCCTCGATGAATCTGCAGGGGCAGGAGCAAAGGGTCATGGTGGATGTCTCTGGTAACCTATACCCTTCCTCCTTGGCAGGTCATGGGCTCAAGGTGCAAACCCCAGAAATCACAGGGTCTGATGAGGGTGGAAGGACTTCCTCTTTGCCACTGAACTATAAATCCTCAGCGGCTTCAGAGTCACTCTGGAATCCTTGAGACGGTGCAGAGAGTCTTTCCTGAGAAGGGTGACAGCCCCTCAAAAGGGAGGTCATGGATTGTTTGTTGAACCTCTGGGCAGACCAGAGGGTTGCAACCAGTAAGACCATTGCATAGTGATGGTGAAGGCCACGCAAGCAGCAGAGTCAGCTGCATCTAGACCAGCCTGTAGAGCTGTTCTAGAAACTAACTTGCCCACCTCCACCATCGCCTCAAATTCTTGTTTTGTGTCGTCTGGGAGCTTGTCCTTAAAAACTGAAATTGTATCCCACAGGATAAAATTGTAGCTACCTGTACATCCGGTGTTGATTTCAAGTGAGAGTCTTGAATCACCAGGGAAGGCAGTACCGAGAGATTCAACAACACTTTTGTGTCCACAACACCTCAGGAGGGGATGGTACTGGGAAAGCATTCTGATTTTGTGGCACCAGTACCTGAGGCAACGACAATGAAGCTGGCACTTCGGGAGTCAGTCTCAAGATAGCAGTCAGCTGTGGACGTAACTAAGAGTTACAAAAGGATCTCACAAAACTGGGTGACTGGGCAACAAAATGGCAGATGAAATTCAATGTTGATAATTGCAAAGTAAAGCACATTGGAAACTGTAATCTCAATTTATATGTACAAAATAATGGGGTCCTAAATTAGCTGGTAACACTCAAGACAGAGATTGTGGCATCATCACCGATAGCTCTCGGAAAACATCCACTCAGTGTACAGCAGCAGTCCCAAGAGCTAAAAGAATTTTGGGAACCAGTAGGAAATGGATAGATAAGACAGAAAATATCATAACTCCACTGTATAAATCCATAGTATGCCCACATCTTGAATACTGCATGGAGGTCTGGTCATCCCATCTCAAAAAAAGATGTATTAGAATTGGGAAAGGTACAGAAAAGGGCAACTAAAATGAGTAGGGGGATGGAACAGCTTCCATATGAGAAGAGATTAAAAAGACTGGGACTGTTCACCTTTGAAAAGGGACAACTAAGGGGGATGGGATAGAGATCTATAAAATCATGACTGGTGTGTAGAAAGTGAATGGGGAAGTGTTATTTATCCCTTCACAATAGACAAGTACCATGAGTCAGCCAATGAAATTAAAAGGCAGCAGGTTTTAAACAAATATAAAGAAGTACTTCTTCGTACTATGCACAGTCAACCTGTGGAACTTGTTGCCAGCAGATATGGTGAAAGCCAAAAGTATAACGGGGTTCAAAAAAGAATGAGAAGTTCATGGAGGACAGGTCCAACAATGGCTATTAACTAAGATGGCCAAGGGTGCAGCTCCACACTCTGGGTGTCCCTAAACCTCCAATGGCCAGAAGCTGGGAGTGGATGGCGGGATGGATCACTCGACAATTGCCCTGCTCTGTTCATTCCCTCTGATGCATCTAGCATTGGCCACTGTCGGAAGACAGGACAGTGGGTTAGATGGACCATTGGTCTGACTCAGTTTGGCCATTCTTATGTTCTTAAAAGGGCTGAACTGGGCTCAAGTCAATGAACTCCCTTGTTTTAAGGCTTGTTCTGGGGAGTGCCTCCTTTCTGAGCACACCTCCAAGTCCTTGGCAGAGCACGACCTCTTCACCTCTGATTTTGGGGCGCCCGGTACCGAGTCTTTAGATTATGTGCAGTGTCCTTTTTTTGACACCTGTGAAATTGATCGATCTCTTGGTACAGCCAAGGCCAGAGGAGTATTGATGACAGATACAGAGGCGCTCAGACTGAGCGGGGAGGCTCTGATGGAAGACGGAGTGCTGATTCCAATAGCTGATACTTAAGTCTGGCTGTCCTGTCCTTTTTTGGATCAGGACTTAAACCCCTTACAGATACTACACCTGTCACTAATGTGAGCCTGCCCCAGCCCTGCAGGCAGTGGAGGGGAAGGTTGTTGACCAACATATTTGCCACAAGAATGGCAGGCTTGACTCCTGGACAAGGCATAACGCTGGTACTGGTGGTACCCAGGCAGGAGCTGGTGTCAAACAACTTTTTTTTTAAAACTATGTTGAGATAAACTAAACGACACCAACTGTTCTATAACGACAGTGGATACAATATCTACAATGAGTGACAGGCAAGAAGGGCAACTCCAACAACCATCATGGGTGGGAGAAAGGAACTGAAGGGACCGGGGGCAGCTCCACCCTTTATGTCTGCACAGTTTGCAAGGGAGCAGATGGGACTCATGCTGCCCTGATGGGTACCGCTAAGGCAAAAGCTGTCTGACAACTGCGTCCTGGAGTGCACATACATCTACAGTGGAACAGACGTGCAATCCCTCTAAGAACCACCGTTGTCTTGCCCATGCCAGGCCTATAAGGATATCCATGGCCCTGTCGTGTTTGATTTTCATGAGAGCTCCCTGAACCAGAGGAATTGGGAAAACATAAAGAGGAAACCTACTCCCCACTCTAGAAAAATCTTATCCAGATGGACGGGTTGTCTGCTCCCACTCTGGAGCACAATGACATTTTCAGTTGTGCCTTACTGCAAATAGATCTCCCTCTAGATAACCCCATAGAGAGAAGATGTTGCTTGCTTCTGAGTCCTTGAGTGACTGCTCATGCTGAGCACATAAGTCTCTGCTCAGCTGATTAGCCTGTATACTGTCCTTGCCTGCAAGGTGGGGAACTATCAAATCCATTCAGTGTACTATTCCAAGGCCAGGAGGCACCACTGCAACCATCTAATCTGACTTCCCATGTAACACAGTCCAGAGAACCTCCCCAAACCAATTCCTAGAGCAGAACTTTTAGAAAAACATCCAATCTTGATTTAAAATTGTCAGGGATGGAAAAATCCACCATGGCCCATGGTAAATTGCTCCAATGGTTACTTACTCTCACTGTCAAAAATGTACACCTTATTTCCAATCTGAATTTGTCTAGCTTCAACTTCTAGCCATTGGATCATGCTATGACTTTCTCTGCTAGACTGAACAGCCTGTTTTCAAATATTTGTTCCCCATGTAGGTACATGCAGACTATAATCAAGTCATCCCTTAAACCTTCTCTTTGATAAGTTAAATAGATTGACTGAAGGAGCTCAATCACTATAAAACTGTTTGCTAATCCTTTCATCAGTCTCATGGCTCTGAACCCTCTCAACATCCTTCTTGAATTGTGGGCACCAGAACCAGACACAGGATTCCAGCAGTGGTTGCACCACGGCCAAATACAGAGGTAAAATAACCTCTCTACTCCTACTCAAGATTCCCAATTATGCCTTCCAGGATCATATTAGCCCTTTTAGCCACAGCATCACACTGGGAGCTCATATTCCTCTAATTAGCCACCTCCCTCCCACCCCCCAATCTTTTTGAGTCACTGCTTCCCAGGATAGAGTTCCCCATCCTGTAGTTAGGGCCTAAAATATTTGCTCCTAGATGTATATTTTTATCTCACACATTTACATTTAGGCACCACTCCCACAGAGCTCTGGCCTCTTTGCCCAGCTGGCTGGAATATGCACACTCTGCTTGTTCACACAGAACTTTGCTGCAGTATTGCCGGAAACTACTCGAACCGCAGCCCTGTAGCTGGGAAAGAAAGGACGTGCGAGCCCTATGAATGCTCTTCATTCTAGAATGTTGCTATTGGGTTTTTCTCACAGAAATTCCAGTGACTATGCCTGGGCAGCGTCTTGTAATGAGCTCCCCAGCCTTGACTGGAAATACTGGAGGTGATTGTAGCTGACATTGCTGGGAGGGTTGAATACAACTCCATTGAGGACATTGCAAAGTTGAGTCCACCATGAAGGGTAGGGGCACATCCCTGGGTAGTGCCAATCTCACAAACATGCTGGCTGTGCTTCGTATATGGTATTTTACTAGTCAACGTTGTAGAGGCTTCATCTTTGGATGAGCGCACAGCGCTGGGTCTGCCCTGCAGTTATCAGGCCCTAAGCTTGGAGAAGGACATGACTGTTTGACATGAGTTCCAAAAGCGGGGAACAGTGAGGTTGAAAGGGTCTCGTGTTTCCTGCCAAACCTGAAAGAGAAAGGCTGGTGCAGAGGAAGATGATGTAGCAGATCTGCTATCTTGTGGTTTGTGGGGCTTGTATTTTTGCCATTACTGAGCAGGCAACTGTTGTTGGTGTTGCTTCCTTTGAAAAGAAAGGGAAGCAGCGGCTGGGTGTGATGTCTCTGATAATGAAACAATGGTTCTCTGAATCTCTTTCTGCGAGGGTTGAGAAATCCTCAGAGCCCTCGCAGGAGGAATGGTCTCTTCCAGTTTCTCTAGAACCTCATCTGTTCTGCAGCTAAACAGCCCTTCACCATCCAATGGGAAGTCTCCTCCAAGGGCTCTTGGCACTGGAGGCAGTTCCGGTGAACGTAGCCCTGAACGGTGCCTTGTGGAAACTGCAGATGCTCCAGTTCTAGGTGCCATATCAGCCGTGTAGGAGAGTAAAGGGTTAAAAGCTGGACAAGTGGTCAGGCCTAAATTACAAGGAGAGGGGTCACGGCAAGGGCAAACCTTGTTTCTGTTAATTGGTTGTTGTTAACTATTTGTGGGAATGGTGGAACTCTACAGGAATCTGACTCAGCAGCTCGAGTCCAATGCCTGGAACATGTCCTGGGGCTGCTAGACAGAGGGAGGATATTGCAGAGATCTGCACTAAGCTCCACCGACTACCTGCTGGAATTGGTTATTTTAACCCTTGAAACCTCACCAAAAGCCTTATAACAGATTTGGTAAAAGGTGTCAAAACTATTTTATGGGAAGACGCTTGTGACCAGGCCCAGCAAACTCTAACGGATCAATTTGTAAACCTCGTACAAAAGTGCCTGTCTCGGAGTATGGCCTTCTGGACTAGAGGGTACCAATGTAGCAAAGCAATTAAAAAGCTATTGGCCTCTCAGCGCCATCTGGCGAACAACCCTTAGGGATTGTACTCTAGCTCAGTGCACTCTCAATAGCAAAGGAGTAGCTAGAGGGAGTTGGACCTCTGCCACCCTACTGCAAGCAGGTTTCGGAGGTGGGTGCAAATGGGGATGGTCCTGAGAGCCGGTGTGGCAGGTGCAGGTTGGAACCAATGACACACAGTCTCTGGTTGGGCCAGAGGTATACTATCCACAGATGGGACTGATTTGGGCAGGACAAGGTAACACATTGCAGGGACGGTTACAAGAACCACCACCATTACGATGTATAGAACCGGTATCCCCTCAGCACTGGGCAGAACAGGGAAATAAAATCTGCTGGGAGGGATCAGCCGTGCTCAATGGTCAGGGGCTAAAGGATGGAAGGTATGTGGAACGGGTGGGGTTTGAACCAGGAAACTTTTCCCTGCAACTAGGAAACTTCACCTATCAAATCTGTATACTGGCCATAAAACAGCTTAACATAACAGGACACCCAATTCCTGGATCAATTGGGACCGCCTGACACAGCTTTTAAAACAACTCCACATCAAGCAACGCAGAACGCAGGTTTTGGAAGCCCAGGCGCTCTGAGGAACCAATGCGTTCCAACTAGCCATCGAACTGCCTGCTGACTGTGCTTGGACTGATGTAGCCTGTGCCCTTCGAACAGGCTTAACTGACTCTCATTCGCTCCTCGGTCGTATCACTCATGTTGTAGGAATATTAATCATATTAGTTGTTTTTTTAATTATGTTTATGGGAGGTTTAAAATTTTGCACCATCCTCGCCTCTCCCCGAAGGCCATACCTGTAATTTTAGGCATATTGTCCAGTCAGTAATCCGCCTCCCTCGTCTCCCCGTAGCATGACCGGTGGATCAAGGCATTGGGCCATTTAGAGCCAGTGCCTCCTGGATCAGTGCCCCACCGCCAGTGTGTGGGAAGGATGGACACCTGGGCCTTTCTTTGAAAGAAAGAGGGGAGTGTAGGAGAGTAAAGAGTTAAAAGCTGGACAAGTGGTCAGACCTAAATTACAGTGAATGGGTTCACGGCAAGGGCAAACCTTGTTTCTGTTAATTGGTGTGAATTTTAGTTAGAGTCTATTATCTCTCTTCTTCTCCTCCCTGCCCGGCCATCTGCGCAGGGCATGAGTCTATCGCCATTTCTGTGCAAGGCCTTTTGGTGGGAAGAAAGTTTTATCTTCCTTCTCCCCCTGGCATGCCTTTACTTCAAAGAACGTTAGTGTAAAATGTACAGGTTTTGAGGTGATGTGCCTGCCCCCTGGATGGCAATCCTGTAAACAAACAGGGGCGGGTATAATTGTATTCATCATGTAGTTGTTAATATTCATTTTACAGCTGTCAGTGTAACCAAATCAGGGTCTATGGGGAGTTGCTGGACATGTATTCACTTTCAGACTGTTATGGAGTAAAGAATTGTAAAGTAAGCCCTCGTTGCTCACTCGTGGCGTGGAGGTGGAACGAGCAGGCAATAAAGGGTTCTGTCTCCCCAGTCCACCCCCAGGACAACCTGTTTGGTTATGTCTAACAAGAAGCATTGACGGATGCTCTCAAGACATGCTTAAGGACCAGCTGACTGTCAGAAATTGGGGCTCTGGCCCACTTTCTCTGTTCTTCCAGCAGTGACTGGGCAAACAGTGCTATTTTCTCCCTAAGAGATATTGATATTGGGACATCAGTGCTGAATAGTTCACTGCACTAATGCCTAGGGTGGCAGAGCAGCATCTAGCTTCTTACCTTCACTATCTGCAGGGCTCGACCGCCTATAACTCTTTGGCTGGCAACCACCAGCACCAATGAATCTGAAGCTGGGAGAGGCAAGCAGCCCTCAGAAGGCAGCGAGTACGTCTCTGTATTTTTAGAAATTGCCTCCCAGAAGCTGGGTTTATTCAAGTGTTTATTGTTGGCTCCAATAGATCATCTAGGCCTGGCAAGATCATTGGACTCCGGGAGGGGGAGCCCAGCATACTCAAAGCTACGTGTGTCATTTCATCCAAGGTCACCAAAGGGATGTGTAAGGTAGCAGCCTCCTCCTATGCGCTCATGAAGTTATAGCATATCCTCTGGAGGAGAGACAGAGGATGTACCCCTGGTCATCTGGCCGAGTCTGAAAGTCCAGATCTGTACCTCTCTCTCAGTGGGAGGTCAATAAGACTTTTCATCTCATCTCTAGCCACCACACCCAGGATTAGTGAAGCAGGCAGTTTCTTCAGTATCAGCAAGAATAACAAATCCAGGGGGAGGTGAGAAACAGATCCAGTGCGGGACTTTCTCCTTGAGGCCTTATGTGAGAAGGCTCCTTCTGCAGCTGCCCTTACTCGCTGCTTTTGAATTCGGGGAAGCACCCGTGGGAAGGCTTCTATGGCCACATTGCCCATTGTGATACCACAGCCCCCCCACTACCCAGCAGGCAATTAATCCCTGGCTGAAGAAGGGCAGACTGAAGGGCTGGAGCCAAGAGCCTTAGCAATGCTCTCTAGGTTCCCTGATCTGTTCTCCAGGAGGGAAAGGATAAGGAAGGTGTCAAACCTGTCCTGGTCTCTTTCCATATACTGAGGTTTCCAAGGATGACAACAATGAGTTTAATAAATGCAAAGCTGAGAAGGGCGAGATATTGCCCTGGAAAACTAATAAGATTGCTAGGGGGCAGTTAGTGTGTTTCCAGGGAGGTTTGCATAACCAGGGAAACTAGCTTTGTCTTGTGCAATTTTCTTTTTCTTTCCTAGAGGAGGAACCATCTCTACCATCATACACTTTCCCCATTGTCTTTGTGCACTAAGGATAAAGTATCCAGTGCCACCCACAGGGCCCCATCCAAGGGTGGATCCTCACCAGGGAGTCCCAGGGGCTCAGTGAGATGAACCTGTGACACAATGGCCACTATGGATCCCGTAGGAACTGAGGGCTCTGCGCCAGCATCCAGCACCTTATCAGGCTTACAATGAGCATGAGACTGGAAGCATGGCCCTGGGCCCAGCACAGAGAGTGAGTACATATTACAGAATTGGCCCTCAGTACCAGTCTGTATCTTGGCCCTGGCTTTGGTGGCCAGAGCCTCGAGGGGGCTTTTACACATCAGAGAAAAGAACCAGAAGACCCACCTCTCAACCTATTTCTCAACCACTAGTTCTGACATTTGGCAACCGAGCCGCTCTGCACCGGGGTGCTGAGATCCTGGGTGAAAAGGCAACATGCATTTTTTAAAAAAGATTACAAATTGGCCAACTAAGCTGGCAGAAGTGGGAATGATCCGTTCCACGAGTCTGGGTCAGACTGGCCCTGGCAGGCTCCCAGGCCATCTCTTGCCATGTCTGGAAGGAACCAAGGTTGCTGGTGCACCATGCAGCCTGAGAGCCCCACCCACCCGCTGAATGTTCAGGGCCAGAGGAGGGGCCAGGGGTGCACGAGCTCCCCAAGAGGGGCTGCTGCTAGTGGGTTCCACCAGCCTAAGCTGCACCCAGCAGCAGGAATGGGCAGAGCCTCAAGAGGAGGCCAAGGGGTAACGATTATAGTCAACAGGTCTCAGCATGGGGAACAGCTATCTAATGATGGGCTCTTCAGTCTAGCAGAGGAAGATCCAGCCACTGGCTCATGTTGTAAGTTCAAATGAGACAAATTCAGACTGGAAATAAAACAAGTTTTTACCAGTGAGAGTGACTAGCTACTGGAGCAATTCACCAAGGGCCGTGGTGGATTTTCCATCTCTGATGATTGTAAAATCAAGATGGGATGTTTTCTAAGAGCTCGGCTCTAGGGATCGTGTTGGGGCTATTCTCAGGCCCGCGCTGTACAGGAGGGTCTGACTAGATAATCCCAGTGGTCACGTCTGGCCTTGGAATCTTTATAAAAACCACCTTGTTTTACAGACTGAACATGGGGCCAAACCAGCCCACCAGCATCCTAGCAAGGGGCAAGATGTTTGTCTAGCAATGGCAGTGTGCTTGGGCCTGTCCATGCCAAAGAGAGACAGCTCCAGCCCCCACGAGCATCCAGCCTCCGGGTCAGCCTAGACGGGACACAGGCAGGAGTCTGGAGGATGAAATAACTACAATTATGAATCTTGTACGGTCAGCACAGGAAGCAGCAGCGAGAGCCATTGCTAGATACTTTGAGCTTTCATGGCAAAGCCCAGCGGCCCTTTCCCCAAAGCCAATCAACAGATAGTTGCTCCAGTCCAGCTGCAATTTGCAAAATAATTCTGCTCTGGTACGAGCCTGCAGAAGCAATTCTGCAGCCAAGAAGAGCTTTATGGGAGGCGTGGCCTTATGGAAAGGAGATTCACCCTTAACAATGGAGCCATTGCTGTGACTCTGTAAATACGTATTGTGCCCAGGAGGCAGGCTGCCAGATTATCCCCCAACCAGGAAGCAGGGGCAATTTCTACCAACACTGGACCTGACAGCATTTACCAGCAATGAAGGGAATGAGCCTACATGGCAGATCATATGTCAAAGCTCCACCTGCATCTCCAGAACGAAACTGAGCAAGATGGATGGAAACTCCCCCAGCAAACACACCCTGGTCACGCTCCAGACAGCCACGAGCAGGGAGGCAGCCAGTTTGCAACAGCCAACTGATCCCGCCTCCAGAGAGAAACCAGCAACACACTTGTTGGCAGCCAGGTGCATACAGGCCTCCCAGCAACAGAAGTAAGGTCAGTCACCTCCCTGCAGGAGTCAGCAGCACTATACACCCCTCCGAGCACTCATGCCCTCAGATGGCTAGCAGAGGACAGATGGCTTTCCAGCATGAACAGGAAGTGCAGCCCCTGCAACTGGAGAGGATCCAATGAAGGTGGCGCATGGTCGGCAGCAAACTGCATTGGCTCAGCTCTTCACCAGTCTAACTCCGCACGCAGCACACGAATGCCCATTGCGTCTGCTTATGGAAGGAAGGGCCAAAGCAGGGACTGGGAAGGGATGTCCACTCTCCAGAGCCAAGTCATAGCAGTTTCTATAGTGACCATCTAATGACAGTTTGCGAGCAAGAGCCAGACCAGGGAAGTGTTTGCACCAGGCAAAGAAGTGCCAACTACCAGAGGCTGAAGTTCTCCCTCAACAGCTCAAATTTGCATCTCTGGAATAATTCAAAGCAAGAATCAAATAACCTGGGTAAAAATTTATTTTACAATACAGAAGATTGCTGCTGACTATTGAACAAGAGAAGAGTTTTCTTTACAGAAGGTGATTTGCAAGTCAGATTCACCGAGCGCCGAACTGGAGAGCCAGGAGTTTGCAGTTTAGGAGTCAGACACAGGGTGAGGCTTTCAGCACCATGCACTTTGGTGGGGAACTGAAGGAGGTTTAACTGCACAACTCCAAATTGGGCTCACCCCTCCTGCCCCCCTACATCAGGCTGGCAAACGACCCCACGGCTGGTCGAGATCTTTCCAAAATTTGACTCGCTGAGAAGGACGAGGCCCAGGAAGATGCTGGGCACCAGTTCAAGCATCTTGTTTAATTTGACTCTCACAAAACTATACATGAAGGTGGTGGAACAACACAATCTCTGTGAAGTACAAAACATTAAATTACAGGGCTGCAAACAAACAGGACAGCAACAACAGCGGGATCCTCCTAAGCCAGTTATTCTACGAGCAGCTGGTTCATGACTGATTTTATACCACAATCCTAATTCAAATGTACAGAGTACAAAAAATACTGTGACCAATATTCAGTTGTGTTGGAACCAAACAATCTACTACAAAGCAAGTATTAATCTAGGTGGCCAATAAGTCCTTAAAAAGCAGGGGGAGCAGAGGAGACTTGCTCAAGCATAGTTGCCGCTGGGCTCATTCACGCTGCTCCATTTTTACTTTGGGAGGTCTCAGGAAGGTCCTGTTTTTCTTTTCTTTCTTCCCTTTTGTATTTGCCTGGAAGTTTCTCCAGCTGTCCACACGGCCATCCCGACTCTCCTGAGCAGGACAAAGGAGGGGAAAGGTTAACAAGAGCCAGTGGGTCATCTCCTACCAGCTCTGGCAGATTGCTGGCATTTCCCTCTTCACCTCGAGGGCGCTCCCCAAGGAGACCCCCTAGCCAGAGCGCAGGTGACTGCAAGCAGCGGGAAGGGAGATGGACTCAGACAGGGACTGAGAAGATATGACCAAGGGGAGCTTCCGGATGGTTTCCAATCCCCAGCACAAGAGCAGGGTGTTGGTGTCTTGCTCTAGCAAAGGCCGGCCAGGGGCTGCAGAAGTAATGGGGCATCAAACTCTCAACAGCACAAAGCAAACAGGAAAACTCACTTCCCGTCTCTGCCTGAAGTCACTGATTCATCAGCCAACAACTATCAACTCCTCGGGCCCAGCTCTCAGCCTTTCCCCACCCTCCACCCCATATCCCAGTAAAGCAGAGGTCTTCAAAGTGTGGGGCATGCCCCCTGGGGGGGGTGTGGAGGAACGTTGTGCGGGGCATGGGAGCCCCTCCTGTCCCGGGGCTCCAAGCGGTGAAGCCCCAGGTCTGAGTGGGGAAGCCCTGCCGCCCTGCTGCAGCTCCCCACCCCTGACAGTGGGCCCCGCTCCCAGCCCCAGTTGGGGAAAGGAGGGAGGCCGCAGGGGGCACGGACAGGAGTAAGGGGGGGCTGTGGGGTAAAAACTTTGGGGACCACTGCAGTAGAGACTCTGTGCTACAGCGTTAACGCCCAACCAGCCGGTGCTCTTTCAGTCTCTCTCCCTGCCTCCTTCCTTCACACCACCCCCTTCCCAAGCCAGCCCCCAACAGAGGTGTGGCAGAGGAAGGGGTCTCAGCAACATGTTTGACTCCCTTCCTCTGCCAGCTCTCAGACATGACTGGAAGGGCCCTCCTGGGTCAGCAAGTCCAGGTCCCAAGAGGGGACAGGACAGCACCCCACAGACCTCGCTCCTATCAGGCCTGAAGGCCCCAGCAGTGGGACAGAACAAGGAGCGTACCAGGGATGGTGTGTTTCCTTCACAACATCTAAGCAGCATGTAGCGAGCAGAACAAGCAGAGTCTGCCCCAGCATGCTGACGACGGCCTCTGGCGCAGCCTGAATCAAGAGAAGTCTAGACACACATTTTGTACCAATTTCAATATTTCAGGTCGGGGATGATTTTTTAAACCACATCAGTTAAATCAGTGCACGCAGTTATCCAGGTATGAAGAGACTGGAGCCAATATAACTTATTTCCATACATTTAGGGGAATAGCTACAGAAGAGTAAGGCACCTTCAGACCTGGATAACTGCACCCACACTAGGGGAGTTGCACTGATTTAAACTAGACCAGTTTCTACACAGGTAGTTAAAATGTACAAAACCCATGCATAGACTAACACAAACATGTTGGGCCTCAGGCTGAAAAGCCTGTGCATCCTGACATTGCAGCTGCTCCAACTCCCTGCTAGGGGAAGGCTGCACAACGGTTTCCATTCTAGCCCCGATTCAAATACTCCCACTGGGTGAAACTTTCCAGGCTTGGAATCTGTGTCAACGAGAATTTTCAGAATGTGCATGAGCAGGATGGGATGTTCTAACCTGCCTGTTCTTCACAGCGGTAACTATAAATGGCTGAACTCTCACGCCTGGCCTGCCACACGGGCCAGCTTCAACAATAACTGTTTGTAAAATAAAGCTGTGAGCATTTGGAAGTGCAGGAGGAAGCACACAGCAGAAAGCCCCCTGGGTGGAAATAGACAATACAGCTGATCCAGACCAACTCAGACGACAAGCAGGAGCAGAGAGAGGGAGCAAAGTACCAGAGAAGAGACATTAAGGAAAGGGACACAAGTCCCACACGAGCAATTCTAAGGCCCCACCAGCCAGTCTAGGCGAGGGATAGTGACCTGCACCGACGCCGTGACTGTGCCTCTTGTCGCTAACATCCAAAAAGGGTTTGGAGCTTTTTAAAAGCATTTTTCCCCTCCTGCTTTTAGCCCTACAAACATCCAAATGTCTAGACATGTTTCTCTGTGTTTATTTGTGGACTCTTTGGAGACCCCAGCAGAGTGGAATGGGGTCTCCTGGCCCATAACTGACCAAGTGGAGAGAGCTGGATCGTTAGCAAAAAGCTTTTCTTACAAAGGTCTGTAGGGGGCCTGAATTCAATGGTTTAAAGAAAACCAGAGTTTTCCACAGTCTGAGGCCAGGTCTACACTTGCTGAATTTCAAAGTGGCAGTCGACGGGAGTTACTCAAGCTACTCTGCGTAGCGACTTCGTAACTCCTCTTCTACGTGGTGTCTTCACTGCGCTGCGCCGATGGGAAACGCGTTCCTGTCAACATAGCGCCACGCCACTTGAGGGGGTGGTTTTAATGTGTTGACTTCCGGATTGATTGAGCAGGTCTTCGCTGACCGCTCAATTGATCCAGATAGATTGATCTGACGGCAGCAAATTTGCTGCCGTCAGTGAAGACATACCCTCTATAACATTGGTTTTCAACCTTTGCAGACGACTTTCAAGAGGCTGATTTGTCTTGTGTATCCCAAGTTCCACCTCACTTAAAAACTACTAGCTTACAAAATCAGACATAAAAATACAAGTGTGTCACAGCGCCCTGTTACTGACCAATGGCGGACGTTATTTTTACCATGTAATTACAAAATAAATGGATTGGAATATAAATATTGTACTGACATTTCAGTGAGATACTTACTGTATAATAGTATATAGAGCAGTACAAATAAGCCACTGTCAGTATGTAATTTTAGTTTGTACTGACTTTGATCGTGCTTTTTATGTAGCCGGTTGTAAAACCAGGCAAATGCCTAGATGAGTTGATGTACCCTCTGGAAGAGCTCTGTGTACCCCCAGTTGTACTTGTATTCCTGGCTGACAACCACTGCTCTATAAAAATCCCTTCTTTCAATGATTCAGTTGCATTTCTGTTATACTGGCGATGTCATAACCCTCTCAGCTCTCCAGGGGCCCATAAAACAAAAGCCACATAACAGAATCTGAATTTCTGACATAAAAACAACGCAACAGGAAAAGTTAAGAGAACTTTCAGACCAGCCAAAGAGACAAGTTTCCAGGGCTCCTTGGAAGGTCACCTCAAAATGCCTCAGACAAACCCTGTAGGAAACCATCTCTCATTGTCCAAGGACAGACAAGACACTAACAGACCCTTTCCTTTCCAGAATTCTAGATAGACTCGCATTAGAGCACGGGGCAGCTGAGGAAAACAAGACGTATGAACATACACTAGTGAGTCAGATGGAGACACAGCAGGAGCATTCCTGGAAAAATGGATCCATTCTAAAATACAAACCTGGGTCCAGTTTACATATAAAGCGCAGTTACTATCTGGAATGCAATTGAATAAACATGGCTCTTCCTACTCCAGATGGCTCCCTGTGTGCAGCTCTCAGAGCTGCTGGCCTCAGTAACACAAAATAAGCTCTGGAGGGGGAGCTTGATTCTGCTCTGGCTCTCAGCTCAGAATCGCTAACTACATTCTGATTGCCAAGCCTTTGTTACAGGACAGAGCCTAGCGTGACCCACTAGCACACAGCACTGGCAGCCAGCCAGAACTTTGTACTTGTGAAATCAGCGGGTTTGAAAGGAGGCAAAGAAACATGGAACTCTAGGATGCTATTTTCAGAGTCACTTTCCAGGAGTGAATTTCATTTGAAGCAAAAACATTTGTCCTGCAACACTGAGAGCTCAGAGGAAACAGGAAACCTGAAACAATCTCAGCAAGAGTCTCCACTCCAACCATACACACGAGGTCTGACCAAGAATTCACATGCTCTTCTGTCTCTAAACCGTCCCTCATGGACAGAAGTGGGGGGTGGGTGTCAATCACTCCGGTTCCCATCACTAGCACACCTAGAGGGGAACTCCACCTCAGCACACATTTGGTCTTTGACACTCTGCACCTCTAGCAATCTCGGCAACGGAGAGGGCAATTTTTGTGATGTGAGCACCTGGCACCAGAAACTAGCCCGGGACCCACCTATTAATTCCACAGGGGTTGCTGAACAGCCATCGGAGGTTAACTGTTATTGGTCACCAGTGACCTGGGCTCAGAGGCAGCCCAGCTCCGGACTTGGGGTAGGTATCCACCAGTGACACTGGACTGCAATTCACCAGACACCTACTCTTGGAAGGGACAGGGATCACATCCATACCCCCCTGTACTCACGAGACACGCCAGAGTGCTGTTCTTGCCCATGAATGAGGCAGCAAACAGGTTCCTGTAGAATCCATCACTACAATGTGCCTACTTGGAGTGCCGAGTGCCTTCAGTGGATGGGATGTTCTTCATGTCCACACTCTGCAGCCTACCCCAGAGCTGATTTGATTCCCTAAATGCAGGTGGCAACTGAGTATGCTGCAGATTACCTCAAAGTTCTTCTGCCATTCTCGCTCTCGCTTGGCTTTCTCTTGGGCCTCGATTTCCTCCTCTCTCTGCCGCTTCCTGTACGAGAGGCCATAAAGCAGTAGTTATGGACCCACCAGCATTTACATTAAAGACACACAGAACCCCTCACCACAAAGACATCTGCCCTACCTGCAAGGGGGAGACTAACTGCTTATCATAACAGATGGATGAAATACTAACTCCAAGCATCTGGTATAAGAAAAGTGCAACCCAAGGCAGCATTATTGATACAAGACCTAGTTTCAACCCATACAGATGAAAAGGGGAGAGAACACACACACACACGCACGCCACCAGGACATGGATGTCATCAAATGACACCATCCAACACCAAAAAGATTTCAGGCATGTAATTAACATTAGGGAATTTAGTACTTTGCACACTACTTGCATACAAACATGGGCACCAATTTATTTAATTGTTCCTCTGGGAAATGCCAGCATCTTCAGTTTAAAAGAAGATTGTATTTAAGAACCAAGTCTCCACACCATACATTTACACACACAGTCATCTGCAGTCATGACACGGTTTCTTCTCAGTAAACTGGAAAAAAGATCCTCATTCACATAGAGGGAACTCCAGTGTTGCTCATACCTTTCATGCATCTCCTTAGCTTCTCTCTCTTTCCTTTTAATTTCCAGTTCAGCAAAGAGCTTCATCGTCTGTTTGTACACAGCTTGTTTGAACTGTAAGCAACAGAACTTTATTCTAACAACATAATGCATTGTAACGTGGTTACAGCAGCCTCCGTTTTACACCAATTCTACAGTGGTTGTTATGGACAAGAAGCTCCATATGAGACCCATAGTCAAGGGGTGTTAATCATAATGTGGTGTGGCACAAAAGCTCAACTCCTGGCATGGAAGTTAATGCATTTCCATTGACCTCTGCAGGAGCTGACAGGTCAGCAGGCCACTCCAGCCTTCTCTTGCTGGGGGAGAATTACCCTTGGCCTCAGGATCCCCATCGTCAGCAGCTGCGGAGCCCAAGGAACAGTACAATGCTGCAGAGAAACACTCTGCGCGCACAGCCTGCAGGCTGAGAAGGGCTGCAGTGAAGTGCTCTCCACATCAGTTCTGCAGGAGGCGGGAAGGGAAGGGGAAGCATGCAGGGCAGCGGGTGTTGTACCGGAAAGCCACTCTCCCAACATCCCTATCCAGCACCTCCTTCCGCAGCAAGAGTTACAAGGGTCACCCAAGCTGAGAATCATGCCCCTTCTGCAGGCCACGGGACTGATTTCAGTGCTCAGAAATGCAGGAGAGCCAGTCTTAACAGCAACCCAACCTAATGGGGGGCAGGGCTGAGCCATCTCCCACTATGGCCTGCATCAGAAAAGAGCTCTTTACTAGCCTGCCGTGTCTCGTTTCCATTTGCTATGACCAAAGCGGAGTCTGAATCAAAGCTCTCACTCTCAAGCCCTGCTACCCTTCTGTTGAGTCCTGCAATGTAGCTGGGACTGCTGCTGCGGAAAGGACACAAGGTCACTGCTCAGGTATCATGGGCTTCACCACAAGATCATTCTATACTAAAGATGTGCTGAAAAATGAGAAACCTGGCTTTATATAAACCAACATTTAATAAGCACCACAAACGCACAGAACTAGAGTGTTACTTCACTGAGGGCTCTCTACAGCTCTCAACAGAAAGTCCCTTTGCAAGAACAAAAGACTGAAACTAGCAGAACATCCTTTAATTTTCTAAATATCTATTGAAACAAACTGCTTTGAGAGATCACTGACTGAGCAACCCCCGTTACCCTGGGAGAGCCATGAACACACCTCTGGCTACCACACCGCAAAAATCCAGTTATGAAGAATGAATTTACAGCTGGAGTGTTCTGCTATCTTGTAGCATGATGGTGCATAGCAGCGATACTCTCGAGCCGCACATGGCTCCTTAATGTCTCCTGCAGCTCTTTGCAGCCCATGCTATTAAAACACCATGTGATTTAATTACTGACTAATCTAGTTGTTAACTAATCACGATGCTTTTACTAGGTCATTAACCAATTCAGTTATCAACTTGCACTAAGTTATTAACGTATTGCTGTGAGAATTATACACATATAAAAGATATTTCCCCATCATTCACACTAGTGTGGCTCTTTTGGGTAATGTCAATTGCTAATTTGGCTTCTGAATCACTGAGGTCTGAGTACCGCTGGTTTATAGCATCTGGGGACACATTTGATAGGGAAGAGGCTATCCAAACTACAGATTTATCATGTCATACAGTGTTAGTCCCCAAAGCTGTATACATTTCTTCTGACATCAAGGATGTCACTATTCTAGTCACAAAGTACACTGACACAGAGCTACTTGGTGCTAGAAACACAGTAAAATGAGATATTGGCCAAACAATAAAGGTCTTAATCAGTGAAGCACTCGGGCCTCTAACAGGGTATTAACTCTGAAGAGTAAAGAGACTAAAACTACACAATTAATTTAATTGCATTCCTTTTAGAGATGAGCTTCCATGCCCAGTTAGAGCCAGCATCGTTGTATAGCGTGCTCTCTCTGTCTCTCTCTAATGCTGGAATGCTATACACTCTTCCAAGTCAGAGACAAATTTGTCCGTATAATTGTAGAAATAAAAACTGCTTAATAGAGTCATAGATTCCAAGGTTAGAAGGGACCATTGTGATCACCTAGTTGACCTCTACTCTGGAGTTTTCATGGATAATTCTCTGAAAACATCCACTCAATGTGCAGCGGCAGTCAAAAAAGCTAACAGGATGTTAGGACAGGGATAGATAACAAGACAGAAAATATCCTAACACCACTACATAAATCTATGGTACGCTCACACCTTGAATACTGCATTGAGTTCTGGTAGTTCAATCTCAAAAAAAGAGAGATTAAAATTGGAAAAAGTACAGACACAAAAATGATTACAAAACCAGTTTCCATATGAGGAGAGATTAAAGAGCCTGGGACTGCTTAGCTTAGAAAAGAGATGATTAAGGAGGGATGTGACAGAGGTCTATAAAATCATGAATGTTGTGGAGAAAGTGAATGGGGAAGTGTTATTTACCCCTTCACATAACGCAGTGACATAACACTAGGGTCACCTGATAAAATTAATAACCAGCAGCTTTAAAACTAACAAAATGAAGTACTTCACACAACGCACAGCTGCCAGGGGATGTCGTGAAGGCCAAAATATCTAGTTCTTTTATTAAACCAGTTATAAGTTCATGGAGGATAGATCCATCAGTGGCTATTAGCCAAGATGTTCACGGATGCAACCCAATGCTCCAGGTGTCCTTAAACATCCAACTGCCAGAAACAGGGACCGGATCACTCAAAACTGCCCTCGTCAGTTCATTCCCTCAGAAGCATCTGGCACAGACCACTGTCAGAAGACAGGACACTTCTAGATGGACCATTGGTCTGACCCGGTATAGCCATTCTTATAGTCTATGTTCTTATCTCCTGAACTTACCCAAAGTAATTCCTAGAGCAGATCTTTTAGAAAACATCCAACCTTGATTTAAAAATTGTCAGGAACAGAGAATCCACCACAGCCCTTGTTAAATTGTTCCAATGGTTAATTACCCTCACCCTCAAAAATGTACCCCTTATTTCCAATCTGAATTTGTCTAGTTTCAGCTTCCAGCCATTAGATCCTGTTATACTTTTCTCTGCTACATTAAAGAGCCAATTATTAAATATTTGTTCCCCATTAGGCACTTGCAGACTGGAATCAAGTCACCCCTTAACAGTCTCTTTGTTAGATAAATAGATTGAGCTCTTTGAGTCCCTCACTGCAAGGCAGGTTTTCTAATCCTTTAATAATTTTTGTGGCTGTTCTCTGAGCCCTCTCTAATTTATCAACATCCTTCCTGAATTGTGGGCATCAGAACTGGACACAGGATTCCAGCAGTGGTCGCACCAGTGCTAAATAACCTCTGTAACTCCTACTCAACATTCCCATTTATGTATCCCAGGATCACATTAACTCTTTTGGCGACAGTATCACATTGGGAGCTCATGTTCAGCTGATTATCTACTACACATCTCCCAGATCTTTTCCAGGCTCACTGCTTCCCAGGATAGAGCCCCCATTCTGTAAGGATGGCCCACATTCTTTGTTCCGAGATCCATTTACATTTAGCCATATTGAACACACACATTTCCTTGTGCCCAATGGACCAAGTGAGCCAGTTTGCTCTGTATCAGTGATCTGTCCTCTCCATTATCATCACTCACCCAATTTTTGTGTCATAGAATCATAGAATATTAGAGTTGGAAGGGACCTCAGGAGATCATCTAGTCCAACCCCCTGCTCAAAACAGGACTCAAACCTCAGCAAGCTTTACTGATTTTATGACATTTAATGATTTTATGTTTTCTTCCAAATCATTGATAAAAACATTAAATAGTGTAGGGCCAAGAACTGATCCCTCTTTGGGCAGTTCTACACTGCTGGCAAAATTCGTAGCTTGCATAACTCCTGTTGACTTCGTAACTTCCCTTTAGCGCGCTGTCTCCACTGCCCTGCGCCAACAGGAAATGTGTTCCCATCGACGCAGCGCTACACCTTTTTTTGGAGATGGTTTTAGTAGACTGACTTCCAGATTGATTGAGCACGTCCTCACTGCCGCTCAATCGATCCGGAAAAATCAATCTGAGGGCGGCCAATTTGCCGCTGTCAGTGTGTACATAACCTTTGACTTCAACAGCCTTGAGATAAAATGTGTTACAATCCTCCAGTGTTAAAAACTCAGCCCCTTTAAACAGGACCAAGAATATTTTGCTTTCATGAAACTTACTACTTCTGGATCATCCTCCTCTACATCGGTTGGCTTTCCTTCCTTCTTTAACAGCTTCTTTTTTTCTTTCACCTAAAGAATACAACAGAACAAAACAAGCATTGTAGAATCATAGAATCATAGAATATTAGAGTTGGAAGGGACCTCAAGAGGTCATCTAGTCCAACCCCCTGCTCAAAGCAGGACTAACCTCAGCTATATCATCCCAGCCAGGGCTTTGTCAAGCCTCAGCTTAAAAACCTCTAAAGATGGAGATTCCACCACCTCTCTAGGTAACCCATTCCAGTGCTTCACCACCTTCCTAGTGAAAAACATTTTCCTAATGTCCAACCTAGACCTCCCGCCCTGCAACTTGAGACCGTTGCTCCTTGTTCTGTCATCTGCCACCACCGAGAACAGCCTAGCCCCATTCTCCCTGGAACCCCCTTTCAGGTAGTTAAAGGCCGCTATCAAATCCCCCCTCATTCCTCTCTTTTGCAGACTAAACAAGCCCAGTTCCCTCAGCCTCTCCTCATAAGTCCTGTGCTCCAGCCCCCTAATCATTTTTGTTGCCCTCCGCTGGACTCTCTCCAACTTGTCCACATCCTTTTGTATTGGGGGGCCCAAAACTGGACACTGTATAGGGGTTAGGTTAGTGGTGTCCAGCTAAATCTGCAGCTTCTGGCACATCCCTGTAACTAGGTGTTTTGCAGAGACACCTTAACCCGGATTTACATTACATTTTACATTACATCTGAAGCACTGTGGTTCTAGGTACAGGCGCACACTTATTTTGTTCCATTCTACTGAGAGGTTTGCCACAATAGCTAGAACAGATGAAGAGCTCCTCAGTTTAGGGAGCCCCCAGCTCCCCCTTAGCTGTCTGTTTCTCAAGCTTATTGCGCGTTGAATAAGCCAAGCTTTCGGCTCCCTCCCTCCCTCACTCTGCAGGGCTTCCTTCCAAAACCCATCAGCCCCACTACACATCCAGTGCTAACCACCCTCTTGCCTGTTCTGGATCATTCATTCTTAGAGTTTAAGGCCAGAAGGGACATTGTAGCCTGACCCCCAGTATGTTGCAGGCCATTATATTTCACCCCACCCGCCCTCAGTTACCCCTGTATTGAGCCCAATAACTTGTGTTTAGCTAAAGTTCATTCTTGCTCATGCAGCTGGAATGTAACTCCTTGGGGCACAGATCTGGTCTGGGTTTTGGATAGTTCATATGTTCTGTCTTTAGCTTACATTGTACTGTAAAACTAAAGGACAACAAATCTCTAAGCACCAAGGGCTGTCACACATGTAGTACTTACAGTATGTTCCACATATTCTTTCCCTGCCTGTATCACATCCAAGGCCCTCTTCTTTTGCTCCTGGTCCAATAGCAACTTGTATGCTTTGTCCACAGCTAACAAAAAACATTGCAGTTAACTGCATCTGCAAACACATTCATAGAACACTTCGAGTCTGTGCTACTAAGTGACTTTTGTACACTGTTTCCCTGGATCTCCTAGGTCAGTCACAGCCTGACTAGCTAGAAGAAATATCAGAACAGACTCCAATGGCAAAGAGCTTCCTTGGGCCACATTCAGGATTCATTAGACTTACAAGTGTCAGTCCCAGTAAGTGGTGGGGTTGTAGAGCATCCGGCAGTTAGTTTTATGCTGTAGGACTCCTACTGGCTGTACTATGCAACGCTGGTATTTGCTGCCCTACACACTGTTCACATGTTTTAATTCTCCAGTCAGAAAAGTCCCACTAGATCTATCAGCCGCTTGAGTTTCAACTGATCTATTATCAGATTACAACAAAGCAACTACTGCCACCTAGAGGAATTCTGCAGATGTAAGAGATAGTAATCGTCCAAATAATTGTATTTCTCTCTCCCCCCAAACAAGCCTGAACTCAAGATCCAGTTTGCAGTCCCACAGCAGCCAGGGAAGAGAACAGGCTCCCTCCTGACCTAATAAAACATCAAATCCAGCTAAGGAGAAACACCAGTACATCAGCACCACGTGACCTTGTCAGGGGGATTACCTTCAAAGGCCTTCTGGGCTCTTTCAGCATCATCTTGATTTTTGTCAGGATGTACCAATATGGATAACTACAAGGGATGAGAAAGTATTGAGAGATTAGAATCAGTTCTGCAGATAACAGATATTTCATAGATGCTTCCTTGGAAAAAATCCAGCCTTTCTGAGGTAAGCGACATCAGACAGGAGAAAAGCATCAGCTAAAGCCTGGTTAAGGCATCACACTGCTTATATAGCACAGGATTCTCTCCTCATGAAGAGAAAACTGACTCAAGACAAAAGGGCTCTGGAGGAGCTCCCACCACTCAGTGAAGCATCAGCAAAGGTTGAAGAGGACATTCTAACCAGTGGCAGCTTTAGGGCTAAGTTTTAGGTGGGCATTGTGACCCTGCAGATCCACAGGGGTCAATAAGAGCACTTCTGACAGAACCCTCAGTCCTTCGCTTGTACTCATCACAGTGTAGCACAAACACCCTTAAGTCCTGCTGCTCCAGAGTGCCCACCCTACTGGGCCTAGCTAAAAACTCTACTGCACACAGCTACCTCCTGCTGCTCAGGGAGGGCTATTTCCAGGGCAAAGGAGGCTTGAACACCCTCACTAGGCAAGGGATGCAAAGTGCAGAGAATTAAGGCCAGCCAGTCACAGACATTGGAAAATAACTCAGGGCCTCCTGACTGCCAACCCCCACGCCCATTTCCTCAGGCCACAGGAGGACCTGTGGGGACGCAATGCAACAGCTGGAGCAGAATCCCCATCCTGACCATCTGTTCTCCCACGATGCTGGGAAGTTCCCGGGCAGGATGAGAGCTGTTCTGCCAAAGTCTGGACTCCTTAGCTACACATTCCCATCTATCATTGGGGTAGGGGAAGGACTTTGAAACAGATACATGCACCAACACTTCAACACTCTCTTGGTCAAATCAAGACCAGTTTCTTCCAGGACCAGGCCACACGCTGTTCCTCAGCAAAGGCTATTTCGCTGCCAACATGCAGCTTTCACACCTTAGTCACTGCAGGTAGCGAAAGCTGCTCCCCAGAAGTGCAGGGGGTAGTTTCCAGTTGGCCCTCTCCTCATGCTCACACAGCTCACCCAGCTTTGCTCAAGTTCTCAAGATGCCTTCAGAGCAGTAGCCCCCAAACTTTTTAGGTCACACCCCCCTAATCCCTGTCTGCACCCCTCCCCCTCCCAGGTAGGGGCTGTGGCTGGAAGCAAGGCCACAGTGGCCTGGGACCGAGCCAGGAACAGCAGCTGGGGGCCAAGGTTGGGGGCTGAGGCTGCGGCCCCAGCTGGGCCACGGCGGCCAGGGGTCAGGCACTGCAGCCAGGTGCTGAGGCTGAGCACCAGGTGCTGAGGGCTGCAGCGGCCACGGGTCAATCTGGGGAACCATAGCTGGCAGCCAGGGCAGGGAGCTGGGGCTGGGAACTGAGGCTGGAGCCACAGCTGGAGGGGCGGCAGAGCAGAGCATGACAGCGCTACCTCTCTGCCCCCCACGGGGGCTGGCCTGGGCCCTGCCACACTGGCCTCCCAATGTTCCTCTGCCCCCAACGCGCCCCACAGATTGAAGACTTCTGCTCCAGAGACATTCAGCACTACTACAGATAGAGCACTACAACAGCCACGTACCTGCCGGAACCTCTTCTTTATTTCTTCATCTGTGACCTCAGGATCCATCTGTAGTACCTAGAAGTACCCACAGCAGAGAGTTTCATTACAGGCATCAATTGTTCAGGTTCCCTGCGGCCCAGCCCTGTAACACCTGTTTCACTGACATACAAGGACAAAATGTCAGTAAATCTGCCCCACAGAAAATATCTCAAGTGTCAGAGGGATTCCCTGGTGGTGTAGGGGTGTGCTGTGGAGGGGGTGGGGCTGGAGCACGTTGCAGTTCCATTCTCCAGCTGGCCCCAGTATCTCAGTGATGCAAAGACGGCACAAAGCCACCTTTAGCTGCATGCTCCACTTTCAGCCCTGCAGCAGAGCTCAACTTGTCTGGAACAGAGAGTTGGCGTTGGTAGTATTTAGTGAGACACTGGCAGATTAAATCATTTTTAACAACCTGTTTCCTGCCCAAAATGACCAAGCTCACTTTTGATTGTTGATCTGATCAAATATCTATGTCCGACTCTACCATTTTTGCTGTTTAACGTATGCATTTTTCTCATCTTGAAATGAAAACAGACTAGCGAGTATCACTGCCTGGTTCTTGACTGCCAGTCTAGTGGTCCAGAGTTTGGAAGTTTGCCAGAGGAAGTGCCCTTATGGATGCTTGTGAATTTGGGAAATCTCTTTTATGAACTGGTCAGCTGAATGAAAGAGCTGGGGAACTACTGTGTTAGCTCAACTCTTAAGGCACTGCAGCAGAATGTTAATTAAAGAAATTGGGCATTAACTTTAATTCCAGGGAGAAAACCCCTATGTAGCTGCTGGGTTTCACAAGGCTTTCTGAAAAAAACGTATCCACTTTTTAACCAAATCTCGGTCCTGTGCAGAGCAATTGGTCCCTTCTTTAGCTCAAACTCAGGAACATAAACAGCTGAGAGTATGTCTACACTAGAAACGTAAGTCAACCAAAACAGACACTGTGTCCCCCTAACTACATCAACATAAACCTTACGCCTCTCGTGGAGGTGGAATTATTATGTCGGTATAGTACGGCATTTACATCAGCAGGAGGAAGTCTGTAGTGTAGACACTGACATAATTAGGACAATGTAGTCAAGAGTCTATTGAGACCAGAAGCTGGTGAGACAGTCATGTTACACCCTCACCCAGAATATGCCAGCCATAAATTTGCCAAGTCTGTCAGTGATACAGCATACAAGTGAAACCTGCCAACAGGGGGTGCATGTACAGCTTGTGCCTCCTGTTGGCTGAATAGGGAGTGTGAGGACACATAGTCCATCTGGTGAACGTCTGCCATTGGGGACTACATCTGGATGTATTTTTCAATGGTAGGTATAGAAACACCTCTAAGTTGAAGTCAATGAGAAGGAGAGGGCTTAGACTTACTTCAAATGGATTCAGGTTGAAATAGGAGGATCCAGGTCGTGTCAATCTCTCAATCTGGTTTTTTGGCGTTAAAACAGAGTCACGCTTTTCGATCTGCTTCACCTGGAAAAGGCATTTTCATTAACTGAGTTATCACCACATAATTAGCTGAATTCTCATGTGACTGCCAGAGGGTTTCATTCAAAGGCAACCTACACAACATCCCACCCAGATTCAGGTCTGCAGTCATCAGCTCAGTGCAGATCTTTCCTTGTTCGGGTATTTGCTGGGCTCACTTTAGTCTTTTGCTGCATAATGCTATAAAACAGTGCCCTCATCCCCATCTCTACCCCTCTCAACAAACCACAACAGTCCAGACGCGGCTTTTCCTTTTCTGCACTAACCTGTTCAGCAGCTGTGTACCATCTGACTCCCGACAACCGAACAGTGCTTCTCAATTTCAGCCTTCACCATACTCTAAGCTACATAAGGTGCCCATTAAGGTCTTATCTACACACAGACCTTTACTGGTTAAAGTAGAGCTGTGTTTTTAAACTGATTTAATTAGGATGGCACAAATGTGTGTGCAGATTTATTTATTTATGATTGATTTAATTTTGGTTCAGCTTACTTTTTTTTCTTCTCCACAGGATTAAGCTAAAGTGAAATAAGATGCATATTCATACACACACACACACAGGTGCAAATGAATCTGTTTAAAAATCAATTTAAGTTAAACAAGCACAATGCTCGTATGTAGACAAGACTCGTGTTAAACAGGTGCAAGTTTATGTGCAGATAGAGTTTAACAGTGGGGGAAAGGAGAAGAAAACCTCTACACCTGACTGAGAGGGCAGATTGCCTATGGAGGGGCCAAGTGACGGGGTGGAACAGACTCAGCATGGGAGCAGCACTGGGGTGCACACACAACGGCCCTTTCAGTGCAGCTATTATGATAAAGGTCTGATGTGTACAGTCCCCACTGAGTTTGATCCTCAAAGTACAGCATACAACTAAAATGCTGCACATCCGGATCCCCTTCCCGGGTAGCGAGATGAGCCCTCTCCTGACAAGGAAGGAAAAGACCCCTCTCACCAACAGTTTTCATTAAGACTGAAAACTTCTTTTAAATCACCCTGAGAACGCGGAGGAGAGACTCAGCACCCTTCCTCTGTCCTCACCATTCACAGCGTGTCTCTCTGCTACTCTCTGCCCTGCGTTCGGCTAGGTTACCTCCTACCTTGGTACAGTGGCCAGCACACACTGGAATCTAGTATGTGCCTTAGACAGTGGCATGTTATTCGAACACAAGTAAGGTTATCGTTTCCTTTTCTTGGTAGCACAAGGACTTTAAAAACAAGCATTTCTCGTGCCAGAAGCAGGTAAGTGCTGCCTTGGGGTGCAGGCCGCTCTGGCCAGCTGAGGCACGGCAGGACAGGTGCTGGCTGGTGTTTGCGCCCATGGAACCAATGTTGCCTCTATCCGCTCCGTGTCTCCTCTATCGGCCGGGCTATCCTCGCCAGCACGGGCAGGAAGAGTCGCCCGGCGAGGCGGAGGCGGAGGCGGCTTCCCACCAGCACCAGCCGCGCTCCCGTCTCGACGGCAGGAGGCAGCCCGGGATGGTTAGGAGGCGGGCGCCTGAAGTGGGGCGCCCAGGCCTGCCCCGTGGCCGGGGATCCGGGCTGGTTTCCAGCCGGCAGCGGGAGCGGAAAGACACCCCCGAGCAGCGGCCCGGCGGCGGCAAACGGGCGATGTCCCTCCGCTGCTGCCGCCGCCGGGCGGCCCGACGGGGGCCGAGGAGCCCGGCTCGCTGCTCGCGGCCGCTGGCTGGGCTCGGCGGCGGCTCGTCCTGCGGGCAAGGCAGGCGCGGGCCGGGCGGAGCCCCACCGCCCAGACGCTACGAGGGGGGGGGCAGCCGCGGGCCCGGCCCGGCCCGGCCCAGCCCAACCCCGGGACCCCGCCGGTCGGCCGCGCGCGCCGGTACCTCGCTGTAGAAGGTGAGAAACGCCTCCTCGGCGGTGCCCCCCGCCCCGCGCTCCCCCGGAGCCGCCATCTCCGCGCCACGTGACCCGGTGACCCCACGTGACCCGGACGCCGTGCCCAACAGGGCCGGCAGGCACCCGTCACGTGATCGGAGCTCAGCGCCGCGGACTGGACGGGGCTGCTGGGGGCGGGGCGGGAGGTTCTTAAAGGCACAGAGCGCCCTCCCCCCCACAGATCTCTGGGCTGGGACCCCGCCCCCGCGGCGGCCAGGCCACGTGACTGGCTCTGTCATGCTCGGGGGAGCGACTCCGAGCCCGGGTGGGGCCGGAGCCGGCGTGAGAAGCAGGTTCGGGCCCCTCCCCCGCCGGCCGGCACCGTGCCACCCACTCAGCTCGGCTGGCAGGGCCTCAGCCCCCCACCGCCCCGCCCCCACACACCCGCCGGCGTGGGGCACGTGCTCCTGGCCCTGGCATAGCTGGCAGGGAACGGGGCGTTGGGGTGAAGAGTGCGTCTGTCGCCCCGTGTTCCCCAGCTGGGGCTGTGCCCGGCAGCTGGAGTGACTGGCAGCAGTAGTAGGTTGTTATCCTCCATGGCCAGTGGGTGTCACAGCTGTTTGCTGACAGCACAGGCAGGGCCAGACTCAGGCTCTAGCAGGGAGCGAGTCTAGTGACACCGGCCCTGCAGCCTCCTGCTCCCCTTCAGCCTGTCTGCTTCACCTCCGGCTCCTCATCCCAGTCCTCCTCTCGCTCCCTGTGGGGCTCTCACCCTGTGTGAGTCCCACTCACCTGCCCCCGCTCCCAGTCCTAATCGCCGCCTCTGATCTTTTTCTTTCCCTTCACCCCCCAGGTTTTCCTCCCCATCCCGGCAGTGGCACCCAGTCTCGGTACCCTGCCCTGTACTCCGCATCCAACCTCAGTCTCCCCCGCCTCCCTCCCCAAGTCCTTATCCCAACCTCCCCACTCCACTTCTCTTTGCCCAGCTAGTCTTAGTTATGCCTCTGGACACTGGCTCCTTGTCAGGTCTGTCTCCCCTCCTCCTCCCACCTCCCCACTTTCCAGTCACCTATTCTCTCACAGCTGTCAGTTCCAGCCAGTCCCTGCCCAAGCAGTCCTAGTCTCCCATAGCAATTCCTTGCCCAACCACTCCCAGTCTCCTCTCCTTGGCTAGCTTCCAGTCTCACCTCTTCTCTCCCCAGGGGCCTTGTCCCTATCTACTCACCCTTCTCAGCTCTGCTTCTTGACCCTTTTTCGTTCAAGTGAAGCTGTCTCCTTGTCCAGCAGGGGAAGCACTTAAGGTACACGGGAGACAGTCTCCTTACTCTTAGTTCTGGTGCCTGGCCCCAACCAGGCTGGTAACTAGTGTGGTTGCTGAGAGACGGCAGGTCTAAGCCCCTCCAAAGATAAAGGCCATTCCCCCAACCAAAGGGGAGGGACTATTGAACCCAGGCTCAAGTAGACACTGGGGACAAAAAATGAATAAACAGGATGGGTGTGAAGGTCAAAGGTTAATAATGAGGGATCCGGAGGGGTACACCGAGGAGAGAACCCCCATCACCATCCAGTGCTTCTCAGAGGTGTCTGGAGAGTCAGTGGACACTGCCCAGAGCTGCTCTGCCTCAAGACGTGGATGGATAAGGGAGAGGAAATAGGCCCAGAGCACCCCACTGTCCTGCTTTGTCCTCCTGGTGTGATGGATGGCAGTCTTGGCCAGCGCCAGGAGGACGGTGATGAAGGGGTCTCACTGCTTCATGGCCATGGATGGGGTGTGGTTGTGTAACTCCCTTTTCCCCCCCTTAATTCATGGTATTCAGCCAAAAACACTTATTGCTGAAACTACAGCTGCTGCTCTACTTGCTCTCAGACCAGGTGCACGTAGAGCCTTGAGAGACTGCAAAGAAGTCGTTGCTATTTCAGCACACTAGAGGGCGGGCGGGAAGTTCCTAACCATGCTCTGTAGCTGTTTTGAAGCTGGGGTCGAAGGCTTCGCAGCAGACATTCAGCAACAGTAGACATTCCTGCATGTACACACCTACCCCTTAGCAGAGGAAGATTAAGATTTATTGGGGGCACTGGGGACAAAGAACATTTGGGGCCCCCCCACCCCTTAAAGACATGAATGTATCAAAATACATTAATTAATACAAAGACTCCATTCAGTGTTTACACACTGCATTAATAATAAAACAAATCACCCAGTTCATTATGCCTAAATTAACTATTCAGTTTTTCCACATAAAACATGAATCTGGCTTTGGAAATTGTCTTAGATGCCTGCAATATATGTAAAATAACCCAAAATGGAATAATATAATGTTTTAGTGATCTTGTCGACTCTTATTTAAGAACTATTAACAACTGTGGATGTTGTCCTTATTATTCTAGTAGCAGTGAAATATATTTTTAAAAGATTTATATTGCTCACTGTGGTAAATTACAGGAAAATGATATAGGCCACACCAATAGCCTCTGATACAAGTTCACCAATACTTTATCTTAATTAAATTAAGCAATACACTCTACATGTCAATTGTTTACCAGGCCTGAAACATTAAACAACAAAATACTATGTTTATTTAAATAATTATTTAAACTAACCCCATGAAATATGTTTTATTGTTTCACAATTTCAGATTAATTATTTTCTGATATAGTATGTAAAGTTTCACATTCCTTTTAAAGAGATTACATCATTATTATTTTGATTCTGTGACTTGTATCCCATCAAAGATCGTTTTCACCACCATCTTTAGAACTGAGGGAAGTTTAGGAAACTAATTACAACCAGACTTTGTGTATCATTCCCAGTGATACATATATAGCAATGGAAAAAATGTGATACACTTAATACCTGTAAATGTCTCTCTTTTGCGTACCCATTACACGTACATTTTAATAATACTATCACATTATGCAACCAAAAATATAAACATATAAAACATGGTATCATAAGAATATGTCTTACCTTTTACATGATCATTTGCTTCCGAGCTTTGAGGGAGGATAAATCACGTATAATGTCATCAAAGTCCATTTGTTGAACTAGTTCTGACTAAGCTGCCATTCAGATGCCTTTGATGCATTGTTGATCTCAGTTCACTTTTTATCCTTGCCATCTTAGAAAATGTATGTTTTCCTTCACAATTTGTAACTGGTAAAATCAGGAAAATCCTGAGAGCAATGAACACATTAGAAAATGTTGATTGAAGACTGCTTTGCCTTAAAACTTGCATCAAATGAGCTGGAGATTTGTCTGGCTCATCCTGTACAAATAATTTGAACTGTATAAGTTCATCAGGAAAATTTTGTTCCAAGTCACTGAGATAAACTTCAGTAAGTTCAGTGGTATGCTTGTGAATGTCAGAAATGTCCAGCAAGTTGTTTTCAAATAGTGCTCCAAAGCTGTCGTTCAACAACCTAGAGGCATCCAGTCGGTGATGAAGGCAAGCTAATAACTGGTCAATTACAACATAAAAAGTCTCAATGTGAAATTTTTGACTTCCCTCAACTAAAATCTCAGGTTCTCCCGATTCCATTTTCGGGAATGAGTCAGATCACTTTGATATTTCTGTGAAAGAGTCTTGTATGTCTTTTTAGCAGCATTTTCAAAATTCTCAAATTGATCTCAGAGAAGCCACAAATGATTCCAGTGATTGCAGTAACTGAACTGCTGTATTCAGGTCAATGTCACTTTTCTGTAACTGCAAATTGGTCATTTTAAACCATTGAAGAACAGTGTCCCAAAATTGTGCCATAAAGGCTGTTTCCAACTGTTCCATTTTGCTCTGAAGGGAAGCCGCTTCCAGTCGGGTGTCATGTGACTGGTTCATATCTTTTCACAGATTTTCTAGGGATTGCTGAATTGCATCATAGTTCTGACACAGCTCTTGTAGAATCTGCGAGGCTGCTCCATCATGTCTTTTGAGTGTCAAGAATGAGTGGCTCCTATCATCGTGGAAAACCTGTTTCCAATGATATGTAGAGGATGAACAGAAAACCCACAGCGACTGCAGAAACCAGAATAAATTAACTGCATTTGAACAGCTGTTATTAACGCTGTTAACTCTCACTAAATTTAAAGAACGGGCAGCACAAGGAACGTGGACCATGAGCAGGTTTAGCCGATGTAGGTGTGCCTGCAGACTGTTGTATCTTCCCAACATATTGCTGGTATTGTCGTATGATTGTCTATGGCAATAAGATATGTCCAAACTCAAGCTGTTTACCATTGCAAGTACACAGTCAGCAAGGCTTGCACCTATATGATTCTCTAGCAGCTCAAATCCAATTAATTGTTCTATAATTTGCCCCTCTGAATTGACAAATCTGCATACAAAAGTGAGCTGATCAACATATGATAAATCTGGTGTTGAATCCACAATAACTGAAAAATATTTGGTTTGTTGCACTTCTGCAGCTATTGTTTTTTTAACTTTCTGGTCCATCAGATCAATGAATTCTTCACAAGTAGCCGATGACAGATAAGAGGTACCGCTGTTACCCTTCTGTCTAAATTTAGCTATACGATCTGCCAAAAATGGATCAAACTGAGCCATCAGCTCCAATAGTTACCATTATGTGGTGACCCTAACAGCCGATCGGGCCACAGAACACAAGTCCATGCTCATTTAAGAACAGCTACAACACACTTAAGGACATCTCTTCAGTACTGATGCTCTGAGCTAGGCCTGCATCAACTGTACCTGCTGCCTTTCCATGCTGTGTCCATGCCAGCATACTATTTCAGTGGTCTACGCTTTTCTCCTGTTCAGAAAGAGGTTCCGGGTGTTTCCAATCATTGAATCCTTGATAAAGACGTGCATTTTGGTTTAAAGAAGATTGCAGGCAAAGCAGTAAACACTTCCAGAAGACAGAGTGTAAATAAGCCAGTACCGTGAAACAGATTCACCATTGTGCAGCCAACAAGAGAACAGATCTTCAGACAGCAAATGCATCCTCCTTCCAATCACCCAAGCAGAAGCAGAGACTTTTTTTAATGTAGTGAAGCAGAGTGGCCTCCTTCTGGACTTAAGAGCGAGGAACCACTACACTCCCCCGATGTGTGGAGCCAAACCTGCCCCACCCCTGTCACCAGAAGTACCGGGGCAGGGCAGGAAGTATAAAGGGAGGGCCCTGACGCTCAATTGAATGGGAGCAGGGAAGAAAACAGATGTCTTCAGCCTGCTGCAGCGCGCTGGAGCTGAACCTGCGCTGTGCAGTGCCCTTCTCCTGGAGAAGACCAGTTACCAAGACTGCCATCCGTAGTGTCTCCTGAGGAGACAGAGGACCCTTGGACTATGGAACTCCCCTTCCAGACTGTGGTAGGAAGTAGCCCAGAGAAACCAGACTCTAGTCCAGTTTTGTTGCTGGAGCATGAGTGAGCGTGTGTCAGTGGTTCTCAGTGATGGAACCACTTACACTGTTAGGGCCCCGGACTGGGACCCAGTGGAGTAGGGTGGGCCCAGGTCCCCCTGCCAGCAAGCCCACACCTGGGGTGATAGCCTATTCACCCCGAGGCCAGAAGGCCTATGCTTTGTTTATGGCTTGCCCCGGCCAGGAGACTGTGAGCCCCAGATTGTTTTATTTCTGGCTGCCTTAGCCAGGAGGCTGAGGTGAAAGCCTGCTCCCTGCTCTGCCCTACCCAAAGGGCCAGAGCTTCCCTTATAGCAGTGGTCCCCAAAGTTTTTTGGTCCACACTCCCGCTTACCCAGCCCATGCCCCCCGGGAGCCATGGACTAGAGCTGCAGCTGAGGCCAAAGTGGGGCTGGGTGGTGCTCCTTCTCCACCCCATGTGGAGGCTGGCCTGGGCCCTGCCATACCCCCCCAAATGTTCCTCCATGCCCCCTAAGGGAAGCACTCCTCACCATAGACTCATAGACTCTAAGGTCTGAAGGGACCAATATGATCATCAGGTCTGACCTCCTGCACAACGCAGGCTACAGAACCTCACCCACCCACTCCTGTAATAAACCTCTAACCTATGACTGAGTTATTAAAGTCCTGAAGTCATGGATTAAAGACTTTAAGGTACAGAGAATCCACCAGCAAGTGAGCCGTGCCCCATGCTACAGAGGAAGGCGAAAAACCTACAGAGCCTTTGCCAATCTGCCCTGGGGGAAAATTCCTTCCCAACCCCAAACATGGCGATCAGTTAAACCCTGAGCATGTGGGCAAGACTCACCAGCCAGACACCCAAGAAAGAATTCTCTGTAATAACTCAGAACCCACCCATCTAACATCCCTTCACAGGCCATTGGCATATCTACCACCAGTAGTCAAAGATCAGCCAATTGCTGTCCCATCAGACCATCCCCTCCACACATTTATCAAACTCAGTTTTGAAGCCAGCTAGGTTTCTTGCCCCCACTGCTCCCCTTGGAAGGCTGTTCCAGAACTTCACTCCTCTGACATTTAGAAACCTACGTCTAATTTGGGGACCACTGCCTTATAGACTGGTCATTGCTGCCTGCCCCATCCAAGAGGCTGTGGGCTAAAGACTGCTTGCATCCTGCCCTGCCTAGAGGGCCAGAGCCCTAGACTCTTGATTGATGTCAGCCCTAGCCAAGAGACGCTGAGCTAAAGACTGCTGACTGCTGTGCCCCCCCGCCCAGGGGGCTAGAGCTCCAGACTGTTAATAGTCGCCTGCCCCTGTTGGAGACTCTGAGCTATAGCCTGCTTACTGCTCGGCCCACCAGCGGGACGCTGCCGACACAGTGAGGCAGAGTGGCCTCCCTCCCCACTTGAGAGTGAGGGACACGACTTTCATGTTATTTTGACAAGCTGAACCCATAGCAATCCAAAAACTCCTGAAACTTGCATCAATGTCATTCCACAATGCAGGATCGCTGCTACGTTCATCTGCTTGTATTGTATTTGTCTCACCAGCATAACAGTCCTGGCTCGAACTGTAACTCAGTCTGCGACCGGCCTTCTTATCTTCATTCGCTGTTTCTCCCTTTTCCCTCTCCTGAAGTACTGATTTATTGTCAGTATCTTTTGTAGCAAAGCAACGTCTTTAACCTCCTTTGCTTCTTTCAGCTTTCTCTTCATTCCTGCTTAAGTAACACCATATTGTGAGTTACATAGGCAAATACAGTGGCGGTAAGATTTTTTTTTTTTTTTACTGTCTGTCAATTCTAACAGAGGCTATTGGCATCTGACCAATCATGCAGTGAGTCATTTGCATATTGCAACAGGAGTGTCTCAAAGTTTGTTGGGAAGTGATTGAAAAAGAATCATACATACTGTGATGCCGTCTGGATTAGGGTATTTATGATATTATCTAACATCAATATTTCAAAATTACAATAATTCATATGAGATATACTATGTGTACTGTTGGAAAGGTTATAAGTTGCTAACTAGGATAGTACTGTTCATGTGTATGTATCATCTTGGTACAGTATGTTATAAATATGTATGGCATATCTATTTTCAACTTGTGCTGTGTTTCTGGGCGACACCCCAGACAGGATGGCAGCAGCAATAAACCTGCTTAATGGCCCATTACAGGACTCAAAGATACAATTATCCCAAGGAAAGAACCCAGGGGCTATGCCTTATGAGTCACCAGGACTTGCCCGGGTGATCCTGGACTCCATCTTGTTTCTGTGAATTTCAACAAGCCACATGGCAAAGAGACATAAAAGGCTGCTTCACCATCCCCATCTTGTCTTCATTCCTGCTTCCTACCTCTGGACCAACTCATCTGCAACTGAAGCTGTGAAACAAAGGACTGAGACCCATCAAGATATTGGATGTATACCAGAGGGACTATACAAGCCTGCAAACTCCACATTTCTACTGAAAACCTGATATGTATGGACTTTCAAATCATTCGTATGTATCTGATTGTTTTAATCACATAACATCTCTCATCTTGTTGTTTCTTTCCTTTTATAATAAACCTTTAGTTTTAGTTACTAAAGGATTGGCTGCCAGCATGATCTTTTGGGTAAGATCCAAACTTATATTGATCTGGCAATGTGGCTGACCCTTCGGGGGTCAGGAGAACCTTTTTGGTAAAGAGAATAGCGTTTTAATAACTTATCCCTTTACTGGACCTTGTGGCTGAGTGGGAGCCTGAGACTGAAATGCAATACGGGAGCTGGGTAGCTTTTTGATAACCAGTTTGTGCCTGGTTGGTGAATTTCCTGCAGTGTTAGCCACCGGTTTGGGAGAATGTGTGCTCTTTTTGTAGCCTGCCTTGACAGTGGCATTGTCAGGTGGCTACTGCAGGCACAGATGAGTCACACATACTACAGAACATTTAAAAGCAAAAACCCTGACAAATATTTTAGCTTATATACTTAAAATTCAAAAACAGCTAAAAATAAACACATATTTAAAGCACTGAAAATTGAAGCCCTTTGTTTACGGTATAGATATCTCACAACATATTTCAATATATCTATTTACAATGCCTGAGTTGTAATACGATACTTGATTTACAACAACAAACTACACTAAAAATAGCTTTTTTAAAAGGGGAAACAACCCGGGAAAGCAACAAGAAAAACTCCAATTAGATGATTCTGGATTACAGCGATATTGATGGATCTGTTATAGAGATTTTTGACATCAAAGACATTTTTCTGGGGGCCCCCAAATTGGCCGGGGCCCCTGGGCATTAATCTACCACTGTCCCTTAGTTAGAACCTGGACACTCCTGGTCAAGCAGCAGTGAATTCTGTCAGGGGTAGAAAACTGACAGCCGTTGTGAGCACCAGTTAAATCCAGCCCAGCTCTGCAGGGAGAAGATAGAGCTGCCAGGGGTAACCTAGGCTGAATGTGGGGTTGGAGGTTCCTGCAATTTTACAGAAGTCAGTGAGGTTGAGACTGGGAAAAACACCTTCAAGGAGGAATTGCAGATTGGAGGCCAAATGTCTTCAGAGACACTGTGAACCAAACAGCTAGTCATTGTCACGTTTTCTTTTCTTTCTTATTTGAAGTTGTGTATGTGTTCAATAGTGAGGATGCTGAAACAATTGGTTATGTAGTACAACTAAATGATTTTTATTTAATTGTCAATATAATACCTAGGGTGCATCTATGTGAAAGCAGGAGTCCTATTGTCAGACGTCCCAATCCCTGTATTTATTTTGTAAGGTATTATAGATATATAATGAGTTTAGGCCCTGTGTTATATTCTTCATTTTGAAGGAAAATAACAAATCTCTAGTTAGTGATGCTAGTCTAGCTAGGGTGTGTTTATTGTAACTGCTGTGCTGCAATGGTTTATCATTACAGTGTTATTCTTAAAAAGAATGTGAAATTATTGTGTGTGTGTGCGTAACTGTCTTATGGTAAAGACTAGTATTGGATTCCTGAGAAGAGAAAGAAAGTAAATCCTATTATAATTTACACTTTTAGTATTTGGAAAGGTTCCTATAAAAAATCCAGCTGTAGTCTCTTGCAAGGATAGGAATTCACGGGCTGTGCAAATACTTTGTCAGAGAGAGGAATTCTGTAGCACAGAATTGGTAAGCAAATTGACCTACCTCCCCTCTATATAGGTTACACTAGGATAAACAAGCGAGGGGAAAAGTGCAGTCAGAACCTCAGTAGGATGTTTTGGAGGAGCCAGAAGAGGAGCTGCAGTCTGATACACTCAACATAAATGTGCACCAGGATCTCTTCCTCACTACAAAGGGACAGGCATCAGGGGAGTTCATGAACTGTACCACGTGCATGCTTGTGCTCACATGGAGGAGCTGCCAACTAATATCCCCAAAGGGCCATGGAACCAAAGTGGAGTACAGACTGGCCCACTGGGATTCCTTGCCCTCCACAGGTGGCATCAGATCCTGCCATTTGGTGTCAGGGCGGGACACGAGGGTGAAAAAGTGGATGGTATAGAAGTGTAGGACTGGAAAAGACTTCGAGAAGTCATCTAGTCCAGTCCTCTGCATTTATGGCAGGACTATGTATTATCTCTAGACCATCCCTGACAGATGTTTGTCTAACTTGCTCTTAAAAATCTCCAATGATGGAGATTCCAAAACTCCCCTAGGCAATTTATTCCAGTGCTTAACTACCCTGACAGTTAGGAAGTTCTTCCTAAACTCCAACCTAAACTATCCTTGCTATAATTTAAGCCCATTGCTTCTTGTCCTGTCCTCAGAGGTTAAGGAGAACAATTTTTCTCCCTCCTCCTTGTAACAACCTTTTATGTACTTGAAATCTGTTCTCATCTCCCCCCTCAGTCTTCTCTTCTCCAGACTAAACAAACCCCATTTTTTCAATCTTCCCTCATGGGTCATGTTTTCTAAACCTTTAGTCATTTTTGCTGCTTTCCTCTGGACTTTCTCCAATTTGTCCTCACCTTTTCTGAAATGTGGCACCCAGAACTGGACACAATACTCCAGCTGGGGCCTAATCAGTGCAGAGTAGAGTGGAATAATTACTTCTTGTGTCTTGCTAACAACACTCCTGCTGATACATCCAAGAATGATGTTCACTTTTTTTGTGACACTGTTACATTGTTGACTTATTTAGCTTGTGATCCACAATGACCCTCAGATCCCTTTCCATAGCACTCCTTCCTCAGCAGCCATTTCCCACTTTGTGTGCATGCAATTGATTGTTCCTTCCGAAGTGGAGTATTTTGCATTTGTCCTTATTGAATTCCATCTTATTTACTTCAGACCATTTCTCCAGTTTGTCCAGATCATTTTGAATTTTAATCCTATTCTCCAAAGCACTTGCAACCCCTCACAACATGGATTTTAGAGTCCCATTGAATTTTTCCATCAAACCATTGGTTTCTGGGTGATATGGGGCAGTTTTTAGTGGTTTTCACCCCACTTTTTCTTGTTACAGTTTCTGCTTCAATGTTAGACAGAGCTACTACTTCGGGACATCTAGTGCCAACATTCACCACCACTAAACCACTTGGAATCCACCCTCCTCAGCTTCTCTGGCTCTTTTATGGGCTCAGCTTCCTTTTCCTTCAGCTCTTTGGTGGGCGGCTGCTTCTCTTTGCTTTTCAGTGCTGCTGCTCTTTCTTTCAGTCTTATCTCTACTTGCCACGTCTGATATTGGTATTCGTTCTCTTTTTCTGCTGCCTGCCGTCTGGCCAGCTCTAACCTTGCGATTGTTTCATTGTTGCTCATTTTTATGCTTTGCTGTTTCTATTTGTCTTATCCGAAATAAGCAAACAGAAAACAACAAACTGTAACCCTTCTTGACTGTCTGCAGCCACCACACCTGAGACTCACTTAAAATTGCTCACACCCTTTTTTCTGCCAAAGAATGGCCTCCACACCTGCTCCCAGTCAGCTGGGAAGTCACTGGACAAATTTCCCCCCTGCACCAGCTCTCCCCCGACAGATGGACTTGGTGGGGTCAGCAACCTCCTGCCCTGGCTGTGAGCTCTGGGCTGGACATGGCCAGCAGGGGACGGGCAGGCGAGCACTGTCTGATGCAGGCAGCCCAGGGCTGGGTGGAGGCAGGGAGCGCTGCAGCCCAGACCATGCTTATCCCCCGAGGCAGGGCAGGGAGTGCTCCAACAGGGCTCCGGGTGTGCCAGGGTCTCCTTCGCTGCAGAAGGGAGCCACACCAGATACACATCTGTGCTCACACTTCCATAGAGGCACCACCAACTGATATCCCTGGTGGGCTGCGGAACCAGACTGGAATACAGGCTCCACCATGGTTTCTTGCCCTCCCCCGGTGGCAGCAGGTCCCACCATGTGGTGCTGGGGTGGGACATAAGGGTCAGGAAGCGGATGGTGTGAAACATGAGCATGTACAGATGCTCTCTGGGCGTGGTTTGAAGGCAGGTAGGCTGGATATTGTGCAGCCACGTCAGATGGCATGTTGGGGTGGCCGGGGAGTTCCAGAGGGTGTGGGGCTCCCTCCGGCAGGACCCACTTGAGAAAAGCAAGAGAAGCAGAAGGCAAAGCTGCTCTCAGCTCCTGGAGCACATGACAGGGAACATGCTGGCCAAATGCCCAGGGATCCACCCAGTCCCTCTGATTGTCGTCCAGGAGGTCTCACATTCTGATTCACCAAACGGGACTCCACCACCTCACATATATATGGGGGCTGGGTCGAAAGAGTTTTGCAAGGGAGTCCTGCTTCTTGGCAGCTGCCACAGACCTGGTTACTGAAACAAGCTTCCAAGTCCTGAGAAGGCTCTGGTAAAAGATCAGCAAGCTCTCAAGTGGAGATAAAAGAGCTGCCAGTAGTATTGGAGCCCTGGGAGGCAGCGGAGGTAGTTGTGCACCAGCACGCTCCATGCTGGACTACATTCATCATAAAGGAGTCTACGGAGGGCCTGAGGCAGAAGGGGTGGACCAGACTGCAGATGCAGACCAGGCCCTGTTTGCCCTCCCCCAGCCTAGGTGGAGGCTCAAGACACCCCCAAAGCCCCAGTCAGTCCCAGCCAGAAAACCTCCAGGATTTTCTTCTGGAGACTGGCCAAGGCTCCCGGGTGTGAGCTCAGTGTGTTAAACCGGTGCCAGAGCAGGGACAGGACCAACTGGTTGGTCACCAGCACCCTTCTTTGAAGGGAAAGACACCGGAGCAGCCCTGTCCATCTCCACAACCAGTCAGTCAGCCTGGTCTCTAGATCATTTCAACCCTCCAGTGCGGAGGGATCGGTGGCAGAAAGGTAAGCACCCATTCAGAGCAAGGGACCCACACCCCACGAGATGGCACGGAGAGCGAGTGGGAGGAAGCCCATCTGCCACCCATCCCTGACCATCGGGCCAGAACTCTTGACCCAGCTGAGCCAGAGAGAGGAGGCTGCCAAAGAGATGGCTTGGCAAGACTCAGCTCATGCCAGGTTTCCCAGGTCCTGAGCCACGAGGTGCATGTCGTTCGCATTTGCCAACAGGACCACCTGCAAATCCAGGTCCTGCCGCACCTCATCTGTCATCCTCTTGTGGAGGAGATGGAGGAAGGGCTTGATGACAATAGTATAGAGCTGGCTGGGCAGTGGACAGCACTCATGCACCACTTGACCAAAGGTGAGAAGTTCAGTCAAGGCCAGTTGAGCTTGACCAGACATGCCGCAGAAGCCTAAAGCAGCTGGAGAAACCCCATGAAACAGGATCCAGAGCCCAACGCCCACAGAGTGCCGATGAGATACCATTGATCCATCCTGTAAACACCTCCTCCTGATCCATTTACAGGAGTGTGAATGACAGACCATCCTTACACACTAGATGGAGTAGGTCCCACACCAGACAGAGAATGTTGAAGATGGGCTGGGCCGGGCCAGTGTAGGCCTGGTTGGGTGGACAGCACAGACCCCAGCCGTAGTGAGATGGCTTTTGCTAAGACCTTGTAGTCTGTGCTGAGGAGCAAAACTGGAAGCCAGTTCCTTAGGCCATGGAGGTCCCCCTTCATACGCAGCAGAGTGAGGGTGGTCTGCCTGCATGACAGCGGGAGCACCATGCTCCCTAGGGGTTTGGCCCAGACGGTGGCAAGGGCAGGACTGAGGACTTCCCAGAGCACATGGTAGAACACCACGGTCAGCCCTTCGGCACCCAGAGATTTGTCATGGGCAGCAGATGGAGGGCTTCCAAGAACTCTGCCAGAGTGAAAAGTTGTTTTAGCTGGTCCCAGTTGTCCGTGCTGACCTTAGAGAGTCCAGGCCACAGAACCCTGCCAGCGTCAGCACCAGTTGGATCCATGGAGAAAAGACTGGCGCAGAAGGCCCGGGCCCTTCCCTGCATCTCCACTGGGTCCATGTGAAGGGGGCTATCCTCTGCCAAGAGGCAGGTGATGTGCTTTTAGGCACCTCTCTCTTTCTCCAGGATGTAGAAGAAGTGGGAGCCATGATCCATCTCCTGAAGGGGCTGGATTCAGGATCGAAAAAAGGCAAACCAGGCCTAATGGTCATCGACGGCCCAGAGCTCATCCTGCTTGTGACCCGTCCGTAACTAGGGTAGCCACTTGAAAATGCCAAGGTCAGGGCAGGCTGTGAAAGGAGAGCAGATTCTTCCAATACTGGTGGGTGACACTGAAGTCAGACTTCCCAACCAGCCACAAACAATGCTTCTGATTTCCCACACTAGTTATCAAGAAGCTAAAATAAAAATATACACAGCCCCCTTTACTGCATTTCAGTCTCTGGCTCCCAATCAGCCACTACATCCAGTAAGAAATCAGTTATTTTAAACTCTATGCAGTTTACCAAAAGGTTCTCCTGACCCCAAAGGGTCAGCCACAGTACCAGATCAATATAAGTTTGGATCTCACCCAAAATACCATGCTGCCAGCCAATCCTTTAGTAACTAAAATGAAAGGTTTATCATAAAAGGAAAGGAACAAACTATAAGATAAATGTTAAATGATTAAAGCAATCACATACATACAAATGATTGGAAAGTCCATATGTATCAGGTTTCCACTAGAACTGTAGCATTTCCAGGCTTATATAGTCCCTCTGGTGTACATCCAGTACTGGATGCTTCTCAGTCCTTTGATTTACCTTCAGTTGTAGATGAATTGATCCAGAGGAATGACGACTAAATAGTCCACGTGCAGAGTTTGTTCAAATTCTCCCATGAGAATTAGCAGGTTAATTCCAGGCTGGTGCTGGGGTCTTAATCTTGCGATCCAAACTTTCCCTGACAAGCTTGGACAGATTTGAGATAAAAGGATCAGCACACTAGAGTCTTTTATAGATCCATGCAGGCTGATCGATACTTTCTTGACAGCAGGTATCTCCTTGAACAATTAATCGATGATTACTTGGGACTCTGAAGTACCATCTTCCATGTCCTGAGCACACCGGTAACTAGTTACATTAGCACAAGGTAATTGGCCATTTACAACCATTTACAGGTATTTACTACTTAAACTTCAAAGAGAAATACAAACAATAGCATTGTTACACTCAGAGTTCCATCTAAATGTTCATATGTTCCTTTTGAACTGTTAATCAATAGAACAGTGATAGACAGGAAAGCAGTTTATCTACACTGCTAACCTCTAACATCAAATAACATCAAATAACTACCAACAATACACTTGCATATCAAAGCTCTAGTCTACTTATAAGGAATGACCCTCACTACCGTTGTATTTTCTTATAATATTATCTTGAAAGGTCAGAGTTGGGCCATGCAACTTGCAAAGTTGATTGGCTTTTTCAGGCCTAGCGTCACAACAGTTCTCCTGGCACTATCTGCAAAGGGATACCCAGGGCAAAAGGCCAGATGCCTGTCCAGCTCCAAAACTTCCTGCTCCAACTGCTCCATCCATGCACCCCTCCTCCAGTTGCCCCCGAGGTGTAATCAGAGCAGAAGATTTGGGCATATACCTTCCTCACATCCCACCACCTCTGCATCAAAGGAGAAACCTGGCTCTGCCAGGCCAGCCAGAACTGGAAGGATGCCGAAAAGCCCACTTCCTCCAACAGGTTATTATTGGAATACCAGTAGGCTGGCCCTGGCCTTTTGGGTGTCAATGAGGCTGTCATAGCCACCAGGAGGTGGTCTGAGAATGGGGCCGGTCTGATGCTGGAGGAGTGGGCCCATGAGATGTGAAATGGAGAGATATAAATATGGTTCACCTGGGAGTGGCGCTACCGAGTGTCCTCCATTTGGACATAGGATGGTGGTTGCACCAGAGGTCGATGATCTCTCTGAGGACTTCTGCTGGGGCAGTGTCTCAAGCAGTAGGCTGGTGAAGAAGAAAAGGGTAATCCCTGACCTAGGCTACAAGGGTCAACGCAAGGCCTCAGTCTCCTTAAAGATTGCTTGGAGGCCCCCTCCTGTCAAAACGAGGTCTTCCCCATCAACGACTGAGGAGAGCTCCATCTTGGTACTAACGGGTGGATGGATGGTGGAAAGACAGGGGGCTCATTGCGAGGCCTCCTCAAGAAGGGACTCCCTGACGGTGGAGGGAGGCCTCATCATCCCCTCTGCTGCCAGAACTTTCTCAGCCAGCTCCACTTGGACTTTCTCAGTGGATGCAGAAGCAGACCTAGATGTTTTACGGGAGGACCCCTCCCCCTCCTTGAGAGGGAGGTGTGGGGCTTGTGACTTACACTTCCAGAACTTACCCCCCTGTGATGGGGTGTTCACCCCACATCAGAGAGGAAGGAATTAATGGAGGCCTCATGGGTGTGCCACACACCATCCCAGAAAGAAGCAGTGGAGGTGAGTCCTCCAAGCAGCCTACGGAGGCTGTGCAGGAAGCAGCCAATTAGAGGGAGGCTGCATGGAGCATCCCATCAGGGCCCAGCGGGCTCACATAAAAGAGAGCTGCAGAACAGAGCATAGTCAGCAGCTGCTGACTCTGGTGCTCAGGCAGTGTGGACGGTGTCTCTGAGAGGTAGAGAGAATAAGAGGTACCTTAGACAGAGCTGCTGCTAGGAGGGATGGGGAGAGCAAGAGGGAGCTCCTAGCTGTCTGTTAGGACTAGCAGAGTCAAGGCCCTGAGAAGAGGGCAAAGAAGGTGCTGGGGCCACAGAGAAGTGACCCAGGGAACTGAAGCAGCAGAGACAGAGGAGGTGCAGCGGGAGGCTGCTATCCACAGGGTCCCCCCAGAGTAATGGGTGGACCTGGGTCCCTCCCCACCACTGGAGAAGTGGCTGGACTATTTGGGTTAAGAGACCCCCCTGGAAGGGGGAAATATGGATGGTGGCTCAGCTGGAGTGTCACGTCATGAAGAGGATGCAGCGGTAATTGGACTAAGGTGGGTCTGCAGGTGGAGACAATGATGGGAGAGGTACCAGCTAGAGAGGGCACACTGGCTGGCGGAGCTACTCCTTGTGACGGCCAGCAGGAGGCACTGCTGTGGTGATGGACTCCATCACAGCCCCATTACTAGTACTCAGACTTCAGTAGAGGTGTCATTAGAGGGCTAGCCAGTGGGGGTGGGTCTAGGGGGCATGGACAATGGGATTGGGGCCTGGGGAATCAGGGGTGGGGAAATGGAGGGAGGGATGGTCTCCTCCTGAGATGGTCCCTCTCCCAGGCTTCCAGATGTTACAGACACCACCTTCTCCACAGACCCCACCTGACAGCTTTTATCAGCAGTGGGGTCTGTGAGATCAGCTGGGTGTGACAACAGAAGGGGAGTGCCCCTGGTGCCCAAGTGAGATCATCCGTTCGTGTTGGAGGAAGAAGGGGAACTGGACAGGTAGGGTTGCTAGAGGTGGGACAGTGTCCTCCTTGCTGGGCTCCAAAACCTGGTAGAGGCAGCACCTCCGCAGAGTAGTGGACTTGGTACAGGGTGCCCTGGTTGAGCACCAGGAAGGACACTTCCAAGCTTTCCCCACCACTCACCACCACTGGCAGCTGGATTGTGATTTGCCAGCGGAAGAAGAGGGCATGATAGAAGTGTGACACTGGCAGACCAGATGCCAGCTCATGCCAACACCTCTATGTCTCACTGAACACTGGTGAATGCCTAGCTGGAAACCGGCGTTAGTGTTGTTAAAATAGATGTTAAATTTATAAGAATGTGTTTAGACTTTATGAAAAAATGATGCTGCACGTATTGATCAGAAGAACATAAGAAGGGCTGTGCTGGGTCAGACCAGTGGTCCATCTAGCCCAATGTCCTGTCTTCCGACAGCGGCCAATGCCAGGTGCTTCAGAAGGAATGAAGAGAACAGGTCATCATCAAGTGATCCATCCCCCTGTAGCCCTCTGACAGGTTTCCCTGGGGTACAACCTGGGACTGGGGTACCGCTATGCCCCTTTAACTCTCCAGCCTGGGCTGTCCTTACTATGCTTTGCTAGTGACAAGGAACAAACCTCTCCAGGCACTGTGATCACTCAGCCCACCAGTGTGTGGAGCCCCACACCCAGCTAGATCACAGGAATGCTTCTAGAGATGCTCATGAATCTCACAGAGAAAGGCACCAGCCAGTCCACCCCAGCTCTCTGCTTTGCACCCTGAAGAGATGCTATCCTGCCCTGGTCAGAAGGAGGAGGCCCACCTGCCCAATGCAAACTGGGGTGAAGCGAAGGGAGAGGTAAGCCCAAGGGGGGGAAGGAAGAAGTCAGGCCAGCAGATGGTATTCAGCAGGAGCAGCTGTGGAGGGGTGGACAGACTGGGGACAGGTCTTCATGTCGCTCCCCCGCCCCAGACAAGAAAAGCAGCTCAGTCGCAGTTGCAGCAGCATCTCCGGCAGTCTCCTCCTCCAGGATAGCAGTGACAGCCCCACCCCGTCAGAGGTGTGCAGGGAATGAGGTGAGGGATGCAGGAACAGAGTGGAGTCTCATGCTTACAGCCAATGTGTGCCATCCTGGAGAATTAGAGCCCATCCCTGCGTCTGTCCCAGGGTTCCTATATGACGCTGGCAAGTTGCTTAAACCAAGCTTCCAAAGGTGGTCACTAAGGCCACGTCTATACCGATGGCGGCAAATACACTGCCGCCAGATCGATCTCTCTGGATCGACTGAGCGGTCAGGGTAGACCCGCTCAATGGACGCAGTAAATCCACCCCTCCAGTGGCGCAGCGCTGCGTCCAGGGGAACACGGGTCCCTCGGGGCAGTGCCGTGAAGACGGCGCAGAAGGGAAGCACAGCAGTCGAGGGCAGTTACACACGAGCTTGCGTCACTCCCTCTGCATGGCCAGCTCAGCGCCGAGCAGGGCCGAGGGGCGCTACGCTGCCTTGTGTGTCCTGCCCACCTCAGCGCTTTGTCACTGCCACACAGCAGCACCGGCTGCCGGGCCAGCGATAATCGTGTCCCCCCCACCCCGCTGCCCTGCAGCGCCGAGCGCGCGGCACAGCCCGGCCGGCTCACGCCCACCCCGCCGCACGGTTCAGCGGGGGCGCAGCTCCGGGCTGGCAGAGATGGACCGGCGGAGACGCGGCAGCAGCTTGCAGGGCTTTGAAGACAGGCAGCGCCCGACCTACCGGGCTGGGCTGCGGGAAGCCGTACCGCGGGCCCGCGCCTGCCGCCCGCTCACTCCTGCCCAGGCCAGCGGCGGCTGCCCGCGGCACCGAGCTGCCTCGCCGGGCGCTGCAGGCCGTGGGCAGCGCAAGCAGCTGCACGGCCCCGCCACGTGCCCGGCCCCGGGAGGGAGCCCCGCCCCCGGCCCGCCGTATTTCCCAGCCCAGGGGCGCAGACACGTGACCCCGGCTCCAGGCACGGCTGCAGCCCACCACGCTGAGGCCGCACCGGCTCCAGCCGCGCAGGCGTGTTCCTCGTGCGCACGCAACCCGGCCGCGCACTGCCAGGGCCAGACCCTCGCGCTGGTGACAACGCCGCAGCCAGCCCGCGCTGCGCCCGCCCCCGCTCTCCTGGGCACTGATTGGCCCATCGTCGCCCGCCGGGTTCCGCCCCGCCCCGCCCCTTCCGCCGCGGGCCGCCCGCTGGTTGGCGGCTTTTCCAGCGCGCGGCGTTGTGGGTAGTTGGGCGGCGCCGGCTCATCTCGTCTCACCTCAGCTGCGCTTCGCGGCGGTCCAAGGGCAGGCGATGGCGGCGGTTGGGCTGCGCGTTGGCCTGCGCGGGGCGTTGGCGCTGCAGCAGCAACGGGGATGGAGCTCGGGCTCCGGAGCCGACCAGGTAGCGGGGCTGTGCGCCTCCCCCGGCTGGTCCCGGCTGGCCGGGGAGCGCGGGGGGGGGCGGTGCTGAGGGGCCCCTCGGGCCTGGGCCTCCCGTGTGTGTCCCCTTCGCTGGGCTGGCTGGGAAGGGCGGTGCCGGGGGGAGACCAGCCGGGGTCGGGGTTCCCCTCACGTGTCTCTTTCCCCTGCAGCTGGGAGAGCTGGGGAAGGGGGCTGGGAAGGGCGGTGGCGGCGGCGGCTCGATCCGTGAGGCCGGAGGGGCCTTTGGGAAGAGGCAGGCGGCCGAGGAGGAGCGATACTTCAGGTGAGTCTCTGTCCCCCCGGACTCCCGGCGTCTGCTCCCAGCCCTGCTCACTGCCACCTGCCCACGGGGTCCTTGCTCAGCTGAACCAGCGTGTCTCTGCTTCCCAGGGCAGCGTGGCTGCCCCTTTCCCAGGGCCCTTTGCCTGCTGCTTTACCTGCGCCTTCTGCACACCCTGACTTGCCTGCCCTGGGTATATTCGCAGAGCATCTGAACCCCCGGGGAGAGTGACCACATAACAAGGCGTCTCATCCTCACTGCTCGCAGGCCCTGCTTTGTGCGTCTGGCCTCTGTGCTGGCAGGTGCTCACGCTAGGCTTTTCAAGCCACTTGGATTCAATCTCCATGTAGTAACTGGCCTGTCAACTCAATAGCTGGTTAGCTCTGGTGCAGACAGTTTGGTACAGAACCAGAGAAATGTCTTGCTGCAGCCATTAGATGAGGGGCAAGTGAAAGATACTGGAATATCCTAGCTAAGACATCAAATTCTCTGAGATGTTAACAAAATAACATCAGTAACTGAGATTGCCTTCTGTTGAAAGATCTGACTCATATCATGCCCATCTCTGTAGTGTCCAAGCACCTTCTAAAGTGACCTGCATGTGTTGCAGACCTTACCCTCTCACCTGTTTACAACCTGATTTCTCTTCCTAAAATTGGGATGAGACTTGGTGAACTCTACCTTTTTTCTTTTTGGGCCACTTCTGTCAGTTGCTACGAGATAGGACCACGTTTGGTAAATGTTAACAGCAGAGCAGTCCTGATGTGTGCACTCCCATCTCCCAGGATAACATACCTGCTTGGTGGCAATTGTCAGGGTAACTGAGTAACCTGGCTTTTGTGTCCAGTGGTGCCAACCAGTCTCTAGAGTTCTGTGTTCCTATCTAGATGGAAACACTGTCTGCAGCTGTCCTGAAATGAAGATGATCCAATTAGCTATTTAAGCATTGAAGCCATTCTGTGTCCAGGAAATACTGGTGTACATGTGGGGGTGTTTGACTTCCTTTAGGTAGACTGTCCATCTGAAACTCCCAAGTAACTTGGTTTGTTTGAACTGATGATGTACATTGTGTAGGGAGAAGGAGAGGGAACAGCTGGCCTCTTTGAAGAAACATCATGAGGAAGAAATCGATCATCACAAGAAAGAAATAGAGCGGCTGCAGAAAGAAATTGAACGCCATAAGTACAAGATCAAGAAACTTAACCATGATGATTAAGCTGCTGTTGGTTGGTTTTTCATGTACAGCCAGTGATTCTCAGTGTAATCATTGCATTGAAGACTGTATACTTTAGCCAACATAATCCAGATTTGCTCTTAGAGGATGCGCTACAAAAGTCAAATAAAATGTAGTCTCCGGATCTATTTAGTGATGGTCTTATTAAAACCGACATTTTTCCTTTCAACTAAACTCTTGTTGCAGTTTCATATAGGAGCTCTTGTACAGGGGGATCACATTCTAGAGTTGAAATGATTTTTTTTTACGCCTCTCTGTAGACTACATTGTCAGCATTCCTCAGTGAGTCACAGCTGAGGATATCAAATTGAGGACACGATTGCTGAGAGGTAAGGCAGACTTACCCCAAACTGGTAATTATTCTATCATTAAATTATACCAAGCCAGTAACAAAGGTAAACTTCTGTCTCACCACACTAGTCAAGAAGTCAAAGATGCAGTGTTCTTAGGCAATCCAGCCCTTGTCTCACCATCTGGACACTGGACTTTAAGTTGGTTTTCAATAACCATTTCTCATAATCACACATAGGGTTCTTCTAATCCCAAGAGATCAGCCACATAGCCAGGTCAATAGATAACCCAGATTTTAACCAATAATTGCGCTGCTGCCAATCCTTTTGTAATTAAAAGTTTAATAAAAGAACAAGAGTTGATAATGATTAATAAATTATATACATTCAAATAATTGCAAAGTCCCTTATCAGCTTTGTGGCAGTGATGTAGACTTGTGAAGTCTCTCTGGTAACTTCCAAAAGATTGGATGGTCCTCAGTCCATAGTTCAAAATGCTCCTTTTAGTTGTAAATTGGCAGTCAGGGCAAGAAAGAGGCAAAATGAGGATTTGTCAAGAATCTCTTATCCTCTGCCATGTGCCTGTTTATGGAAAGTTACTGGCCTAAGATGGAGTCCAGGGTCAAGGGAGCATATCACTTGTCCTTGATGACTCACAAGGGGTAGCTATTGCCCATATTCTTGCAGAGGCATCCACAGGATGAGCTATCTGGACGGAATGAGTTTCTTTTTGGCCCATATATAGTCGTATTCAATCATACAGCATCACACATCTAAATAAATCAAATTTAAGGTAACTAGAAGTCCATCAGCTGAACCCCCGCTTTAGTTTATGGGCTAGAGAGTAATCAGCTACAAACTAGCACCTTTTTACTCAATGTAACACCTTTTGTTGAGCAATTTTAAACTTGCTTCCCTGCCTCAAACACGCCTTCACCCTAGTTAAAGGGGGATGAGGGTGGGAACTCGTGTGAGATAAAGCTCTGGTTTGTAAGTTTTTCATCCAACGTGCAATTTATTATACACATTGAAAACTCCTCCCTCCTCCCCCTGCCCCATGTACAACGGAGTAGATTATGGAAAGTCAACCTGTTTGATCACACTTTGTATTAATTTACTCTTAAAATGTTCCTTTACTGAAAAGACTTAACCTATCAAATGCTAATTTCTTTTTCTCCCTCCAATCTCCTTTGTCCTTTCTCTTCCTCTGTGCGCGTGCTCCCTTTCAAGGAGGGGTGGAGGGTTAGACTTGACATTTTACTGTCAGTGATTGGTTCTGTTTTGCTTGTCAACAGATTTTCTCCACATCTCAACTACCAGCAAATGACCTTAGCTAATGTGTAGCTTTCTGGAAGTAGGGATCTAAAAACAGACAATAGGAGAAAGCTCTTGCCAGCTGCTGTCTTCCCCCATCACTCCTGCTCTGTGCTTTCCTATCTGCCAACCTATGAGTTAGGGACAACTTCCCTAACAATCTATATCAAAGTAGTAAATCGTCCCACTTTGTGCAGACTAGTGTACTTAGATTTAACATAACTAAGCAGTGCAGTGAAGTCTGTTGGATTTTAGGATTATGTGAATGGAACAGATGCATCTGAACAACTGGTGGGCTGCTCACAGAGGCTTTGATACAGAAAATGTTTTAGAGGGTATAGTTTCCACAGTCTGAATGAGAATGGAATTTTTTTTTTGAGAGTGCATAAATCAGAAAGTAAGAACTAGAAATAATTGATAGTACTCAGAGGCCTAGTGCCCTCTGGTGCTGAATGCTGTGCAAACAGAAAAGAATCCTTGTCCTGAAAAACTTACATATATCACATATATGTTAAACCTGATAATCAGCTGTGGAGGAGAGAAACTGCTTTGCAGACTTTTTCATTGTCTCACTACTTCTAGTTTGTGGAAGTGGTTGCATTGTGTTGTCAGGATGCTTCTCTGTCCAATGTATGTACTGTGTTCTCTGGACTTTAAGCTTTTTATTTTTTTAAAGGAAGGTCTTGTCTTCACACAAGTTGCACTAATTTAAATTGGTTTGGAAACTACAAAACAAACTCCTGTGTGACACAACTTTGGTTTTAAAAGTATTACTGTGCTTTAGTTTAAACTGAATCTTGATTCACGATAAACTGAAATGAGTGTCCATGTGTAGTGTTTGCATCTTCAAAGCCTGAACCACTAGATATGGGAGGTGTGAACTACCCCACAGGCATTCATTAAGTAGTAATATAAGTGCCCAAAGATGTTCGTTTCAATGTCCGTGTTAATTATTTCCCTGCTGTCAAAGCATGTAAAAATGAGGATCATATGACTGTACTATGAATTATGGTTCATTTTGTTACCACAAATACATTGTATTTGGAAGACAGCACCACTTCTTCCATCAGTCTGACCCGTGGAGTAAAAAGACCAGAGGAGGGATGGAGTGAAGGATGCATCTGAGTGCCCAAGGAGGAGCCACTCTGTCAAAGCCCAGGGGGGCATCTAAGCCTTGAAACCAGCCAATCCCAGTCCTCTCAGAACAACGGGTAAAGTCTGCTCTGATGGATGTAGATTAGGCAGCTTCCTTCTTAAATCAGATGACTGATGTGCCACTGACGAGCCAACCCTGAGGAGCCCAGCAGAATCTACCTGATCATATTGGAACAGGCCACAATCTGCTGTGGGTTGCATCTCAAGTGGGTGGAGCTTGGCTTGAGGGCAGAGCTTGGGAGAGTACTGCCACTTTTCTCCCAAACAGCCCTGGAATAGTGTTCTTCCTTCACCTAAACCTGCCAACTGTGAGGAGAGGGTAAGTAAAGGCTGAGTCCTTGTTTGCAGGGGGGCAGGAATGGGGAAAACCCTAGCTCTCAAAAAGGCAGGCAAAAGACAGCTTTTATTGCAAAAAGTTGTTGCTGCATCAACAGCAGCACAATGTGATGTTTACAGCCCAGAGAAGGAGGCAACATTAATAATCCATGCTTTCATGGAGTTGATTTCCTTGGGGTACTGACTTCAAAGCATCTAAGGTACTTTGATTACAGGATACATATACATCATCTGCATACAGCTGAGGTAGCTTAACAATACATTGCTTTGCAGGCATATGGTAAAGCAGCATGAACCACCAGTACAGACAATGTATTTATGCTTTGAAATTGATGTCCATGCAATATATGCCATGCCTCATACAGTGCTGCTAGACAAAGCTTTGCCTTTTCACCTACTTATGACAGACTGGTGTGTTTGCCTGAAAATCTTACCTGGGTGAGATTCCTGGTGGAACATGTTAAGTGTGTTTGCTGGTGCCTCATCTCTCCTCTTGGATGTAAGGGAGTTGGGAGTGATAATCTAGGTTATGTTCAGACCAGTCCTCAGAGGAACTTTAGAAGCAGCCAAGCCTGAGAAGAAGGCTTGGCCTGTATTTTGCTTAATTTGAGCTCTTTTTAACCAAACTCCAGGAGAGGGATAGGTTCTCATCCACTATACCTGTGGACAGCGTGGTGAAGCTAGAATACCACAACAGTCATTTAAATAACTTGTAAGCAATTGGACTCAGAGTGTGATTCATACCACTGGCACCATAGCTTCTGTTCAATAACCTGGTAGTGTCCACAGCGACCTATGGGAAGCATGTAGGAAGAGTCACTATTTACAGTTGTAGACAAGTGTCCATTAATCATATAGCATGAACACAGGAGAGGGGAAGAGCAGCACAGCAGATGCTAAGTTCAAAGTGGTGCTCCCATGGTTACCCCAGTTTAGCTTATGGCCAAGGGAAGAAATATAACATTAGGCTAGAAAGAAATGTAAAGATGTGAAAGAAATTAAGAGTGCAGATTGCACACAGCTATTGCCACAGCAAAAAGAATGAGCAGGGCTGCTAAATGGAGTAGCTTGTTGAAATTAGGAGAATTGGTGACCCAGTACAGATTATGGTTGATCCACTAGAAGTCACTATAGGTTAGGTACTTTGTTAGTTAGCTATAAAAGATTAGGTAAAAGTAAATACCGTGGAGCGCAGTCCAAGGGAGCTTTCCTTTGGGCAAGGAGCCGACCTCTAAACTCCATCAACTGGATAGAAAGAGGGCCCCTGGAAGCCTGGCTGGTGATCACTCAAAATCATTTGACTGTAAAAACAACTTGTTCTGTAGCATTTTAAAGACTAACAATTTTAATTTCAGTAGGCATAAGCTTTTGTGAGCCTCAGCTCACTTTCTCAGATGCAGTTGGTAACACGGCTACCCCTCTGGAACATTTCTGACTGTCTGTAACTATATTTGGGATGTCCTAAACCTATTGCATGTGTGTGCTTAGTCTAATAAAAAGTAGTTTTAGATAAAAGCACTCTCATTTGTATCAATTATATATTGGATGGATGAGCTATGCCCCCAATTGATTCATTCCTGACACCACCTGGAGAGAAACAGTTAAGTTACCACTGCTTTGGGTTCTGAGAAAGCATGTGTAACACTCCTACCTATGTTCCTCATTCCCGTTCATATGACTCCTAGTAGTTAGATCTGAGCAAAAATTTCCTGTGGAGGTAGTGCAGGAAAAACAGCACAAGCTGCTATACATCTTTCACTCATTCGTGCCTGGAAGATTGGACATGCTAATTAATGAGGGGCTATTAAAGCCAGCAGGACATCTATGGCAGACCCCAGAATCTGTGGCACCTACCTCTAAAAAGGCAGGCATGTGCTATCAAGTCCCTTTTTCTGGGTTTGAATATTTCTATTTGTACTCAGTCTCTGGTGCAGTGGTTCTTAACCTTTCCAAACTACTGTACCCCTGAAGCCTGAGTCCCACCCCCACGGGGCTGAGGCATGTAACTTAGTTTCATGGCGCCCCTGTGGCTCCAGGCAATTGCCTTTCTTGCCACCCCCAATACCAGCTCTGCACTTGCGACCCCTCTAAAACCCCAGGTTAAGAAACACTGCTCTGGTGCCTTGGTAGCAGCCATTTAATATGAACGATCCAGAAAGCAGTTTTTCCTGCAAAAGAGGACTACCCCCTCAAAAATGGGTTTATTTGGCAGGAAGACCTAGTCATTATTAAGCTTAAAAATGTGCATCACAAATTACCAGGTGCGCCTGTCAAAATATAATTGAGACAGTATATCACAATTTGTTGACATTCCCTCAAGACAACAGGGAAGAACTGGGGTCCATTACAGCTGAGGAACAATTGGGGGCCTGTACATCTTTGTAGGTGGCATTAATGTGCTGGACGCTGCAGCGAGATCAATGACTACATCCATCACCATGTGCAGGGCTTCATAGTTTCCATTCTGAGATACTGAAGGAGATTTAGGAAATGACTGAGGACCTGTCATCAGAGTTTATGACCTGTTCAGTGCAAAAACCAAGTAAGCCCTGCACTCTTTGAAGACTCAAGAGCCACTCTTTTCTTGAGAGTCTAAATATCAGCCCTGAGAAGAATAGAGGCCTGGTCACAAAGTTATTCCAGACAGAGGCCCTCCACCTATTAATTCACACTGTTCAGCCAGAATCACTGAGGAAGAAGCACACCATGCAACAAGCTTGATGCAGTCATCGAGAGCTATACAGAGCGTTTGGAGGATCTATACACCTCTCCTTTTGGCAATCACCTTTTTTTCTTTCAGGAGGCTTGGAATTGCATAACCTCAGACTGCTGGATCTTAGAGATCAACCATTCAATTTCATAGTCTTTGTAACCATCCGCCTCCCCCTCTCCCTCTTCAGGGACCTGTCTCATGAGAGACGGTTACAGCAAGAAGTTGACTCACTTCTAAATCTCAGAGCAATGGAAGAAGAAGTGCCCCTGGACCTCAGAGGGGAGACTTCTTTTTTCTAATCCTGAAGAAGAAAGGGATCTGGCACCCAGTCCTAAATTTGAGACATCTCAACAGCTTCATCCCTTGTTTCAAATTCAGCATGGTAACACTAGCTTCTATAATCCCATCTTAGATCTCCAAAACTGGCTCACAGCTCTTGACCTACAAGACGTATGCTTTCACATATCAGTTCACCTTGCTTGCCAAAAATATCTGAGATTTCAAGTAGGAAATTTCCACTATCATAGACTCATAGGGTTATCTACTAATCTAACCCCTGGTCAAGATGCAAGATTTGTTGTGTCTAAACTATCCAGAAACAGATGGCTATCCAGTCTCCTTTTGAAAACCTGCAGTAAAGGAGCTTTCACAACCTCCTGAGGCAGTCTGTTCCATTGTCCTACTGTTCTTACAGTTGAAGTTTTCCTGAGATTTAACCTAAATCTGCTAACCAACGGCCTCTTGTCCTGTCCTGTGGCAAGAGAGAACAATTTTTCTCCATCTTCTTTATGGCAGCCTTTCAAGTATTTGAAGATCGCTATCTTATCTCATCCCCTTAGCCTTCTCATTTCCAAACTAAACATATCCAAATTCCTTCAGCCTTTGCTCATATGGTTTGCATTTCATCCCTTTGATCATCTTTGTCACTCGACTCTGGATTCTTTCCAGTTTCTCTACATCCTTTCTATACATTGGTGACTAAAATTGGACACAGTACTCCAGCTGAGGCCTAACCACTGCTGAGTAGAACGGAACTATCACTTTCTGTGACTTTCCTGCTGTGCCTTTGTTAATGCAACCTAACATTGCATTTGCTTTTTTTTTTTTTTTTTGCAATAGCATCGCATTGCTGACCCATGTTGAGGTTGTGATCCACCACAACTCCCAGATTTTTCTCAGCAGTGCTGCTACCAAGCCAGTTTCCCCCCACTCTATATTTGTGCATTTGGTTTTTCTTCCCTAAGTGTAGCACCTTATATTCGTCTTTGTTGAATTTCATTTTGTTGTCTATAGCCCAGTTGTCCAATTTATCAAGATCTCTCCGGCTTTGTCTCATCTACAAACTTGATCAGTATCCTCTCTATTTCTACATCCAAGTCATTAATAAAGATATTAAACAACACTGGACCCAGAACAGGTCCCTGTGGAATCCCACTTGAGACTTCCTTCCAATCCGACATCATTCTGTTAATAGTTACTCTTTGTTTGAGGTTGTTTAACCAATTCTGTATCCACTTCATGGTAAGTCTGCTGAGCCCGCATTTCTCTAGCTTACCTTTCAGAATGTCATCTGGGACTGTGTCAAAAGTCTTGCTGAAGTCCAGGTATATTATATCCACTGCATTCCCCCTATCCACCAAATCAATTACCCTGTCAAAGAAGGAAATCAAGCTGGTTTGGCATGCTTTGTTCTTAGTAAATCCATGCTGGCTGCTAGTGATTACCCCTTCATTGTCTAGGTACTTGCAAATTGAATATTTTATACATTACTTTAGTAGATTCCCAGGTATTGACGTCAGGCTGACTGGTCTGTAGTTTCCCGGCTCCTCCTTTTTAAAGATGGGCACTGAGTTGTCCTGGAAGAATGGAGAAAGGCTCTCTCCTGTCATCCATGAGTGCAAATATTATTGCCAGTGGCTGAGATTTCTTCAGCTAATTCCATCAGCACCTTGGGGTGAATAGCATCAGGCCCTGCTGACTTGAATTCATTCAAATATTAGAAGATCTCTGATGTGTTCTTTACTTTTCCCGATCTGTATCCCTTCCCCATTATTGTCTATGGTAACTTCACTAGTTGTCTGGTCACATTATTTTTTATGAGAAGACTGAAGCAAAGTAGGCATTGAGCAGCTCTGCCTTCCTATTATCTTCCATTACCTTCTCCACTGAGCAGCAGATCCACATAATCCCTGATCTTTTTTTTTTGTCTGATACGTTTGAAGAACCCCTTCCTGTTGTGGCTAACATTCCTTGCCAGCTGTAACTCATTCTTTGCCTTGACTTTCCTGATTTTGTCCCTGCACACTCTCACTAGTCCCATGTATACTCCTTGGTGACATGCCCCTCCTTCCATTCTCTGTATGTATCCCTTTTGGTTTTTAGATATCAGAACAGAGTTCTACCACTGAGACTTTCAACAGCACCAAGAGTATTCATCACATGCTTGCAGTCATGGCAGCTCACCTGAAGAACCTGTGGAATACAGGCTGACATTCTAAGCAACAATAAGCCCCAAACAGCTGTCCTCTAATGGGGCCCCTTTTAGGGACAACATTGCAAACCCAGACATTGGAATCGGTTCTAAAGATGCAGTATTTCAATATTGAGGGAATATTGGCATCAAAAAGTGATCCTCCATCTAATTACAAACCTTGAAGCACATGTAATCTTGCTTTAGGAGATGCAGTCCACCACCAATATACAACTTCCTGTTCCATGCTCTGCTGTCACAAACAGTATGGGGTGGCATCTTATGTTAGAGAAGAGCTGTCTGCTGCCTCGATGTCAACATCTGGTCCAAATGACATCATAGGATGGCAGGCAATAAAAGTGAATGATCTTACTCTGATAAATCTCTACAAGCCTCCATCAGTTAACTGGCCAGCTCCCACTGTGTCTAGCTTTCCAGGTCCTTCCATCTTCCCATGTCAATTGGGGACATGTGACAACAGCTCAGATGGAGAAAGTCTAATGGAACGGGCAACAGTTGCTGATCTACAACTCCTTTATGACCAAAAGCAAATGCCAGGCTTTCACAGCAGATGGACAACAGGCTCTCCACCCAATATTGCATTTTCATCTTCTGGGTAACTGCCACCAGGGGGCAGAGTGGAAGGTGCTTGAAACTTTCCCAAAAACTCAGCATTAACCACCTTTGAACATCATGGGCGTGTGGATATCCACAACTTTCAGAAGTCCCTGTGGAAGTTTTGGAAAGGTTGGTGGGAGGTCTTTCAAGCAGAATTAGAGACATCTGTCAGCAAACTGGCTGAATTAGACTTGATCTTTCCAGGCAACATAAATGACTCCTACCAGCTTTTCTGTGAATTAATTCAGGCAGCTGCTTGGAAATTGATCTCTAGAGGCTATTGTGGACATATCCCTGGGTGGTTGTCAGAGGCAATTAAGCTCTATATCAGGAATTCAAATATGCTGGTAGTGAACAGGAGGTTAGGTGAGTTACCTACCAGGCTTACAGAATGTCCTAGTGGACCTGCTTAGCAGGCAATTTACAAGCAACCACAGATGTATTGTCAAGGCCTTCATCTTGCAGAGTGAGTTAGGTGGCCTAATGGTTAGTGCACCTAGTAACTCCCTTCCAGTGGGTTGGTCTTATAGTTCTGGTCCTCCTTTAATCGGAAGTGTGGTGAGGTGGACAGGTGGTTTGAGTCCCTCCAGTTGTGAGGGCAGTGGTAGGGGAGCCCAGGCCCACCCACTCCCCTGGACTCCAACCCATGGCCCTAGGAGGATCAACATCTGGCCCCCAGAAGTGCCCCCTGAGCTACCCTTCCTCAATCACTTCCTATCACTGCTTGTCTTTCCCCACTTTGTGTCCCAGATAAGGTGAAAAAAGGAGAAAAGATAACAAACCAGTCAACCCATCAGCCCCAACTGGGCTCAGCATATAGTCTTAATCCCTCAACGAGGCTTCTCTGATGCCCTTGTCAGGAGTCTTCATGGTAGGTCTGTCCTCCTTCTCAGTTGGGTAGCTCCCTTCTCAACCTGTTTTCCAATTGGAGCATGCTCTGCAGAGCCGGAGGGGCAGGGCTGCTAGGGTCTCGTACTCTTCAACGCTGAACAAGTCTTCCCTAATGGAACAGTGTTTTCTATCAGCAGTGCCATTGACTTTGAATGTCTCTCTACACAGAAGCTGACAAGGGTGGCTGGAGCTACCCCCATCCCCTCCAACCTTGCAAACCATGGGCAAATAGCAAAAATAGACTGTTTTTAAAAAGGGCACTTCTTTAAGCAATGAAGGCCTTTCCACTGCCAGAAGGACTTAGCCCAAACCCAGGACTTGCTGACTGGGTGAGACCAGACTGGGGGAATGCATTCAGTATCCTTTGTTTTTCATAGATCTGTAACTCCAGTGCTGTCTAAAAGTATCTGTGGTTAAGAAATTCCTTTGCCAAGTCTGTGTTCATTGCTATCCTGCCATGTTGTCTCTGCATTGTGTAACTAGGAATCCAGAGCTCTCACAGCCAGGTGGACTGTGTGGTGGAACTGGGTCTAAGAAACAGAGGGAATTAGGAGGGCTGAGGCACAGTTCTAGAGTTCAGGTGGCAGACTGCAGGCTCCCACTGCCCAAGAAGGGTGTTGGACACAAGATCTGCACCTGAGAAAGTATTTGTGGGACCCAGAGCTAGGAGTAGTGATCAGTCACTACCCAGACCCTGGGAGCTTAGAAGTAGCTGGGATTCAGTGGTAAGATCCAGTCACAACAGACTGATGTCCATCCAGATAGTGGGATGGGGCAAGCTGTGACATATACCTCATTCTGAAATTTGCTGGGTGGCTACAAAGGGATCAGTCCACACTTTCACACACCACTATTCCCTAATTGATGCTTCAAGATCTGATGCCCTTTGCTAGAGCTGTCCTACAATCATTATTTAAATATACTCAGGGTACCCACTTCCTATCTATGAGGTCACTGCTTGTGAGTCATCAGAAGTGGAATCCAGGTGGACTATCGCTCCAAGAAAAAAGAACTGTTACTTACCCTACAGTAACTGTGATTCTTTGAGATGTGCTGTCCACTTGTGTTCCAGGGCTCATCCTCCTTCCATGCTACTGCAGAGCCTGACACCCAGATTCTGTACTGGTAAGAAATGAGGAAAGGTCGGGTACACTCTGCCCTTTATACCCTTGGGTGGAGGTGTGAGGGCATCCAGGGGCAGGTATGGCACCAATAGACACAGCTGGCCTAAAGAATGTGATCTCACATGTGCTGTGTGTGAGCACCAGAAGTGGAATTCATATGGACAACACCTCTAAGAAGCACAGTTATTGTAGGAGAAGTAACCATTCTTTTCAGTGGTTTGGTGAAAGAATTTGAAATTTGGCAGGGATCAGAGAGGTGACTTTTACATCATGAAAAATAAAATCTAGATTTGGCCAAACTATAAGCACAGAAAATCAATATTATACATACCAGCAGAGCTTATTAGAGGCTTACTTCTAAGTTCTCTGAATGTTTCATATGCAGTGAGCATGCTTCCTAGCCTCACAGAAGAGAATTTGAGAACTTACAATAATTCTGTGCACTTCAAAACAATTCTTTAAGGCCTCGAACTCTCCCTAGAAAGGAAGCAACCATTTTACAGACAGAGGTTGCAGAAGTCAATTTCTATACTAGCTCGGGGTAGCTGTGAAATTGACAAGAATGACAGGCTGGCAGCTGGCGTGAAGGAGCATGGTGTCTACATGGACAGCAGGGCCCCCACTGTGCACAAAAGCCCCAGTCGAGGCGGTTTTATGTTGTCAGAAAAACCAAACCAACCGACCCCGGCAGTTTTGTCAGCAGGGCTGATTGCCCCGCCTAAGTCAGCTGTTTTATCAGCGGTCAACCAATGCTCTAGCGTAGGCCAGGCCTCGGGGTAGGGACCGTACAGCACCGAGCACAGCCACACACTCCCTCGTGACGAAACGCCCTGCCCTTGGCAGCTGGCAGCGCGCACGGAGCCCACGAGGAAACGGACCCCCCCAGCGCCCCTACAGGACGCAGCGCGCCGCGCCTGACAGCGAGACGTGACCGACCGGAGCGAGGCCATTCAAACACAGGCGGTTCGGCGCGGCTCGGGGCCAACGCCCGTGTCGGCCGCGTGACAGCGACGCGTTTCCGTGGGCACTTGTCGAAACGCTTTACCGCCCGCCCCCGGACAACGCGATGGGAACGCGGGCAACGGGCCTGAGCCTGGGCCTCCCTCCGCCGAGCCGAGCCGAGCCCCGCCCCGCCAGCAGGCGGCACTGGGGGAGGGAGGAGGCGGCCCTTCCTCAGCCCGCCGCCGCTTTCCCTCCCTTTCTTTGTTCTGCGCGGCAGGCGGACTGACGTGACGGCTCGCTATCTCTTTAAATCCCATCTACCCCGGCCGGCGCGCCGGCCTTTGTCGTTGTGCGGTTGGCGGCCCAGTCTGTTTTAATTGGCCAGAGAGAATAACGATGTCCCGCCTCCCATCTCTAATAGGTGACGCAGGGTGCCCGTCTGATGCCCCGAACGTTGATTGGTTAATTCAGGGGTCCCTGGAAGCAGTTCCGGGAAACCCCGCGTGTTGCCGGGGTCGCGCGCGCCGTCGTCCATGAGGAGAGAGGAGGTGTGCGCGCGCCATTTGCAGTCGCTGCTCACTCGGGCCCCAGCCGCGCCGCGCAGGCCGCGCTCCGGTGAGTGCCGCGGGACCGCCACGGGGGGAGGGAGGAGAGGCGGGCCGCGGCGGTGGCCGGTGCTGGGACCGGAGTCTGCAGCCGGGCCCGCGCCGAGGTGGGTAGCCAGGCCTGGCGCTAGAGGGAGGAGGCGGGCCCAGAGCGGTGGAGGCCGGGGCCTTGTGGAAGGCGGGGGTTAGGCCGCGCACGCAGGGGCGCCGCCGGGCTGGGGCTGCCGGGCGTGACTCGTGGGGCGGTCGAGTTAGGGTCGGGAGTGGGGCTGCCGGCACCGCATGGGGCTGGGGCTTGGGCTGGCGTGTCGCTGCGCGGCGCTCTCGGCGCGGCCCCCGATGCATCCGCTGCCTGGTTTCGGGGGGTTGGCGGGCGAGCGGGTCCAACGTGGCTGGGCCGGGGAGGGAGGTCGGCTCTGCGTCTGGCCCGGGCCGGCTGGCGGGGCGCTCCGCCACCACGTGGATTGGCTCCTGCATGTGGCTGGCGCGGGCACTGGGGGACAAGGCAGCGCTGGCTCCTGCCCTGCTCCGTGTGAGGCATAAGGGTGTCCGCCTTGCACTGCACCCGCTGCGGGTGAAACGCAGCTCGCTCGCTCCCTTTCTCCAGTGCAGAGCAGCTCAGGGAAGCTGCCTGGAGGCAAAACCCCATGGCTGCTGGCCACGTGAGACCGTACCTTCACTACCACGTGTGCGTGGATTGGCTACGGAATGTTTTGAGTAAATGCAGATCTGTTCCTATTGCCATGATTGATTGCACATCTGTTATCCCTAAAACCATCTCCCTAGCATGTATTTTCATAGTGGGGATTTTAGTAAGCTGAAGTTTGCAGAGACCTATTTAAAATAGTTCAAGTTATCACTTCTCTACTTTGTTCCGGATAGTAAATCTTGCTTAGTGTTAGAAAGGTGAAATTCTCTGGGACCTGGTTGCTATGAAGTTGCGTTTTCTTTCATAAACTTTACCAAACTTATGTACTTTAACATTCTGATTAAAAACACAGGTTTTTAGAGTGAATCTAGTTACTGTATTGTAGTGGCCTTGATATCCGTTACTCTGTGAATGTAGCCAGTTAGTCTACTTGACCTGTAAATAGGTTCACTGTAGGCTTATGTAGAGGAAGTTGCTTAGATTTTTCTTTGTATCTTTTTGTTTTCTCTCCCAGTACTGAGCAAGAAGATTCCAGCAGCTTAGATACTTTTGTGCTGTGAAAAGCATTGTGATGTCCACTTAAACATTTTGGACTCCTATTTATGATGTACTATGGAACAATTATTAGTGTCATACACAGTGTATTTTCAAGGAATAAAAAAGCATTAGTAATTCCTAACAATAGTGCTTTTAAAAAATCTTTATTGTGAAGTGACTAGCTTTTCTGTGTAAATTATAGGGTTTGCAGAATAGCAAAATTCTACTTCATAATTTTTTTATTCTAAAAGCTGCATTTCCTATGAGTATTTAACATCCCTACTCCTCAGGTGTCTGTCTAGGTGGTTATGACTTGAATCACAATAATATTTGTGTACACTAAAAACATCAGTGGGTTTATTCCGGCAGTATTACTGTGTGATAGGTAAATATTATTATCTCTGTTTTATAGATTATCCTCCAGAAGGACACTTCAGTTGACTAATTCATGTCCTCCCTGCAGAGTTGAGTAGTAATTCAATTATTGTCCTCAACTTGAGTCCCACCCACACCCAAATCCTTAACTTGAGTGTGGTTGTGTTATAATTTGAGTTGGTCTGTTTGGGGGATGGGGTGGAGAGTTAGCACAATTTGTCAGCTGCTAGTACAATTACTGAAGCCTGGTATATACTAGGAAATTAGGTTGATATAACTACGTGTCTCTGGGGTTTGAAGAAATCCACACCCCTGAGTGATGCCGTTAAACTGACCTAACCCCCAGTCTAGACAGTGGTGTGTCACCAATAGAAACCCTCTCATCAGCATAGGTAGTGTCTTAACTGAAGCATTCCAACAGTGCATTTGCAGTTTTTTAAGTGCAGGCAAGCCCTCAGTATCATTCTGTGCAGCTGGAGTGTTTCTTAGGGCAGCAGCTCACTTTAGGTAGGCTAACTGGTGAGGAGTTGACTCAAATGTAGATGATAAGGTAATGTGAGTTAACTCGGAAGTGAAGTTATTGCCTTAGGCATTCATACCATGAAGTTGGGGGCACTACATATCTATATAGATACTCTTGAGTATAGCCTTTTAACCTGGGGTTGTAACCATATTCCTCTAAATGTGGGTGAGGTGTCCCTATGCTTTACCCTGTCATGGGGTCATTGTATGGGAAAGGTTGAGAATCACAGCTCTGGAGGCGTGGATGTGTTAAATACTCATTGTAACAGTTGTATTTATTGTACTAGAAGGTAGACCTTAGGGCCTTGGTACTCTGCAAAGCTCTTAATTTGCATAAAGGCTGTAACTTCATAGCAAAAACTTAGTCCTGTAGCTTGTTCACTACTTATACTACAAAACATTAATGTAAATCTTATATAATTTAGACTGTCATAAATAACCACTCATTTATATCACAAGTGTAGTTGAACTCAGTGGTTTTCAATCTTTTTTTCATTTGTGGAGCCCTACATTTTCAGTGGAGGTGCAGACCCTTTGAAATCTGAGACATAGTCTGTGGACCCCCATGGGTCTGTGGACCATAGGTTGAAAACTACTGGCTTAAGGTAAACCATTATAGCTAGTTTTGCAAGTTCTGCACAAAGAACTTTCTTCTGGATCGCCAGTCACAAGTGTGAGCTAGTGAGGTTCTTCAGTAGTTCAAGTTATAGTTCAATTTTCGTTATAAACCCTTGCCTTCCCTCCCTTATAACTTTCTAAAATTCTTCTTTTGGGTTGAAACTGTTCATGATCTTAGACTGAAGGTAGCTTCTTTTGCGGAGTGGGGGACAATTCTGTTCTTCTATGTTTCAGTAAAGCTACTGGGGTAGGACATAAGCTTTCAGTTTAAAAAAAACAAACCACAGCAATTTTTTTTAATATATTGGTAAACCAAATGGCAGAACTTCAAAATGCTAAATGTAATGCCTTTAGACCTCCAGTGAGAAATAATCTGTCTAGTAGGAGCTGATGGCGGGAGTGAGGGGTTAAAATAAGTTACTTAGAAATGGCTTTGGTGCAGGCTCAGTGCAAAAATAGCCATAAGGTTTTTAGTTATGCCTGCTACACTTTAAAGTTGATAGGTGAGGTTTTGCTGCTCCATGGTAGCACACCTGTTGTAGCAGGCTCAATAAGCAGTCCCGGATCAGTCCCTGTTCTTAGCTGCTGTATTTTCTCATAGATGGACTTGTACTAATGGAGAGCTTTTTTGGTGGAAAAGTGTAGGTTTGACCACCTGAACTACTTGAGCATAACCGCCCCCCCCCCCCACCCCCCCAATCTTTCTGAGGTAATTAAAAAAACATGGGGAGTTTCAACTTTGCATGTGGCTAGACCTTAAGGGAGACTAATTATTTTAGTAAGACTTTGAGATATAGGTGGGCAGGTAATTCAACAAAAACAAAACAATCCTGTCTTCAGTTGCATAGTTGGCAGTGCCCGTATGGAGTCTTGTGTAAAATACCATTCTGCAACTTCAAAATGGTACAGTTAGGTAATGGCCTGGTGACCAATGTAGATTTTACACAAAACATCCACTCTGACAATCTACAGCTGCTCTCAGATTTTACATACTGTTGCTCAGCAGGTGCATCTTTATATGTGTGCACCTCCTGAAGTCCACCCATCTTTTCAGTTTCTATATACGTATCTCACACATACCAAAGTAAATGATCCTTCTGGAAGTGCACCTATAATCTTGCATACATCTAGGTTAAAAAAATCTCCCTCAGAAGCTTGGGTTACTTAGTTGAACGCAGAGAGTCTTGTGTGCACTTTCTGCATGAGCACCTAATCAGTTTTATCAGTACACTTGTGCTTTCACATATAGCTGGTCAGCAGTTGAGCTATGATATGGGCATGATCCATGTGCAAACTCAAATATCTATCCTCCTTTTCTTTTTTCTTTTATTCTTGCTTCACTTCAAAGTTCTTTTTAGTCTGATAATGAAATGTTACCTTAATCAACTGATCTTTCAGTATATTCAATTCACTTTCTTTGGTGACACAGAAATTTTTACTGGTGTTTCCTTTTGTTATCCTTGCATAGCTGACACAGCTAAGAGGAAGAGAGCTGGATTATCTTCCTCTTTGTGCATTAGTATAACTCTTGAATTCCAGTTATACCTGTGCAGCCCCAGTGAAGACAATGGGATAATATGGGTGTTGCAGAGGATGTGATTTGGCTTGTGTTAATGAAGCATGAAGGAAAAATCATCATTTAACACTCAGATTCTGGTCTGAGTTTGTAAAACTAGAAGATGAAAAAAATCTCTGCTTGTAATTGGAATGGCATGCGTGATCTGGAAATCACTGAGAAAAAAAATTACTTGTACCACAATATTTTCATACTGTTTCAGAGTAGAACCACACTTGAAGAATAGTTTGCAGTTAGATACATGACAGGAAATGCATAGTTAAGAGTGAATATTAACTAGGCTGGCTTGTGCACATGCATTACAATAGTCTTAAATTATGTAAACTCATACTAATTCTCAAGTTTTTTTGCAAACATAAACGGTAACATAGCATGAAGAATAAACTTGATTTACATGAAGTGAAGCAAAACAGGCTTAAAATTCATAATATAAGTGCATTTGGAGTTACACTGTAACAAAAATTTATTGGATTTTATTATATTCTATAAATACCAAGCCTATAGTGATGCTAAATATTTCATGCCATTAGGTTACCAAAGCAGTACTTCATAGATTATGAGAAGCTTTAGCTGTGGAACTGCAAATGCATTGTTTGCTCCTAGAAGTGTACAGCCAATAATTCTCAGCACAAGTTTTAGGCAAGCTTAACATCTTCCATCAGGAGAGACGCAAATACTGTGTCAAAATGACATATGAAGTGTTAATCAAGTTTTACGAAAAGCCTCTCAAAGAGATATCAGCTTAAAATATACACTTGTGAACATTTTTAGTGTTACAAGTAATAGTTACTGTACTGTAATTGAGACTATTTCACTTGTTTACGTTGTGTAATCAGTTTCACACTTTTCCCTGTGTATCCAGTTTTCTTGTGCAAAGTCCTATATGAGAGAGACATTAAATTAAAGAAAAATGATTGTCAGGCTACAAAAACTGGCAAGGCGGGAGAGGGAGAAAAAGACTCAAGGGCAGATATAGTACATTAAACTATTTTTTTAAAACTTACAAGTTGGTTGGGGGGAGGGATGGTTTTAAAAGACACTAGCAAATGTTTAGTCTTAATTTTGCATTTACTGACTCCTGTGTAATTAACTGCACAAACTTAATATTGCATTAATCTTTTGGGATTTAATATATTGGTTAACATTTGGTGTAGTTGTGCATAAGCATGGTTCTATTAACATGCATGTTTTGTATAATAATGTCACTTTAAATAGAAACCATACATTATAACATATTTGAATTTGTTAGAAAGTAATATGAGGCTTGATCAAGAAGCAGAGTATATAGTCTCAAGGTGTATACATGTATACCATGCAGCTGCAAAAGTCTTAGCTTTTTTATACAGCTTGCATAAGGGAGTGTGTCACTTTAGTCCTGTCCCCTCCCAGTCACCACAATTCTCTCAATCCATTGCAGAATTTCTTGTCTTTCTGATAAGAATGACTTGGCTCAAGCCAGCAAATCTGTCCTGGTGGCTTTTCAGAGCAGTCCATAGGCTTTAAGTTAGAAGGTTTGGGTGTGCTGGGTGTAGTTATTTAGGAGATTTGTTCTGTGATAGATGACTAGATAGCCTGAGGTTTCAACATTAGAAAAGGTTTATTCTTGAACCATCTTCATGTCATGTATTCCTGTACATATTGCATTACTTCTGTCATGTTGCATATGTCTACATAGTTACCATTCCATTGCTGATATATGCATCATCAACTCTTCTTCCATGTCTTATAAGGCCCAGCACCCTTTAAATCTCTACTGATCTTATACAGTTGACCATCCTAATATATCTCTCCATTGGGTAGTTGGTTGTACCCTCAGCCATGAAAGCTGAGGTGAAAACATCTGTTGACTGGCGAATATAGAAATTGAATAAAATTTTACAGTGAATTAGGCAAAGCCCATTGGAGTTGTTTAAGACAGTAGCTGTGCCTCTTTTGGATGCACATTCTTGCAACCTCTGTATTCATTGTTGCATCAAGTCTTTTACTGATACGAGAAATTCAAGATGCTGCAGTCATGGCTTCATTTGAAACTAGTAAAATTTAGAATATCTTGTTATGCTACAATTCCAGAATCTAAAACTTTCTACCTGAAGTGTTTCTCACTATCAGATTTGTACCATGATGGATTGAAATTGTAATGTCTTAGTATGACACTTTCCTTGTTGAGTTCTGAAGCATGCTGAGCAAAAGAATATGGCCTCTCATTTAACGTTAAGTTGGGTTTGAAGGAAGTCATGACAGCAAGCCAGGAAACTGTGTGAAAGTTGGCAAACACGTATTGACATAAAAGACAATCATTTTAAGATTAGAGGAATGGGAAATGAAAATAGCACTAGTTCTGATGTGGCTGTTTGTTCATTAATTGAAGGGTGTTATGTAATACACCAGTACCCTCCAGCTGCTATGGTAACCAGATACTTTACTGACAAAGTAAAGTTTAGACCTGATGTACATGAAGTACTTAAAAATGTAAATTCTTCCATGTACATGTTCCACAATATTACAGGACTGTACTTCTCGAAACTGTAGGTCAGCTGCATCCCAAAAGCATTAAATACGATTTTGATACAGGTCATTTGCAGCATGTATACCAATTAGTTTAGATAAATTGTGCATTGTCCTACAAACTAGTTATTTCTGGCTTAATGTAATATAGCTCCTGAATTTTTTCCAGCAGCATAATAAAATGGCTAATCAGGTGAATGGTAATGCGGTACAGTTAAAAGAAGAGGAAGAACCAATGGATACTTCCAGTGTAACTCACACAGAACACTACAAGACACTGATAGAGGCAGGCCTCCCACAGAAGGTGGCAGAGAGACTTGATGAAATATTTCAGACAGGTATAATATGCATTTCTTGTTTCTGATTGGTTATGAAAGTGAGGGCATACCATTTTCAAATTTTATAGATTAAGGTATAAAAATTCTCGCTGTGTTTGATCTGTGTAGCTCTGAATGTATTGCTACTTTCACTTCCTTGAAGGCAAATTGGGTTTGACACTGACTCTCTTTAATTATTTGAATCATCCTTAGTGTTGAATGACATCCTAGTTGCTTCAGGACATAGTGCATCAGTTTGTCTTAGACTTTCACAAGTAAAGATGTATGTTCCAGCATACTAAACTGCACATTTTTCTTAATTCAAATCAGTCATCACTTTGCTTTTACTTTTCTACTGTCAACTCCTCACAGTGACTCTTAGAACATTTAAGGGCTGAGTAGGTGGCTTAGTGGGGAAAGCAACTAGCTTGTCTTGCCTGAGACTACATTTGAACTCCAGTCTGCCTGTGAACTTTGTTTTGTCTAGTTCCAACTGAACAGTTGAATCCATGTCAGTCATTACACTGAAGTGTTCACTCTAACTGCATTTTAACAAAATCCAGGACTAAGCTATTCAGCAAATTGAATAATATCTTGCTGGAAGCAAGTGGTCTCTGCAAATCCTAGAGAGAGAGGGTTCCTTCACAGGAAGAGGTTTTTTTGTAATTTCCCCCCATTATTTTTATCTTATAAATGGAAACTTCCTCTTTCTCTTTAGAGTGTTGTGTTCTTCGAACTTATTTAGAGAATGGAACTGCTTCATGCACTTACCTTGAATACCTCAGTGACAAGATGCCAGTTTCTCCTTTTAAACAGTCCAAAAATTGCACCAACCAAGTAAAGGCAGTTCAAAATATCTTATCCATCTTCATTATGTTGATATTCTGGCTCGTGTGGACGATTTCTTTTGGAAGTCAGTCCAGTGAGCTTTCAGTGAGTTTCTGCCAGCTTTTATTTGCTTAGAGATCCATTTCTCTAAGTGTGGGTTATGATGATATTCACATCATGGCTTGAGGGTAGGTGTAATGACTGGGCAAGGGACTTGTGGGACTCTAGAAGGTGTTGCAGTTACGTTGTGTTGTGAGGAGTTCTCAAGTAAGAGTATTTTAACCCAGAAATTGACTACCTAGTATGACTTCATTGCATGAGTAACTTTTGAAAACACATTTGTTCAAATTTCCTTAATACCAACTGAAGATGTTCTACACTGTGCAGGATTAAATCAGCTCTGTTAGTTGTTTTTGATGCCACAGCCAAATTTGGGGATGAACTTTGGGATTTTTAATCTGCTCAGTCTTTTCACTTATGAATGATACAGGTGCCTTCCAATATGCAGGATCATTTCTGAAATGCAATCTTGGTGCTCTGTGGTATTGTGTTTCTGAACTCCAGTGGAGATTAAGAAGTCTGCAGTAACTTAAATTCCAGAATGTTCAGTATTGTGGGAAGTTCTGTATGTGGATTCACACTGAAGTCTGTATTAAATCTCAGCAGGTTTCTTAGAAAATGTAATCTTTAATGTCTGTAACTGGCAGCTCTCCACAGCTTCTGTAAGCCCACTGATAGTCCAAAGAGAGAGAAAAACTTCTAAATATCTCAGTTATATGCGCTTCAGAATTGGTCCACTGTCTTTGGGTCTGTACCTGTAAAGCTAATGTTAGTGCATTTGGGATACATAACAGGGCTCGAAATAATACCTTTCTGGATTCTGGCTGCTAAAAACTGTGTGTGGAGCAAAATGTTTTTTGTACTTTCCCAAGCAGAAAATCCACTGTAATCTCCACTTCTTGATGTAAGTGGGAAGAGTGAACAAATTGTTCCGTCTCTAATGCTTTTTCAGGTGAGGGGGGAGGTGGCTGTAAGTGGCCCAGGTCCTCAGTCATGTGGCTCCCTGTGCACATTATGGGTAAGGTGTAGGCAAGTGAGTAAGATGTAGGCAGTGTTCCCCAGTCAGTGTATTTTGGAATGGATTCATTCAAAGGAAGGAAATGTAAAGCTTTGGGTTCATAGATCTGTTGGAAATATGAGCCAGAGTTCATTATTTCAAACCCTGGTATGTAGCAATGCACTGTGCAGCAGATTGGATTCCCAAAGCTTCTGAAACTATTACACTCTTGGTTTAATTTTGCACTAGTTTACTTTAATGCCTAGGTATATACATTTTAATTTAACTTTTTCATTTGTGTAACCATGTCCTTTCATATACTTGTGTAGGAGTATGTAGTTAATCATAATTCTGTTTACTAATATGCAGCATAACTGTTGCTTGATTTAAAAGCAAATAGCTTAGTTAGCTAACTTGCTTTTGTATAATTAAACAGAAATTTGTAACTTTTCTGTCTTTAACTTTTTAGGGTTGGTAGCTTATGTCGATCTTGATGAGAGAGCAATTGATGCTCTTAGGGAATTTAATGAAGAAGGAGCCCTCTCTGTATTACAGCAGTTTAAAGAAAGTGACCTGTCGCATGTACAGGTAAGGTGAGAGCTCCAGAAGTGTGAGCAAATAAGTATAATAGTGTTTTGACACTTCTGACTTTCCATAAAACATTCTAATGTTTCAAACCCAAATTGAAAGTCTGGCATATACCTTTGGTATTGGTATTTTGAGTGCAAGGCAAAAGCCTCTAACGCTGGAGTAAGCACTGTTAGTGCTAGCTTGAGCCTTACTGTCTTTAACTATCATCAGTTTATTCTGAGAAATTACATGAGCTGGGATGTTCTTAAAGTAATAACCAAAATGCCAAAGGAATCCTTGACTTGACACTTTGGCTTTTGTGATGTCGTGTAAGATCCAATGGCTTTAGATGGCTTTTTATACACTCCAATTGAATTACTTTATACGTTGTGTCTACAGAACAAAAGTGCATTTTTATGTGGAGTTATGAAGACCTACAGGCAGAGAGAGAAACAAGGAAGCAAAGTACAAGAGTCAACAAAGGGACCAGATGAAGCAAAAATTAAGGTAATGTAACAGAGGAGCAGGTGTATTTGTCTCTAGAAAGAGATGGGGGTAAATTTGAATATGCCCATAAATCCTCCTCAGTACACTGTTTGAAAGCTTTCTATGCTGAAGCTGTTGGGAAATGCACATAAGACAAATACTAAAGAGGCATGTTTCCACTAGTTGTTACCTAGCAGGTCTTTCGGATAAAACACTTGATGTGAAACTTTGATTATCGTAAGTATATAACTTTGAAGGACTAGATGGAAGCCTATCTGAATAGAACATAACATGCCTACACTACTCTCTTTCATCAAATTCGGTGGTAATATAGATACTTCTGGAAACTTGGAAAAAAACATAGCACACCTTGAACAATAGTTATGAGTAGGAGTCTACTTAAATCACAGAGAAATCACACATTTTTCATTGGTTGATCAGGGCATAAAGAGAAAATTTCGCAGATGTGTTCATGCATTTGTATATTCCATGCTACCCTTGCTGTTGCTGGCCATGGCGCTGGCTTCAGAGCTGGGCAGTGGGAGAGCAGTGGCTGCTGGCTGATTGCCCAACTCTCAGGGCAGCGGTGAAAGCAAGGGTGGCATGGAATACACAACTGTACAAACACATCTGTAAAATTTGCTCTCTATGCCCTGATGACAAACATGTGAAAAATGTGATTTCTCCATGATTTAAGTAGACTCCTACACTTAACTGTTGCTCAAGCTGTGCTACTTCTGGAAACTAGGAAAAAAACATGCATCTATATTACTGCAGAATTTGATAGAAAAAGTCATTCAGACACGACCCTATAATATAGGGTAAAAGTACACAAAAGACCAGATTTCATGGTCCATGATGCATCTTTCATGGCTGCAAATATGGTAGACCCCTAATTATGAGGCAAACTACTTTTGGGAGGGATGTGTAGTGTGGTGTTCAATATATCATATAGAATGCTGGAAATGTATTGCATGTTGCTTCTAGACACCTATGTCAGTATATTAGTTTGCTTAAAACCAAAGTCTCTCGTCTTCCTTTTCTGAAAACAAACTGAACAAGTTTTTGCTGTAATCTCTATACAATGTAACACTTCTGTACCCACTGACATTTTTCTGACAGACTGGTAGGTAGCTTGGTCTATAACCCTGGCAAAATGCAAATTAGGAAATTCAATCCCAATTAACCTTCATGCCAAAAATATCATTAAAACACACTATCTAATGTGACAACTTCTTACAATAATTTTCAGGCTTTGCTAGAAAGGACCGGTTACACTTTGGATGTGACAACTGGACAGAGGAAATATGGGGGCCCTCCTCCAGACACTGTCTACTCAGGCATTCAGCCTGGTATTGGAACAGAGGTTAGTACATGCAGATTACTCCGGGCCTTTTTTATGTTTTTACTAAGAAATTCAGAAAGTTATAATAACTAGAAATAAATGATACAAGAAGTAAAAACATAGAGCCTTATAGATATGGGGAACACTTCTATACCAAATTGGCTTTCCTCAATTTTGTTCTGCTTCTGCAAAAAATAATCACAAATGGTGGAAGAAGCAGAGATGGGATAGAGAGTAAAATTTCCTGAACAAGCTTCTAAAATCAGAATAAGATGACCAAACTGGGCTTAGAAGTCCAACCAAACAGATCTGACTGAAATAAACCATTTGATCTTTTTCTTCTGCAATGTGATTATAACTTGAGGGACACTAATTGGCATTGTTAGAGACTATATGCAGAAAATGGTGAAGAACTTTGCAAATGTAAGTATAGTGTTCAGACGCTCTGAAGTGTATACTGAATAGATGAATATTTGTGGATGTGTTGCTTACATTTTGTGGATAGTTCATACATTTTGTTTCAATCGCACAAGCATCTTGGAAACTTTCAAAGGACTAAACCTTTGACTCAAAGGACTTAAAACCTTAGCTCTTGGTCAGTGAAATCAATTAACAGTTACTGAAAAAGCAAATTTAATTGCATTAATTGAAGTTCTTTTTCATTGTGATCAAACAGTCTTGAATCTACTGGCATCAATAGCTGCTGCCACAGCCCCTTCATGGAATCTTCCTGTAAATTGCTGTGGTTAGCCCATTGGTCTGTTATGTCTTCCAGCTAGCTAAAGCATTAGTTGTAAGGTGGTTGTCATTTCCTTTTAATATTAACTAACATGACTGAAGTATAAAAATAAACAAACATTGATTAGTTGAGTCCACATCCAGCTGTTCTGTAATACATTTTAAATTTTGCTGCAAGTGAAAATAAGTTACTCTCAAATATATATATATATATATATATATATATATATATATATATATATATATATATATATAAAAAAAAGCAAGAGGACAAAACAGTAAAAGAAATTTTATAAATTTGTCTGAAAGGATCACTCAACTATCTTTCATTGTGTGGCTCAGTTTGGTGTAAGTTCCCAGCTTTTAAGACCCCTAGATTCACCCTGAAGTCATAGCTCAACAAGTGGAAACTGAATGAAGTTGGATATTTTAGAGTTAGTGGCTTTGGTTTTTGTCCTGTCTGTGCATTTATGATACTGTTAACAGATTCCCCCCCTTCCCCTCTCAAACATGTATAATTGAACTGAATTTTATATCCAGTTCACACTCTGGATGACAGTTTATATGCCAAATTTTAATCTGGATTGACATCTTTTGCCTAAATCAAAGATCCTTTACAGTGTGGGTGTACAGCTGAAACTGCCACAGTTTAACTGTGCACCTATAGCTATTTACCAAAATAGGATGTATGTAGCCATTTTATGACACTGAGCCCTGGTCTACACTTACTAGGTGATTCGGTGGCAGTCGACGGGAGTTACGCAAGCTACACAGAGTAGTTTGCGTAACTCCAGTCGACTGCTGTGCTTCCCATCTGTGCGGTGTCTTCACTGCACTGTGCCACTTGAGGGGGTGGTTTTACTGCATCGACTTCTGGATCGACTGCGCGGGTCTTCACTGACCGCTCAGTTGATCCAGATAGGTCGATCTGACGGCAGCGACTTTGCCGTCATCAGTGTAGACCTAGCCTGAGGTCTGCACTGCCGGCAAAATTCGGCAGTAGTCGACAGGAGTTATGCAAGCTACTCTGCGTAGCTTCTGTAATTCCCATCAACTTTGTAACTTCCCTTTAGTGTGCCATCTGTACTGTGCTGATGGGAAATGTGTTCCCGTCAACAGAGCACTAGCTTTTTGGGGAGGTGGTTTTTTTTAGATCGACTTCCTGATCAATTGAGTGTGTCCTTCACTACTGCTCAGCTGATCTGGAAGAATTGATCTGACGGCAGTGAATTTGCCGTAGTCAGTGTGTACATAGCCTGAATCTGAAATTGTATATGTTGATATGTAAATCCGGAGTATGTTACTAATTCTTTACATCGAGAAGCTATGAATGTGTTAGAAGTGGCATTCTAGCTGCTCACTTCCTCCTTTTAGCTCCTCCGTACTAGCCATATACAACTGCTGGTTCTGCAGACCTCTTTTTTTACCTAGGCTAGAAGACTAATTGCAAGTAATACAGTGAATGGGAACCCCTGCATACCTACCTTTTATTGTTGGGTGGGTTAAAAAACAGGCAACTGAATGAGCACTAGTTTAATCTTATATAAACATGCAGAGATACTCTTCAGCCTTCCCCCCAAGGTAGAGTTTGACTTAGCTGCTAACATAGCTAGCTTGTATATTAAATGCATAAAATGGCATTGTGGAACATTCAAAAGTCAGGAAATGCTAAAGTTAAGATTGAACTCACAATCTTATGCATATGCAAAAGGATACACCTTGTGTCTTGAATTCCATCTAATCAGGCCTCAAAATGATTCATATATAGAGATAGTGATATTTATAATGGTCAATTGCCCAGAAAATGGAGAGAGACAAGGGATTGTTGTTTTTAATGCTAGATCTTTCCTCAGTTTCCAGTGCTCTCTTATTTATAGGTATAATAGCGGTGCTTAAACTTGTACTGAGGTTGGAGACCTGTTGTGCTAGGCATTGTCCATCCTCTTCGTTTAAATAGGCAAGGCAAAGCATGGGAGGGGAAATGTAAGCACAGAGATGAGTGAACTGCTCTTTGTGGGGTGCTGCTGCTGTGATTACATGTCCTGGTATGAGTGACAAATATCCATTGATTCCTCAGGAATAATATAAAGTAGTGTTAAAAGCTGTATTATGACTCCTACCTGAAGGCACTCAGTTTTAGTCCCCCAAGCCTTGGTCACCCTAGTCTATGAAGCCACTGAGGAGACATTGTCATACTCGTGTAACCAGCACTGTCTTTATACTGCTGTTGACCTCTACTGATAATTCTGTGTGTATTGGGACTGGATGAAAACCAACTTGCTGAGACTCCATTAAGATAAGGAAACAATGCTGATACACAAGAGAAACTATTTTGAAGACTTTGCAAAGTTTATAACAAGCCCTACATCAGGGTTTGACAAATTTGCTTTGTAGCTAGGAGCCAGCCCAAAAATTAAGGAGCCGGACAATGTGGGCCCAGTGGTGGGGCGCCCTGGTTGGAGCGCAGCAGCCGATCTCCCCTCCCGGCTCCACCACATGGACGTAGTGATGCCCTCGCTGGAGCGCGGCAGCCACTCTCCCCTCCTGACCCCGCCTCTTCCCCCCGCCCCTCTCCTACAATCTGGGTCCAGCAGCGGGGCACCCTGGCCAGAGTTTGGCAGCTGCAGCGCTCCCCCATCCCGGCCCTGCCACATGGACGCAGTGGCGCCCTGGCTGGAGCATGGTAGCCGCTCCCCCCGGCACCTGTCTTTCACTGGGAGAAATATTAGGCGCCAGAATTAAATTCCTAGGTGCCATGGCAACCTGGCGCCTGGGGTTTGTTGAGCCCTGCCCTACATAAAAGGAGTTTTCTTGCCTTATAGTCAGATTAGTCTTGGGATCTTGTTAGGTTTGTTTTTAGACCACCACATTACTTCATTGGCCAGAAATACCCTTTTTGTTAATGGCTGGCTGACAGATTGTATCCCCTTTTCTCTGTCATCTTTTCTCATTCACCTATAGTTTTGTTTGTGATATGTGAGGCCTAACAGTGGGTGTGTCAGCTTGTCAGAGGCTCCACCTTTTGAATTGGGTAGGTTGGCAAGAGCATATTGAACTTGATTGCTTCTAGAGATGCAAGGCCAATAACGTGAACTCACTGAATGAAATTCTGAATACTTGACAACCACACTCCCTGCAGTAGGGGAGTGTGGTATATCTGCTTCTATTATTGGGAAATGGATCTTCTAGCCTATGATGCCATTTGGCTGACTTGTCTGCTGTACCAAGATGTCGAGTTCTTCATAGACTTTTCATGGTAGCTGAGCTGACACTGAGAGAGATGGTTTTTTACATGGCTCTGGGCAACAGAATCTGCACCTGGAGATTCTGGAAGAATGGACTTCTGCAAGGCTAGGTGCTAGCACCAATTTTATTTAATTTAGTTACCAATGATCTACTGACCACCTCAATGCAGTTCCTGTACACCAATATTTCTGTACACCAATATTTGTTTGGCCAGAAGGGACTCTGACTTCAGAAGACTGATGAGAACCTGGACAGTGAGACGGCTGCAGTAAGTGATTATTGCAAGAAATGGAGACTGAAACCAAGAATATTAACTAATTTGCTAAGAAGTTTTCACTTTTAGATACTGGCTTTTCTGCATCCTAAAATATGCATACTTAAAACTAACAATTACAAGTTTTCTACAACAGTGGATGCTTGGCATCTAAGCCTGTAATTGCAAAGACTGTGACGTTTGCACGAGGAGCAACAAAAGATGTACATCAACCTTTAACTCTTGCATTTCCTGATTTAGTATATAATGTGAATCTCTTGCATAAGGTTTTTTTTCACCAGTTGAATTTCCTAGGTATATCTAAAGGAAAAGTTCCCAGTTCTGTAGCAGATACATGTCGATTTGTGGCTGATGTGTAAAATAGTTTTACGCTAAGTTCTCAGTTAATACCTCATTCTGCACTGTTTGGATGGAGGATATAACATCTGTCAGCATCCTGCTGAGCTACACGTTATAAGAGTTTTGTGTCCTGCTAGTGCCACACTTTGTGCATCTACGAAGCTGGAAAGTTCTATTGACAAAACTTTCTCCAGAACTAATCAACTTGCCCTGCTTCTGAAGCTAATAGGAAAATGGAGTTTAATCGCATAGTTAGCTACCAGCACACAATGTATACTACATACGTAAGTGCTCAACTAGCAGCTTAATGGAATTTTCTGCTGAGTGTGCTTAGTCCTACCCTTTCAAACTTGCATGAATTTTAAGCCAAACTTCTTTAAACTTGGAAAAACATTTACTGCTCATCAGGTTTGTTTACAAGTTCAGTTAGACATTACATAGCTCAGATGTTTGTATTATCCCTGATGGGAAAAGGTGGCAATTGCTTTGCAATGAGGAAAATACTTTTTCTGCTCTCAACTCCAAAACAAAGGGATTCTGCTCAGACTTCTTTAAAAAAAAAAAAAAAAAAAAAAAAAAAAATCATCTTTAAGCAGAGGCCAAACATAAAGCTCTGTTTGAGAATAGTGTTTTTAGTGGAAACTTGTGAGTTCTTAAATATACTAATCTGTCGTTAAGTGACTGCTAAATCTCTTCCAAATAAGAACAACTCTTATAACTTAAGTCTGGATTTTTAAAGATGCTTGTGAAAACTAGTTAGTTTTGCCTGTTGAGTATCTCAGATAAACAGAGTGAAGAGTGTTTGGCATATTTAATTAGGTTTTCTTCCTGAGTTGCAAAACCCATGTTCTGTTTGTGGCATTCAATGCATGATTCTCTTAAATTGTGTCGGAGCCCGAATTCAAGTGTTGATTGTGGGTCCTGAGTGTCAGAATTAGTGTACTTGATAGCATGCCATTTCACTAAAAACATTCATGTTTCAGAATTCTTACAATGGACTTCCCTTTCCCTTAAGAGGTGTGTGGGAAAGACCTATCAATATGTATGTGTAGGCAGGGGCCCTCACATGGGGGGGGGGGGGGGAAAGGGTACATTTTACTGAGTCCCGGAGGCCCTGGGAAGCCCGGTACAGGCTGTAACCCCCATGGGTATGTGTGTGGGAGGGGGCCTGTTACAAGTTTGTACTGGGCCTGAAAAAAATTATGCTTGGACCTTGTGTGTAGGTATGTTTTCTGAGCACCCAGACCTCTTTCAGAGTGTTTGACTCTGTTTTTCTCTGAAAAAGAACTGTAGATCGAGAGATGTGAAAATAGTTGCAGACTACTTGCAAATTGGAGGAGAGGTTAATCTATAAACTCTTACATTCCAAGGCCAGAAGGGCCTATTGTGATCCTCTAGTCTGACCTCCTGTATAACATAGGCCACAGAACTTCCTTCAGATAATTCCTAGACAGATCTTTTAGAAAAATACACCATCTTGATTTAAAAATGGTCAGTAATGGAGAATCCACCATGACCCTTGGTAAGTTTGTTCCAACGATTAATTACTCTCACTGCTGCAAATGTATGCCTTATTTTTAGTCTGAACTGTCTAGCTTCAGCTTCCAGTAACTCAGTTGTTCTACCTTTCTCTGCTAGATTGAAGAGCTGACTATGAAATATTTGTTACCTGTGTAGATACTTACAGACTGCCATCGTGTTACCCCTTAACCTTCTCTTTGTTGAGCTAAATAGATTGAGCTCACTGAGTCTCACAATAAGGTGTGTTTTCGAATCCTTAATAATTATTGTGGCTCTTCTCTGAACCCTCTCCAACTTATTAGCATCCTTCTTGAATTGTGAGCATCAGAACTGGACGTGGTGTTCCAGCTGTGGTTGCACCAGTGCCAAATACAGGTAAATAACCTTTCTGCTCCTATTTGAGATTCTCACGTTTATGCCTTCAAGGATCATGTTAGCCCTTCTGGACAGTGTCGCACTGGGAGCTTGTGTTCAGATGCTTATCTACCAAGCCCACAAAATCTTTTCAGAACTGCTTCTTCCCAGGATAGAGTTCCCCATTATGTAAACATGGCCTACATTCTTCGATCCTAGATGTAGACATTTAGCCATATCAAAACACACACGGTTTGCTTGCAGCCAATTTAGAGTGATCTGAATCACTTGGTATCTGTGACTTGTCCATTTACCACTCCCCTAATTTTTGACCTCTGCAAACTTTCAGTGATTATTTTATAGAATCTTAAGGTTAAACGGGACTTGAAGGGTTGTCTAGTCTAGTCTAGTCTAATCCACTGCCAAAATGCAGGATTGGTTGGGTCCAAGGCAGATGGCTATACATGTTTTCTTCCAGGTCACTAATAAATATTAATTAGTGTAGGCCAAGGAACCAGTCTTTGTGGGACTTCACACAAAAGACTCTTATTTACAACTACATTTTGAGACCCAATCAGTAGAGATTTAGTCACCTTTTAATCCATTTAATGTGCCATGTTAATTCTTATCTTTCTAAATTTTTAACCAAAATGTTGTGCAGTACCAAGTCAGATGCCAGACAGAAGTCTGTGTGTTACATCAACGCTGTTGTTTTCACCAAACTTACACTGTTGTCAGATCTAAAACCTATGTTGATTGGCATTAATTGTGTTCCCCTCCTTTTATTAATGGGGTCCTGTATCTGCTGATCCATTATTTTGCCTGGGATCAATATCACTGACAGGCTTATAATTACCTGGGTCATCCTGTTTAGTGCTTTTAAAATAGTGGTGCAACATTAGCTTTCTTCAAGTCTTCTGGAACTTTGTCTGTGTTCTTAGACTTACTGAAAATAAACATTAATGGTACAGCGAGCTCCTCAGCCAGCTCCTTTGAATTTGAGTTTTGCATTGTCTGGACCTGCTGATTTTTAAAATGGTGGAACGCAAAGAATGTTATCATGATGTGACTAATCACCAGTTTTGTATTGAACACTTCTGTCGTTTCTGCTTTATTATTGATAATTCTACCACATTCATCTAATATTTGACCCATGTGATTATTCGGATTCTTTTTGTTTCTAATAGACTTAAAAAAAAACAAAAAAACCTTGTCTTTAACTCTGCTGGCTGTAGATTTCTTTGTGTCCTTTTGCCTCCCTTATCAACAGAATATGGTCTGGCACTAGAATCTAGGTGTTGGTCCCTTGGTTTAAGGAACTTTTGCTGCAGTGTGAAGCATTTATGAATTGTATGTAAGGCTACAAGATTTTAGGTATGTTTATGCATATATACCTAAACAGCCTTAGTTGGTACCTTCAAACATTTAAAAAAAAAAAAGATGTTTGTCACATCCATCAATTTATCTAAATAATGTTGGTATGTATCTTGTCATCTAGGGGTTCATTGTGCTTCATTATATTTTGAATGTGCAAGATTCCCTTTACCCTACTCCTTCCCTGCTTCCTCCCGTAAGCTAAAATGATTTGGCTGTGAGATGATATTCTAAGGATGGTTAAAAAAGCCACTAACTTCCAGAAAGTGCAAAACCTACTCAATATATTGAGACTAAAGGTTACATGCCGTTTTTTTGCATTGATGTCTTGTTTTCTTGCATTACTCGCAAATCCATAATTGTTTTTCAATTACGTAAACACAAATAAGAACTGTTTACATACAGAATGAGAAGATAAAGTTACGTGCAGCATCTCAATGCCTCATTGTTCGCTTGTATTGTCAGTGTGGGACATTGTGGGATGGCTCCTCAAAGCCAGTAACAGTCGAAGTAAGCAATGCTGTGTCTACACTGACACTGTGTAAACCTAATTACATCGACTGTGACTGTACGCAACTCAGGGGTAGTGTTACTAAATTTGGTGTAGAGAGTAGGGATGTAAAAATTTGGCTAATGAGCAATCCATTTAAACATTCTAAATATAGAATGGCGCTGTGAGCTCCTTCCACTTTGACATTCAGTTGGTGAGAAGGGAAGCTGGGCAGAATCACGTGGGTTTGGCTCTTGGAGGGGAGACCAAAAAGTGTGCAGGTCAGCCTCTTAAGTGTTTGCTGATTTACTGCAATGACCTGCTATCTTTGTCAGCTTAAATGACACACATTGCATTCCAGCTTTATAAATAGTTTTAATTGTTCTAAAGTTAAAATAAAATGGTTAAAAAGGGTTAAAAATGCATAAAAAGTCCGAGTTGATGTGTTAGAGTTGTTGACTGGGGAAGTTAGAACTAATGAGTTGATGATTTGTGTTAATGACCGAGTTGCTCAGGTAATGAATTAGTAACTCAGTTACTGAGCCCGGCGGCTCCTCCCTCCAGCACACAATCTCTGAGCCACTACAGCTGGACACTTGAGTTCTTGGGGACAAGCCAGCCCAGCGCCTTCCCTTTCCCCGGGCAACTCGTGCAGCTGCCAGAGCTTGGGGGCTCAAGCTCTCAGGGATGAACCAGCCCACCCTGGCACGCTCGCTGAGCAGACACTGCAGCTGGATGACTTGTAGCTAGCCTGGTGCCGCTCCCCGCAACGCAAGCAGCCGCCACAGCTGGGGAGCCTCAAGCTCTCAGAGACGAGCCTTTCCCCCCTCGTTTAAACGTTTGAATTCGCTAAATGGTGAGAGTGCTGCTCAACGTTTAAATGTTTATCCTGTTACATCCCTAGCAGAGAGGCACTTACATTGGCGAGAGCCAAATTTAAGTGAAGAAACGTCCGCAGTTAAGTCAACGCAAGGCAGTTTACATCGACCTAGCCCTGTAGCGTAGACCAGGCCTTAGATTATCTCAACAGCAGAGAAGGAGTTTTGGATTTATGAATAACTCTGGAGTGTTGGCTGTGTTAATGAGCCTGAATTTGAGAGCTACTTAGTGAAAAGGATGCTATAAAATGGCTTTCTAAGCATGAGGAGTCCACGAGGAGAACCAAAACATCTGTGTGCTTTAAAAAGTACAAAGCCTCTGTTCAGAAAACTTGCTTTTCTCCAGATCACTATACCTTGCATTGAATATCCCTCTCAGCAAGGAAGGAGGGGGTTATTTTTTGTTCCTTAATTTGTCTACTTCCACTCTCAGCAGCAACCTCCTTGCCAGCAAGGCCCACTTTCCCAAGTCTCCCACTACCACTTGGCAGTTTCTAATTCCATGTTACAAATACATTTATGCAGTTTTGCAAAACATAGATGTTTCAGCCATAAGTCAAATGTATTAAATTTGACATACTTAAATAGATAATGTAGATATTTCCTCTATACAGTGTAAAAGGACCTAATAAGTATCTCTTACCATTCAGTTTCAGTATTTATTTTCATGTTCCCATGGAGGTTAATATTTATGGCTGATGGTAGTGAAGGACTCCTGAGTAGTTGCTTTGTAAAGGAAAGCTTGCATCTTTTATCATATAGGCTAGCTAAGATAGGTTTAATTCAAGAGAGTTTCCTCAGCTTTCTCAACTTGTTGTGCTGTGCTCATGTTTTAGTGCCCAAAGCATCCCATTCTTTGAATGAATATGCAGAGTTGGCTTTCTCATGACTTGTTTCCTTAAAACAGGGTTTTGGTACTATAAGAACAACAGGCAGTGCCCTTTGAGAGACTCTGTATTGGACTAATCCAAGAGTCCTGAGAATACTTAACACTTCCTCATAGGCACAAGAAGTCATGTGCAAAAACTTTTTACGCTCTTCAAAAATAAGTGGATCTGCCTTCTGTATGTTGTTGTCAGTGGCCTGTGGGCATAGACTCCAGAGCAGAAGTAGTGTCAATGGTTGCAATCCAGTAATGCTATTCTGATCAGGACCCTGATTTTAGCTGTACATGAGGTATAAATTATATAAGCATTGATTTTTTTTTGCAGTCAGCTTACCTGGGAGTTAGGTACTGGCAGGTATGCCTAGTTAGGTGTTCTCTAAGGAAAAAGCTGTAGAGACCATAGGAGAGGAGTTAAAATGTGGTGCCCATAAACATTCTTCAGAGGTACTTGCTGCTGAAGGGAATATTCTGCTTGTGTCGTGAAGTAGCAGGCTCGGAGTAAATCACCTCTATAGAAGTGTGGCTCTTGGCTTTTAAAGATAAACTGTGAAAGGTATACTAGGACAGTAATATAGTAATTCCGACCAAAGGTCTTCCAACTAGAAACTGAAAATGATCTTCACATGATAAAATTTCCAGACAAAATGTGGAGGAACAACACTATCTATCCCCCTTTGCAGCCCCAGAATCTTTCTAGAATTTTAGTAGAACTTATTGTTAAACGTTTAACACTTGTAGTGAGTGGGTGGGTGGTGGAAATGTCTAACATGATCAAAGGGCAGTGTCATGTGAAGTGAAACTGGTTTAAAGGGTTATAAACAAAAGATAATACATCAAGTTTTGGATAAGTGTACACTGGGGTTAGAGTGTTTTGGCTGTCAGATTTGTACACATAAGGAGGAGGGTGGATTAAACATCCTAATACAATTTGTAGGTATTACTAGTATACAGATAAGGACAGAATACAAAAGGTGCAGGAAACAAAATGAGATACAGTTTGGAAAGCTTTTAAAACTAATCAGCTGCTGGAAAATGCTCAAAATGCAGTGTGCTGAGATACTTGGAAAGCAGTAACTTTTTTGATAATGGACGTCAAATTAGACGGGTTTGCCATTCACTATGGCTTCACAGATTCCTCTGGGTATTTTGTGGTGGAGTATGTAGTGTATCAGTCATGCAGGCAATACTCCCTCTTGTATGGCATTGGTATGACCATGTGGCACACTGTTCAGATATGGGATCTCAATATCAGAAACCTATTGACAGATTAGTGAGAGTAGAAGATGACAAAATTGAAGGGACTAGAGGTAATGATTTACGAGGAAAGATTGAGAGTTGACCGTGAACTTTAGGAAAGTGACAACTGAGGTGTGAACATAAAACTTACAAACATCAGAGTAAACAGCAGGGAGGGGAGAATTATTTTATCCTGTTTCAAGGCAGGGTGGATTGATTTTTAAATCAAAGCAATTTTATATAAAGGATTTTGATGGTTTAAATAAATTTTTAATGTTTGGCACTTCTCCTTTTTTCGCCTAAAGAGGTTAATTCTCATTGGTTGATAACAATTAAAATGTATATATGACTGCAGATCAACTGTTTATACTAAATTTGTTGCTTTTTGCTAACGAGGATATACCATATCTAACATTTATTTAAGCTGTTATCTTAATTTGCATTTATATGGGTTCTTAATTTTTACATTTTTTATTGTTAGAAAATTAAGAAATGCAATGTTCATCTTTGAGAGAAAATTTTACTTCTGATTTGTATCCAGCTCTGTTTGGATGGAAATTCAAATTAAATTAAAAATGCACAAACATTTTATTTTTATTAAATAAAACTCCCTTTAGTGTGCTGGGTACATTTAAAAAAATTATCGAACCATGTTTGCATTTATATCTGATTTTAATAAACAGTTTCTGTAGTTAATATGTTGAACTGTTTCTGGTCACGATGTCCTTCAATATTTTAGAACTAGTAGATCTTGTCTTAGTGTAGACTAGACCTGATCTACTCTACAGTTAGATTGAAGTAAGGCAGCTTAATACTTTTTGTATTTCATTTACATTATTTTAATATATTACAGTGAATTCAGGCTGTAACATAAGATGCTAATTTCAAATTTAATTTTAAATATTTATTTTTATTAATAAACTAGTATTTAATTTAAATCAGATTTCATTTAAATTAAAAAAAATCTTTAATTTGTTGTAATTGGTTTTTATCCACCCTGGTTTAGGGACATATAGCAAAGTGTAATAAGGAAAATTTAGACTCTTGCATTCCTATGTGGATGATAATCTTTTACCAAGCAGTGGTGGCCTCACTTTTATTTGAAAAAAACCAACACATCATCTCTGGGGCAGTTTCTGCCAACACATCCAGCAATGTGGAGCCTGGATTATAAATGACCTCTGAATCTTTCATATGCAACTCCTGGTTCTGTGAGATTAATTTCTCAGTAATTGTACTTTACTCTTTCAATCATAAAAAGCAACAAAATGAGGCACTTTTAGAAGCAATAATATTAAACCAGAATAATGTTTTAAAAGTGGTGACTTTTTCATTAAAAACTTTCTGCTTCTCACTCTTAGAAGAGTGTATGGAGGCTAGAGGTTCCATCGCAGACAGCTTTAAGCACTTGCTGTGCTGAACTTCAGGGCCTGCAGTGTCTTTCTAATTTTTTTGCTTCATGAAATGAAATCTTTAGAGAGGAAACAAGCACATTAAAAGGGGAATTAATGTTACTTTAAAGAACCTAATGTGGACAAGAATATTCCTGGCTACAGATTTTCCTAGCACCTTTTTAAATAGAAATGCCAAAAGGAATTTGAAAAACTGAAGCTCTGTCAGGACTACATGTTTAGTTTGATTTCTCTTGATGAGCTAATAGACAAGTAACCGTTCATACACAGATAATACTGTGCCTGCCCACTCATAATGAAATTTGTGCCTGTGTGTGTTAAAAGGAAGAAATCTCTGGAACAAGGCTCACATTTTTTCTAAGGCCTGGTCTACACTAGAGAGTTTTGTCGGCCAAAGTCACCTGGAAGGGAGCAGGGCAAGAGGCTGGGCCAGCTGCTACTCCAGGGCTCCCAGCTGGGGCAGCCTTGTCAGTTTTATGGCTGAGCAGTGAAATTGACAATGCTGTCTGTTCCAGTGCAGAGTGGGGAATGGAGAAGCTCTGGGTGGCTGCTCCTGGCAAGGAAAGGGGAGGGGAGTAGTCCCTGGCAGCTTCCCCAGGCTCCGGAGTGGGGGGGCAGCCCACAGGAAGCCTGGAAGCCTGTGGGGTCCTGGCAGGGAGCTAAGAGAAGGGTCTCTCCACTGCCCCTTAGGTCAGTGGAAGCACTCCTGGTGAGGATGCACTTCACTGACCCAAGGAGGGCAACGTGGACAGCAGCCACCTTACAGCAGTGCCTGTAAGTCGACCTATGTTATGTGGACTTATTTTTAAGTGTAGGCAAGGCCTAACAGAGCCGAAATTGGCATGAATAAAAGTTTGTACCATGGGAGCAAGGCTATGGATGTTTTTTTTCTAAAAGATATGCATATTCACCTAGAGTCATGGCTTGTTTTAGTTTAGTGAAAGACCAGCTCTTGGGCATCCAACGATAATTCGAATAAATACAATGATTTTAAGACTTCAGTGCTATGCAAAACAAAACTTCAACCAAATAGTTTTGGAATAACCAGGATATCCTTTAATGTGAGAGGACTGAAAGGGAAGGGATTATTCTAGGGGCTTATTTTTATAGGTACCTAGTTTTTGTATGAATGTAGAGCTTTTTTTTTTTTTTTTTAAATGGGTACTTGTGAATAGAAAATTAAAGTTTGTACTCTTGTTTTGTTTTTTTTTTTTTTTTTGCTTCTTTGTGACATGCGGAAGGCTTAATGGTGTTGTTTTTTTTTCCCCCTCTCAGTGCCCAACCCCAGCCTTGTATTTCTTGCCTCAGCTATGTCGAGTCATATATCCCCTGGTTTTTGTCACTCCTTTTCCACTACCTCACCTTGAGATTTTCTTAGAAGACCTAGAAAAGTAGTTTTGGAACTTGGTCAGTCCTTAGCTTGAATCTTTAGCAGAGCCTGTCTCCCGATTATCTGAGTAGTTGCTTGAGCTAGTTGTGAGTTAACATTCAGAATAAAAAACGCTCCTTGATACCTGTGACGACATAACTATTCTAGTTTTCTTGTCACTAGTATCACTTTCCAGGAAGAGTAGGAATTTAAAAAAAAATTAAACTCTAAACTGCTAATGTTTTAAAAAAAAAAAAACAAAAAAAAACCCAGAGATTGTTAGGTTTATTTTTTTTATTGTATCATAATAAGGAAAAGGTCAAAAATCCATCTGTCCTCTCCCCCAGACAACTTTCAATTGAGAGTCCTGTTGTATTATTTTAAATGGAATAAATTGGTCAAAGGTGTTAACATAACCCAGTCACTGTCCATTAAACAGTGTTAAACAAGATTTGGTGTTTCACATACACAGACCTCAGTCTGCTTAGTACCATGGCACAAACACCATTAAAAATCCTTTTAACGTTTTATTAAAGATACAGAAGCAAAAACAGTTAAAAGCATTGAAATATAAAGTATTAAATAAGGCTTTCATTTGAATATCAATCCTAGTTCTCTTTCCTTTTAGTTGGAGGTTGTTTTTAGAAGGAAAATGGCCTGGTTTGACAGTCTGTTATATGGTAACAAAGATTTGTGGTAAACCGCTTTTTAGAGGAAAAAAGTCAGTTGAGATGCTGGAGCTGCTGCTGCTGTTGTTTAAAGCCCAATTCACCTCAGGTGTGGGTGGGACTTTGTTTGGAGCTGGTTATGGTTGGTACTATCATCTGATTCTCTCTCTGGCCTGATCATCTGAATCTCTCTCTGGTCTGATCTGATCAAGACATTGTTTAAGATTAATCTGGGGTTCCGGGGAATGGTGGAGGTGGCATCCATGATGGTGAAGCTCTCTCCATCTGTTCTGTCCTTCTCCCTACCCCCTTCAACCCCATGGGGTGGATGGAATAACCCATCCCCTCATTATTTTGTCCACCACTTAAACCCGTTATCTGACAGAAATATTGGTTCATTAATTTCTGGTTCTACATCTTGGGTCATCGTCTCCCTCCCCCCCCGGCATGATTTCAGCCTAGTCCTTGAATCGTATCAGTGTGGCTTTCTGTTTCAACTAATTTAGTTTCTCTGGTTCTCTTCCACTTGTTTATAACATTGATTATTGAAAACAACTCGACCTACTTTAATTAAAATTTTTTTAGTATAGGTTATTGTAACATCTTGTGAACTTTCATAGACCTTTTACAGTTGGTCTTACAATTAGGATAAATTTGTAGGTCCAATTATTTCAACACTCCCACTCTGAGACTGGCATTTGATACAGAAACAAATTCAAGAATCTACTCTAGAGCGTGTGTGTTTTTCAGCTTCAACCCACTTGCCTTTCCTGTTATAACGAGAGCAGTAATCCCTCATGTAGACCTTATTCACAGAGGTACATCCATGTGATGCCATGCCAGGTGTGTGATACAAGGAAACTCATGAAATAAATTGATAGGGAGACATGTATTGGCTAAGCGTAGATTCATTTTCTCACACCCATTCGGCGGGAAACCAAAGCTTCTCTTTAGGTGCCTAGACTCTGTTGAGAAGGGCTGGCTACCTGTATAAATCTGCATGTGAATTTCATGTCTTACATGCTTACACATCATTGGCTTGTATGCCTCTTCCTTGAGGGAAATAGATAATGCTTAATGGTTGAATTCTCAGCAGGAAGAGTTATTGTTCAGTATTGTCATTGCCCAGCAATTATCAGAAGAGGTCAGTCATTGGTTGCATTTACTTTGGTGGCTGATTTGTTAATGAGATCTCTCAGTGCACTAACTTTGTGCTGTGTGTCCGTGAGAAATTTTCCCGTGCAGCTTCATTATCTACTTTAGGAGTATAATTCCATCTTGTATGTTGGCACTCCTGGAATTGTAGATGGTTATTTCATCTTATAGCTGGTTTCCACTCTCTCTGTTATGTAGTCTAATTAAATCTTCTGAAGTTGAGCTTTCTTCCTACTGACTTCTCTACCTTCTATTTATGAGTGATGCAGTATTTCTCCATAGTTACACTCTAGTGCTCTTGCCAAAAAAAGAAAGAGGGCACACCTGAATCTTCTATTTTAGAGGAAAGATGGTAGTGTAGTATATTTAAATGATTGGGATTTAGAAAAGCTCTACCTCAAATTTCCTGTGTATACATGGGCGAGTCACTTACGGTTCTCATAATACAGGATAATAGCTGCTTTCATGTGGGTGTAGAAGTCTTAATTCATTACTATTTAGAGTGCTTTGTCAGGTGCTTTAGAAGGTGTTCTGCAAATGTGTATGATGCTGGTTTTTGGATGGCAGGGTGGTGATGCATGTGCTCACAGGGATTTGCTTTAGCAGTCAGGCTGATTTTTAGAGATTTTACTCTATTTACAGGAGGAAAAAAAAAACCTAGCAAAAATCTTTTATTTTTGGAGAGTTTATTGAAAGTGCCCAGAGACTTCCAAAAGCCCCTGTTCACTTTTGTGGTCTGTATTGTGTATTTAGAGATAAATATGGTGTAAGTAAGTAGTAAGTAAAATGAGGCGCACATACTCCAGTTATTGAAAGATGGTACAAAATATGAGAAATGTTCCTAGTAGATGGAAATCCAGATCCTTGGTTTGCTGTAAGTGTTGGCCTGAATGAATGGGTGGATGGGGTCCCTTGGGTAAAGAATCTGTCCACATTACCGTTCGGAAGCTAAACATTGTTCCTAGTAGCTCTTCTAGTACTCATTTTGCTGCCAGGTTGTGTCAGAAATTCTTTCTGGAAATTAATTTTGTTGTTCCATAAGTCTTGTGCTGCACACTATATCTGAATTATGCAACATTGCCTCCAAGATCTCTCCCTGCCACCCCACAGTTCAGTCAGTGTTCTCAGAGAAATTTATTTTGATAAACTTAATTTTATGTTGTGCCAAAATTTTTTCTATAAGGATACAGGAACAACCATACTGGGTCAGATCAGTGGTCTGTCTAGTCCAGTATCCTGTCTTCTGATAGTGGCCAGTGTCATATGCTTCAGAGGAATGAATAGAACAGGCAATCAAGTGATCCATCCCCTGTTGTCCAGTCCCAGTTTCTGGCAGTCACAGATTTAAAGATATCCAGATTATGGGATTCTCTGACCATCCTGGCTAATATACATTGATGGATCTATACTCTATTAATTTATCTAATTCTTTTTTGAACCCAGTTATAATTTTAGTCTTCACAATATCCTCTGGCAATGAGTCCCATGTGTCGGCTGTGTGTTGTATGAAGAAGTACTTCCTTACATTAGTTTTAAACCTGCTGCCTATTAATTTAATTGGGTGACCCCTAGTTTTTGTGTTATCTGAAGGGGTAAATAACACTCATTCACTTTCTCCACACCATTCTTGATTTTATAGCCTATATCAGTGGTTCTCAACCTTTTTTTCCCCGAGTACCACTCGGGCCAGGTACAGTCGGGTCAAGTACCACTTGACCCGACTGTACCTGACCCGAGTACAACTCGGGGGGAAAAAAAAGGGAGGGGACTTGCGGCGGGGTTTCGCGGCGGCGGTGGGAGGGATTTGCGGCGGGGTTTTGCGGCGGAAACAATACCCGCCGCCGAAACCCTTCCGCCGTTTCCCCATTTTCCGCGGCAGAGTTTCACACGGGCGGGTGGGAGGGCCCTTCCGGCGGCGGCGGATTCGGCGGCGCGCGTATCACCCAGCCTTCCGGTAAGTACCACCGGTGATACGCGTACCACCGGTTGAGAACCGCCGGCCTATATCATATCCCCCATTAGTCATCTGTTTTCTTAAATGAACAGTCCCAGTCTTTTTAATCTATCATGTTTCCAAATTTAATATCTTGTTTGATATGGGGCAGCCAGAACTGAATGCAGTTTTCAAGGTGTGGGCGTCCCATGAATTTATGTAGTGGGATTATGATATTGTCTGTCTGTCTCCTAATGGTTCCTAACATTGTTAGCTTTTTTGACTGTCGCTGCACATTGAGCACTTTTTTCCCCCCAAGTTAGTGTCTGACATCCAGGATCTTCCTTGAGTGGTAATGGCTAATTTAGTACCCATCGTATATGTGTAGTTGGGATTGTTTTCTAATGTGCATTACTTTGTATTTACCAACATTTAATTTGATCTGCTGTTTTGTTGCCCAATCACCCAGATTTGAGATGTCCCTTTGTACCATTTCAGAGTCAGTTTTGAACTTACTTATCTTGAGTAATTTAGTATCAGCTGCAAACTTTGCCATCTCACTGTTCACCCTTTTTTCCAGATGATTTATGAATATGTTCAACAGCACTAGTCCCAGTACTGCCTATTTATTCCTACCCTAAATTTCCTGTCTTTAACCAGTTACTGATCCATGAGAGGACCTTCCCTCTTGTCCTATGAGTGCTTACTTTGCTTCAGAGCCTTTGGTGTGGGACCTTGTCAAAGGCTTTATGAAAGTCCAAGTACACTATATCCACTGGGTCACTCTTGTTTCATGTACTTGTTGACACCTTCAAAGAATTCTAATAGATTGGTAAGGCATGATTTCCGTTTACAAAAGCTGTGTTGACTCTTCACCCATGAGGTGTGTTCATCTGTGTGTCTGATCATTCTGTTCTTTGCTATAGTGCTAATTGCCAGAATCACTTCTGGAGCCTTTTTTAAAAATCCGCATTAATTAGTTATTCTCCAGTCATCTGGTACAGAGGCTGATTTAAGCGATAGGTTACATCCCACAGTTTGTAGTTCTGCAGTGTCATATTTGAGTTCCTTCAGAACTCTTGAGTGAATACCATCTGGTCCTAGTGACTTATTAATGTTTAACTTTTCAAGTTATTCCAAAACCACCTCTGTTGACACCTTTAATCTGGGACAGTTCCTCAGAGTTGTCACCTAAAAAGAATGGCTTCAAGTATGGGAATCTTCCTCACATCCTCTACAGTGAAGATCGATGCAAAGAACTCGCTTAATTTCTCTGCAGCAGCTTTGTCTTCCTTGAGTGCTCCTTTAGCACTCTGTTGGCATCACTGATTGTTTTGGCAGGCTTCCTGCTTCTGATATACTTAAAAAATCTTGTTGATAGTTTTTTGTCTTTTGTCTTTTGGTAGTTCTCCAAATTGTTTTTTGCTCTGCCTAATTATGCCTTTAATGTGACTTTCCAGAGTTTGTTCATTTATTTTTTTTTCAGTAGGATTTAACTTCCAGTTTTTAAAGGATGCCCTTTTCCCTCTAACCACCTCTTTTCCTCAGCTGTTTATCTATGGTGCCATTTTTTTTGTTCTTATTTTTTTAATTGGGGTATACATTTACTTTGAGCCTTTGTTATGGAGTTTTTTTAATGGTTTCCATGCAGCTTGCAGACTTTTCACTCTTGTGACTGATCCTTTTAATTTCTGTTTAACTAGCTTCTTTTTTGTGTAGTTCCCCTTTTTGAAGATAAATGTGACTGTGGTAGGCTTCTTTTTTTTCCCCCTTTCTTCCTTTGTTACGTTTAATTACATTATGGGTGCTATTACCGAGTGGTTCAACTGTATTCACCTCTTGGACTCATAGTCTGTGCTCCACTCAGTACTAAATCAAGAATAGCTTCCCCACTTATGGGTTTCAGGACTAACTGGACATTTAATGCTATCTAGAAAATTTGTGTGATGCGATGCAGATATATGTTCCCAGTCAATGCAGGGATAGTTGAAATCCCCTATATTTAGCTTCTCTAATCTCCCTGAAAATTTCACAATGACTATCAGCATCCTGGTCTGGTGGGTAACATATTCCTACTGCTATAAGCTTCTTATTCAAGCATGGAATTTCTATTCGTAGAGATTATGGTTGTTTGAATCATTTAAGATTTTTACCTTATTTGACTGTGCTTTTTCTTATATAGTGCCACTCCCCCTACCAGCATGACCTATTCTGTCATTTTTATATATTTTCTACCCTGGTATTACCATTATCAGTGTTCCACCAAGTTTGTGATACCTGTTATATCAATATCATTTAATATCTGGAACTCAGGTTCACCCATCTTAGTATTTAAGCGTCTAGCATTTATAGACACACAGTTATAACATTTGTCAATATTTAGTTGTCTGCCTTCATGTCAAGTAATTGAATGGTACTTTTTGTTTCATTTGACAGTTTGTTTACCTGTATTTCTATCCTCTCTTTTTCCCTCTGGGATATAGAGTATCCCCTTTAATAAATCCTCCCTTAAAGGGGATGTCTCTGTGCGAACTGTATGCTCCTCTGCACCAGTTGGCTTTTCCCTCATCTCTGTAGTTTAAAAACTCCTCTATGACCTTTTTTTAATGTTATGTGCCAGCACTCAAGTTTATTAGGAACTGGGGAAACTTTTGGGAAAGGAGGAACCTATACAGGAAGGATAGGGTCCACCTAAACCAAAAATGAAACTAATCTCTCTCTCCTTGCTATACCATCTCAGACATGCATTGAGACCCTGCAGTTCTGCATGTCTGTCTTGTTGTGCCTGTGCAACTGGAAGCATTTCAGGGAATGCTACCATAGAGGTCGTGGACTTTAATCTCTTGCTTAGCAGCCTAAACTTGGCCTCCAGGACCTCTCTCCTAACTTTTCTTATGTCATTAATACTAGTGTGGCTTCAAGAATGCTGCAGAGTCTTGAATTGATCAGAAACTGCATTGTAGAAGCTGTCGGAATACATGTAACATGTTCGGGATTTGTCTGGGTGGCTGGGAGTGGGTTGGAGTTTGCAGCCAGAAAGGGTGTGGAAACTTGTTTTAGTATGCTGGGCATGCATTCTCGGGGAGATATCTTTATCTTAAATTGATTTAGTTAACCTCTGTGCTGTTTTAATATATTCACATAGGTACTGGTGGTGTTGCTAGTGCACAGCTGATCGGGTTTTTGCATAATAAGCAATATTCAAGTCACGCCACCTCTAATATAAGGTGGTAAAAGTTTTGTTACTCTCCCCATGGCTGCTGAGTATTTTAATCATCTTTGGGTTCCTTCTTGTTTGAGAATATTAGGCAAATAGTTGTTGCTGCATTGGGTTTTGTGAAATGTTAAAGGAAAGTGGTCAGCTTGAAAATCATACTAGTTTGAATCTTCTACCTTCTGTTAAAAGAATCCCCATGATCTTTAAAGCTGAAAGGGTTTCCTCTAATCTCCTCTTCTTTCACGGTCTAGTCCATTTCACAGTCTTGTTAGTTATTTGCACCTTTTCTCCTAGAATATGTCTAAGCAACAGCTAGGAGGTGTGATTCATAGTGCAGGCAGACATGAACATGCTAGCTGTGCTTGATCTGTATGGCCACTGCAGCCATGCTGCTATAATCCTCATGGTAGCTTGAGCAGAGCTAGTCCACATATATCTACCTATGCTGGGAATCACACCTGTGATTCTACATGTGCTGTTGTGTAGACATACCCTAGGATAAAACATAACGTTAGCTAGCACATTCTGACAGTCTAGTGTAGACAAAGCGCTGCCTCTAACATGCTGAGATGATCAAGTGAAAACCTTCCCTTAAACTACAACGACTTAGTATGTGTTTAACTGTACACTGCCTTAGATAACTGCATGTTGTCCACTCTATACATATATGTCATGCAGGATGTCTTTTTAAATCCTGGTCTAAATAAGGCCCATGAGGATATGTGATGTTGGGTATAGCTGAGATAAGAGTATTTGGTGTTCTTGAGACTGTTGAAAGGTGCTCAGAATCCTTTTAAAATTAATTAAAAAAATTCAAGACATGCTACTTTACTTTCTTAGAAAACTGCATTTAAAAAAAAAATCCATTGTTGAAAAAGAAATTGAGTGGACAAGTGTCTGTAATGGGTGGTAAAATCTTAATGCATACAAAGTATCTCCTAAGATGGAGAGGTGTATCTTAAAAACAGTTTTTATTATAATACTTGTATTTAGATGCTTGGAGCTCTCAAAAACATTCACCTTCTGAGAACTGAACTTTGTTTGATCTATGTCCAGAAATGACTTTGGGAAACCCATCAATTTTTGAAAAATGGCTTAACTTTGAAAATTGGTTTAGGAAGAACAAAATTTGAAATTAAGGTTGTCTGCCATTCTTTTTTAGAAAACAACTTTGAATTTTTTTTTATTAAGTAGTGTAACCTTTGAGACATAGAAACTTACTATCATATATCTTTACAGCTATTACTAACAACATCCACCAGCAAACAAATATAGCAGTGGTGAAAACTTGTTTCTTTTTCACAGAAGGTACTACAATTTAGAGTCAGGAAATGGAAAAGTTATTATGTGAATAGCTGTATCAATTCAGCTGTGTTTACATGTTAACAGTGTACTGTTTTCTGCTCTTCCTTATTAAGTACATGTCTAAATCTGTCTATTGTTTTCTGGGATATGTTTTTAATGGTTCAGGTTTGAGCATGGGCATGTTACTTATGAATGGCAAAGCCAGACAGACCAAAAATGGAATATCTTTGTACCAGTGGTGAATGGCTTGGAAAATTGAAGGCCAGATCCACACTAAAAAGTTAAGGCAACTCAACTACGTTGCTCAGTGGTGTGAAAAATCCACAGCCCTGAATGACGTAGGTAAGCGGACATAACCCCCAATGTAGACAGTGTTAGATCGATGGAAGAATTCTTCCATCAGCTAGCTACTGCCTCTAGGGGAGGTGGATTAACTACAGCTGCAGCTGTGCCGCTGCAGCGGTTTAAGTGTAGACATATCCTTATTGTGAAATGAGTCTATAATGGATTGATATTCTTGTAGCCACAACGAGGGGCTTCTCCTATGGTTGTTCACAAGTCCTTGTTATCTAATGCAGTTCTTGTTCCCAGCGAACTTCATTTAAAATGCTGATTCCAAGCCAGAATACTGCAGAGGCTTTTAAGGAAGGCTTGTTCTCTCTCTAGGTTTTTGTTGGCAAGATTCCCAGAGACTTGTATGAGGATGAATTGGTGCCACTCTTCGAAAAGGCTGGTCCAATTTGGGATCTGCGCCTCATGATGGATCCTCTGTCTGGTCAGAACAGAGGTTATGCTTTTATTACCTTCTGCGGCAAAGACTCAGCACAAGAAGCTGTCAAACTGGTGAGTAACTCATCCTAGACACAGCAGGTTAAAAGTATTAATCCACCAAGTGTAATATATTGGTAATCAGTTTGGTTTATCCACAGATTTCTTGATTGACATTTTTAAAATATAAAGTCACCACCTTCTTTAAAATTCCTCCTCAAAGTTCACTTCTGCTGTAGTGCATGCATCTGACAGTGGCTGGTGATTTGTGATTACAGCTACTGTTTGCTTACAAATTGTGCACACCTCCAGTTTATGCCTCAACCATACTGTTACTCCCTCTGCATCCCCAACAGCTCATGTACAGAAATATACTGTTTTACACCTGTTATGTCCTCTCATATATTGTTAGCTTTTTGGTGTGGGGCTCTGTATCTAAGCACAGTCCTGCTTAGTGAGGTTTCAGCCTAGTTGGGCCTCTAAATACTATCACTGTATATTACTTTATTCCTTCTACAACAGTATTAGTTTTTCGAGTGATGTCCTTATTGGCGGTCCACTGTGGGTATGGCAGTTCCCTCTGCTCCTGAGATCGGAGATTTTCATCAGCAGTGCCTGTGGGACTGTACATGTGCACCTCCCACTTCTTGTGCCATGGTCTGGAATGGAATCCACAGCAGAGCCTGCTTCTGCTTTTACCTTGTTAGATAGTGCCTTGCCTGTTACTTGCAGGGTTAATTCCTTCTTTTTGACCTCTCCCTATATTAAAACTTTTTTGCTTTTATGCCTTCTTATCCTCCCTGTTAGCTTGGTTTTTGTTTTCCCGCTTCCTGCTCTTTCCAACTGGGGAGCTTTTCTCTCACTCTTATGCCCAGCTCTCCTAGGTTTAAGAGGTGCATATCTTGCTAGGTCACCTTCCCGGTGATGGACGGTTACCCGAAGTGCATTTGCTGCCTGGGAGAGGGACACGTCCTGCAAAAGTGTGCTCACTGCCACGACCTCACAGCTGGAGCGAAAAAAGACAGGGACATTCGATTGCGACTTCTCCTCATGGAGAAATCACTTGTCCAGTATCGGATCCTGGCCCAGACACTTCCCCTGCGTTGCCCTCATGCTTAACTAGGTCGCGCACTGATCCTCATTCGCCACGTCCTTCTAAAAGAAAGTCTTCTCTTCCCTGCTGTGACTGGAAGAAGTTGGCTTCCTTATCACTTACTGAGACACATCATCTGCCAAAACTCCATCCTCTGCGAGGTTGGTTGCCTCAACATCCTCAGAGAGGGGATAGTGCCAGCGCCCATATGAGTACCTCCAGTACCGGGGCTAACCAAAAGTCTAAAGACCCTACCTGGGCAGACCTGCTGCCCTTGGCACAAGAGATGCAAGACCTTTGAAACTGGTGCCAACCGTCCTGACAGACCTGCTTCGGGCATTACGGCACTGACAGTCCTACTGGCGGCGATGTCCTTTTAGGCACCAAGCAATTATTCTACTCCATCTGCTGGTTGCTCAGGAGAATGCACCTCTCCCTCTGCACCGATATACACGCTGGTGCCTGTGGCTATGGCAGCGAATTCGCTGCCGTCAGATCGATTTCTCTGGATCAACCGAGCGGTCAGTGCAGACCTGCTCAGTCGATCCAGAAATCGATGTACTAAGACCAGCTACACAAGTAGCGTAGCGCTGCGTGGACGGGAATGCTGTTCCCATCGGCGCAGCGCAGTGAAGACAGAGCGCAGAAGAGCAGCTCAGCAGTCGACAGGAGTTACGCAATATTTTTGCGTACTTTGCGTAACTGACGTCGAATCTCACAGGTAAGTTCAGACGGTCTCAGATGCTCTTCCCCCTCCTCAAGAGTTTAGATAGGTCTTTGGGCTATCTGTCTGATGTGCTTGAGTCATGACTTCTCAGGCATGACCTCCCTCCACTTCCATCCTCTTCTCTGGAATCACACCACTCTTCCCTTTCCCTTCTGAGGATGGCACCTCCATTCCCTAGCAAAGCAGAGGAGGAAGAGGAGTACTCCATCCCATCCTCATACTCGAGACAGACTCAAAAGTCCCCCTTTACACAGTATTCACAATCCACCACTGGACCAGATTCCTGGTATGGACCACTGTGGATGCAATCCCAAGTGCCACTCCCTCAGCATTGACCCTGTTGGGATACTTGGGCCAAGGTCAGAGCACAGTTTGGAAAGCCTCCCACAGATCAAAGGCAGAAGTCTTTACCTTTGCCTTCTCCATAGGTCTATCAACCACCAGAGGCTGAGCCTCTCCCTACAATGGATGAGAAGGAAATTCCATCACCAGTCCACTTCTCCTCTTCTCCTGATGAGGCTATCATGCCTCCACCCTCTACTACAGCTGACGACTTCAAGCAGTTCTAGGAGTTATTTCACGTGATTGTAGACTCCCTCCGGATTCCTTTGGAGGAGGAGAAGGATCAACAACATAAGCTGCTCAACATCCTGCACATTTCCTTCTCCTCCTTCTGCAGAATAGCCCTCCTATCAGTGAGGCCCTTCTCGATCCTGCCAAAGTGAGGCTGCATTTAGAGTATTGTGTCCAGTTTTGGGCCCCCCACTACAAAAAGGATGTGGACAAGTTGGAGAGAGTCCAGTGGAGGGCAACAAAAATGATTAGGGGGCTGGAGCACAGGACTTATGAGGAGAGGCTGAGGGAACTGGGCTTGTTTAGTCTGCAAAAGAGAAGAATGAGGGGGGGATTTGGTAGCGGCCTTTAACTACCTGAAAGGGGGTTCCAGGGAGGATGGGGCTAGGCTGTTCTCGGTGGTGGCAGATGACAGAACAAGGAGCAACGGTCTCAAGTTGCAGGGAGGGAGGTCTAGGTTGGACATTAGGAAAAAGTTTTTCACTAGGAGGGTGGTGAAGCACTGGAATGGGTTACCTAGAGAGGTGGTGGAATCTCCATCTTTAGAGGTTTTTAAGCTGAGGCTTGACAAAGCCCTGGCTGGGATGATATAGCTGAGGTTAGTCCTGCTTTGAGCAGAGGGTTGGACTAGATGACCTCTCAGGTCCCTTCCTGCTCTTATATTCTATGATTCTATGAAGTCCTCTGGCAGACCCCAGAGTCCATCCCACCAACTTTCAAATGGGTGGACAAAAAATATGTTCCTGCAAAGGATTTGGAATTCTTTTCCCACGCCATCCCAAATTTCTTGATTGTAAAGGTGGTGCAAGAAAAAGGACTCAATACCAATCTTGACTTACCCATCATGATAAACACTGGAAGCGACTGGACCTGTTTGGACATAAAGCTTATTTGCCTGCTATACTCCAGTTCCGAAAAGCCAATTATGAGGCGCTCAGGCTAAGGCCTTGTCTTCACTAGAAAAATAAGTTGACCTAACATATGTTGACTTACACCCACTGCAGTAAGGTGGTGCATGTCCTTGGGTCAGTGGAGTGTGTCCTCACCAGGAGCACTTCTACTGACCTAAGAGAGGCAGTGTGGGGAGCTAAGAGACTGTCAGCTCCCTGCTGGGAGTCCGGCAGCCCCACAGACTCTGGGGCTCTCGGTGGGCTGCCCCCCCCATTCACTGTTCCCTGCCAGGAGTTTGGGCAAGGTGCCTGGGGCTTCTTTGCTTCCTGCCATTTGCTTCCCACCACCTTGCTCCACGTCCCCGCCAGGAGCTGGGGCAGCCTTGTGAATTTCACAGGTCTGCCCTCCCCCCTCCTCTCGGGAGGCTGTTCTCCTTCCCGCTCTGAGCCTGGAGTGGGGTCCAGTCGTCAGGGGTTCTCGCCCTGCTTCCAAACTGGATCAGGGTCCAGCTGTCATTCTGACAGCTAACAGCCAATGTAAGGAACACAGTGTCTGTACTGACACTGCATGCCCTATCTATGCTGACATAAGCCTCTTGTTGAGGTGGTTTTATTATGTCAGCATAGCAAGAGAGGAACGTCTGAATGTGTGAGCCGACTTTTGTTGACAAAACTCTAGTGTAGACCAGTCCTAAATATAATTACATCAACTACTCTAAAATACAGGAATTCTGCCAAGATCTTCCTGATGACAAAATGGAACAACTCCAGGTGCTCATATCTGAAGGATACTTCTTGGCCCATTCAGCTTTGTAAGCCTCTTTAAACTCTGCGATACCCCTGCTTGTTTCATCACAACTGCTTTTGTCACGAGATGGGCGTCATAGCTGCACTTCTCGGGCTTTCCTAAGGCAGTACAAATAACCGTTGAAGACCTACCCTTTGAGGACCCCAAATTATTTGCAGAACATACAGATGATTTCCTATGCTCCCTTTAGGATTCCCGAGCAACTCACTGCTCTCTCAGCATTTACATTCCAGCGCCCAAGAGATGTCTGAGGAAATATCAACTTCTCCCACGATGCCTACCTCCAGTGTACCCTACAGCGACAATACGATAGTCAGCAACGTTGACAGAAGTCCCCTACCAGACGTAGACATACAACTACCCAAGGGGCTACTTCTCACACACCTTCAACCAAACAACAATTATGAAGGTGCGATTGAAGTCTTGAGAAGCCTGCCCCTATTCCAGTCACACCAACCATCTTTAATATCCCAGTAATTTGGTGACCGCCTAGTCCCTTTCTTCCCATTATGGCAGCTGATTACCTCAGGCAAGTGGGTTCTGGAGATTATTAGGGAAGGATACTCCAGGCCTTTCTTTTGTCTCTCTTTAGGGACCCTTCTCACTAACCCATCTTATGAGAAGAGATGTATCATCTTCTGCAACTGGGAGCCATAGAACCGGTCCCATCTCAGCTCAGAGGGAAGGGTTTTACTCGTTTTCTGGTGCAAAAGAAATCCAGTTAATGGAGACTGATCCTAGTCCTTTGAAACCTAACCAAGTTTGTCAAACTGCAATGCTTCAGGATGGTTACCCTCTTCACTGTTATCTCAGCACTGGAACAGGGGGACAGGTTCTCAGTCCCCAACCTCCAAAACATGTATTTTCATATCACAATATACCCTGCCCACAGACTATTTCTCTGGTTCATCATGGGGACCAATCACCATCAGTACAAGGCACTGCCCTTTGGACTGTTGACCCTTCGTGCATTCCCCAAGGTCTTTGGAGTAGTCGCTGCCTCCCTATGTGAAGAGGGAGTCAGTCTTGCCATGCTTGGACACGAGAACATCATTGCGGACTCATTGAGCAGGTGATTCTCCCACGATCACAAGTGGGAACTAGATACGTGAGCACTTCAGCACATCTTCAGGCATTAGGGATTCCACATGATAGACTTCTTTGCCTCACTGGAGAACTTCCACTGCCCTCAGTTCTGCTTGAGAGTAGGACCTTGACACAGATCCATGGGAGACACATTCCTCATCACATGGGATGCCGTGCTACTCTGTGCCTTTCCTCTCTTCCCCCTTCTGCATACTCCTCCCAAGATATAGGGGGACTGAGTGAGGTCATTCTTATAGCTGCAACCTGGCCACTATAGATGTAATATACTTACCTCCTTCACATGATGGTATGCCTGCCGATCTCTTGCCATCCTAATCCGTGACTCCTTTCTCAGGAGGTGTGTCGCATCCTTCTTCCCAGTCCACAGGTGCTCCACCTGGAAGCATGGTTCATTCATGGTTCCAGGATTTGGAAATAACCTGTTCAGAAGCAGTTAAATGGGTAGTCTCAAATAGCAGATGCGCGTGACATGATTAGATGCACTTACCTCCACGGTTGACTAGATTCCAGTGCTGGTGCACCTCCCATCAGTCGATGCAATGAGCGCTCCATTACCTGGAATCAGGGTGGATTGGTTTAAATCATGATTTAAATCACCAAGAGAAAATCATTGGTTTAAATAAAGTTTCCCACTGATACTTCTTCACATATTTCTTAAACATTGGTGCAAATCTGATCACTAAAACGTTAATTTACAACTCAGCACAGCATTTTACAACATCTAGGAGGGTATACTTGGTGTAATTTTTTAGATAACTTGATTTTTATTAATTTAGGAAATAGTACATAATACTCATTACCTGTGTCAAGCTGCAGATGCAGCAGCAGTACATTAGGAATGCTAAGAACTAAATCACACGCACAAACACAATAGCATTTATATTTTATTAAACTAAATCTAAAATGTTACATAAATATTTCACATTTGCAATTGCAGCAGTCTCTTTGAGTTGCTGTCAATGGCTGTCCTTAAACTTTTTTTAATTTTCAGATTTTATTAACTAACAGACAAGTCATCACAACACTAAACATATGCTGTCCTTAACTTCTGTGACTAGCTCTCATCTTCCCCACTCCCACTGTCATTTTTATTCATAGAGTGAAACAGAAATGAGTTTTGCTGCTTTTTCAACTCCCAGTTGATTTCTTAGCTTGAGTGAATAATACCAAACAATGAAAATATTCTCTCTCTCTGCCTGCAGAGGAAGCTACTGCTGTGAAAAATTTGCTTAGCAACTGAAGGAACTCTGTTTCAGGGTGCCTGGCTAATGATTTCCGCCAATTGAGGGGAGTGACTTTGTTCAAAACATCAGTAAACATGTACTGTTTAAATGATTCCACTCCAGCCCTGAAATTTATTATGACTGGCATAACTGAGGAGTGATTTTGAGAAGCTAAGACTGACTGCACTTGAGTAAGCCCCATAGAACTCACTGGCACTTCTGTTTTTTGAGAAAACAAGTATAGGATGGGGTTCCCTTGGGAAAACTGAGTTATGCTGAAGTAAAATACAGAATAGACTTATGGCATCATTATGGTCTGTGGCCATGAGGTTCCAAAATAAGGGGCATTTATTATGTAATACAAAATAAGAAAATGACACCCAGTGGCAACTGGCAACTCTAGTCTTACTGCAGCTTTCTGTACCGTATACTTGGGTGATAGATTCTATATCTAGTTAACTAATTAAACAAGCCATAAGGATTAGCTAAGCTAAACTTTTTTTTTCTAGCAACATCCAACATAGCAAACAGCTTGGACATTTACTTGTTAAATCACACTTGTATTAAAAGCCATAGAGAGTCTTAAGTTACTAACCAGTTGATCCACATTGTTCTTCTGACATAGCCACATCTTCATCCACATCATTTTCTCCCAATAAGCAATTTTCATTATGATGTTTCATTCTTGGAACTAGGCCCTGCATCTCCTTATTGCACTGCTTATACTTGACACGTTTCCCTTTTTTACCCAGGGAAGGAATTTCTTCAAAATATTCCCCAATAGGGTCTCTTACACCCAGAAGCCATGACAGTTTTTCTGTGGCAAAAGTGTGGGGGAATATAGGAAGCTGTGTGTATCCTGAATAATGTCTTCCCTTTTTCTTTTCAATCCACTCCACTGTTCCTTTCAACTCTACTCCACTCCGTCCTTTATGTCTGTCTTTAAGACCGTGTCTTAACTAACTCCTCTGCCTTGTTTGGCCCAGCTCCACCACCACATAAGCACAGAATAACAAAAATCCTATCCAGCCTGTGTCTTTCTTTGCACTTGGGACTTTAGTCTACTAAGAAACAGAAACTGTGAAAGCCCAGAACTTTCAAGAAGCAAGAGCTGGTAGTTAGGCTGGACAGACTAGAGCCATTAATTCATTTTTAGGAGACTGTAAGTATAGGTTTAGCATGTTTGTGATGAGATTGAATTGTAACTTATTTTTTAAATGAGAGAGAAATTTAATATTTTACTGATTTTGAAAAAAAATCTGATTTACATAAACAATTTTTTGTTTGTTTTTTAAAAAACACTGATTTTTATCCACCCTGCCTGGAATATATATTACATCTTAAACTGTCAGGATTATCCATCAGCGCCATCTGTGTGTATTTGGAAGTCATCACATTCCCTGCCAGATAGATGGCCACTCCATTTCACCCACTGACTCTCAAAATGTTTTCTGAAAGGCCTCTGAAATCTTTACCTTCACATACAGGATCCAGCCCTGGCTTGGACCTGGCCTCATCCTATGCTCTCTTACTAGAGCTACGTTTGAACCAATGGCAACGTGCTCCTGCATTCACTTTGTGACACTCTGTACCTCAACGTAGCATCCTGGAACCCCTATGTTCACCACTGTGATATGATTGTTTTGTACAATGCATGCCTTGGGTGGTATCATTTTAAAAGTCTTGATCTGTTGAGCATTAATATCTTATTGGGTTTTATGTATTACCATTGTATCTGAAGTTGTGAAGTTTTGCTATGGATGTGTTACTGAAATAAGTTGTGAGGTTGGGAACATCTGCAGGCAACCTTTCAATTGTAACAAAGGACCAGCTAGACATGTACTGATGGTCCATTGAAAGGAAATCTACTCTCCCAAGGACCATCCCAGAGACTTCTCAGGGAGAGCTCATGAGCAATGGAGACTGCTTGATGCCCACACCACAGCAAGGATCTTTCTAGCAAGCTGGAAAAAGGTATAAAAAGAGAAACAGGGACATCATCACTTGGCCTCTCTCTCCTCTCCCTCCTTCCTCACTCCCTCGCCTCCTCCCACACCAACATCTCAACACCTGGAAGAATTGTCTGTAAGACAAAGACTTGGATCTAGGGAGATTGGTTCCAGGCTGGAAAGGAAGTACAGTCTTTGTATTGAGGACCTATAACCTGCTTTCATCATCTGTTAGTGTGAGACACTGTTTGATTCAAATCCTGCTTTGTTTGTAGAACTTAGACTGTGTGCTTCCTTTTTATTTTCTTAAGGTAACTATCTCTGACCTTTATGCCTACCACTTAAAATCTATTTTTCTGTAGTTAATCTATTTTATATTTTATCTAAACAGTGTGTTTTGGTTGAAGTGCTTGGGAAATCTCAGCTCAGTTTACAAAGGCTAGTTTGTATCTACTCCATACTGAGGGAGTGGCGAACTAATGAATTTACACTGCCCAAGGGAGCCTTGAGCCAGTGTAAGATGGTGCTGAAGCTCGGAGGAATTGGCTGGAGTTTCTCTATTGATGGTTCTCAAGTGACTGGGAAATCATGTAACTCAGTTGGGTGTGTCCCTGCCTGTGGATGTATGTGTAAGTGCAGTTCCTGTCAGAGGTTTGTAGCTTGACATCAGCATCACAGTGTCAGAGGCAGCCCAGGCTGATGCGTTTGAAGGGCTCAGCAATCCCACAGCTCAGGTTGCACCCTGGGGACCCTGTCACACACTTACTTATGAAAACAGCATTTCTTATCGCTGTCACCTCTGCCCAACAGGTCAGCATAATTATGGCATTACCCCATGTACGCATTTTTTCAGAAACCAGAGGAAAATGGTCTGGGAAAAGAGGAAGAGGGCTCTTCCCCATAAACATTTCCTGTCCACAATGTTGCCACCATCACCCATAGAATAATTTGGCTTTGACTAGAACTGAGACAGCCAAATGTGCATTAGCTGATAGCAACTAAAAAACCAAACCAACATTTCCTAGAAAGCTTTAAAATGTTAAGTGGATTTTAACTAGAAAAGTGTTTTCTTTGCCACTTCTCAAAAGAGAGAGAAATATTCTCATCATTCTAGCCCACCATAATGAATGGGAAGCTTGGGTGAGATATGAAATAAAAGGAAATTCCAAATGGGTTTGTAAATACCATGTTCTGTTATACTGCTGAGAGAAACAACCAATTTTACATTGTGATTGCATGCTCAAGAGCTTAAGAAATACAAATCAAACTGTTTCATACTTTTAATTGATTTGGTTTTGTTTCACATAAGGTTAATAATCTAACTTTTGTGTTTTGGTAGCATCCACAATATTCAGGATGCTATCCAGAGACAGGAAGAATTCACTTTTGGCCTAAGAAGATAAGCAACATATGAAGGGTGGTGTGGAGAGCAATGCTATCATAATGTAGTTTTTGTCTACATTGCGTATTTTTGGAATGCTAAGAGCCAACAGTCTTGAATTCTGGCCCAAATAACATGATTTCTGCATTTCTTTTACAGTGTAAAATCTGTACTGTATATAATCTAAATTTATGAATAGAGATGTGAATTTAATTATTTTGGCTATCTGTCCTTTAATCCATATCGTATCAAGGGGTTAAAACTGAAATATATTAGTGACATCTCTTGAATATTCCCCAGTGTGACAACTATGAAATCCGTCCTGGGAAACACCTTGGAGTGTGCATCTCTGTGGCAAACAACAGACTGTTTGTTGGATCAATTCCAAAGAACAAGACCAAGGAAAACATATTGGAAGAGTTCAGTAAAGTCACAGGTAAAGAGCTTTCGCTTAACAAAGAATTTGTATGGTAATGGGGTTAGTGCTGGAAACTAACTTTTATAGCAAGGTAGCAACTGATAGTAAGCTTACATGCCAATTGTGATTAAAGATTCTTCTTTCCAAATGGAGTTCCAAGTTCATTCTTGGTGGGAAGTACCATAGGCTGTATGAACATCCAGACTGATAGCCTGTGTGAAAGGTCCATGTTTCTTTTGTGTTCACCACTCCCTACCTGCTGCATATTTTAGATGTGTCTATGAATGAAACTTTTTTTATATGCTGGAAGATTGACTTCATATGGGGGAAACTGAGCACCAGAAACTATCTTTTAAAAGGCCGAGCTCAGTTTCTTGAACATTTGTTTTATTAATTAAAAAAAAAAAAAAAAAAAAAAAAAAGGAAGGAGCATGGTCAATTACAGAGTTGATCTACCTTTTAAATAAAGCTTATTTGTATTCTGGGTGGCTTTGAGTGGTCAAATTCAGATCTTATAACAGAGGGTGAGACTCTGGGGCAGCCTTTGCAGATTAACTGTCTGGTGAAGAATGTCATGGAAGCAGCACCTAGTCAGTCAGTTCAGGGATTGGAGGGAATGATCAAGCAATTTTTTTGGCTCTCAAAATATGGAGTTAATGAGATGTGGGAGTAGCTGGGCCATATACCAGAGCTTAACTCCATTTGTGCCCCCAACATAAGCAGTGAGTGGGAGGAGAAAGCAACTCGCCATTATGAAGCTGGAGAAGATACATTGAGAATTGCTGCTGAGTTATTGATCTCTCATGCTCTTCTTCTGCAGGAAGGGATTGTCCCATTGCTTCCTTGATAGGATAACAAGTTATAAGTACCACAGGGACCAGAGAGTAAAAAAGCTGAGTCTGCTTTGCAGAGGGATGTGGGAAATGGATCCCTTGAATACTGCTATTTCCACGTGTTTCCATTTATGTCCCCACTCTTATTACTGACATGATCTGAGACCCAAACTGTATCAGCCAGTCAAGTATGTATCCCATCATGCTCTAATGCAAAACTTAATGATGACCCTGGTAATATTAAGGCAGATTAATGTCCCAAATGAACAGGCTACATAGATGTGTTGATGCAAGAGCATGATGCTACAGTAGAATGCAGGTTTGGAGCTGGGGTACATGTAGCTTTTCAGTATCTACTGGGGAATGGAAGTGACAGTCCTATGGACTCCTGGATTGTGAGATCAACAGTGCTGTAATGCAATATGAAAGTGGCAAGGACTGCAGGAAACTCTTCCTTTAAGGCTTTGGGTGGATCAGATGATTCACATTGCATCCTTAACTGTCACTAAAGTTTTTGGTTAATAACTTTTAAGTCAGTGCTGTAATGGAATATGCTGTACATCACATGCCCCATCCTCCTATCTACTGTCAAAAATTCATAGGTCTGGCATGTAGAATTCGTGAAGATGGATCTGTGGTAGCAATCTATTTTGGAGAGTTCCAATTTCTGATAATCTAACTTGGTTTTTTTGTGGGTAAATTGGGGACATGTATTTGACTGTCTTTCAGAAGTACTTGGATGCACTTGGCTCACTGTTTAGCTGTTGAGTCTACAGAGACTTGATGGAAGCATGCTGAGAGGTGGCTCGTTCACTGTGTATAGGTACTTACACATGGAAAAGATATCTGATAGTGGGGAGTTTTTCAATCTAGCTGATAGAGGCATAACAAGATCGGATGGTTGGAAGTTGAAGCTGGACAAATTCAACCTTGAAATGACGTAGTTTCCTAGCAGTCAGGGTGATCAAACAGTGGAACAGTTTACTTGATAAGGTGGTGGACTCTGTTGGTTGAAGGCTTCAAGACAAGATTAGATAACATTCTGAAATATATGCTTTAATCCAGTTTCTGGGAGAAGTTCTGTGGCCTGTGTGCTGGAGTTGGGCTGGATAGTCATGGTGGTCGTATCTGACCTTATAATCTGAATCTGACTTCCTCTCTTCATCTCCTTCCCTTGTGGGGCTTGCAGGAGAACAAGACTGGCTGCATTTCCCTCAAAATCCTCATAACACTTGTAGCTCTGTATGATGACTATATAATCTGATCTCATGCCTCAGGTGGCTGCCTGCAGAGGTCAGGAAGGATTTTTTTAAATCCCTCAATACACAGTTGCAATAAGGGTTTTTTCCCCCTTCAGATCTGCCATGGGTGGGGTGGGCCAGCGCTCTTGAGTTGGTGTAGATAATCCTGTTTTATATGCCTGGCTGGTGTCTTGCTCCCATGGCCAGTTTTTTCATTGGGAAGGAATTTTCACTATGTCACATTGGCAGAACCTTTATTTTTTTATGTTTTTGTTTTCCTGTGCAGCATGAGATGTGGATCACCTGCTAGGATCACTTTGGCATATCTCACCTGATCAGTTCCCTATCACTGCAAGGGCCTCAAACATTGGTGGCACCCCAGTTCCTCCTGTTTTCTGCCTGTGCCACATGCCTCCTCTTCAGTATCCTGAGGAATAAAATGCTCTGGTTTAATTGAAGTTGCTGGGCTTAGTGTTAGGGGTATTTTGGTGGAATTTAATTATCTGTGATATACTGGAGGTCTGACTAGATTTAATGGTTCCTTCTGCCTTAAACTTCATGAAACTATGTCCAGCTGTTGGTTTTACAGAGGGTTTGGTGGATGTAATCCTTTATCATCAACCTGATGATAAGAAGAAGAACCGGGGATTCTGCTTCCTGGAATATGAAGACCACAAGTCTGCAGCACAAGCACGACGTCGGTTGATGAGTGGGAAAGTAAAAGTCTGGGGAAATGTTGTGACGGTGGAATGGGCTGACCCTGTAGAAGAACCAGATCCGGAAGTCATGGCAAAGGTAGGGATGGCACTACAAGCTACTCTGCATTCTGTGATGATTTTATTTACACCTTGGTGGCAGCAGGTTAGTTCTGCTTCTGAGTGATGTCATTCTTCAGTTGGTTAGGGGGATCTCTAAAAAGTTAGAGGGACTTTTTTTCTTTTTTCTGTAGTTGAGTGCACTTTCATCCAATGCTCCAGACCCTAGGGTGGAAATAGCTAGCACTAGAAATCAAACTTACTTGTCCAGTTTGGCACAGAGGGCACTTCTATTAGAGAGGCCATTCGCATTACATAGGGCACTCATAGTGCATTGGACCAAGGTTCTAGCTCTTCTAGCATTCTGCTTCTACCAGGGAGAGAGAGTGGATGCTTTAGAGGAAGATGAATCCACTCATAGTTGATTGACATATTCCCAAGGCATGTGATTTATGTCAGCAGTATAAACTCTGTGATAGTCTATTGCTCAGTCAAAAAATACCTGCCACAGATATTTAAGGCTGGATTGTCTACTGTGTATCCATTTTCCTCTGGGCGCAGCGGAGTATGAGGGAGATGTGATTGGCCCACAGTTCTGAGAATCCCACTGCAGCTATCCCTCCATGCTGAAGGGAGCAATCATAAGAGCCATCTCTACCAGCTCTGTTCCACTGGGCATCCCTAGCAGGGGATTTGAGGCAAGTTCTCCTTCACCTTAGTGTCACTAAAAATACAGAATAGTACTAAGAATTGGTCCCGGAGCTCTATAGAGTTCTCAGTAAGAAGCTCTGATAATGTTGCACATGACACTGATTGCCAGCAAGGAAAATAAAACTGAAAACCCCAAAGGATATGAGCTACCTTCTGCAAAAATAGGCACTGAGGTTTTTTCAAGACTCAGCTGAAAGCTGTCACTGGGAAGTAGAGCACACAGAAGACTAGGGTTTGTTTAGTGGAAGTCAGCTAATACGTTTGTTCCCTCTGATGTCTGATTAGTTCTGGAATTACTTTCATCTTTGTCTGATACTTATTTTCACTAGGTGAAAGTTTTGTTTGTGAGAAACTTAGCCACTACAGTGACAGAAGAAATCCTAGAGAAATCCTTCTCAGAGTTTGGAAAGCTGGAAAGAGTGAAGAAATTGAAGGATTATGCTTTTGTTCACTTTGAGGATAGAGGTGCAGCAGTAAAGGTAGGATTTTGGTTTTCTTACTTTTGTATGGCTAAACACTAACTGTAGCCTTTGGTGAAAAATGTATAGGAAGTGCATGTTGGTAAGAAATTATTTTTCTCAACTTCATGGTAGATTGCAGTATACACTGAATTATATATAGCGTGGGATCTATTGGATACTGCTCTTGTAACAGGAAAAGTCCAATAATTTGTTCTAATCACTTCAATAGCTAGAAAGGTTCAAAAAAGCATTGTTGTAGCAGAAATTCCTTTTTAAAAAGCCTTTTCTGGCACTTATTTGCCCCCTGCTGTTCCAATGATGGGAGGTCAAAAGGAGCTTACTGACCTACCACTTGAGCCCTTGCTCTGCAGCCAGAGTCTGGGGCAACATGTGTGGTGGCTGCAGATTCCTTCTCTTCTAAGCAGCTTTGGCAACAGCCTGCTGAATAGGGATGAAGGCCTTGTCTACACTAGAAAAATAAGTTGACCTACCATAGGTCGACTTACAGCCACTGCAGTAATTACTGTGGTTGCTGATGTCCACACTGGCCTCCCTGGGTCAGCGGAGAGCACCCTCACCAGGAGCACTTCTACTTATCTAAGAGGGGCTGTGTGGGGAGCTGAGAACCTGGTCTCTGTTTCCTGCCGGGAGGCCCACAGGCTCCTGGGTGCCTGGAGGGCTGCGTGCCGTCTACCCCCCCACTCCCCGTTCTCTGCTGGGAGCCAGCCCTGGGGCTTCCTCTCTCCTGGTTCCGAGCCAAGGGAAGCAGGCCGGGGAGCTGCTACAGCTTCTTGCCCTCCTGTTGGGAGCCAGGGCAGCCTGAGCTGCTTGCCCTGCTTTGGGCCTGGAGTGGAGACAAGCTGCTCAGCTGTCAGGGGGCTTTCTTGTCAATTTCAAGAGTGGTGAAATTGACAAGATTGACAGCCCCACAGTGGAAGGAACCAGTGTCTGCTGTCTCCCCCTAACTAAGCTGACATAAGCCCTACATCTCTCGTTGAGGTAGTTTTACAATGTCGGCATAGGAGGGGAGTTACATCAGTGGGAGGAGCATTTTAGTCTATACACCTCCACTGTTTTGTCAACAAAAACTGACTTTCGTAGACAAAACTCTCAAGTGTACACCAGCCCTTAGCTTTTCACTATTTGATCAATGCCTGGGGATGAGGCTATAACTTCTCTCTTTCAAAGCTCTGTCTAACTGCCCAATAGCTGTAAATTGTAGGAGGCAAATTGTATTCCCCAAACCATCTTTTGTAATTCTTTGCATTTGGAAAAAACTGTTCTTTTGTGGCCAGTTTCACACATCAGTTTTGAACTAATCTAATTAGTAAAATAGAACAATAGAAATATGTGAAGTAGTTCTGAATGGCATTTTCCCTTTCATGCTTTAAATAAGAAAACAGGTATTACGGGGCTTTAAATGGACTACAGGATAGTGGGGAATACACTGTCCACAATCCCAATTAGTTCTCCCTTTCACAAGCGTTCTTTTCCCACCTTCCAGGCAGCCCCATGTGACTTCAGCAGATCAAGTGAGCAACAGCTTGCCCACTTTCTCTTTTTGGCTGTAGAGCATCTCTGGAGGATCACATGGGCATCATTTGCCCACAGATTTCTTAGCAGCATGGCCTTCTGCTCCTCTTTTACCATACACCTTTTGGAGAGAGGACCAAACTTTTGAATATAGGCAGTGTGCACATGCCTGTTCTAGCTGAAGGCTACCTTTCTGTGTGCAAAGGCCTGATTCGCATGCAAATCAGGTTTTGGTAGGTGTCTTGGTTTTTTTTTAATTTATTGTTTCGGGGAGGGGGCATGTCATTTGTATTTGTAGTTGAGAACTTGCTTCTGTGCATCTATCTGAAATAAGATGTTCCTTTTTAAGGAAAATAGGAGCAGTGTGTCAGTGCAATGTACAGCTCAGTTGCCTCTCATTTTTAGTAAGTTTCATATTTGGCAAAGATCATATTTCTTATTGAGGGGCTTTTAAAACTCTTTCATTTTTCACTTGATCATACAAAGACAGAGGTCAAAACAAATACTTCAGTGTTAATGGTAAAAAGATTTAGAATGGAATTGATGTATTATGCTTACAGCTAATGTAAGAATGGAATATTGAAAAAAGTTTAACTTCCAGTTGCTTGAATAACCTAGTTAATTCATGGTAGATGCAGGAGTTAGAATTCGGGACTGAAAGTTCTTTTAGTTTGTTGGACATATGTGAAATCCCTGTTGGGATTGGTTACATTTCCTCTTCAATTTCAACTACATCTTTTTTTTTGGAACACTAGTGAACATTTTCAGAAAGACTTAAAAATTTTCTATTGGGTGTAAGTAAACTCAAACGTGTTGTTTCCTGACTTTCATACAGGCCATGAATGAAATGAATGGAAAAGAGATAGAGGGGGAAGAAATTGAAATAGTGTTAGCTAAACCACCAGATAAGAAAAGGAAAGAACGTCAGGCTGCCAGACAAGCCTCCAGGAGCACTGCGTAAGTCTTCACTTCTGCAGTATCTTACTGTACAAATAGCAGAACTGCATGCTGCTACCGAACATAAGCTAACAGAGGTAGTCCTTCCCCAGCCCATATATAATTTAATTTAAGCCAAAAGTAATGTTGGTTTAGGAGATGCTTATGAGACAAATTAATGCATGTTTCTTTTCTTTTTTTTTTTAGGTATGAAGACTATTATTACTACCCTCCACCTCGTATGCCACCTCCTATTAGAGGGAGAGGTCGTGGAGGGAGAGGTGGATATGGTTATCCCCCAGATTACTATGGCTATGAAGATTATTATGATGATTATTATGGTTACGACTATCATGACTACCGTGGTGGCTATGAAGATCCCTATTATGGCTATGATGATGGCTATGCTATAAGAGGAAGAGGAGGAGGAAGGGGTGGGAGAGGTGCTCCACCACCACCTAGGGGGCGGGGAGCACCGCCACCAAGAGGTAGAGCTGGCTATTCACAGAGGGGGGCACCTATGGGCCCGCCAAGAGGAGCCAGGGGTGGGAGAGGGGGCCCCGCACAGCAGCAGAGAGGACGTGGTGCTCGTGGAGCCAGGGGCAACCGTGGGGGCAACGTAGGAGGCAAGAGAAAGGCAGATGGGTACAACCAACCTGATTCCAAGCGCCGTCAGACCAACAACCAGCAGAACTGGGGCTCCCAACCCATCGCTCAACAGCCGCTCCAGCAAGGTGGTGACTATGCCGGTAACTATGGTTACAATAATGACAACCAGGAATTTTATCAGGATACTTACGGGCAACAGTGGAAGTAGACAAGTGAGGAGGGCTTGAGAATGATATTGGCAACATAGAATTGGCTATAGCTCTACATCCTTCAAAAAAAAAAAAATTGGCTTAATGTTTCATCTTTCAGTAGCAATTGGCTGCCATTTGTATTGGGCTGAAGAATCACTCTATTGTGTATATATACGAGTCTTTTATTTTCTTTTTCATAAACGCACTTGGACATTATTGGGCTTGCAGAATTCCCAAACTCCATTTGGGGTTTCAGTGCTTTTATTGTTTTAGGCTTCATTTTAGCAGTTTAAAAGCAGGATGGGCACACTGTTCAATCATGATTTTGCAGAACCTCTGGATTTGGACAGTTTCCTTTTTCGGATTTGGGGTAGACTACATAGGAGTATGCTGTACATAAAAGTAAAAGCTAGTGCTTTGTCTTAGTAGTTTTAAGAAATTAAAACAAAAAATTAAGATTTCTTGTATTGAAAATAACATGATTGTATGTTTTGCATTCCTAGAAGTAGGTTAACTGTGTTTTTAAATTGTTATAACTTCACACCTTTTTGAAAATCTGCCCTACAAAATTTGTTTGGCTTAAACGTCAAAGCCGTGGCAATTTGTTCCTTGATGTGATTGTATTTCCAATTTCTTGTTCATGTAAGATTTCAATAAAACTCAAAAATCTATTCAAAACATCACCTATTTCAAATTCAATTGTGTCCTAAAACATTATTTCATTGGTAATTCTTGGAAGAAACATTGTTTTCAAAGTATAACTGCCTATGTGAGTGATCAAATTCATGCAAATTTCTTGTGCTTTCCAACATGTAGCATTATGGACCTCAGACTGAGAGATAGGCGAAATTACAAATAGTCCAAAGGGGGCACTGTTATTTAATTGGTGTTCTATAACCTAATCACATCTAAGTCTGAAACTTTCTACCTTGCTTTTAAAAAGGGTTCAAATGCATCTGAGCATTCTTGCAGGCCTTGTTAAAGTTGAGACAATTATTATTATGGAGAAGGAAGCAGAGGCTGCAGTTTGTTAGCCCCTGTTCCCTTTTGTGACTATTATGTTTTGTGGGGGCCAGTAGCAGCCCTCACATAGGTATCTGTCTTTATTGTACTATGCAGTGTACAAACATAAGAGTCTCTTTCCCAAGAATCTTAGTCTAGGTGAATGTTTAAATTTGTTGTGTGCTAATGTATATGACAGGGTAGGGCCTTGTAAGTTAAAGTGCTGTAGCAATATAGACTGCCTTTGCTACAGACAACACAAATATGTTCACTGCATTCTGCTTAATTCAGTCACTGGCATTTTGATGATCTGCCATGGTGAACAATTTGTCTTAGAATTCTCATGTCTTGTAATAAGGGCTTAAATTAAAAAAAAATGCTAATCACCATCTTTCTTGGTGATTACTAGCTACATTTTTGGAGTATTTTGTGTTGCTTTTATTGACCCCTACCTTTGACAGTCCTGGAGATATTTTTGACTGCCAAGTCATGAAATTAGTTTTATCTGTTTTATCTTTTGGGCTATGCTGTATCCCAGTGAAGAGCACTTACTTTTCAAGAACGAAAAACAAAAGGATTAAAACTTCTCTTATAAAGAAAAAAATATCATTTCTGAACCTCCTGAATGTCCAAATTAACACTTACTCTCCCTCAGATATGTTGATCAAACTATATTACAACAGTCTAAACACAAAAATTATTGGGGAAGTTAAACTTCAGTTGTGCACATTCCCTTTGCCTCTTGTTGCTGTTTGGTGTCTTTCATAACAATTGTATTAGATCAGAATGTAGAGGCTATTTCTCCCCCCCCACACCCTTCTGTTTTTGTGAGTCTGGTAGACATTTGCATGGGTTTTATGGCTTCTGACCTGAACTGGAGGGAGAAAATGTATACCTGCTTCTCAAAATGAGTTTTCCCTTTGTGTCAGTGTACTAACTTAAAGGGAACAGATCCAATGAAAACATCAATCACACAACAATTCCTAAAGCATTTTAACTTGCAGTCTAGTCATGGTATGCCAGTTTAAAAAAACCAAAAAACCTCACCTGCCTTAGTCATGGGGCCAAATTTTGTAGTCCTTATTCCTTACTTAGCAGTGAAGTTAGTGGGAGTATGGCCTGTGTAAGGGTTGCAGGTTTTTGCTTGTGGTGACTATATGGCTTGTAATTCTAATAATACAAGAGCATACTTCTTTCAGAGTTTGGCTTTGTAGTAGTTAATTATAGAAGTGGAGGGGAGAGGAATCTGGTATAGATTAAAATAAACTGGAATCAAAATTAAAGTACCACCCTCCCTGAAAGGAACAGGACTTTTACATAATCCACATTTCAGAATACTAGAGACATCAAAATGTTTGTTTATGCGGACAAAGTCTAAAGTTACTCTAATATAATCTGTTACAGAAAATAGCAAGGAACACAAATAAAGTTAACTGTTTTCCTGAACTATAAAGCTGCATGTTTAGATACCTGTACACCAAAATACTAGTTATTCTAATGCTTTTGATAGACATTGGAAGTGAAGTGAGCTGTTTTACACAAATTGAAAATGAAATTCGGTTAATTTTGATATTTGCAAGATTTACAAGCTGCTTTGATATCTTTATGCAACTTGTGGATGCCCAAATGCACCAGTTAAACCTTGCAAAAACTCTTTAAATAAAACCCTTCTTTTTTTTTTAGAAGACTCTTTAAAGTTTAGTGTATCAATGGTATACATTGAAGTTAGAGAAAACTGCACCAAAATTAATGAAAACTACTTCTCCACAAAGATACCATAATAACAAAATGGAAGAACATAGCATGTTCAGTGACAAACACTAAGGAAGAATTGTATACCACCTTTCCAGTACCATTTTGACAGAACCAAATAGTAAAAGAAAATTTTTAAAGAATTACTCTTGCACTTCTGTGTCTTGATCTTTCCTTCTGCATAACTTGTTAAAAAATAAGGTATGGCAAGATTTTTCATCTTGAAAATGGGTTTCTACTCACACACCCATGTTTAAATTCAGTTGTACAAGTGTCCTGCTCGGGTTGGTCGGGGAGCCATGAAATGGGATTCCTATAATTATTTGATCACTCATTTATAGCAGTTGCTTAAATGTCTGTATTGATATGAAGGTGTTTGACTTTATTTAAAAAAAAAAAAAAAAAAAAAAAAAAAAAAAAGGTTGCCAGATTTCTAGTAATTCCAAAACTTCTCAAGCAAAAATGTTAAAGCAATTATGTTCTGGTAGACTTAGTTTAACATTGAAAAGGTTTAAATTCTTAAATTTTAATTTTACCAATTCATTAACGTTAGTCTGCATTTACCAAGAGCTAAATGTCTTTTCTAGTAATATAATTTATTCTAACAGAACTCAGTTTCTTTAGTAAATGTTGATAAAAGATGACAATCTTTCAACAAGCATACTGTTTAGTTATTTTTTCAAAATTCTTAAATCCAAAAGAACTAGAAGATAGCCACATGAATGTGACTTTGTATTTATAGACACCTGCTTATATTTTTTTGGCCCCCTCTGCATTTGGACCCCATTATCTAAGCCCATTTGTTGTATTTTGAATCATGATGAATACAGTAAACACTCTTGCTATAAGGCTAGTAATAAATGCTAAGTATTGGGAGGGAATGTTACATGTATAGAAGTCGTATTACACTGGGCACCCAATCCTGGAGTTCTAACGCAAGCAAAACTTCCATTCATTTCAACAGGAATTTTGCTAGATGAAGTACTACGAGGTTGGGTTCTTACTGTTCTATATGTAGGTCAAATCCTGCACATTTCTTGTCGGTAATCTTCGCTCACTCAGACTTGTAGAGCTACTTGAGTGAGTAAGGCTACTTGTATGACTACAGCTTGCAAAATTGGGCTCTCAATCACTCAAATGAACTATTTGTGAGGGTGGCCCAAGAGCCTTATAGAAAGAGTGCACTGGGTGATGCGTGTTTTCCTGTTTCTCTAAAAATGGGAGCTTCTGTTAACTTAAGACTTGTATGAAGCTGCTTCGTGTGTAATGAATTGGCTTACTTAATCTGTATGGATAAAGTCCAAAGTGGCAAACTGGTATATTTTAATTTAGCATCTAAAAATCTATTGAGTAGAAAAGGGTCTCTTAATCTTTAAAGTGAAAATCTTGATTGTACTCTGTTTTTGTTGGTTTTTTTAAAAGCAAAACATTACATGGGCAAGGTATATCTGTCAAATAACTTAATATTGGTCAGGAGCCTGTGAAATTTTAAAGTAGCTGAGTCTCTAGAGAAATATTTTAACATCTTGTTTGGAGGTTACCAGAAGCTCTGAGTGACATGTCAGAATATATTGCCTCAAATTTTCTGATGTTATCCAGAAACCTGTAAGTGTAATTTTCCTGTTTTAACTCCTTCCTTTTATTACCTGACTATCAGGGAAGCGTGGTTGAGGCTGCCCTGACCTGACATGTCATGATGTCGACTTGCTAGGTGGGGTTCGCAGGGGACATTAACCATTGGAGTTGTCGGTAAGAGAACTTTCTTTCTAATTTTCTTCCGTAAGATGAAAGGGCTTTGGGGGTGGAGGGAGGAGCCAGACTCTCTCATGCCTGATTACAGGCATTTGTCAAGAGCCACCATTTCCACGGAGAGCTTCCAAATGTAAAAGGTAATGCCTGAAGTTAAATCCATCATGTCCATATCCAAGAGGTGAGATGGCTTCTGCAGCTGAACTTAGCTAAATCATTTTAATTTTCAAATACTACACCATCCTAAATAACTTCAAAAGAGGAAAGAACAAACATTATTTTAGGGATGTTAGAAAAAGACATAGGAGGCTCTAGGTACTTAAAAAGTGTCTCATCAAGAATTAAAACAAGCTTATTTGGGCTACACCAGGAACAAGCAAATGAAGCGTGTGAAACTATTCTTCTCCAGGGTCAGAAAACGGATTAAGAATTTTTCCCAGTAGGCCTTGTAAATTCATAAAATCATAGCTTTAAGACAGCTTACTAAAATGGAGGCAGCATGAACATAGTGCATCTCCCTGTTGAACCTAGAGTCCTGAAAGCAAGTTGAGGTCTCTACTAGGCACTGTCCCAGTAACATTTAATCGCCTAATGATACCACCGTGCGATCTAGAACAGATGGGCATTGTTCAGGGAAAGCTTGCAGCATTACAGTATTGCAACACAGAGTTAGGTATGTTGGAAAAGCTCGGAGAAAAAGAGTTAAATAGAAGGTGCTGCTAGGCAGGATTAAAGTGCATTGACAATTCTGTACAGTATCTGCTAGTACTGTGCCTGGCTGTAGCCAGTCCTGCTTTCCTTACGCAACATAATAGACATATTAGGGCAGACCAATGGTCCGTCTAGCCCAGTATCCTGTGTTCTGATAGTGGCCAGTGCCTGGTGCTTCAAAGGGAATGGACAGAACAGGACAATTGAGAGAGCCATCCCCTTTCATCCACTCCCAGCATCTGGCAGTTAAAGGCCTACGGTCATCCGGAGCATGGGTTTGCATCCCTCCATGAATTGATATAATTCTTTTTTAAATCCAATTATAGTTTTGGCCTTCAACATCCTGTGGCAGCAAGTTCCACAAGTTGACAGTGCGTTGTGTGAAGTGCTTCCTTTTCTTTGTTTTTAAACCTGCTGCCTATTCATAGGGTGTCCCCTGGTTCTTGTGTTATGTGAAGGGGTAATTAACACTTCTCCATGCCATTTGTGATTTTTAAAGATTTCTATCATATCTCCTTCTTACTCATCTCTTTTCCAAGCTCAGCAGTCCTAGTCTTTTTAATCTCTCATATGGAAGCTGTTCCATGCCCTTCTCTGTTCCTTTTTCCAATTCTTTTTTGAGATGGGGTAACCAGAACTGCATGCAGTACTGAGGTGGGGGCTGTACCATGGATTTATAGAGTGGCATTGTGATATTTTTGTCTTATTATCTTTACCTTTCCTAATGGCTCTTAACATTCTGTAAGCTTTTTTGAATGTCACTGCACATGAAGTGGATGGTTTTCAGAGAACTATCCATATTCACTCCAAAATCTTTCTTAGGTTCTAAATTTGCTTTTATCACCTATCCTATATCTATAGTTGAGATTATTTTTTTCAGATTTATTTTTACCAGTGTTGAATTTCATCTGCCATTTTGTTGGCCAGTCACCCGGTTTTGTGAGAACCCTTTGTAACTTTTTGCAGTCAGCTTTGGGTTTAACTATCTTGAGTAATTTGATGTCATGTGCAAACTTTGCCACCTCACTGTTTACCCCCTTTTCCAGATCATTTATGAATATGTTAAGCAGCACTGGTCCTAGTACAGATACCTAGGGGACACCACTTATTACCTCTCTCCATTCTGAAAACTGACCCTTTGAAATTCCTTCCCTTTGTTTCCTGTCTTACTGATCCAGGAGAAGATTTTTCCTCTTACCCCATGACAGCTTAGTTTTCTTACGAGCCTTTGGTGAGGGACCTTGTCAAAGGCTTTATGGAAGTCCAAGTATGCGATATTCACTTGATCACCTTTGTGCATGTTTGTTGGCGTCCCCCCCCCCCCCCCAAAGAATTCCAACAGATTGGTGAGGCATGATTTCCTTTTACAAAAGCCATGTTGACTCTTCACCAATAAATCATGTTCATCTGTGTGTCTGATCATTCTGTTCTTCACTAGAAGTTCAACCAGTTTGCCTGGTATTGAGGTTAGGCCTACTGGCCTGTACTTGCCAGGATTGCCTCTAGAGCCATCTTAAAAAATTGGTGTCACATTAGCTATCCTCCAGTCATCTGGTATAGAAGCTGATTTGAAAGATAGGTTACATATCACAGTTAGTGGTTCCACAATTTCATATCTGAGGTCATGTCTACACTACAAACTTAAGTTAACCTAATGTTAGGTCAATTTACAACCACTGCAGTAATTACTTTGGTGATTCATATCCACGCTGCTCTTACGTCAGTGGTGCAAATTCTCACCAGGAGTGCTTCCCCTGACTTAAGAGGGGCAGTAGGGCGCTGAGAGCATGGATTCCCAGCTCTCCGTTGAGAGCCCGGGTGCTGCCCCAAGTTTCTCCCAGTCTCCGCCAGGAGCATGGCACTCCTCTCCTCCTCTTCAACTCCCGGGCTCTTGGCTTCCCAGCAGAAGCATGGCATTTGCCAAGTGGAGAGTTGGGGGTGGGAGCGGCTGTGCTCCCAGCAAAGAGCTGGGAGCCAAGGAGGAGGAGATGGAGGGGAGGAGAGCAGCTCAGTGCAGCTCCTTGGGGGGCAGCCAGGCTCTAGCTGGACCCACTCATCCAGGTGGCTTTCTTGTCAATGTCACGGTTCTAGCAGGGAGCTGTGACGTTGACCAGAATGACAGCCAACAGCCCATGTAAGTAACCGACAGTGCCCACAGTGTTACAAAGGTTGGGCAAGGCTGTAGGATGTACACTGACATGATTAGGTCGACACAAGCTGTGACACCTCAATCTGGGACAATTCCTCAAATTTGTCACCTAAAAAGAATCGCTCCAGTGTGGGAATCTCCCTCAGATCATGTGTCACGGAGACCAGTGCAAATAATCCATTTAGCTTCCCTGCAATGGCCTCGTCTTCCTTAAATGCTCCTTTAGTCATCCAGTGGTCCATTGGTTGTTTGGCAGGCTTCTGGCTTCTGATGTACTTTAAATATTTTTGCTGTTAGTTTTTGAGCTTTTTGCTAGTTGCCTTTCAAATTCTTTTTTGGCCTGCCTAATTATACTTTTACATTTGACTTGTCAGAGTTTGTTCTCCTTTCTGTTTCCCTGGTAGGATTTGACTTCCAAAGCCTTTTTGCCTCTAATGGCTTGTTTTACTTTGTTTAGCCATGATGGCATTCATAGACTTTAAGGCCAGAAGAGACCATTGTGATCATCTACTCTGACTCCTACACATTGCCGGCCACAGAACCTCACCCACCCACTCCTGTAGTAGACTCATAACCTCTGGCTGGATTGCTGTAGCATTAGTAGTCCGTTATCCTCTGTGTGAATCACAGAGGATGAGATCCTACATTTTTGCCAGTGGAGACTTGGGACTTTTCACTTCAATCTGAGGTTCACAAGGGGAGTGTGTTCTAGTGCTTATGCTGTCCCTGTGCCTCTCTCTAGCTTCTCATCTTCTAAGGAGGTTGTTCTATCTTCGAGTGATTGCGCATATCCATTCCAATATAGGTGTGTGCACACCACAGTGCATGGTTCCCGGCCAGCAGGGAGAGGAGTTATTGAGAGCACAGGGGAGAGTCTCCTTGCTCTTAGTTCTGTGCCCAGCAGCCAGGAGGTACAGTTTTCAGGGCAAGTTTTGCTCAGCCTTCCCAGCTCCCACATTCTCAGTGCAGACAATCTTTGGAGAACCTAGCTGCCAAACTCAAATCTCCACTGAGCAGGTGTGATATCAGCACCCAATAAATACATCTGGGCCAAATCTGGGGAAATTTTCATGGGGTAAGGAAAAGGCCCTGACAGTAATGCAACCCTTCTGCCACGTATCAAACTGTGCTCTAAAACATGGAGGTGCACTGCAGTATCTCACTGACATCGTTGCAAACAGTTTTTTAATATGGGCAAGACATTTTTCCATAATTGCATTCTCATATAGTGTAACTCTTAGCTGAAGTGTTCCCAATATATTTAGCCTTAGGCAGACACCCAGCATGGAAAAGCTAAGACCCAAATGGTTGAATTTTGGCAGTTTTTATAAGCAACTGAATACAGGAACTTGTAATGAAAAATTGTAGGCAACTTTAGCTAAAGGCAGCACTGCCAGGTCTGCCTTCTAGTTATCAGCCTCTGATTTCTTCACTTCAGCTCTGTAATTAAGAAAATAAAACCTTCAAGTGAACATATAAACTTCCTTTCCCATTAGGTGGTGATGGTTGCATGTCAGTAGCTCCACTGTAACCTCAGTGCTCTCATTCAAGAGTGTTGCTCTTCCCTCTTTTCTTGGCAGGCAGCTACTCCAGCCAATCAGAGGGCAGGAACTGCTCTAGCATCCTACTGTTTTTTCCAACCATCTCTACTTTGCTTTCTTTACACCCAGCTGCATTGATGGTCAAGGTCTTGTGTTTTTATTTAAAAAAAAAAAAAGTTACTAATGTCAACAGAATAAAGGCTATATTACATACAGCTGGAAAACTTTCTGATCACCAAACTTAAAGGAGTAAGACTAGTCTCTCTCATATTCAAATTGCTTTCAGCCTGGAGGATAATGAGAAGGTAAGTTTCCTCATAGTCCCCATCACCTGAGAGGTTCCACGGTTGAGACCAAAAAGAAGAAAAAGATCCAGTTCTTTCCTTAGAACAGTTGCCACAAGCAGAGAAGTTAAGCCCATAGTCTCCAGCAGCCCCTCCATTGGAAAGTAGAGGCCTTATTTCGTGTTTAATTGCTAAGCACTTTTTCCCCCCTCCCCACAACAGGCCCCAACTTTTGTGAGGCACTCTCATTGGGCGTCTACAACAATTCTTTGTTGCCTACAGCTCTTTCAGGACCTGACTTCCTTCTGCTTCCATGAGTGGAGACTGCAATGGAGGCAAACTTTTTCTCCCACCTCCAAGGGTTGGGAGAGGTAGTAGCTTAGAGTTGGTTTACATGCAAACTTGAGTCCATGTAAACTAAAGGATTATATTTAAAATTTAGTTAAACCTGTCCCAAGAAGTAGTGTGGATATTCTTAAATAGGTTTTAAGAAGTTTATATCAACGGAGCGTAATATGGTAAGGAATCTATATTAGCAAGGATTAATCCATTTAAAACCATCTACACAGGTGTTTTGCACCTGTCTACATTTTTTAAAACACATTTTAATTAAATTGGAGTAACTTAGTGTTTAGAAAAGGCTTTAATGTCTCCAAGAGAGTCAAACTCCCAAATCAGTATCAGACCATATGTGGATTGTCCCCCTTAAAACTGATTTCTTAGTAACAGCCGCATCAATTCCTTTGGGAGGGCACAAGACATACTTTCATGACTCATTTGAAAAGAAAACTGGAACTTAAAGGAGCTCATGGCACCAGCACAAGGATAACAATAATACTCTTGTATCACATTTCTTTGGCCAAGTTTCAAATTCTTGATAATGGTGAGTATATATTTTCTGTGTTCTGCAAATGGTGACAGAGACAAACATCTTCAGTGTGTTGCCCAATATGCTATGGGCCACTGTCAATTTTACATAGAATCTGGGTTTCCTAACTTCCAGTCCTCTGCTCTTTTGGACTCACTCATTTATAGCCTTCTGTACTGGATGAACCCATGTAGAAGACATCACGCTGGGAAACAAGGAGCACAGATAACGTGTACGGGTTTTCCTCTCTTCTCACAATTGAGTGTTCAGTGGGAATGAGTATTCGGGAGAAATTTAAATGAAAGGGGGTGTGGCTTGGTTGACTGGCACATGCAGGCAGCTTGGAAAAATGCAGTAGTATTGGGACTGGGAAAATCTCTCAGATAAGCTATAAAGGGGGCACCTCTTACTTGGGGACAGTTTAGGACGGCCACTTGAAATAGTTCTTGTCCATCATATCTGTCTTTCTACCTCTTGTGATGGTCACTCCATCTGCAAAGCCTGGATCCAAATCAGGTTCCTTTGTTAACCAGTCACCAGAGGACCCTTTCCCATCCATCTGCATCACATTGAGAAAACTTCATAGATGGGAGAAGCTTGAGCCACAGTCCCCTTGGAGAAGTAGGTACTAGCAGTCATGATGAGGTGCAGGATGTAGCGTTCTTAGTTATCCCCAAATTAATAAGCTTTTCTCTAGTGTCCAAGTATCCCCAAAGAGAATGTTCCAACCAGAATAACCGTCCCCGTTCCAGAAAAATTTGGGTGATCTTATTTTTTAGTTACCAAAATTCTCTCAACACAAAGTGGCCAAGTTGCTGTAACAGGCAGCACTCCCAAGTGGAGCTAGTCGTGTGGGCAGTGCCCATGTCAGTAACCCTAAGAGACTCTGAACTTGATGACATACCTGTTTACCCAGGCATGTCATCCACAAGTTAATATGGGGGCCCATGCTTTTAGGACAGTGCTACATGTCCCAAAGATAGAGCCGCTGCAAGCACTACCAACTGAGAGAGCACATTTAGTGTCAGGGAACAGCTCTCCTGCCTGCCCATCCTGTGGCTGAGGGTGACTGGAGTGACCTGCTGCACTTGTGGATTAGGAAGCAGAGGGGAGTCAGCCTACTCGAGCCACTGGAAATCTTGCAGACATAAGCCTATCAAACTTGTGGAGCACATGGAAAATGCAGCAGCTCTGAACACACATACATCTGTGCTTCTTGCCAAGAGCACAAGGCAAGGATGACTATTATCAAACCGCCATTTGTCTCCTTTGATATGCTCTTGCTAAAAGTTTGCCCTGAGGCGTCCTTCATGCAAAACAGGTGACCGGTGAACCCTTTGTGGAAAATCCATCTCCTGCTATTCCATGAGGAAAGCCATTCTTCAGGCCATCCTATGCTTATTTCTTTTCACTTCAGTCTCTACTGAATTCCTATCTTGAGCCCAGATCTGAAGAGCGAAAAGCCTGGGCTGTTGATGGGAGCATAAGGAACTCAACGGTCTAATACAATGTTAGGAATGTAGATCAGAAATTTCATCACAGAGGCCTACATAGACTTGAGTAACCCATGACCTAGAGGGCTAAGAAATCTTTGTGGTGCTCAGTGCTGCAGTGATGTATATACCATAGAAATGCTTGTACATAATAGATATTTCTACTCCCATCATCCTGGCCCATTAGTACTAGTGATATTCTATAGGTGTCTTTTCTCCCATGTTCTTACCATTATACATTAGAAACTGAATCCCCCCCAGATGTGATTGAAAGTGCAGTGGGTGAGGGCTATGTGTTCCTCTGTTTTTTTCTTTCCTTTGTCCCCCTTTTGCTTTTGGATTTTATTTAAGACCTGCTACAAAGATCCAGTTGGTTTTAAATTAATCCCCTGAAGATACAGCGACAGAAGCATCTCTATACCTCTTTGTGACTGGATTTCTGTATATCTTTACCCTAATTCAAGAACTTTAGGGGGTGATTTTTCCTTAAATTCAGATTGCTCTAATTTCCCAGGACATTTAAACTTTTTAGACTTCCAGGAAAGAATTTAATGTACATTTTATTGTGGAGTTATCATTTAGAGAACATTGCAGAGTTAAGCTCTCAGATAAGGAAATGGCAAAGTTAAAGTTGAAGATGCAGCCATAACTGCCCTCTGGTGGCAATGTCTGTAATCACAAGGCGACAATATTTTTTTCTTCATGCTTATTCAGACTGAAACTGCCACACCTAAGGTGCTCGTACAAGGAAGAGGTTGAAATGCTGGTGTGATGCACATTGCTTCTGCTCCTGTGCATGTGGGCTGTGCAAGCTGGTTTGTACTGGCGAAGTCCTGAAGTGATGACTTGAGGCCCCTCAGAAATTGACTTTTTCTCCTCAATTGTAGTTTTGGATGGGGTTGCTGCAGGTTCCTTTTTTCTCTTCTCCTTTTTAGCCGGACACTGCCACCCACTATTTACCTATCTTCCTTCACAAAGGCAATTCAGCTGTGGACACATTAGCTGTGACCGCTGGTATTTTAAAGGAATCTGGGGTGCTTGGAGAAGGATGGTAAAAGCTGGCACACTAAATCTGGATGTTTGCAGCTGGGGAAGGAGGATGAACACCACAAATGAATGACTTGTCAGTGAGCCTCAGGTTTGCTTAAACTGCCCTTACATGGACATGAGGAACAGCATCTTAGTGTTTTTCTACAATCTTAAGAACACAATGTAGTATCTTGTGATACTTCTTAAATTTTGCTTATGTGAGTTTCCTTGTTATAAAGGTGCAATATCTCTTCTTTACTGTACACTTTTTATAGGATAAGCACTAAGGTTGATATTTGAAGAATATGGTCACCTCTGTACTAGCCATTTCTTTTTACACAGCAGTGCAGGCTGGTTTTAGGTGTGGTTAACTTTGAAGCTAACTTAGCTTTTAACCTGGCCTGTTTACGCCAGTAAATGTTCACTGTTCTGTGTGCTGAATGTGCACTCTGGGCTAATACAGAGTAAATGTGTTTTCATGTTGGCTCCTCTCATAAACCAAGCAGTTCCCAGGACTGCGGGATAGTGCATGCATGTGTCCACGTGGCCCTCTGTAACTCCTGTGCATCTTGCAAGGCCCAGAGGAACTGAGCCTTTGCTTGAGCCCCCTTTGGTGTTCTGCCCCCTTCCCGCTACGTTAGCCCCTCTGCCGTGTAGGCTGCCGTAGCTGTCCTTTTGATCAACTTGGCCAAAAATCTGTCCGAAGTGTGCACAAGCAAAGGGTCATAAATCAGGCAGATCAAAACCAATTTCACTGTCCTAATTCAGGGTATGTGCAGTGAAGACTCTTCCTGCCAAATTTCAGCTTGAGAAATGTTCAGGGGAAGGAAAGGGTTGTGAGAATCTTTGATGATGTGAATGTTTTTTCCTTTTCTTTCACCACGCCTGAAAATAGTCCAAAATGTGAAATTTTCAGAAAGTTATGAGCAAGTGATTGCAAAGGGGTAAAACTGTAGCATCAGCTGCTGCTGTAATGAGACCTTTGCATTTTTTTGCATCTTCTGTCTGAGGATCTCCAAGTAATTTTATCATGTTAATTGAGTCTTACAAGATCCTGTGGGCTGGATATTCTCTCTTTTACAGACATGGAAACTAAGGCAGATATTTTGTCCAGTTATGAATCGGGGACAGAGCTGGATTACAAACTTGGACTTCAGTGTGCATTTCCCTGCTCTTGCCACTTGTTTAAAATATCCTCTCTTTAAAGACAGCTGGACTAGAGTCAGTTGCAGAATTCATTATGAAACCATTTAATTAGTTCTATCAATTGAGATGTGTTTATAGAGTCACTTTCAACTGGTGAGGGAAAACCCCCAGAGGACCTCGGAGACTTTAATTCCTCCAGTTGGGTGAGTTTGCTGCCTGTCAAGAGCAAGATCAACCCGTCAGGAATGTGTGTGCTGGGACCCAATGAACAGGTAAACATTCCCATCTTGGAGTTTTGTTTCCATAAGCATGATGTTGGCAATAGGGGAGAGGTACAGACTGTAAAACCATCTTTCAACAACAACAGTTCTTGCTATTCCTGTTTAAATCCTCTAACGTGGTCTGCCATAGAGTTAACACACCTCATTAGTATCTAGTTGATATGGCTCTGCTGGAAGAGGCAGAATTTAGACTGTTGTCCTTGAGGAAGATTCCCATTTTCTAGCCATTTAGTTAATGTGAATGGGGCACTGTTTGCGCTCTGGGGCCTGATATAATGAGTTACCTCTAAATACATTCCTCTTTAAATGGCCATTTCCACTTTGAAGGGGGCGAATCATGATGGTAGAAGGACCTGATCTGTGAAGGACTGGTCTGCTTCCAGTAGGCTTAGCTAGAGATGGCTGGCAAGAATAACTGAAACTCTATATCCACAAAGCATGTATTTTCAACACTATCCACTTTGTATCGATTAATTTAGTCTGCACTTCTGGACTTTCTGATCATTGTTTGTGAATGAGAAGAGAGTTGGGGCTTGAATGAGGTAAAAAATGAAAACTGTTTCTACTAAATATTTTTGACAGAAAACTTTCTTTTTAAAAAGAAAAATCTGGAAGGAGAGATCTTAATATATTAGTTAGCTTACAGCAAAACAGATCTACTATTTTGTTAGTGACTGACTTATTAGTGAATTGACTACATCTTCACTGTCCCAATCTATCTCTAACTGAGCCAGCAGGCATTAGAACGGAGAGGAATCATGCTTGTTCGATCCCAGAGTTGGACAAAACAAATCTTTTCTATTCTCAGTTCATAGTGAATATAGGCAGTATCAGTGAACAGAATTGTACTGAATAAAACTACCTTTAGTTTGCACAACTTCTTAAACTTCCATGTTGAGAAGTGTGGCTTGGTATACAAGAACTGGAAGTTATATTTGAAAATAATACTTGAATTTAAATAGGAGTTTCTGGACTTTGTTCTAGTGGGCAACCCTACTGCTTGAAAGTTGAGCTTATCTGAGAATTTGCTTTCAGAATGTTTCAATACAAAATCAGCTTATTCAGAAAAGTATCTCTTCTGACAGTTAAACCAGCAATTCACTTCCCATCTGTGCCTCCGTTTCCCACATGTAAAATAGGGATAATGATACTTACCATCATTTGTAAAGTGCCTTGAGATCTACTGATGAAAGCACTGTCGAAGGGTGGGTGTGGTATTGTTTTTATTATAGCAGCATAGAAGCTCTGACATTGGATTCCCGTTTGATAATGTAAGTCCTTTTGCAGTAGAAAATAGTGCCAACAGGAGACTCAAGTACCCCTAACATCTAAAACTTGAATTGAAATACATGTTACCAGTTCTATATGATGTGTCTAGCACGCTTCCTGCTAGAGGCACTGTTACCAAGATGTGTTCTAAAGGGTCTCCAGTTTGGTGCATTCCTTGTTAGTTCTCTAATTGTCACTTGCAGCCCATACATGTCGTATTGAGTCTTCATTATACATGTGCTGATTCAGCAGAGCACTTCAGTACATGTTTACCTTCAGGCACGTGATTAATCCCATCCATATTCAGCAAAACTCTTAAGCAGGCATCAAGTGAGTCAAGCATAATGTTTAATCTGATTGCATTGCATTTTGTTTAGCAGGTTCATTAATACTGTCATTGTCAGAGCCACTAGAGGGCAGCAGAGAACTATTGGAGCATGGTAGAGGTGATAGATATTTAAAACATCTCTTATTTTCACAGTAAAGTCACTGATAGAAGCTTGTTAATTAGAAGAATAATTTTGAAAGGATCTAAGTAAAACTGCATTTCCTGTCTACAGCAATGTCCCCATAGCAATCCATTCATCCACCTTCCCCTTTTCAAGGAATGCCTACAGTGAGCAGAGGTTGTCTGCTGAACACCTATACAGAGCTCATCTCCCACGCTGGTAGGCCTAATGTTTTCTGGGTCTGAATGTGTCTTGGCTTTGGGGTGTATATATTCAGTATCAAACTACTCACATCAGCAGCTTAACAACTACAGAAGAGAGCCAGCACAGCTCACTGAAATCCTCTGTGTTCCCTGTTTAAAATAGAGGTACCATTTCACTGATAGAATGAATTGCTTTTACTTGTGATAGATCAAACACCACCACCACCACGGAGTATTAGAAAACAGGCCGACTGGGGGACAGTGTGCAAAGAAAGGGGATGTGTAGTCTGTGCTTACCTGCAAATGCTGCAACCAAATCATGCAGTGCCCAGAGTGGTGAGATTGTGTTTTCCTATTAAAGACTTCTGAAAACTCCGTTCCTCTGTACTTGGACTCCTGCTGGTGCTTGATGTTTGAGTGTAGCCCTGCAGGAGGAAATGTTTCAACAAATGGGAGGATTTTAGGGTACAGTCCAAACTGAATCACTGTTTCATGATGTATTGGACCATGGCCAAATGTTGGTCTTCTCATAGCTCAACAAGTCCACATGGACAGTGGGGCAATAAGCAGAATCCTTTGTGAACAATGTGCTGTATCTGACCTGATCTTTCCTGGAATGACCTCCAGGAAGACAGTGGGAGCATGCAACTCTGGATTTTTCTTTCAGTGCTGGTCACTATGTGGATTCCATACCTGGGTGCGCATACATGCCATACGCTGGAGCTGGAACTGTTTCAAGTAGTCTCCATCGACCCACACGTCCATACATGGTCCACGTGGTTGCGTTTGAGGTCTTATGAGGCTGCGTGGGTTGATGCCTCCTCAGTTCCCTCTTATTGCCACATGTCCAGAGTTTGAACACCTCACCTTTTCTTCAAACTGCGTAGCTAGAGAGAAAAAAAGGAAAAGGTTTACTCTTTATAGTCGTAGTTAGTACTTAACTTTAACTTAAAAAAATTTTTTTTTCTACAAAACTATTGTTAGTTAAGGTTACTAGCAACTGTTGCTGGATCGTATTCAAGGGGTCCACCTGCTTCGGTGGACTATGCTCCATCATGATCGGTTTAAGAGCTGTGCTTCTTGCCTGTGTTCTTTTTTTAATCAGTGACGAGCACCAATGCTGCCTATGTTGCCTGGGTGAGTCCCACATTGTTGTTGGGTGCTCCATCTGCCCATCATTCCCAGCATGGACCCGAGAGGCTAGAGAGCTGAGACTCTGGAAACAGCTAATGGAGGAAGCAGTGCATCTGCATGGGCACCCAGACATGGCACCGACAGAACGACCAGCTGCACCGGTGGTGTGTACGTCCCCGCTGGCTCAGTGCCGATGGTGCCAAGTAAGACCCATAAGGCTCATAAGAAGCATAGCCATGGGCACAGGGAGGGATCACCAGCACGATCTTCCTCCAAGCACAGTGTTACCTCACCGAACGGCGACAAGCCTGGCGCCGACAAAGAAGGACCTGCTCTGAAGAAGTCCAAGGCAGACCGGAAGACAAAACGATGATTGGCGCACCACTGGTTCCTCGCGCTCCGTCGACTGCCGGGTCCGTCATGCTTACTTTGCTCAGGATCGAGTACATCGTCGTCACCATTCTCACAGGTAGACTGACTAAAGGGCAGCGTGGGGAGCTGATACCCTCTCAGTTCCCTGGTGAAAGCCCACAGGCTCCTGAGCTCCCAGCCAGGAGCAGGAACCAGCAGCCTGGGCTTTCTTGTCAATTTCACCACTCCAGCGGAGTCATTTTGTATGACTTCATATTAAAATCTTGTGATATTCTATAACAAACTGGACACAGAAATCTTAAGGCAATAGAGCCATCTGAGTTCTGATGACATGGGCTTTTCTCCTGATGGCAAATTAATTGTCAGAATTACTGGGGTGTTGCTGTGTAATAATTCTAAATTAGCAGATGACTCAAAAGGACACTTCACATCACTGATACTTGGTAACTTATTGCAGGCTTCAGAGCACTGTATCAAGAGTTCAAGGGCAAGCCATGCTATAAAACTCAACTTCTGTATAAGCACACTGTGAAAGTCATGCCTCGTATGAAATGTAGACGTGTTAATTCACAATGAAAATCTAGCCAGTAATAATTATAAATGGTTTTGATTAATAAGTCTCTACTGGAGTTGGGTTAAAATCAGGAGAGCATAACAACAGTTAGAGAGTGTGAAAATAACAAAACAAAACTACTAGGTCACTCTGGTTCCTCTCTCTAGGCCTAGTGCAGGGTTGCTTTGTAGGACATACTGTATGTCGGAAAAAAGAATCAGGCTGCGAAGTATTAAAGCTTTAACACCTATTCTCTTCGGAGTAAATTGCTTTAATGCTTTAGTGGGTGGCCCTTTGTTCAGAGGAAGGAGACCAGACAGTCTGAATATAGTTGATCCACTGGGAATGGGAACAACCACGCAGCATTTTTAGTGTCCCGCATCCGCTTCAGTATTAGAAGCCGCTTCTCCTGTCTTCACAACTAAAGATGGGTTGGTGCAATTGCAGCTACCAGCAGGGAATGAATAGAGCAGGGAATAAGAATACATGGTCCATAATAGCAAAGAATGAAAATGCCTCTGTTCTTCTAGATAATGACTCAGCTGAAGCCAGGTCGTGCTGATTTGAGGGACGAGGGGGAGAGCTGATGCTCACAAATGGAAATGCAGCCTAGTAATAGAGAGGGTCAAACTCCAAATTGGTTTTACTTGTGATTCTTACAGTTTCTAAGGGCAAATCTTTTCTACAATATGGAATATCCTGCTGGCAGTGGATTTGGTGCCCCACTGCTGGGGGCAGAGGGTGCTGGATTTGGATTTGGGGTGGATTCCTGGAGTCTTTGCCTGGGATATATACCATGGAGTGTACTGCTGTATGCGGGATTCTGATACCAGAGGAGAGTCAGGCCAGGGATGGGGTCTGGATCTGCAATTACATGGATCCACTGGCCATTTCCTCATGGAAGAGGTTATGTGTGAATCGCACCTGTAGATGTGCTGGCTGAGGGAAAGATCCTGTGTTCACTCACCCTTACAGGAGCCTTCTTGCACCAAGCCTGTTTACTGTGTCTTAGTGCAGGGGCGGGGAGGACGACTTTGCCTTGAAAGCATAAAGCCTTTGACAGTATTAATCATGCAGAGAGAGCTCTTTGAAAAAAGAGGACTATGAGATCTTCAGCTCCAAATTACAATAAAAAGGGACTGAACTTTAGTGTCAGAGGCATCTGGATACTTACACTAGATTTCAGTTGTGGTGTATTGAGCAATATCTTCATAAATATCTGCTGAGTGGTATGATACCAGTGCTCGTGGTCCCTTTACTTCCCTGTAATTAAATTATGCCCTAATCACATTGCAGTCAAAGCTGAAATGCTGTTCTGCTCCTTTCTGGAAGAATGCATTTGCTGGTGTAAGAAAAGGAGAGGTAAAAGCCTTTTGGTTATAAATGCCCTAATATAAAATAACCTTTTCCATGACTAGCGGGGATTGCCATGTAAGTGACCTATTACATGAGCAGATGCTTTGAAAATGGTTAACTAATCTCCTGTTTCATTGAGTACCAATCAGAAATGAAACTCCAAACTGAGTCCAGATTTTTTATTTATTTATGACATTTTAGTAGGGTCTGTTTTTCAGATGTCTTCTCTCCCATGTTTACTAATAGATTTTAGCCTCCCTCCCCTTAGGATATTCATAAGAAGCTACAAATCTAAATGAATGGTAAGTAATGTTAGTTTTTCTTTCTCATGCTTCTGAACATCCAATTGGACTCAGATTGCAGTGTAGCTTTGTGTTTTGTTTGCCTAAAACAGTAATAAGGAGGAAATACATTCTTGAGACATCTCATCCAAATAATTGTTCTGTTCATGTCCATGTCAATCCATTCACCATTTGAAATCAGGTTAGATCAGTTGAATTGCATCTTGGGTAAGCTTTGAATTTATATTGGAAAAACTTCTAAAATATTTTACAAATCAAAATTTGCATGTTTCATTTGGATAATATATCACCATTCTGGGACAAACACCGAGATGCCGAGGCAGAAATGTGATTGGTAATGTCACAAACAATCGAAGCAGACTTCCAAAATGGGTATAGTTTTCATCTACTCACGTTGCACTGAACTGCTTCCTAAAATATATAACATGAGATTTGAAGGCCATTGTCTTGGCGAGTGTATGTGGGGAGTAAAGCACAAATGTTTAAATCTTACTAGTGGTGTGCTCTGCAGTACATTCAACGAGAACAATTTGGTAACAGTAAATTAAATGGGCCAACTTCAGCTTTGTTGTAAATGGCTGCAGTGAATCTCTGCTTGCACCAGGCTTAACTTTGGCCCAATAGCCTGAGGTGGAAGGTTTAATTTGTAATAATGAATTTGATGTATTTTATCTTAATTTCTTTAGTTTTGTATAGTAGAGTTTTGTTGCACATTTGTTTAGGAAATCATGGTGTTCCAATGCTATGTTGTAGCAATAAATTGACAGGATGTGCTGTTGGCTGAATGCCTGCTGCTACCCAACAAATGCACCAACAGCTGACTGATGTGCACTCTGTAGTGGCTAATTGCTATTAGAACTTGGCTCATGAACATTTACATTTAAACAGTTTTACATTTTTGATGGGTGAAGGGATTTATGCAATATATCCTTCCACTTGGAAAACTAATTCCTAATGGAAGGCTAAATGAAAGGAACTTAAATGCATCTTCTGTTTACTATTTTGAATATTGTTACATTCGTTTAAAAATCTTTCTCCTTTTTAACTTTCTAGGTTGCCTGGATTTAGACACCTTTCTGTTACCTAGGAGCCCAACCACAGCTTGTGGCCCAAAAGGTGGCACTCCAGTCCTTGCTTGATCGGAAAGAATTAATCTCCCCTTTACTAATATATTAGAACTAATTCTGTTTGCAGATGTAGAAAATTAATTTTCTACCACACAGAAGCATCTTAAGCATCTAGCTGATGGTTTTTTAAGGGAGCTCGCATTGCTAGTTCTTTAAGGCTGAACCCTGCCAAACTAATGAACTTTTAGTGGCACGAAACTGGGAAAATATTTCTGCTATAATGGATTATATTTGCTTAATTCCCTTCACTGTTGCCTAATGTGATGGCTGAGAACATCCGAATGCGATCACTCTGTGCCAGTAATACTTCTTACTAGTGCAAGTGAGTGATGCCACACAGAAGGGGGTGGAAGGAAGGAGAAGGCAAAGGAGAATGAACCCCTCCACCTTCCAGCTAAGGACAGAGTTGAGTGCTGGAGGAAGGCTAAGCTTCCTTTACTGTATGTCCGATTAGGGTTGTGAGAGGGGACTCAGACATGGGGCATGACTCTGGCTCTCTCCTTATTCACCTCCTTGCATGCTTGAAGTAAAGCCTCCACCCTGTGCAGTACTCGGGCTTTGAGTTTCCTCAATAGCAAAGACACTTGGAAGGAGAGAGTAGGTGAGGCCTTAGTGCTATTTTTCCTTTTGTTATGGTATTTAACTCCATTGAAAGGGCAGGAATTTTGCCTTGCTGGGCCTCTGTTGGCTTGATGTTTAGCCAGCCTTCCAGATGGGGATCTAATATACTGTTAGACCGATCAAGCGTACTGACCTGTACCAGTCTAACCTTACTTACACACCAGTAGTGAAGGGAGCAGGTAGAGTTCTACTGGAACTTCGGAACAAAGTATGTTTCATATGACTCTCTTAATTATTCTCTCCAGGATTTAACATGGGTCTGATATTATGCGTACCTGGATTTTCTTGTGTTTTGATGGTTAGCTCCTCTCTCTTGTAGTTCTGAGGCTCATGTTTTCTGGTTTAAACCTCTACTCGTGCCCTGCTTTTCAGTTTGACTTAAGTTTTTTGGATAGAAAGTGGCTTCAAATATGTTCTTCTTCCAAGCCGTTACTAAATGACCCCCATTTGTTTGCAACCTGCTCTTACACTTTGTAAAGCAAATTTAAAGGCCTGTGGTTCTGAGGAACTTGCATCCTGATTGTGATAGGAACTTTTTTTGCAACTGTCACTGAGCAAGGAAATTGAACTAAATATAGAAGACGAGAATAAAAACCCCCAAGGTGCATAGGAGTCACACCCTTTCATTTAGGGCAGTGGTTCTCAACCAGGGGTGTGCAGAGGTCTTTCAGGGGGTAGGTACATCAACTCATCTAGATATTTGCCTTGTTTTACAACAGACTACATGAAAAGCACTAGCAAAATCAATACAAACTAAAATTTCAGACAGTCAATGACTTGTTTGTACTTCTCTATATATCATACACTGAAATGTAAGTACAATATTTATATTCCAAATGATTTATTTTCTATGGTAAAAATGAGAAAGTAAGCCATTTTTCAGGAAGTGTGCTGTGACACTTTTATTTTTGTTTGATTTTGTAAGCAAGTAGTTCTTGAGAGGTGAAACTTGGGGGTATGCAAGAGAAATCAGACTGGAAAAGTTGAGAGCCACTGATTTAGGGAAAACATCTACCTGTTCCTGATGAATGAGCTATGCTCCAGGAGAAGGTAAACCCCTTCCCTGAGACCCCTGCCACTGTGCCTTGCCAGAAATCTTCCTCATTCCAAAATGCATACACAGTTCGGCATCTGGTGCCATTTATTTCCAGAGGTACCACTGGCTTCCAAGGAATTCTCCTTTTACCTAGAACCAAGGTAAAGTGGATTTTGCAAGCAAAATTCTAAATCTAATCTTGGTTTTAATTTCTGGTGGATCAGCATTTTCTCCTGCTTGCATTTAATTCACATGTATCCTCATTTGAGTCTCTACCTGGGATATCAGTACAGTACTTATTCTTAACAAGAAGAATCTCCATGTCTTCCTCAGTAGTTTCCTGTCTCCAAAATAAGATCTTTTAGAAGACCTTCTCCAGATGTGTACATCTCTGTGGAGATCACACTGCACTTTGATACTAAATAACTAACTCCCTTTGTTTATAATATCTCTTCTATTCCTGTTTCTTCTGCAATTAAACAGTGAACCATCTCCCCTTCCCCAGCCTCTCCTCTCCCTCCCCCCCCCCCCCCCCCAAACACACACACTGCTGTCAATGATAAAGTGAGCTCACAAATCCTTATCTCTGTCAGTACATTTCATACACAGGTCACTTCACAACTGTTAGATCCATAATACCTCCCTTTACATTACTCAAAAATATATTCAGTTTCATAGCTCACTTCCCTAGGAGCAGCTCCCATCTTTTCCAAAGGCCTCCAGATGAAGATGTTGCACTGCTTTGTGGATGGGTGGGAGAGAGAGCTTGCAAATTCTGAATCCTTTGTATACTCTGGATTACATCTTTGCTCTGCATTTTGTAGAGCTGGGAGGAATGAGGCAGCACTGGTGGATCTGTGACTATGCAGATCCATCAGCCATTGGTTCCTCCCAGAGGGAAAAGCACACCAGGTGCAGAGTGGCTTAGTGGGAAGGAATTGTGTGACTAAACAAGCTTATATTTCTCCAAAGTTCCATACATTGAAGCTTTCTCTGGTTGCGTTCATCTTGCAGAGAAATGACTGCATGTTATCACAGCTGCCAAGTAGCTCTTGAGGAATCTTGAAATTCATCATTTCTCCAGAACTGGTGATGGTCTGGCCCATTCACTCCTTCTGACCATCCTGACTAGCCACGAGATGTTCTTTCAGTAAACAGCGTTGAGCACTGTTACGTATGCTGTTGCCTGCTGTCTTTAATTTTAATGTCTTGCATTGTGCTCATCACTGGACATCCCTTTCACAGGTATTCAGTAATTCTCTGCAGTTCAGGTGCCCCATCAGCCTCGTGGTTCCATCAGCCTCAATTGGGACCTTAACGTCATATATAAACTAGGGGATTTAGCTACAAAATGTCACTGTTCCCCGTGTTTTAGTTGACTAGTCCAGCTGTAGTAGAGTTTGATGCCACCAGAGCCCTGTTTACAGTAGGTCTCCCACCAGTACAGCTTGATAAAATCCTTTGTGTAGACAAGGCATGTGAGAAGTGTTGTGCAATACCCTTCATTCTGTCTTCAGGAGTGTTTAAGATAGACAGCACTTACTGAGTCCAAGATTGCTAGAGTGCTTTTTATTATTGGTATTACCACAGTGCTTAGCGGCTCCACTGAGCTGGGTGCTGTACAAACACAGAACAAAGAGATGGTCCCTGCCCCAAAGAGCTTGCTATTGAAGTAAAAGGCAGAAGGCAGCAAATGGATATCAGCACACTGACGGGAGAGTACAAGGACACAAGTGAAACATTAAAGGGCAGTAACCAATGTCAGTCTGTTCTACAACTGATCTTGTGGTGGTCTCACATGAGATTTCCAGGGTACAACAGGAAGAACACAAGCAGTAAAAAGCCCGTACACCTAAACCGAAGTGTCACAGTATATGTCTCCTAGCTAGACTTAGACATTAATAGACTTAGGTATTAAAGAAAAGCTCAAAAGATTAACCCTAAACTAGCTGTGGTACACAGTCAAGTTTTTTTTCTTCCATCTTTGGTGAAAGAATAACCTTCTAGTCATTCCCAGAGTCCTCCTTTTCTGATTTCTCCTTGGAAAGTGGGTTTTTTTAAGTGCATATGCCTGTTAGTTTCTAGCTTAGATTAAAGTGTTCAGTGTTTTTCTTAGTTCTTCATACTTTGAGATAATGCCTAATTAATCACCTACAAAACTAACATTTTCCTCCATTCAACTCCCATTTTGGTTTATCTGTACAACGCAAAGACTCCAGATACATAAGATCTGCCAGACTTGCTTTTTACATGGCAGTTTGCCATATATTTCCTGTGGGAGCTCAGTTTTTTCATTACTAATACCTAATAAAATCTGCTGTGCAAGGGAAGCATAGGCGACCGAAATCTTCCAGGAATGTCATATTAATATCTTTATAGGACCAAAGAGGTTTCCTGGCCAAACTTGGTTCTGAGGCTTAATCCATCCGTTATTTATTGACTGTTATACATCAGACTATATCTACTCATCCAGCACCAGTCTCCTTTGCCTTGACATAGAATGGGTCTTCACAGATTTTTCTGTCTGGGATGGTCTTCCTTTATCACTCTCCTTCAAAGCTGCCTTCTCTGTTATGAATATAATCGAAAACATCTCTTCTTCCTTGTGTATCCTTTTTATAATTGCTATGTACTTCTGCTATTTAGTTCTAAGATTTAATTATTTCCAGTTCATTATTTTGGTAGCTGGGTTGAGAGACCCTACAAATAATTGGGGTCTACACTAAAAGAAAAAGACAATATTGGGAATGTTAATGGTAATAAATCAAACTCAAACCCACTCTAATGTATTAACATGTTATGGGAAGACTTGGATGCTAGGTACATCTTTTGCATGGCCAATATCTCTTCTCTTGTTTGGTTGTTTTGCTGTATACTTTCAAAATTGCAATAGAAATGTGTTTTTAAGAAGTTATGAAACTACATTGAGGTGCAAACTTATAGTAGTACAGAATGGTAAGTAAGCAGAAAATTACCCTCGTCGCATATGTAAACTTTCCCTAACATTGTCTGATTGTAGATTGCCAGAACAAATTGTGAAGTGCATGGGAAGCAGCTAAAATTAGGATAAGACCTAAAGAACAGAGCAAGGAGAACTAGGAATACATTTTGAGCTGTCTAGAGCAGTGTTTCTCAATTAAATTTGGCCACGGAACCCTTTTGAACTCCATAAATAATTGCGGAACCCCCCAAACTCTTAACAGTCTTCAAATGTCGAAATAAGCAAAGGTCAGCATTTCTCAATTAAATTACATTTACACTGGATACCCTCCGCCGGAAAATCTGGGACATCTTCCCTTTTTCGGCGGCGCGGAGAACAGCTGCTCTCGGCGGCGCGGAGAACAGCTGCTCTCGGCGGCGCGGAGAACAGCTGCTCTCGGCGGCGCGGAGAACAGCTGCTCTCGGCGGCGCGGAGAACAGCTGCTCTCGGCGGCGCGGAGAACAGCTGCTCTCGGCGGCGCGGAGAACAGCTGCTCTCAGAACCCTAACCCCAATTGAGAAACACTGGTCTAGAGGTAGCCTGGTCTGGAGCAATGAATGGAATTAGGGACTTGGTCTGCCACTGACTTGCTCTGTAGCCCCTGACAAGTCACTTCTCTTCTGTGCCTCAGTTTCACCATTTGTAGAAGAGGAATAGCGTGTATCCTCCTATCTCACAGTGTGTTGCGAGGATTAGTGTCTAGGTCAGGGGTGGGCAAAATATGGTCTGTGGGCTGGCTTTGGCCCAGCTAACATTTCTGTCCGGCCTGCCACAACTCCTGGCAATTGAGGAAACTCCTAGAATCTTCCTCTGTGCAGGAGCGTAGTAACGGGTGGGCCACTCACTTTGAAAGCAGGCCCACCCAAACTCCGCTTAAGCTACCTTCAACTGGAGCTTTCTCGGCCGGTGGCTTCCCAAACTTACTGCTTCTGGTCACGTGACTGGAAGAAGGAAGTTCGGGAAGTGCTTGAACGTAAGTTATAAGTAAAAGTTTAGTGGTGGTGTTACAAATTTTACAAGTGTTCACAAAATGGTTTGCAATGTGAATTGCTTCCTGAGATAAGCTTTGGATAAACGTGTAGTCAGTTAATTGTTAAGTGTAATTACTTTGTTGTGGAAAGAACATAATGGGGTCTTTATACAATAGATGGTGAGGTAAGTTAATTTAATACAGTAGAAATGTATGGCCCGTGATGACTTGCCAAAATTTGTGGAGTGGCCCCTCTGCAAAAATTATTGCCCACCCCTGGGCTACATAGTGTGTTGAACATGGAAAGCACTATATAGGTACCAATTTTTTTCTCTAGGCAGCTTGCATATATGTTTAAATTAGTATCACTGCCTGCTTTGTGGTGAGAGAATGCATCTTTCTACTACTGATACCTGGTTAAGAACAGGTAATGGAACTTGTATTACTTTCACTGAAGTTTTAAGATAGCATTTGCTGTGAAGGCTAATGAAAAGTTTGACTGGCAAGTATGTCAAGTTTCTCTAATGTTTTTACAAGATTTGTGTAGACTCCTCATTTGTAGAAGCCTTCCGTTTAAATTTCTGAATTGCTGCCCTCTTACCTACCAAGGTGATAGGTCTTGTTGATGCTTTGACTAAATAGACTCTTGTTTAGAAGCTGCAATGTTCCTTGGGAAATAATGAAGCATAAGAATTTGAGAGCAGGAAAATAAGATTTCAGTGGTACAATCCCAAATTTCTTTTTCCTAGCTCTTGTATTTTTATTTGCTGTTCTAACTGTCTTCAAAATTCAGAATACAAAGAAGAGATTCAGGAAAACACTATGGGTCCATTAATTATGCAGGTTAAACAGCGTTGATACAAGAATTCTGAAGTTAAGCATTAATTGCTAGGACAATGTATACAATCTATATTTTGGAAGAAAAATACCTTTTGTCTGAGAATACATTGGAACTAATAAAGAGAGAGACATGACAGCTAGCTAAAACGATGCAAAAATAGCATTGTTTAGACTGCTGTCCTCCAAGGAACTCTCTCTACCTGCTGATCAGACGATGGGAGGATCCAAGACATTAATTACATGCATATCAAAATATCAGGTAAGTGTTGTAAGTGTATATACAGTCTTCTCTATTGTAGTTTGTAGTGTATTGAAAGCTATGCATTTGTATTGTATGTTTTTATTGGCTCTCCTTGTAAAGGCCAATTTCCTCTAATAAACATCTTTGTGAAGTCAGTGTTTTGTGGCTGTTTTCCAAATGTCGGGGGGGTTTTCACATCATCTGCTCTCAATGCTGCACCCTTTCCCTTCTGAACCAAGAGAAGAAGAGGATTCTCTTGTTGTAGCCATTAATTTTGGGTTGGAACTCTGCATATGAGCTCTCAGCTGAAATATTTCCCCCCTAGTTTTAAAAAAACATGAGCTGGTTTAGGTGTTTGGAAGATGTTGTACTGGCTCAACTCAACTGTGAAAATATCAGTAGAATTAAACGTTACCAAATAATTCCTGTGGAGCTTGGTTCAGTCACTGGCTATTTGGGGGTGGGGAGGAACCCACATAATGGTAGTTGAGATCTTCTCTCTTTACCCCAAGAAAGGGACAAGTCCTGGTTGGATTTACAGTAGTGTAAAAGGAAGAGTGAGAGTTACTTTGCATTTACATCAGTGACTGAAAGAGAAATTGAGTATCATCTTGGTTTTACTGTCAGCTGCAGTGATGCAATAACAAATTTAAAATACCTGTCTAATGTAGATATCCACAACTGCCATTTGGTACTTGCTACTTGTGCCAAAAATCTAGGTTGAACTGACTTCAGGCATTGAGTATTTGGTGCCAAAAATGTTGAGGAAGGGAATAGCCATACAAAGTGAGGCAGAGATGCAGTTTGTAAAGTCCGTTTTGCCTATGGGAGCTGTTCGGGCCAGTCGTGATGATCAGTTGGGCTTAGTTTTGATTCTGAATACACACCTTACCAGAGAGAGAGAAGTGGATTCCTTTTCTTTTACTGTCTTCTCAGGCCAGTTTACCAAACATGCAAATATAGCAGTATCCACAGATATACAAAAGTCAATCAGTCTTACCAACCTACCAGAACTCAAAGTTCAAGATCTGAGACAAGACTTTGAGGCTTGGCTGGATGGCATGTTTACTGGTAGCAGTGTGGGAAAATGTTTGATAAACTAAATGAAAAACTTGTACAAATATCCTGCTCTTGCTGGGCTCTTCTCATTAGAATTGGGAAGCCTGAGCTTGGAAGTTCTTGACTTAGGTTTGTTTAATCTTAAAAACGGAGTGTGTAGTGGCTGGCACTTAGGCCTGCTGTAGGTGGGCTTCACGTTACAGCTGTCACTGAAGAATGCCTTTTAATACTGAGCAGCCTCCATTTCAAACTACATGGATTTCCTAGCTATGTAAGAGTCCCTTAATAGTCCCCCCTCCTTCCACCCCCAGGACAGCATTGTGGAAACCTTCGGTTTTCTTAAAGCCCCAACTGTTTAATCTCTTCAGGCTGGTTTCACATTGGCTCTGCTTAGTAGCATGAGAGCTGTGTGGTGTTTGTTCTGTTGAAATTATTTTAGTGACTAAGGTGGGGAAAGGTGTCAGGTTAAGTAAGGACCAAACCCTGAATTCTTATCCATAGGGTGGGAACAGTGTAGGTAGGCATCACAAAGCAAGCTTTTCTCTGTGCCCCAACTACTGTCCCTGTCTGTGTCTGCTGACAATCCTGTTGGGAGCAGAACTGATTAACACTTGTTTGTGAAGACAAGCTACCACTTCCAGGCACTACTGAGGTGTGGGCACTTCCTTAGCTCTGCGCCTAGATGTGAAAGGCTCAGTATCTTATTACATTAAATATTTCTGTACCAGTCCTGTCTGTACATTTGGATTCCACTGGAACATGAATAAACACATCTTAGTATTTGGGCTTGACTGTGTGAATTGCTGAAGTCAGTGGAAACTGAGTGTGCTGCAGATCAAGTGTGCCCTGCGTCTGAGGGGGTTTTTCTTGGTGAAGCAGGAGCCATTTAGCAGTAAGGCTCCATAGTTAGCTGTACCTAAATACTGCAGCAATGTTTTTGGAGTCTTCAGTGCTGCTGCAGCAGCCTGAAAATTGTGTAGCAGCTTCATTTAAATAAGTGGGGCCGGTTTTGTTCAACATCTCCATTAATGATCTAGAGATGGGGTAGATTGCACCCTCAGCAAGTTTGCAGATGACACTAAGCTAGGGGAAGTGGTAGATACCCTAGAAGGTAGGGATAGGATACAGAGTGACCTAAACAAACTGGAGGATTGAGCCAAAAGAAATCTGATGAGGTTCAACAAGGACAAGTGCAGAGTCCTGCACTTAGGATGGACGAATCCCATGCACAGCTACAGACTGGGGACCGATAAGCTAGGCAGCAGTTCTGCAGAAAAGGACCTGGCGGTTACAGTGGACAAGAAGCTGGATATTAGTCAGCAATATTCCCTGGTTGCCAAGAAGGCTAATAGCATATTGGGCTGCATTAGTAGGAGCATTGCCAGCAGATCGAGGGAAGTGATTATTCCCCTCTGTTTGGCATTGGTGAGGCTGCATTTGGAGTATTGTGTCCAGTTTTGGGCCCCCCACTACAAAAAGGATGTGGAGAAGTTGGAGAGAGTCCAGTGGAGGGCAACAAAAATGATTAGGGGGCTGGAGCACAAGACTTATGAGGAGAGGCTGAGGGAACTGGGCTTGTTTTGCCTGCAGAAGAGAAGAGTGAGGGGGGATTTGATAGCAGTCTTCAACTACCTGAAAGGGGATTCCAGGGAGGATGGAGATAGGCTGTTCTCACTGGTGGCAGATGACAGAACGAGGAGCAATGGTCTCAAATTGCAGAGGGGGAGGTCTAGGTTAGATATTAGAACAAAGTTTTTCACTAGGAGAGTGGTGAAACACTGGAATGGGTTACCTAGGGAAGTGGTGCAATCTCCATCTTTAGAGGTTTTTAAACTGTGGCTTGACAAAACCCTCGTTGGGATTATTTTGCTGAGGTTAATCCTGCTTTGAGCAGAGGGTTGGACTAGATACCTCCTGAGGTCCCTTCCAAATCTATGATTCTACATCACATTTGAAAATTAGGACCTGTTGGTATGGTGATCCTCATAGGGATGCAGCTTCACAAGAGTGTATTAGATGTGTGGTAGATTTTAATTAGCATTGAAATAGTGAAGTGGCACTTTTAAAGTGTTCTTTTGCTGTTTCAAAGAGATGAGTTGGATAGTTCTCAGTCAAAGCTGCCTACAGATGGGCTGGCCGCCTCTACAGAAGAATGTTACACCAGTATAACCTAAGGGGTCAATTTAAACAAATTTGGTTAAACTGGTTGGAAAGCCTTTTTAAAATTTAGCTTAAGATACAGGCCTCATGAAGAGCTTTGTGTTCTAGTTCTGAGTAGAATCCTTCCATGTGAACACTCTGAGTATGGTAGTTTTTTGGTTTAGTTTAGACCCCTTTCTAAGCAATATAAACTAACCCCCAAAAGCACTTGTATCAAAATAAGTATCCGCACGGTGTTGTACCAGCATAATGGCTTAAATTCACATCATAGGTTAGAGTGGAAAAATTTCCCCATGTAGATCGAGACTAAAGTAATTGGGAACAGGTCCTAATTAAACTAGAACCCACTCAAACTGGAATAAGAGCAGCCATACAGGGCCTTGCACTTGATTAAGAAATGCAGTTGCCTGTGGCATTGTACCCTACCAGCAATACTCTGACCATGTGTATTAGTCTCATGGCATGTTCATGCCCCTGCTGCTTCCCACACTAAGTGCATGAACCTCTCAAACAATGAAAATGTAAATCTCAGGCCGTGCCTTTTCATGGGCTATGTGCTCTGTATCTTTGAGTTGCTCTGCAGTTGGCTGAATCAGTGAGTGGGGTGGCTTTGGACCCAGGAAGTCAATCAGTAGGGCTGTTTCCATGTCAGTGTAGGTGAGATTACCATGCTCATCAGCTTCTTATGATGTCCCATGACACTAGGGTACTTAGATGCTGTAGGAATTTTACAGATTCTACCTGTGAAGTTTCAAACAGTTGTATGCTGAAACCCCCACTACTCACCCACATCCTTCTTTGTAACTACCAAAGCTGAATTGTCCTCGGAGGTTTGGATCAGGTTATTTATCATAAACTATGAGAACATTGGTAGGGACTGGTGTGAATTAAAGCAGCATCCCGAAGAAGGTGAGGGCAGTGTCCTCCCTATAGAGGGAAGGGCAGATCAGTCCCATCTCTGCTAACAGCTGGGTGCTGCAGATTCTCAGTTTCTTACAAGGAGTACAGAAATCCTTCATGGATTTATTGGACCATGGATGCAGTTGGCGCCACTGAACTATTCCTTGGGTCAGGTAATGAAACTTACCAAGGGTTGATATTTTGACCATTTGGCTGAAGATGAATTAAAGTTACTATCTTGTTAAAACACATACATGCATTCCTCTATCTAGCTCAATGTTTCATAGCTGAACAAACACGCAGGCTTCCACGATTTGTCGTGATTAGAGAACTTGCCCCATCCCTTCTAATAGTTAATTACACGTGTTTTTTTGTTTTGTTTGTTTTTTATTTGGACTGTTGCTGACTTAATTCCCAGTCACTGGATCTGGTTCTGCCTTTGTCAGCTAGATAAAAATAAAGTTCCAGTATTGGTTACTTTCTCCCTGTGAAGGTACTTAGCGAGATAGACTGTGATTAACTTGCCTCTTAACCTCTTCAGTAAGTTAAATCAACTGAGCGCCTTCAGGCTCTCCACCAAGCTATTCGTGGTGAGGAAAGGTAACTTATTTTAATGGGTGCAGACAGCTGCCGTCCTCCTGCTTGAGAAGTTGTAGACACACCTGGCTATTGACTTGCAGCTGCCCTCAGACTGTCTGGGTAGCAATGAATCACTGTAAGTACTTCAGAGAAGGTAGGGGAGGGACAGCAGCCCCAACCCCCCCCCACCAGTGTCAGGGCATCATTCATATCCCCTCTTTTCTACTCAAACCCTCCCTCCCCACGTAACCTGCAGGGGTCCAGTCCTTCCCCTGACCCACCTGGTTATTGTCTCTGCAGGGAGAAAAGGTGTTCTTAATTCAGGTTAGCTGCCTCAAGGTGCAACCCTCGCGAAGATCAGCCCGTTCATAGTCTTCACACATCAGTAGCCTGAGTTAGACTCCAGGGCAGCCTAGGCTTTAACTTGACCTGCTGCCTGCTGAGAAGACTACACCCAACCTCATCTTCAGGAGGATTTCAGCTTAATGCAAGAGCACACCGTTTTATCAGGCTGAAGAGAACGTCCAGAAGTGCAGGATCTCTGACATGGACAGTCCAGCAGGAAGGCTTGGGTCCCATGGGATCTGAGAGGGTCTTCGTGGGTGGCAAAAGTTCTGCTGTGTCTGTATCAGCTGCTGCTCTTTCCTCATCTACCAATACAGCGTGCCCCTTCACAGAGCTGTCCTCCAGCAGCTGTATGGCTGGACAGTGTGTACCTACTTTCCTGAGGCCAGAGTATGGGTAGGGTGCAGGTAACCCTTTGCCTTGCTGAGGACTCTTAGATCTGATCATCATACCACCGTGACACAGTCCCTTGCCCCTTTCTATACACAAAACACAAGTGGGCAGCAGCGGGGAGTGGTACTCAGTTGATCTGGGCCAGCAGGGGAAGAGCTGCCCTGATCTGCTATGAATGGCAGGAGCCCAGGAGTTTCAAACCCATCATCAGCCTGAGCCTAATTCCTCCACCTGACCGCCCGGCATCTCCAGCAGAAGGGAAAGGCAAGTCCACTTAGCTGTGAGAAACACCCAAACAGCAGGTGCCTGCTCCCTAGCACCACTATCACCAGCTACAGCAGCCCCCATTGCACCACCTCCACCCCCCTTAGCAATAGACAAAGCTGGAGAAGCCTTGAATTCAAGTGTTCCTGAATGGGGGCCTGTCATGGAAAATAGTGCGCCTTATCTCCCTGTAGCTTAAAGTATTTGTCTGGATTAAGTATCCACATGGAGCTAGGCAGGAATAGTGCCAAAGACAGACAAACTTTTACTTAAATAAGTTTTAAAAACCAAAGTCTGAATAAAAATCTCATTTCCCTTCTGAGTTAATCAGGTTTCATTTTCTTGGTAGAAAAATGTCCTAACCCCCTAGGGCCCCAGTCAGCCACTCCCAGCTAGACTAGTCACTTGTAGCCTCAGCACCTGCAGAACTATTTATTTATAGAGTCCTAGCATGCAGGAGCCCCCATTGTGGGCAAGGAAACCATCGTACTGAAAACTCTACAAACCTTGTGACTAATCCCACTGCCTTCAATAGACAAAGCAAAAAGTCACTGGCGGAAGATTCCATCTTGGCACAGCTAAAAGGGTAGGGGAAAGAGCAAAGTGAAATCTACAGAGAACAGAAAACTAAGGTCAGTCATGACCAAAGAGGACTGGGAGGAGCCTGAGAAAGACCTAATTCAGCCAGTTGGATTGGCGACTTATTGGTAGATGAAATTCAATGTTGATATATGCAAAGGACATGAATAATGGAATGGAGTGTATGCTTGTAAAAGCTGGATGACATCAAGGGGTTGCAGGCACTCTGCAAGACAGGATTAAAATTAAAAATGATTTTCATAAATTGGAGAGCTGAACTCAGTAAGATGAAATTCAATAAAGACCAGTGCAAAGTTCTACCCTTAGGAAGGAAAAATCACACGCATCACTACAAAATGGGGAATAACTGATTAGACCAGGGGTTCTCAAACTGTTCTGGCTGGGACTCCCTTTGAAAATATTTCAGGCTGTGATGACCCTGCCATGCCCTGCCCTGCCACACCACCCTCCTTTATGTCATGCCACCCGTCTGCACTGATGCTGGGGGCAAGACTGCCTGCAGAGCACCTGGCCAGCAGCTGCTGTTCTCTGGGCCCCGAGCTCTGGAGGGCTCTGGCCGTCAGCCATGCACGGCTGCAGCCTGGCATGTGTAGGGTTAAAGTGGATCACAAATAGAATGAGTCATAGAATGTTAGGGATGGAAGGGACCTCGGGAGGTATCTAGTCCAACCTCCTCCTCAAAACAGGATCAACCCCAACTAAATCACCCCAGCCAGGGCTTTGTCAAGCTGTAAGGATGGAGATTCTACCACCTCCCTAGGTAACCCATTCTAGTGCTTCACCACCCTCCTAGGGAAAAAGTTTTTCCTAATGTCCAACCTAGACCTCCCCCACTGTAACTTGAGACCGTTGCTCCTTGTTCTGTCATCTGCCACCACTGAGAACAGCCTAGCTCCATCCTCCCTGGAACCCCCTTTCAGGTAGTTGAAGGCTGCTATCAAATCCCCCCTCATTTTTCTCTTCTGCAGACTAAACAAGCCCAGTTCCCTCAGCCTCTCCTCATAAGTCCTGTGCTCCAGCCCCCTCATCATTTTTGTTGCCCTCCGCTGGACTCTCTCCAACTTGTTCACATCCTTTTTGTAGTGGGGGGCCCAAAACTGGACACAATACTCCAAATGTGGCCTCACCAATGCCAAATAGAGGGGAATAATCACTTCCCTCGATCTGCTGGCAATGCTACTACTAATGCCATCCGATATGCCTTTAGCCTTCTTGGCAACCAAGGCACGCTGCTGACTCCTATCCAGCTGCTTCTCCATTGTAGCCTCCAGGTCCTTTTCTGCAGAACTGCTGCCTAGCTGGTCAGCCCCAGTCTGTAGCTGTGCATGGGATTCTTTTGTCTGAATTGCTATATATTATATCTAATGCTTTCCCCACAACCACAGAGCCAATCATTTCATCATAGAAGGCAATCGCCTTAGTCAGGCATGACTTGCCCTTGGTGAATCCAAGCTGACTGTTCCTGATCTTTTTCCTTTCCGCCAAATGTTTCAAAATGGATTCCTTGAGGACCTACTTCATGATTTTTCCAGGGACTGTGGTGAGGCTGACTGGTCTGTAGTTCCCTGGATTCTCTTCCTTCCCTTTTTTGAAGGTGGGCGCTGTGTTTGCTTTTTTCTAATTGTCCAGGACTTCTCCCGGTCACTACGTTTTCAAACATAATGGCCAATGGCCCCGCAATCACATCAGCCAACTCCCTCAGCACCCTCGGAAGCATTACATCCAGCCCCATGGACTTGTGCATGTCCAATCCTTCTAAATAGTCCTGAACCTGTTCTGGCAGCACTGAGGGCTGCTCACCTCCTCCCCGTTCTGTGCTGCCCAGTGCAGCAGTCTATGAGCTGATCTTGTCTGTGGTGACAGAGACAAAAAAAGCATTGAGTACTTCAGCTTCTTCCACATCCTCTGTCACTAGGTTAACTCCCCCATTCAGTAAGGGGCCCACACTTTCCCTGACCACCGCCTGTAGAGTCAATGTGATGCAGTTGTGAAAAAGGCTAATATTCTGGGATACATTGACAGGAGTGTTGTATGTAAATAGAGCTAGTTGTTACACTACTCAGTGTCGGTGAGGTCTCAGCTGGAGTATAGCCTCCAGGTTTGACTGCCACACTTTAAGAAAGATGTGGACAAATTGGAGTGAGTCCAGAGGAAAGCAACAAAAATGATAAAAGATTTAGAATACCTGACCAGATTTTTAAAAAACTGGTTATGTTTAGTCTTGAGAAAAGAAGATGGGGGCAAGGGAGGAACCTGATAGTCTTCAAATGTGTGAAGGGCTGTTATAAAGAGGATGGTGATCAATTGTTCTCAATGTCCACTGAAGGTAGGACAAGAAGTAATTGGCTTAAACTGCAGCAAGAGAGAATAGATGTTCGGAACAGCTTTTTAATGATAAGGCTAGGACTTAATAAGTACTGGGATGGTCTGAATGGAGATTGCTGTATCCTCATGCTGGAGGTTTTTAAGAACAGGTTAGAAAAACACTGGTGAGGGATGATGTAGGCATATTTGCCTCTGCCTCAGTGCAGGGGGATGCACTAGAAGACTTCTACAGGTCCCATCCAGCTGTGCATTTCTATGATTCTGTGAAAGTCACAGATTGGGCGGGGATAATTGGAACTGCTTGTACAGGTTGCTGATTTTTAAATTAAGGACATGGGCATCATCATGGACAGCAAGTGGAGAGCTCTGCACAGAGATCAGTGATGGTCAAAAAAAGTAAACAGGCATGTTAGGGTTCATAAGGAATAGGATGGAGATTAACACAAACATATTATAATGCCAGTCTATAAATCCATGTGATGTCTTGGGCTGATACCCTGCATTCCGCCCTGGTCACCCATTTCAAAGAAGGATCTAATATTAGAGGGATTTCAGAGCTAGACAATGAGGATGATTAGGAGCCCGGGAAGACGTCCACATGAAGAAGGATTGAAATGACTAACACTGTTTGCCATGGAGGAAGGATAAAAGGAGATGTGATAAAAGCCTACAAAATAATGATGGGTCTAGAGAAGCTCAATGGGGAACTTCTAGTCTACCTTTCTCACAATAGAAAAACAAGGGCATGTTCCATTAAACTGAAAGGTGGCAAATTCCAAACCAATGAAAGGAAATGCTTGGTCATACGATGCACAATTAGGCTGTGGAACTGACTGTCACAAGGTGGAATTAAGGCGAGAGAGCATGCTTAGTAAAAGAATTAGACACGAATGTGGTTAATGAGAATACACAGTTATGATAGCAAAGATTAAAATAAAAAAACATGAGTTTTTGGAAGGCCATCTAAACCCTCCTGTCCCAGGAGTCCAGGCAAACTCAGACTATTTGTCAGGAGGAAGGTGTGCTTGGGGCAGGTTTCCCATAACTATAGTTAAGAATTTCTTCCAAACTAGCTGGCACTGGCCAATTGGGGACACAGTACTGAATTAGATGGACCCCTGCTCTGATCCACTATGGCAATTCCTTTGTCCTAAGCACGTGCTTGATTAGAGATTGGAGCCTGTACACACAAAGCAATCAGGAGTGTGGCGGGTGGATAGCCCTTGCTACCCTTCTATCCATCATAAGGACACACAAGAAGTACACAACGCATTCCTTCCTCTGCAAGTCACCTTGAACAACCTTAATCCTACTACAGCTCCACTAACATGGTGAACTTGTGAAGGACGTAATCATGCCATCAACAAACAAAACACTTTTCTTTGCAAGGACACTGCTAATCACAGTCCAGTAACGTTCCTTCCCAGCTAGGCAGAGCCCAGATCTGCTGGTTGTTACTGATAACACAGATGAGGTTAAATTAATCCCTGGTGTAACTATTGACTTCAGCTGAGATCTAACTGGGATGCTTCTGGCCCATGACATTTACAGTGGTGTTTAATGCTGTGGTTGAAGTTGCCCTCCCCTCCTCCCCAACAGCAGGTCACCATTGTGGGCTCTACCTGAACTTTCTCCTTCATTTGTCACACATGTGACCATTCACCTGCCTGTGAATCATCTGCCACTTTGTTCTGCACCTCTAATAAGCTATCTGCTGCAGTCAGAGTGATTGCCGTGAACTGTACGCTGTGCTCTTCCACCCCCTCCAAGGAGTGCAGTGATTTACAGCCCAAAAGCCTCTGGGAAACCTTGTAATCCTCGTAGGGTCTAGTCTACCCCTCTGCCAAGCTGCAGGATTTGTTGTGTCTAAACCATCTGAGACAGATGGCTATCCAGCCTCCTTTTGCAAACCTAGAGAACTTTTCTCCATCTTTTTTCTGGCAGCCTTTCAAGTATTTGAAGGTCGCTTTTCCAAACTAAACGTACCCACATCCTACAGTCTTTGCTCATATGGCTTCCATTCCATCCCTTTGATCATCTTTATCACTCACCTCTTCTGGGTCTGCTGTGCCAGGACTCCTTGCTGGCTGCCTGCTTTCCCCACCATTGGACCTGCAATTAACTGCCCTGGATCACAGGATAGTGTAGTTCAGGGCTGCCACTCTGGGAAGAGCCACTCTTACCCAAAGTCCTCTCTTCCATTTGATGGAAAGTTGAGCTAAATTCTGCAGCATAGCTCCCTGCTCTCTGCACTGCATCAGGTACTGGCTCTGTGTACCCATGCCCAGACAGGAGTGAGCTCTCACAAAACAGGCTGGAAACCGTGGCAGCTTCAGGTAAACTAAAATAATTAAGGTTTTACCAATTTCAATATCCAAATGATTCATTCACTTGTCGTCTTTGTGTTAGCTAGGTTGGCAGTTACATGCATTTTGGTTTTACACTGTCCCTACATTTTCCCTGTGCAGCGGGGGTTTGTATTGAAAGTTCAAGCTCACTTTTGGAAGTGGTGGGAAAAACGGCAAGTTTGGAGCAGGTGAGGGCTGAGAGTCTGTAGGGGAGGCTGGAAGCAGTTTGGGATTGTGGAATGTGTGTGTTAGCTGGATGAGAAATTGCTGACACCCTGAAAGTTAGCATTAGGCATCTGAGTTAATGTCCATTGTCCTGAATGTGGGTAGTTTACATTTCTCTGAGCTATTGACTGGTGGCTGGTGGACGCAATAGGCAGCCCTGCGTCACGGATGCTGCTCACCATTAGAAGGTTTTGTGTGCAAACTTTTTTTAAATGGAGACTCAAATTCTGGAGCACATTTCTGCAGTGAGAAGTGGATTCTGCTGCCCTGGAGTTCCCGAAATGGTGTCTTTATATCCATGTCATTTAACTCTCTAAAGATGCCTTCCCAATCCCTGCAGTGGAAGCAGCTGCTAGAAGCGCTAGGCACAAAGTAAACCCTGCAGCTAGGGAGCAGGCCCTGGGTACCACGCCTACAGCACAGGCAGCATGGAAGGAACACTGTGCCGTCGCTCAGAGGCATTAAACTCCTGGAGCGAGGTCCAATGACCTGTCACTCTGAGCAGGGGGTGGGAGCAATGTTCACTGGGAGGAGGCTTCGCTCCTTGGGGGGGAGGTGGTTGAAGAATGTGTTTTGTATCTGTGAGCAAGGTCTGCGCATCTGCGGGGCACTCCCCTGCTCAGCAGCTGGAAGGGGGGCCCGTTATTTGCATGGGCTTTCTCTTTGCATGAGTACAATTAAGTACTCAGCATATTGCGTAAGCACACTAGGTGCTGAGCATGCTGGGAAATGGTCAATGTGTCTGGTATTGTTACAAGTCACTTTTGTGTTAACTGCAGGGATAATGAAATGTCCTTCGATTGTATGGACAAATGGCAGCAGATCTGTGTTTAGCCTGCTCTGATGAGAGCTTCACTCACCTAAACAGAGCCCAACAAGGGGGGCGGACAGCAAGGGGCATTGCAAGGGGAGAGGGAGGAGTGAGAAGTCTCCTGTTGGGATTGCACTAGTCCTGGCAAGGGGCTACCCTCAGGCATGGATTGATGATCTCCTGCCACTGTTAAAAGGTAGAATTAATTATTCCTCTTGGAGTCTTTTGTTTGTTAAAAGCAGGGACGCTGCTCCTGTGTCAGCAGAAGGTTTCCCATGAGCTGAAATTTACTAAGAGCTGAATCACTAGAGGAACTGGGAAACCTTGACTCACAACCAGCAGAGCGGTGCCAGCAGTGGGCGGTGCCTGCTGATGGCAGGTGCCTGGAGACAGTGGGAGCCCAAGCGGTTGGTACCTGTAGATGGTGGGAGCCAGGAGTGGTCGGCACCTGCAGTGGGGACTTGGGGAGGCCCAGCGGTGGTAGGAGACAGCAGCAGAGGAGGCCTGGTCAAGCCCGCATCCGGCAGGAGCCTGCAGAAGGGGACTGGCCGAGCCCCACCTGAGAGGTGAACATTGCAACTACCGTACATCAAGGGTGTGTTACATGGAGCATATGCTGTTCTACCTAGTAAACTGAGCACAAGAATCTTAGAAGAGCTGCATGTAGGTCATGTGCTACTAGGGAAGTACAAACGAAGGCACTCGCCAGCGGTTTTGTAGGGGTGGTCAGTCGTTGACCAACAACTAGAGCAGCTAGCTAAGGAAGTGTAGGCATGCACTGCACCTATTGGCCTCCCAAACTAGTGCCGTTACCCCCGGGCACGGCCACCAGCTCCTTGGCAGCGTCTGTATGTTGATTTGGCAGGGCATTTTTAGGACTGATGTAGCTGGGAGTGGTGGATTCCCATTCCAAATGGTCTGAAGTGTTTGGCGTAAAAGCCACTGTAGCTGCACAGACAGTAGAACACCTTTGAAGCGTGTTTGTAAGAGCTGGTCTGCCAGAGCGTGTTGTGAGTGACAACAGCCCTCAGTTCGGTTCGGAAGAGTTTCAGCAATTCATGAAGAAAAATGGTATTAGACGTATCACCTCAGCACCATGTCACCCCACGGCAAAGGGCTTGGTTGAAAGGTTTGTACAAACTTTGAAGCAAGTCCTGCGATCCATGACAGATCAGAAGGGGTCATTACAGAAGAAGCTACCGTGCTTCTTGCTGGCATATCGAAACGCAGTACACGCCACAATGAACCAAACCTCTGCAATGCTGCTTATAGGCCAAAGTCTCAGGTCACGGTTGGACTTACTAAAGCCAGAGCTACATCTGCAAGTCAGAAACCATCAAATACGTCAAGCTCCAGCGGGAGGGTCAGTGCACATCGTTAGCTACAAGGGCTGGCGCGTGATTATCAGGGACCCAGAACATGGCTTGTTAGTGCAGACATGGGTGCTTTGTCTTGTATAGCACAAGTGGCACCCAGTATGTTTTGGCGCCGCCACATTGACCAGTGGTGAGCTTGGGGGGTGATTGGGGAGCTGCCATTTGTACCGTGGTGCCCCAGGCTGATACAGCCAGAAAGCAGCTGTGCTGAGCAACCAGCATCTTCTGCGGGAACGTCTGAGCCCAACGCTGCTGCAGACACACCACTTCCCCTGGGGAGTGTCCAAAACGTAGGCAGACGCTAGCCAGGAAGAAAACACAAATGGCCGGAGAGGCTTGCCTGTAACTGGAGCTTGGGTTGTTCCGCTACAAGTACTTTGGGAGCCGTTGTGCCCATTTCTTTTCCGTGGGAGAACGGAGGTGATGTGTTTGAATGTAGTGAGCAGTGCAGAATCTGCACCTCTAGTTTTTCTCTGCGATACTGAGTCAGCCGCTGGGGCTCCAGCTGCAGCATGTGTCTGTGTTTCTGATCAGGGTTTTGTGCTGTGTCCATAACACACCTCAGCACTGGGCATTGCTGGGGGGTTACGGTGAGAGGCAGCCCCACCCCAATGTGGGAGAAGCAGCAAGAGCCAGAGACCACGAGCCTAACCCAGTCCCACAGACTCAGCTGCTGGGGGTGTGTCTAGGGGCCCTCGCCCTCCCTGGAGCCTCAGCGCGGGAAGTGACTCCTCCTCCTGTGCAGCCTCAGGCCAATCAGGCTCAAGCTCCCCCCTCAGCCCCTCCCATGCGGCCCCAGCTCCCCATTGTCCCTGAGCTGCAGAGGGGGGGCCCAGGGCAGGTCCCATTGCAACATGTGCCAGGAGCTATAAGCTGGGGGGTGCTGGGGGTGGGCCAGCCTGCACGCTGCAGGGGTACCAGCCCTGTTCTGTGAAGCAGACATCACTGGGCGAAGGTCTCTGGTCTCTGGTCTGTGCACACAGGCATTCAGGCTGGGTTAGCAGAATGGGATGGATCTATGTCCCGAGACACTGTTACCTCCCAGCTCCTCTCCCTGTACACATCTGCACCTGCTGCCTGACCTCCCCACTCTGCATCTCCCAGCCTAGCTTGTTGGGATGCATGACTGGTGATGCTAGCCGTGCTGGGAGCATGGGGCCTTTCACCTCTGCGCACACGCTGGGGTTATACAGGCTCGCCATGCCCGGCTTTACCAGCGGCCTCAAGTCTTGGTTACAATAAAGTCCCTTCATGCTGTTTGGGTCTTTAAAGGGGCAGAAACAGCCCTCAAGTGTAACTCCCCAGTTGGTCTGGGAGCTCCGTGCCAGTCCTGCTCTCAGCCCCAGCGTGGCAGGGGGTTTGACCAGAGCACACTGCACTACCACTGTTCTCTGCGTGCCAGAGCCAATGGGAAGTTAGTGCAGCCCTGAAGTTGCTCTGACTCACACTAGCACCTGGCCAGGAGAGCACGAAATGTATAAAGGTGGCTTAAAGCCACTTCTACGTGTCCCCACCCCCATTCCTGCCCAGCCCCAGGCACTGAGGAGCTGCATATTGGGCCTTTATCTTCAGTCTATTTGTACTCAAGCCAAACTCGTATAAAACTCTCCAGCCCCCAGACAATGATATTGCTATCTTTACTATTTACTCAACCTGTGAATCCTTAAGATCATAAGAATGGCCATAGTGGGTCAGACCAATGGTTCACCTAGCTCAGTGTCCTGTCTTCCGCCAGTGCCAGATGCTTCAGGGAGAGTGTACCAAACAGGGCAGTTGGAGTGATCCATCCCTGTCTTCGTAGCTGAGGCCTGGCCTGACGTGAGCGATTAACATCTGGAGGGAAGCCTCACTTCGTGGAAGATAGAATGAGGGAGGGAAGCAGATCATTAGGTTGAAAAAGACAGAATGTCTGAGCTAGATAAAATAAGAGGGAGAACACCCAGGGAATCATTTACTAACAATGGACAAGATCCACCTGGAATGTAAAGGCGAGGTTCTACATGGACAGCACATTCTGCGCAAGGATTGGTTCCTGCAAAATAACCCAGCCAAGCCACAACTGGGATGCAGTGTCATTTGCAAATGTACATAAAGGGAGAAGTCTTCTGTGTAACTTTGGATGTGTAATAATCTTATACTCACCCCCTGCGCTTGAGTCTGATCAACTTAGCACAGCTTTGCTGTATGCCAAATAAAGGAACCTGAGTGATGAAATCTGGAGTTGAACGGAGTTTTTTGGATCCCAGAGAATTTGAAGTGCTCTCCCAGACCTGGACAAGGTATTCTGGATAAGCCAAATAGAAAAGGTCTCCGAGGGAATCCCAACAAACTTCCCCTCTCAGCTTCTGGCAGTCAGAGGTTTAAGGTTGCCCTGAGAATGGGATTTGCATCCCTGCCCTGCTTGGCTCATAGCCATTGATGGACCTATCCTCCATGAACTTACCTAGTTCTTCTTTGAACCCACTTATACTTTTGGCCTTGACAACATCCCATGTCAATGAGTTCCACAGGTTAATTGTGCACTGGGTGGGAAAAGTACTTCCTCTTGTTTGTATTAAACTTTGCTGCCCATTAATTTCATCAGGTGACCGACCGCTGGTTTTTGTATTGTGGGGAAAGGGTAAATAACATTTCTCTATTCACTTTTTCCTCCCACCATTCATGATTTTATAGACCTCTATCATATCATAGTCATCTCTTTTCTACGATGAGCAGCCCTAATATATCTAGTGTCTCCTCATTCCATACACTTAATCATCTTTGTTGTCCTTCTCTGAACTTTTTCCAGTTTCACTATATCCTTTATGAGATGGAGCGACCAGAACTGGACATAGAACTGGACATCTGTCTCCCTTAGATTCTTCATTTCAGACTTTCTGGACTCCAGAGTCCGTACTCTGTCTCTGAGGGCCGAGAGTTGCTTGCACCGAATACATACGTCATCTGCCTACGAGGCAGATAATCATACATGATGCAGTCAGTGCAACAGACTGGGATGGCCCCTTCTGCTGGTCTTCTGCCTGAATATTTACTCTTGTGCGTTTTGTAAAATATACCCTAAATGTAGGGCATGTTTGTTGGGTATTTTGGGTTTTCTTTATTCTGTCCGTTACCTTTCTTGGGGGCTCGGTGCCTTTCTGATTGTTATAATACTTTGGACTCCTCCCTGTGCAACTGAACTCTCCGTACTGTGACAGCTCACTCGGTCCCTGTGCTCTCTCACTCTGCGGCTGGGTTCTGTCTGCTCGAAAAGGGGCTCTTGTAGGAGGCTTCTAAATCTATACCTATGACTAGGCTGCACGCCCCTCCCACTTCCTATTGACTAAAGCCATCCCTTTGACTAAGGAATATCACTAACGTGAGATTGACTCAGCTGTCACAGCGCCTAGCATCTCCAAGAGGGCTTTGAGTCACTTATATCCATCTGTTGCCGTTACTGATCTTCTGGGATGGAAAATGTGCAGCCTGGGGAAGCATCTGGAAGGGATTTTATAGAGGCAATAGGTATTCATTAAAGAGAGCAACTTTCTGAGCCAAGCTGGGCATCAAAGAAGACTGGTAATATGGCCCATGCACACCATCCTGCTTTCCCACCGGCAGCTGTAATTCTGAATTTTGTTGTGCATGTGTAATAACTGTTCTTCCTCAAAGCAAGTTTAAATTGGTTTTGACATGGTTGAAGCACGCCCATTAGAATGGAGTCAATTGCCTTGGGACAGAAACTAGCTGTGCAGCCATCGTCTGAATCCCTGTGGTCACTCTTCTGCAGCACTCCATTGCCTGTTTGCTCTGCCGAGAGGAATGGCTTTTATGGCTTAGAATTGTGCAGTGCAGTGGAGTCAGGATATTTGAGATGCAGAAGAATTACTAACCCTAATTATGCAAATAGGGTTTGATTTCCAAAAGCTTGTTCTTCCAGTGCTGGAGGCTGGGACACGTTGGTTTGAAGCAGGTGGGAGGATGGGTAGGCGAATTGACTGAGTGTTTTAGGGAGTGTAAATCTGAGGGCTGGTTTCTCTGTTCACAAGCCGTATGGTGTGCTGTAGACGTGTGTGAGTCTGACGTAGACGCAGGTCTCTCACTGGGATGAGGCCATGCTTTCGTGGGTTTCCTGCATCACTCATCAGTGAGGGAGTGATGTTGCTGTGTTTGCAGAGATCGTTTCTAGAAGGGGCTTTAATTCTCAACGATTATTTCCCAGAGGTCCCCCTGCCCCCACTTCAAACTGCTGACCAGGAAATTCAGGATTATAGTACATGCCAGTGCAACCTCATCTGTGTCCCCCTGGAGCTGTCAATAGCCACTTGGCACTATCTGCGTATGCTCCAGCTGCCTTCGCAGGGCGAGGTGTAGCTGTACTGACTGGTGGCGGGGTTAGTGGGAGCAGCTTGGAAGAGCTGTGATTATGAAATGAGGTGATCTAAGGGGTGGGGACTGTGCCCCCCTGGGAGTGTGGACCCTTTCCCTGAGCCCCGTGCGTGTGATGAAGGGAAAGAGATGGTCCATGGGTACTTTGAGAGAGCCAGTAGCCCTCATTTCAGTGCTGGCTGGGTAACATTAGCCATTTATTTCCCATGGTTACATTAGTTTTAATCTTTCGTGCTCTTCAGAGGCATTTCCCCAGCCGTTCTGTGTTCTTCACATCATCACAGGGGGGTCTGAGCCCTTGTTCCTTCCTGCTGGGATGAGAGGTGCAGAGCTCGCTGCTTTGGGTTAACGACTTGGCTGTTCCCTGCCTTCCCTCCAGGCTAAACAAGAGCCTTAAACCAGACAGCAAGAAGCTCTGGGCCACCTTCCCCTTCATGTCCAGCCCCGTTCCCAGTAGATGCTCTCTGGGCCCCCTGCAGTGTCAGGCTCTCGCTGACCTGATGGAAGCAGTACAGGCTTCAGGAGGGGCATGCCCGCCCAGAGCAATACGTCCGGTGAGATCTGCCCCAGCGTTGGGACTATTGGCCTGGTCTCCCATCCCCCCTGGGGTTTACAGAGGGAGGGAGGCAGGCCCAGCACTTCCTACCAGAGTGCATTTGAATGGAGCCCAGTTGAAGAATGCCCTTTGTTACCATAGCAACCTGGCATGATGTGGAGTTGTAAAACGCTGGCGGGTGATCAACAACCATCTTCTAAACCAGCCTGTGGTGGGCAGCCAGCAAGGCCTGGCCGATGGGTCTGCAGAGGGGATGAGCGCCCCGTCAAGGAGCTTTGACTGTAGCAATGAAATGATGAGCAAAGGGTTTGTAAGAGGCAGGGCAAACCCACTCTCTGCTCAGCTGCTGAACTCTGCCGGCTCCCAGCCATGGCACTGGAGTTTGGCCTCTCACAGCTTTCTGGAACAGGCATGGGCTGGATCTGCCTTAGGCTCCTCCTGGACAAGTGCAGCGACTCCTTGTTCTCCCATAGGCCACTCGGGCTAAGGCTGTGTCTACACTGTAGGCCTCATCCTGGCACGGCTATGCCAGGGGCGTGGCAGTGCTGCCGTAACCCCACACGGAGATGCAGCCTACGAGGAGGGCAGGGGTGTTCCCGTTGGTGTGGGAACACGCACCGCACAAGCAGCAGCAGCTAGGCTGAGGGAAGCATTCTTCTGCAGCGACGCTGGCGGTTGGGTTGGGATAGCTACGTGGGCCAGCATGTGTTTCTTTTCACACCCCTGGCTGGCGGCTGTATCAGCCTACTTTTAAGGTGCCAGAACTGGGAGTCTAGAGAGTCTGGGAGTCTAGGAGGCCATGCCCACCCACTTTTTAATATGGGCATAGTTTGTGGGGGGCAGGGGGAGATGTTGCCCCAAACTGCAGGTGCGGATTAGCACCGGCAGGGGGGTGGTGAGGTGATCATCTCCCCTGCCAGCAGCGCCAGCCCCTTCCCAGTGGGGGCTGAGGTGGGCCTTAGCCCCCCCGCCCCCCTCGGCCATGGCTCCTGCCCCCTGCTCCTCCTCTCCTCCCCAAGGCCCCAACCTGCCTCTCATTCGCTCTCTGTTGGGCACCCGTGCCTGGCCAGCAGATACACACCCTGGCTCATCCCAGACATGCCTTTATCCCTAGGTGTGACGCATGTATCTGTCTCAGGATGTCCACTCTGGAGTCTGCTGAGGTTACAGTCCTGGCCCTTTTAAACAAAAGCCCGTCTCTGTGCACATAGCTCATCCCTCACCTGGCAACAGGGAACCTCCTGTCCTGTGGCACTTGTTCCTCATGATCTGGCCACCTCTGGAGCAGGAATTGTCGTCTTGCCTGTTGCACCCCATCCTGGTTGGTGTGGGGTTGGATTGCCTGGAGCCTCCCATTTACCTCCATTGGTTTAATTATTCTTTCCTTCACAGTGTGTTCTAAAGCCTGCCGTCCTACTGCAGGCAGACGAGCAGGTTTGTAATTGCCTGGATCCCATTTCAATACAGTCCCGTTGTCCTTTTGTCACGCAACAAGGATAGTTACATTTCATTAACCCTACATTAACCGAAACTGAAATGAATTTTGAACAAAATGTTCACGCTGGCATAATGGGTGTTGCCAGTGCAAACGAGGTCCCCACATTTGCTTCTTCCTCCAATTCATCAACAGATAGCAGCTCAGAGCTTCTTTCAGTATGAGCTTTGGACCACAGGACTACATCTACGGCCATGTTTACATTTACAAGCTTACCACGGCACAGCTCTGCTGCTGTAATATCGCTTGTATAGCTGCATTATGCTGCCAGGAGAGAGCTTTCCCAGCAGCATCTCCCACCGACATAGCACTGTTCACACGAGCACTCGTGTCGCCCAGAGATGTGGTTTTTTTCACACCCCTGAGTGACAAAAGTTTTGCCAGCTTAAGTGCTCGTGTAGACATGGCCTAAGAAAAGCCTTTCGCATCGTGCCGCCATTGCAGACTGAACCTGTGCTGGCTATGGCTAACCAATTCATTGCTTGTAGGAGTACACAGTCAGCTTCGAAGATCTCTAAAACCCATTGACCGTGATGGTTGTAGTCTGACTCGGGCGTAAAGAATTTGGAAATGGTTTTGTTTGGAACACTGGGAGCGATTGGGAGGAGGGGACAGGGCTCCTTTTCCAGGTTGACTCAGGTATTTTCTGAAGAGATTAGGATACGCATGTGGGATACTCCGTGGGTAGGAGCTGTGTTCAGGGTCTCCCAGAAGCTGGTTGGGGGGACAGGGGGGTTAGGTGGTAGGGATGTTCCTGTAAGTCTAACTCGTGCTGCTGCTGGTATTTAGAAGGCACATCCAAAAGCCGGCTAGTACATTCTAATGAGACAGCCCCATGTACAGCCACATTCCTAATGCATATATAGGCCTCGAGGTGCTTGTGATCTGGTTTAGGGCCCTGTTTACACTTACCTGTGAGATTTGGCGGCAGTCGATGGGAGTTACGCAAAGTACGCAAAAAACTTGCGTAACTCCCGTCGACTGCTGAGCTTCTCTTCTGCGCTCCGTCTGTGCCGATGGGAACCGTGTTCCCGTCCACGCAGCGCTATGCTAATTGTGTAGCTGGTCTTAGTATGTCGATTTCTGGATCGACTGAGCAGGTCTGCAGTGTCGATCCAGAGGAATCAATCTGATGGCGTAGCCGTAGCCTGACAGCATTCAGAGTATGTGAGTGAAGCTCTGAGACTGGATTTTGTAGAGCCCAGCCTGCTGGAAATGAGCTGATGCTCAGGGAATCACTGACTCAATTGGCATTGGGCTAGCCAAGCTCTGGGCTCTGCATCTAATGTATTGGGCTCTGGAACCGGTGATTCTGCTAAACTCGATTTCCTGTCGCTTCTAGAGCTCAATGAACTGCTGAAAGAGTGAATTTGAATTCATTGATCTGTGTGCAGCACCAAGCACAAAGGGGTTCTTAGGCATTACGGTAACAAAAATAAAACATGATGATGTTCATTAGCCTCGTGCATTTACTTTCCACTCTCACAAGCGCTCAAGTTGTACTAGTGCAAATGGTCACGGAATGTGATTCTTGCTAACTCTTGGAGCACGCAAGCGAAAAGGGAATTTGCAAAAGTGTACTTGTGAAACAGTGCTTGTGAAAAAGTGTACTCGTGAAACAGTGCTGCCTTGGGTAGTTGTGAATGTCACAGGGTTTCACTTCTGTTTGGGGATAAGATGACTTGTGTAACTAACCTGCACAGAGTGACTTACAAATATTACATCTGAGCACACATGGCTGGGTCTCAGCTGGTGAGTTCAGGCTGGTTGATGTGACGCTGTCTGGATTAGGGGGACCTTTTAGAATATGATTTAATATTAATATTTCAAAATTACAATCATTCATAAGATATAGGCCATGTCAGGTATCATTAGAAAGGTTATAATTTGCTAAGTATGATGATATTGTTTGTCTTGTCATATTTGAAGTGTAAATTCCGGATATGTTTGATGTGTCTATATTTCAACTTGTGCTGTGTTTCTGGGTGACACCCCAGACAGGATGGCAGCAGCAATAAGCTGCTTAATGGTCCATTACGGGAACTCAAAGGTACAATAAGCCCAGGGAAGAACCCAGGGGCTATGCCTTATGAGTCACCAGGACTTGCCCAGGTGATCCTGGATTCCATCTTGTTTCTGTGAATTTCCACAAATCTCATGGCAATGGGATATAAAAGGCAGCTGCTCCATCCATATTGTCTTCAGTCTTGATTTCTGCTTCCTACCACTGGATCAACTCATATACAACTGAAGCTGTGAAACAAAGGATTGAGACCCATCCAGATACTGGATGTAAACCAGAGGGACTATACAAGCCTGCAAACTCAACTATTCTAGGTCTAGATATTCTGCTACCTGGTCTGGATATTAGGAAAATTTTTCACTGGGGGGTGGTGAAGCACTGGGATGGGTTACCTGGGGAGGTGGTGGAATCTCAATCCTTAGAGGTTTTAAGGCCTGGCTTGACAAAGCCCTGCCTGGGATGATTTAGCTGGGGTTGGTCCTGCTTTGAGCAGGGGGTTGGACTAAATGATCTCCTGAGGTCCTGTCCAACCCTAGTCTTCTATGATTGGATCTCCTGGGTCTAAGGGGAGAAGAGGCTGTGTAAGAACAGCCGTGCACCAGCTGTAGAAATGTGGGCATCTCCAAGCAGATTGCTTGGGGAATGCAGGCAAAGGAGAAAGACAGGGATCAGCAGAAGTATTGCATGAAAGTGAAGGAACTTCACCAGGGATACCACAGGGCCAAGGAGGCCAACACTAGATCCAGTGTTGAGCCGCAGACCTACTGCTTTTACAAGGAGCTGCATGCCATACTTGGCAAACAGCCCACCAGTGCCCCTCAGACCACTGTGGATACTTTGGAGTAGCCTGAGATAGAGACTCCTGCCATGAACAGTGAGGCGGAAGGGGGAGATATGGGGCGGGGGCTGTAGCCATGCTGGAAGCCAGAACCAATTTGATACTCTGCCACAGTCTAGCCAGTTGTGTCTGGTGAGTGTGGATGAGCCCGGTGAAGGGGACTGGAATCGGGTAAGTGTGTGCAGGCATTTTTCCTTAAAATGTTGAAATTTAAGGATGGTGCCCAGCCCATCCCCCAGTTAAGAAGACAGGTATCGACTTCTATCATTCTATGACTTTCATTGTTTTACTCACATGAGAAGAGGTGGTGGTACAACAAACAGAGGTTGAGATGTCAACTGTTTTCATTTCTACGTTACATTAAGCATGTAGAGCCGTTAGTTTATGTACATAGGGCTGTCCCTGTTCTCCTCCTGAGATCTCGAGGAAACTTCCATGGAGATTCTCTGCAATCCTCTTCGGAAGGTTTCTAAGGAAGGCTGCCTTGTTTCTTCCTCTGTGGAAGGACACTGACGCGCCATTCTGTGCTGAGTTCAGCTGGCGTCACTTTAGTAAACAGGCCAGTGGCATATGGGTCTGGGTGGCTTTGGGGTGCCAGTAGCAAGTGTGTTCTCTGTGCCCGTGTTCCCCTCAGGAGGGAGATAGCAGAAAAATCACCAGCGCCTGTGGAAAATAGTGCCAATAGTCAGTGTCATTGCACTATCCTTGTACCTCTCCATGGAACAGGGACAGAGATTTTATAGCTCCATGCAACAGAAAATCCTTCCCCTCTTTGCCCCTGGCAGGCTGTACTCACCATGGCTGGGGCTGGGAGTAGCGCTGTGCCAAGGCAGTCCAAAGCATTTCTTATTGCAAGTGTTTATGGGACTGAGGAGTTTTGGAACTGAGCTTTCCCTTCCCTTGTGACTGTCGACCAATGGTGCCTTTGTCTGTTTTATCAGCAGCTTCTGCCATTGTGGCCTTGATCCTGATAAGGGGGAGAAAAGAGGATTAGGGAGGACATGTTCAGTGAGATTCTGCAAGCCAGTGTTGCATCAGACTGGGAACTAAGGGCCTGGAGGGACAATATGACAGACAGCATGGAGACAGGCAGAGAAGACAGGAGAAAGTCCCAGCAGGAAAAGGAGAGGGAGATGCACCAGGACACAATGGCTCTTCCCAGGCAGTGAACTCAAATGTTGCAGACCCTTGATGACCTACAGGTCCAGAAATCCCAGACTCTCCACCCTTTATGGTCCTTGAAGAACTCCACTGTCCCTGCTCCTTACACCCTGCAACTTACCACATGGCATTGTTGGCGCATCCTTATCTTGACCACTCCACGCCAAGGGACGGCAAGGAAAGCCACAGCTTCACATACAGTGACCTGTGAGAGCCAGAGTTGGTGGATGCGTAGCCAGAATGGACTGTGTTTGTGCACTCAAATGGACATAGATGTTTACTGCCTTTCTCATTTTAAAAAAAACAAGAAGAGTTCTGTAGCATCTTAAAGACTAACAAATTCCTGCGGGAAAGCTGCTGGAATTTGTTCGTTTTTAAGGTGCTACAGCACTCCCGTTGTTTTTGCTGTATACAGACTAACACAGCCACCCCTCTGGAACTTTCTCATTTTAAATTCCCACCCTGCTAAATTGTTAAAAATGTGTGTAACATTGCTTGTGAGTTTTTTGCACATTGATTTTTTGCAATTTGGCCCACTCAATACAGTTCTATTTTTGGAGAATCAAGTTATCTTTATTAATTCATAGAAAACATTGCAGACTGCATACTGATAGCTAAAGCAAACAGTTCTTGTAAATGCACATGAAGCACCACGGAATTCATAACTTCAGGAAAATACCCAGTCACAGTTATTAATGTGCAGCGAGCGCACTCAGCGCTCCAGCCCCAGAGAACACTCGGCAGAGAACACGACTGTGTCACGGCCTGGATTAGGGGTCACCATTTATAATAATCTAGATATCAATATTGCAAAATTATGATATTATATAGCAATGGTTCCCAATCTGGGGTGTGGGATCCCCTTGGGGGGTGCAAAAGATTACAGAGGGTCTGTGAGGCTTCAGTAATACTGAGGTCATTTAGCCCCCCGAGCCCTGTGCCGGCTGGAGCAGAGGAACAACCCCCTCGAGGGAGCAGCAGCCCTGAGCTCTGCACCAGCTGGAGTGGAAGAGCAGCCCCATTGGGCAATTAAATTAACTGCGCCCTAGTGAGCCTTCCAGTGCGCAAACCTCCCTCGCTGCTCAGCTCCACTGTGCCCTTCCTAAGGAGAGGGTGGTCCTGCATCTCCCACTGCTCCCTCTAACGCTCCCCTTATACTCACCGCTCCCGAATCTCTTACTGCCAGACGCTCTCGTCCACGGGGAGCATCCCACTGCTGCCACCACATGATGAAGTCCCCCAGGGACTGTGCTCTGGACACCTCTCGACGCAGCAGACAGGACTCTAGTGCTTCGGAGGCTGCCCCCTGGGTCTCCACACCTCAGTGCAGGGCAGTCGTCTCCTACATCTGGCCTCGGAGGGTTCGGCACCCAGCTCCACCCGAGTGGCCCCCACGAGCCCCTTTGCTGGGACTCCAGGGAGCCCTACGCCCACAAGGGGCCATGCACCTGCCTCCGCAGTCAGAAGCAATTCACAGCCAGCGTGGAAGTGAGAAGGAGTTGATTAGTTCTCAGGATTACGGCGTAGAAGGACTTTGCTAGCAGCTTAATTAGAAGTTACAGCAGTGATCACCTGGAGAGCCCCATTCTCGGGGCTCCCTCCTCCCTGGCCCCGCACGGGGGACTGGCCTCTTCCCCCCAGCCATCCTCAGACCCGTCCCCAGCCCCTCCCCAGTCCTTTGTCTCCTTCCTGGGCAAGGTGGCCACTCCTCCTGATCATCATCTGCCACAGCCTGTCCCAGCTGGGCTGACTCAGGAGGACAAAGGGGTCTGGCTGGTGGAGTGTAGCTGGGGAAGGCCCTTCTGCCCTCCAGTGGCATCTGCAATGATCACACACGGGTCCCATCACCAGAAAATGTGAGTAACACATGGGGAAACTGAGGCACACACACAGCACTCAGGGGAAGCCCCAAAAATACCTCCAGTTTGTCACAGGGCTTTCACTCAGAAAGGTTGGGAATGACTGTTGTATAGTATATGCCAGGCAAGGTACCGATGAAAAAGTCATGATTCGCTAAGATTGAGAAGTACGTTTATATCGATTTTATATTATAAGTTCTAAATATGTAAGGTAAATTTGTATTTCAGACTTGTCCTGTGTTTCTGGATGACACCCCCCAGACAGGAGGGCAGCAGCACCAAGTCTGCTTAATGGGCCATCAAGGGAACTTAAAGGTACTATGAATCCAGTGAAAGAACCCAGGGGCTACACCTTATGAGTCACCAGGACATGTAAGAACATGCCCAGGGACAGGGGACTCTGAGGTTTTTCCATGCCATGTGCTATGAGGCAGTGTTTGGGACAAACAACATGGCAGAGGGTCATAAAAGGTCGCTTCACCATCCCTATCTTGTCTTCATTTCTGCTGCCTACCTGAGTCAACTCATCTACAACTGAACTGTGACACAAAGGACAGACTCATCCAGGTACTGGATGTACACCAGAGGAACTGTACAAGCCTGCAAACGCCACAATTCTACTGAGAACCTGATCTATATGGACTTTGATATCACTTCTCTGTATCTGATTGCTTTGACCGTGTAATATCTTTCTTCTTATTTGTTTCTTTCCTTTTATAATAAACCTTTAGTTTTAGTTACTAAAGGATTGGCTGCCAACGTAGTATTTTGGGTAAGATCCAAACTTACATTGATCTGGCCCATGGCTGATCCTTCAGGGGTCAGGAGAACAGTTTGGTAAAGGTGATAGAGGTTTAAATAACTTCTCTCTTTACTGGAGTTAGTTGTTGACTGGGAGCCAGAGACTGCAGTGCAGTAAAGGGAGTGGTGTATTTCTTGTTCTACTTCGAGCGTTTGCCCATATCCATTCCAATATAGGTGAGTGCACACCAGCGTGCACGGTTCCTGGAACTTTTTTCCCCTTAGCAGACCCCGTAGGGCCGGCTCTGGTGCCCCTGGAGTGCTGTGCGCATGCCTCGGTATATGAGGCACTGTCGGCCCCATGGCCCCTCAGTCTCTTCTTTCTGCCAACTCCGACAGCGGGAATGGGGGGTGGGTGTGGAATGGACATGAGCAACACATCTTGAAGAACAACAGTTACTGGTAAGTAACCCTGTTTTCTTCTGCGAGTGATTGCTCATGTCCATTCCACTATAGGTGATTAAATAGCCATACGTCGGAGGTGGGTAGCAGTTACCGGTGAGCTGCCCTCAGCACGGCTCTGCTGAATCCCGCATCCTCTCTCGCCTTTTGAACGATGGTGTAGTGGGACATGAAGGTGTGCATCGACGACTAGGCGGCAGCTTTGCAGATGTCCTGCAGGGGCACTCTCTTCAGGAGGGCTGCAGAGGAAGCCTTAGCTCTGGTTGAATGCACCGTGATGACACCTGGGAGCAGCACATTCACCTACGCATAGCAGCACTTGATGCAGGATGTGATCCATCAGAGATGTGCTGGGTGGAGACCGGTGATCCGTTCATCCTGTCCCGTCCCCCCCACGGCGGGGAGCTGCACCAATGTCTGGAACGGCTGTGTCTTCGATGTAGCAGGCCAGGGATCGTCTCGCATCTAGCGAATACCATCTCCGCTCCTCCTCCAAACCGCGTGGTTTGGGAAAAACACAGGGAGAGATTTATCGTGGTTACAACGAAATTGGGAAACCATCCCAGGCGGGCAGGCTGGGCGCGGCCTCAACTGCACCTTATCCGTATAGAATAGTGTATAAGGGGGCTCCGAGGTCAAGGCCCTAATTTTGGAGATCTGCCAATCTGAGGTAATGGCCGCCCAGAAGACTACCCTTCACGAAGCACGGCAGAGGGCATGTACGAGTTCCTGCCGATTCCACTCCTGCCCAAGGTCCTACTGAACATAAACATAGACAGGGCGGATGTCATATTCACTGCCCAGGCCTGACCGAGCCAGCGCTGGCTCAGCATGCTGCTGGACCTTCATTCACCCAGCCCATGGGGCTCCCGAGGCGGCACGACAGTCTCTCCCAAGACCACGGTCGCCTGTTGCACCCGGACCTGGACTCCCTGCAGCTCACGGCCTGAAGGCTCTGTGGCTGACGGAGGTAAAGGGAGCCTGCTCGGTGCAGGTCCAAGAAGTCCTGCTAGACAGCAGGGATCTTTCTACACAGGTCATGTATCAGGCTAGGCGGACATGGTTTACCTCTTGGGCGGAGTCCCGGGGCATTCCGCCAGCCTCTTGTCTCCACAGGCGACCCTGGAGTACTCCGGGGTCTGGTGCTGGCCTAGTTGACGGTCCATTTGGCAGCTATTTTGGCCTTCCATTGCCCGCTAGCGGGGAGATCCCTGTTCTCCCATCCCATGTGGGTCGGAGTAATCAAGGGGGTGGAGAGGCATTATCCCCAGGGCCGCAACCTGGTGTCTCCCTGGGATATCAGCCTGGTCCTCTCGAGTTTCATGGGGCCCTCCTGCTTGGAACCCATGGCTTCATGCCCTCTGCCGTGCTTCGTGGAGGGTAGCCTTCCAGGCGGCCATTACCTCAGATTGGCAGATCTCCAAAATTAGGGCCTTGACCTCGGAGCCCCCGTATGCACTACTCTATACGGATAAGGTGCAGTTGAGGCCGCACCCGGCCTGCCCGCCTGGGATGGTTTCCCAATTTCGTTGTAACCACGATAAATCTCTCCCTGTGTTTTTTCCAAACCGCGCGGTTTGGAGGAGGAGCGGAGATGGTATTCACTAGATGCGAGACGATCCCTGGCCTGCTACATCGAAGACACGGCCGTTCCAGACATTGGTGCAGCTCCCCGCCGTGGGGGGGATGGAACTGGATGAACGGATCACTGGTCTCCACCCAGCACATCTCTGCGTGGATCACACCCTGTATCAAGTGCTACTATGAGCAGACGAATGTGCCGCTCCCAGGTGTCATTATGGCGCATTCAGCCAGAGCTAAGGCTTCCTCTGCAGCCCTCCTGGAGAGAGTGCCCCTGCAGGACATCTGCAAAGCTGCCGCCTGGTCGTCGGTGCACACCTTCACGTCCCACTACACCATTGTTCAACAGGCGAGAGAGGACGCGGGATTCGGCAGAGCCGTGCTGAGGGCAGCTCACCGGTAACTGCTACCCACCTCCAATGTATGGCTATTTAATCACCTATAGTGGAATGGACATGAGCAATCACTCGAAGTAGAAAACAGGGTTACTTACCAGTAACTGTTGTTCTTCGAGATGTGTTGCTCATGTCCATTCCACACCCACCCCTCATCCCTGCTGTCGGAGTTGGCAGAAAGAAGAGACTGAGGGGCCGTGGGGCTGGCAGTGCCTCATGTGCCGAGGCATGCGCACAGCACTCCAGGGAGCACCAGAGCTGGCCCTACGTGGTTTGCTAGGGGGAAAAATGTTCCGGTAGCCGTGCACAGTGGCGTGCGCACACCTATATTGGAATGGATATGAGCAACACATCTTGAAGAACAACAATTACTGGTAAGTAACCCTGGTTTTTAGCTTCTTGATAACCAGTGGGGGGGGGATCATAAGCTCTGTTTGTGACTAGTTGGGGAATCTAACTGCAGTGTTAGTCACCAGTGCTGGGAGACTCTGCTCTCCTTTCGCAGTTTGCTCTGCCCTTGGCACTGTCAGGGGGCCACCCTAGGCACGGACCGGTCACAAGTACTGTGGCTCTTTCAAAGCCTCCCTCAACTGCTTAGCTCCACATTAGGCTCTTGTGATGGCCCTTGTGTCTGGCTGTTTAAAGTCAGCAAAGAGATGCTCCTCCACCACTATCAGGGGGGCTCTTTGGGGCCCCTTTGTCTCAGGACACAACAGGCCACTACAACCACAGAATCATAGAAATGTAGGACCGGAAGGGACCACAGTAGGTCATCTAGTCCAGTCCCCTGCCCTGAGGCAGGACTCGGTATTACTAGACCATCTGTGACGGGTTTGTCTAACCTGTTCTTAAAAAACTCCACTGATGGAGATTCCACAGCTTCCCTGAGTGATTGGTTCCAGTGCTTCACTACCCTGACAATTTAGGAAAAACTTCTTATGTCCAACCTTGCTGCAATTTGAGTCCATTATTTCTTATCCTGTTCTCAGTGGATAAGGAGAACAATTCAGCCTCCTTTTCTTTATAACAACCTTTGATGTACTTGAAGATAGTTCTCATGTCCCCCGTCAGTCTTCTCTTTCCCAGACTAAACAGACCCCATTGTTTCAATCTCTCCTCAGAGATCATGTTTTCTGGACCTTTCATCCTTTTTGTTGCTCTCCTCTCCAATTGCTCCACGACTTTCCTGCAGAACGGTGCCCAGCACTGGACACAATACTCCAGCTGAGGCCTTATCAGTGCTGAGTAGAATGGACACATTGATTCTTGTGTCTTGCTTTCCGCACTCCTGTTAATACACACAGAGTGATGTTTGTGTTTTTTGCGACACTGTTGCGTTGTTGACTCGTACTTAGTTTGGAATCCACTATAAACCCCAAACCCTCTTCTGCAGTATTCTTCCCTAGACAGTCATTTCCCATTTTGTATTTGTGCAATTGGTTATTGCTTCCTAAGTGAAGTACTTTGCATCCTATTTATTTCAATCCATTTCCGCCAGGTCATTTGACCTGGTCATTTTGAAGTCTAATCCTCCCCTCTAAAGAGCTTGTGTGACTTTGTGTACTCGATGCCATTATCCAAATAATTTCTGAAAATACGGAATAGAACTGGATGCAGGACAGATCCCTGTGGGGCACCACTTGACATGCCTTTCCAGCTTGACTGTAAATCATTGATAACTGCTTTCTGAGTATGTTTTCCAACCAGTTGTGCACCCACCTTATAGTAGGTTCATCTAGGTTTCCCTGGTTTGCTTATGAGGTCATGTGAGACAATATCAAAAGCCTTGCTGAAGGCGAGATATATCACATCTACTGCTTTCCCTCAACCACAAGGCTTGTTACCCTGTCAAAGAAAGATACTAGGTTGGTTTAACATGATTTGTTCTTGACAAATCCATGCTGACAGTTACTTATAACTGTATTATCTTCTAGGTACTTAAAAATTGTTTAATTATTTGTTCCATTATCTTTCCAGATACTGAAGTGATTAAGCTGACTGTCTATAATTCCTAGTGTTGTCTTTATTCCCCTTTCTATTGATAGGTACTATATTTGCTCTTTTCTAGTCCTCTGAGATCTCTCCTGTCTTCCACAAGTTCTCAAAGATAATAACTAATGGCTCAGAGAGCTCTCCAGCCAGTTTCTTAAGTATTCTAGGATGTATTTCATCAGACCCTGCCAAATTGAAGACATCTAACTTGTCTAAGTAATTTGTAAAGTTTTAACCATTGGGATATTATTCTCAGTGAGATCCAATCTAGTGAGTAAACACCACCAGCATCACTTCAATCTACCAAACATACATTCAACTGTCATACTGCACCTGCTGAGCCAGTAGCTGAGTCTTTCCTTGCTGCTGTAGCAGTGGCCAGTGCATGGCTTCATGAGACATAGGAGTAGGCTGGGTTCCCAAGAATTTCAATATCACCAGTGGTGATGTGCTGGTTGGGAAAGAATATCCCTGCGTGCAACTTTAACAATCCTGTTGTGACGTTCCCCTCTGCAATTTGGACTGGTGTATTGCTGAGTCACTCCAATCCCTCATTCTTGGAGCCTGTCTTGCACTTGTTCTGCTGTGTGAACCCCCACTCCTGGGCCAGCCCATGCACAGCCTCCTGCAAGCAAGCTGCTCCTAAATTAGTGAGTGAGTGGCTCTAGCCAGCCACTTATGGGATTATGCAATAGAATGTCCCCAAGAAACACCCCCAGTCCCAGATGCAACCCTAGGAACTGCTGTTTTACAATGTTCAGTGCTGCCCACCGAACAATGCAAGTTCATAATCTGTTCAACAGTTTATCAAAGAAATTGATATGCACCTGCCTTGTTACTTCAAATGGAATCTCCACACACCTTAAACCACATGCACTGCTTTAGATAAAACAAACACATACATTTATTAAGTTCAGAAAGATTTAAGTGATTATAAATCAGAGGAAAGCAGGTCAGATTTGATCAAAAGTAAATAAAAGGCAAATTGCCTTCTAAGCTAAACTTAACACTTTCAGCAACCTTATGGTCTTAGATGATTTCTCACCACAGTCTGGCTGGACTGCCTCCAACCACGCCTCCAAATTCCCCCTGTGATCAACGCTTCAGTTGCTTGATGTTGTTTGTAGATGGGATGGATGAGAGAGAGATTGCAAAATATCTCTCCTTTTTAACATGTTGCTTCACCCCCTCTTTCTTGATCAGGTAACAGACAATGTCCTGTATGGCTTCCTCCCCTTGAGTCAATTAGTGTTCCCTTATCGATGCTTGGCTAGTCTATTGTTCCTGGAAGAGCTTTGTTGTTTTATGCATGTCTTAGTGAGGTGTGAACTGCCTCTTTGCTCTTGGAGAGTTATGGTTTGAGACACATCCAGGCAAGAGACACATGTTTGGGAATTTTACATAGCAGAACCTCATAACCATACATATGATATTGCAACTAACATATCTCTATAACAATATGGTTCAGTACACCATGAGCATTCCAAAAACATCTTACATGACATATTTTGTATTAAACAATACACAGTTACACCATATGGATGAACATGAATGATACATAATCACACCATAAGGGTATACATGTGTTCACCTGTGAACACACCTGTGTTCTTAAAGATGCATGTGTTATGCACCTTCCCTGACCAGCCCACATTGATATTGGTGAAGCATCCCTGTTGATTCACAATGCTTGCATAACCAAAGAAAAGTAGCTCTTTCTGTTGATGTACTCTGTGGGAAGGGGGTCTGGTGCCTCTATCACCCCACTGCAATTCAGAACCCCATTGTTGCACATCCATCCACTATGTTCTGCATGTTGCTAGTAGTCACAGTCCTGCATAGCAGGAGACAATTAATACCTCTGCACACGTGTATGACAATAGCCCCACTTTGGATTTTCCAACTCTAAAATAATTTCCCAATGACCAACCGCAGTGTAGTGTTCCAACCCTCTAGAGCAGTCATTCCCAACCTTTCTGAGTGAAAGCCCCGCTAGTTAACATTAGGTAAAACGCGCGCGCCCCCGATCCAATCGCAAACACATAGACTGGTAATAATACCACTAACTTACATGAATAATAATAATCCATGACTCTTACCTGAGTAAGAAGCTCAGCCTTCTCTGACGCAGCCACCATCGCATGCCCCATGTGCCCCCGCCTCTTCCTGTCCCTCATGGACTGAGGGTAATGGAGGTGGAGGAGGCTGGCCGGGGCTGCTCCAGGCCCCCACTGGCGCAGGGCTGCTCCACCTGGCTTGGGGGTTGGGGGAGCTACTCCTCTGCTCTGGCTAGCTTGGATCTCAGGGCTTCTGCTCCTTCAAGGGGGGCCGTTCCTCTGCTCCAGCCGGCACAGGGCTTGGGGGGCTAAATGACCTCAGTATTACTGAAGCCTCACAGACCCCCTGTAATCTTTGGCACCCCCCACAAGTGGTCCCACACCCCAGGCTGAGAACCGTTGTTCTAGAGTACAATTGCCACTCACTTCTGCACTGAAAATGCAGCTTTCATACTGTTGTCCATGCACTATATGGACAGGGTGAGCTCTGCACACAGATCCAGGAAAATGTGGCCATTTACATCTGAAAAGTCTGCAGCCACTGCTCTCATCCCAAACCTGCATTACAATGTCAATCCCACTAGTCAGAGCTCATTTCTCGGGCCCAGAAGTGGCGCTTTACTGTCTGCAATTGCTCCATGAACACCATCAATGACGTTGAATTGTTTGTTTCAATGTCCCTCAGCAAACTATTGTCCCTGAAATCATCATGTCTCTGTTTATTGCAGTTCTGCCTGTGGGTCTGCAAACACAGGAGAATTGTGCGTCCTGTATTTCAGTATTCATGAGAATAGCGCAGAACTCTGCAGGCTCTATGTTTCAGTCAGAGATGACAGGCAGTGAAAAGTGCATGAGTTTGTGTGATTTAAAAAAAACGTGGCAAAGCTATGAGCTATGGATGGCATTATGGGATGGAGGAAGTTGCATGCTGAGAACTTGACTATTAGCTCCTAGAGATCACTGGGCAAGTCATTTCTATCTCCCAACGTATTGAGAAAAGTTGCCTATAGGGATCATCCTGGATGGCAGCGTGGGAACACTGGGATACCCACATATGATGCATGACAATGTGCATTGACACAAGCAGTCGTGGTGCGTACACGTAGTGCTGATGATGAGGGTTGCGGTGGCAGCATGGAGAGTAGGAGGACCAGACCTCACTTTCTTCCACAGCAGGTTCCCAGGTGTTCCCAGGTCAACCAGGAGATATAATCCCTCCAGCGTGTCCTGGGTTGGCTTCAGGGTCTCCTCCCAGTGGGACATGCCTGATATAGTTCCAAAGGAAGCCTGCCAGGAGTCTTATCAGATGCCTAAACCATCTCAGCTGACTCCTATAGACCCGGAGGGGTAGTGGCTCTACTCGGAGACTCTCCCAAATAGCCGAATCCCTCACCCTATTTTGGAAAAATATAAGGAGTGCTCAGGTAACCCACTGTGGATTAGTTATTTGGTGGCTCCCAGGTGCCATCAGTCATCTGTTCTGTAGCCCCACCAATCAACTGTTTGGTGGCTCCCAGGAGTGGAAAGAGCAGAACCAGCCACTTCTGGCCACTGGGATGCTGCTGTGTACAGCACGGCAGCTGCCTGGCTTCTGCATCCTGCCCAGGCTTGGCTGCTGGGGACAGGGGCCAAGCAAGCTGGAGCCCCCCTTCCCCTCTGGCATGTTCCTGGCTCGCTCAGTCCCTATCCCCAGTAGCTGAGCTCAGGCAGAGAGCAGAAGCTGCCCCCCCAGCCAGGCTCTCTTGTGGGCCACTGCCGTACTGCAGAGTAGTGGCCAGGCTGGGTCGGCTTCAGCTGGCATTAAAATTGACTCCTTCCCGCTCCCCACCTGGGCCCAGCTGCCAGGGAGAGTGGCCGAATGTGCCGAGGGGCGCAGCAAGAAAAGGACAGAGGCCACATCCTCGCAGGTAACGTGGGACAGGGAGAACATGGCAGGCACAGACTGGGCGCAGGGTGGTGGGGGGGTTGCTGTGCAGAGCAGACGTGACCAGTCACATGTTCGCCCCCTCACCCTGCCTCTTCCCCAGAGGCTTCCCCCCCATCCACTGGCACCCACTGGCAAAAACAAGGGTCGGCGTGTCTGTGTAGATGTACCCAAAGCTACCCTTCCCTCCTCTGGGACTGCCTGACCAGAGCCGCTAGGTGTCAGACAGTTCCAGGGGACATAGCCTGGCTTGGCTATTTCCCAGAAAGATGAGTCTGGGTCTGAGGGCAGCTGGAGTCTACAACAGACGTGCCCACAGAAGAAGCTAGAGCCAGGGCCGCACAGCGATGCCCACAGCAGACTGTTCATTCCTTCCCCCCCCAACATGACTGCAGATAGAGATAAGGAATCGTTTTCAGGCTCTCTGCACAAGTACTACAGTGGGGAACAATTTGGAAGACACATCTGAGGGAATGGATCAGAAGGAGACCCTGTTGATCAGAAGGCATTGGATGCATTGTCCTAGGGAAGGGGTTCCACAAACTACCACTCCCAAGAGGAAGAGAAGGGTGATGGTGGTCGGGGACTCCCTCCTAAGGGGGACAGAGTCATCCGTCTGGCATGCAGACCGGGAAACTAGAGAAGTGTGCTGCTTGTCTGGAGCTAGGATTCAGAATGTGACAGAGAGACGGCTGAGACTTATCAAGTCCTCAGACCGCTACCCCTTCCTACTTCTCCACGTGGGCACCAATGACACTGCCAAGAATGACATTGAGCGGATCACTGCAGACTATGTGTCTCTAGGAAGAAGGATAAAGGAGTTTGAAGTCAAGTGGTGTTCTCGTGCATCCTCCCTGTTGAAGGAAAAGGCAGAGGTGGGGACCGTCGCATTGCGGAAGTAAATGCGTGGTTACGCAGGTGGTGTCGGAGAGAGGGCTTTGGATTCTTTGATCATGGGATGTTGTTCCAGGAAGAAGGATTGTTAGGAAGAGACGGGATCCACCTAACAGAGAGGGACGAGTATCTTCGCAGCCAGGCTGGCTAACCTAGTGAGAAGGGCTTTAAACTAGGTTCGGTGGGGGATGGGGACCTAAGCCCGGAGGTAAGTGGGACACCAGGAGGAAGCAGAAGGAGGAGGGTGCAACAGAAAAGGACCTGGGGCTTACAGTGGACAAGAAGCTGGATATGAGTCAGCAGTGTGCCCTGGGTGCCAAGAAGGCTAATAGCATATTGGGCTGCATTAGTAGGAGCATTGCCAGCAGATCGCGGGAAGTGATTATTCCCCTCTATTCGGCATTGGTGAAGCCGCATTTGCAGTATTGTGTCCAGTTTTGGGCCCCCCATTACAGAAAGGATGTGGACAAGTTGGAGAGAATCCAGCGAAGGGCAACAAAAATGATTAGAGGGCTGGAGCACAAGATTTATGAGGAGAGGCTGAGGGAACTAGGCTTGTTTAGTCTGCAGAAGAGAAGAATGAGGGGGGATTTGATAGCAGCTTTTAACTACCTGAAAGGGGGTTCCAGGGAGGATGGAGCTAGGCTGTTCTCAGTGGTGGCAGATGACAGAACAAAATGGTCTCAAGTTGCAATGAGGCAGGTCTAGGTTGGATATTAGGAAAAGGTTTTTCACTAGGAGGGTGGTGAAGCACTGGAATGGGTTACCTAGAGAGGTGGTGGAATCTCCATCTTTAGAGGTGTTTAAGCTGCAGCTTGACAAAGCCCTGGCTGGGATGATTTAGCTGAGGTTAGTCCTGCTTTGAGCAGGGGGTTGGACTAGATGACCTCCTGAGGTCCCTTCCAACCCTAATATTCTATGATTTTAACAGGGGAGGCAAACTGAATTGCACTGAGAAAGTCGGATAATTGGCCAGTTATCTCAAGTGCCTATACACAAATGCAAGATGCCTGGGAAACATGCAGGAGGAATTGGAAGTCCTGGCACAGTCAAGGACCTATGGTATGGTTGGAATAACTGAGACTTGGTGGGGTAACTCACACAACTGGAGCACTGCCATGGATGGATATAAACTGTTCAGGAAGGACAGGCAGGGCTGAAAGGGGGGAGGAGTTGCACTGTATGTAAGAGAGCACTATGATTGCTCTGAGCTCCAGTATGAAACTAGAGATAAGCCAGTTGAGAGTCTCTGGGTTAAGCTTAGAAGCAAGAACAATAAGGGTGATGTCGTGGTGGGTGTCTGTTACAGACCATCAGACCAGGATGACAAGGTAGATGAGGCTTTCTTCAGTCAAGTAGGGGAAGTTTCCAATTCATAGGACCTGGTTCTCATGGGGGACTTCAATCACCCGGACATCTCCTGGAAGAGCAATACAGCAGAGCACAGACAATCCAGGAAGTTTTTGGAGAGTGTTGCAGTCAACTTCCTGGTGCAAGTGCTGCAGCAATCAACTAGGAGCCATGCTCCTCTTGACCTGCTGCTCACAAACAGGGAAGATTTGGTAGGGGAAGTAGAAGTGGGTGGTAACGTGGGCAGCAGTGACCATGAGATGGTCGAGTTCAGGATCCTGGCAAAAGGAAGAAAGGAGAACAGCAGGATACGGACCATGGACTTCATAAAAGCAGACTGACTCCCTCAGGGAGCTGATGGGCAGGATCCTCTGGGAGGCTAATATGAGAGGGAAAGGAGTCCAAGAGAGCTGGCTGTATTTTAAAGAGACCTTATTGAGGGCACAGGAACAAACCATCCCGATGTGCAGAAAGAATAGCAAATATGGTAGGCGTCCAGCTTGGCTTAACAAAGAAGTCTTCAGTGAGCTTAAACACAAAAAAGAAGCTTACAAGAAGTGGAAGCTTGGTCAGATGACTAGGGAGGATTATAAAAATGCTACTCGAACATGCAGGAATGAAATCAGGAAGGCCAAAGCGCAATTGGAGTTGCAGCTAGCAAGGGACATGAAAGGGTTTCTACAGGTATGTTACCAACAAGAGGAAGATTAGGGAAAGTGTGGGTCCTTTACAGAATGGGGGGGCAACCTAGTGACAGGATGTGGAGAAAGCTGAGGTACTCAATGCCTTTTTTGCCTCTGTCTTCATAGACAAGGTCAGCTCCCAGACTACTGCACTGGGCAGCACAGAATGGGGAGGAGGTGAACATCCCTCAGTGCTGAAGGAACAGGTTCAGGACTATTTAGAAAGATTGGATGTACACAAGTCCATGGGGCCAGATGCAATGCATCCGAGGGTGCTGAGGGAGTTGGCTGATGTGATTTCAGAGCCATTGGCTGTTATCTTTGAAAGCTCGTGGCAACTGGAGGAGGTCCCTGATGATTGGGAACAGGCAAATATAGCGCCCGTCTTCAAGAAAGGGAAGAAAGAGGATTTTGGGAACTACAGACCAGTAAGCATTACCTCAGTCCCCAAGCAGGTCCTCAAGGCATCCATTTTGAGGCACTTAGAAGAGAGGAAGGTGATCACGAACAGTCAGCATGGATTCACCAAGGGCAAGTCATGCCTGACAAACATGATTGCCTTCTAGGATGACATGACTGGCTCTGTGGAAGTGGAGAAAGTGGTGGACTTTAGCAAAGCTTTTGATATAGTCTTCCACTGTATTGGCAGCAAGTTAAAGTAGTATGGGTTGGAGGAATGGACTATAAGGTGGATAGAAAGCTGGCTAGATCATCGGGCTCAATGGATAGTGATCAACGGCTCGATGTCTAGTTGGCAGCTAGTAACAAGAGGAGCATCCCAGGGATTGGTGCTGGGACCGGTTTTGTTAAACATCTTCATTAATGATCTGGAGGATGGGGTAGATTGCACCCTCAGCAAGTTTGCAGATGACACTAAGCTAGGGGGAGTGGTAGATACACTGGACGGTAGGGATAGGATACAGCGTGACCTAGACAAATAGGAGGATTAGCCAAAAGAAATCTGATGAGGTTCAACAAGGACACATGCAGAGTCCTGCACTTCGGATGGAAGAATCCCATGCACTGCTACAGACTGGGGACTGACTGGTTAGGTAGCAGTTCTGCAGAAAATGACCTGGGGTTACAGTGGACAAGAAGCTGGATATGAGTCAGCAGTGTGCCCTTATTGCCAAGAAGGCTAATGGCATATTGGGCTGCATTAGTCGGAGCATTGCCCAGCAGATGGAGGAAAGTGACTATTCCCCTCCATTTGGCATCGGTGAGGCCCCAGGTGGAGTATTGTGTCCAGTTTTGGGCCCCCCACCCACTACAGAATGGATGTGGACAAATTGGAGGGCGTCCAGCGGAGGGCAACAAAAATGATTAGGGGGTATCACTCATTGACTGAGGGTAATGGAGATGTCGGGTGCTGGTGGGCTGGCCGGGGCTGCTCCACCCGCCTTGAGGCTGTGGGTGCCTCTACTCTGCTCTGGCCAGCATGGGGGCTGGGGAGGGGGCTGCTCTTCCAGGCGCAGGGCTTGGGGCTGCTGCTCCCTCACTCTTTAAAAAACTAACTATGGCTAAAACTAAGTCCAGCTAAATCTAAGTATCACTAAATAGAGCTAAACCGAGAGCTGACGTTCTCAATGAACGGCCTTTCAAAACGAAGAGTCCAGCTGTTTAAGTTTCAAAATGATCTAAATTAACCATCTCAACTTAAAAAAAAAAAAAAAAAAAAGTCAGTTTTGGCTGCAATGATCTTGTTGAATTTGACCTGAATCTGTGACTAGTTTTGCTGCTCTGAAAAATGCATTTTTGGGTGACCCACTATTTGCTGAAAAGTGTTGCCCAGCTGCAGGCCCACAAGGTGGCAGTGGCTGCACCACGCACTCTCTGCTGTCAAAGACAACAGCCAGAGAAAGGGCCGATGTCCTCTGTGTGGGGAGCTGCTCCTCTGCCAAGCCCAGGCCAGCAGGCAGCTGGGGCTACAGGCTGTTTCAGGGTCGCACAGCTCCTGCCCCTGCCAGCTGCATGTCTCTGCACACGGAGGAGGCTTTCCCAAGGATCTCAGGTGCCTGGCTGCACTGGGGCCTCGCTGCAAACCTGAGCTCAGAGCCTTGAATGGATTTTTAACCTGTTCTTAAGTTCCGCCAACCTTGTGCATGGGAACGTGCATCTTACCTGGTCCTGGGGCTCGGCTCCCGTGTGTCATCAGTGACACCAGTGCGAAGTGGGGCTCACACAGACCCGTCATGTTTCACCCTACTTTGCACTTGAGTAACAACATGCAGGGCAGCCATGAGTTGGGCACTGTGTGTCCAGCCAGCTACAGAGACTGGGGCTGCCCCCCCAGACTTCATGGCCCCTTTTCTACATTCAGAGGGTCTAAGTGAGATAAACTCAAGAGGTCAGTTTCAGCTACCTCCTGCCTCAAACCCTGTAACGGGGGGCTTGCCCCCTAATGCCTGGAGCGCCTGGGACTAGCCAACCCTGATTACTAAAGGAGGCACCCCTGTAGGAGCATCTCTGAGTCCTTATAGAGAGCAGCAGGTGCCTGCAGCAAGGGGGGGATGTTCAGGAAACAGACGCCTGGGAGGCGGTACCTGGCTGGATGAGGAGGGCACCGCTGCTGCGGGCAGCATGATTAGCTTTTGGTGACTTTGAAAGGTGCCCATCTTTGGGGAACAGGGCTGGGAAGCTCCCCCCCCCCACTAAGGGGAAAGAGACACTGACCTGGGTTGGGGCCTGGAGGGCTGGGTGAACGTGAAAAGTGAATGAGTGCAGCCAGGTGAGGAACGGTGCCATTGCTTGCAGACTGTCCGGTTTGTTTGAGATTGGGTGAAGGAGCTAATGGGTGATGCACTGGCGTGGCTCCCCTGGGCATGACTCGCACTCGGGTGGTGGCTGGGCCAGCCCTGATACAAACCCCCAGTGGCTTCCTCCCCAGCCCCCCTTCCACACCTGCACAGGGTGGCTTTTCAGAGCAATCGAACAAGCCCTGTCCAACCAAATGCCAATGTCAATTCCCTCTGTGGAGCATGAATGGCTTCTGGAGACCCAAACTCTCCCTCCTCGCTGGCCCTGGGCTGGGGACAGGATCGGTGTCACGGAGTAGCCGTCTTGTGCAGTCACCGCCTGCAGGGGAAGCAAAGTGATTAAAGCAGGTGAGGCTGAGGGGAGCAGGGGTCAGACCTGGATGTGACCATGGGAAGGGAGAGCTCTGGTTAAATCGCAGTTCTGGAGCGGGGACTTGAACTCAGCACACTGCCCCCGAGGTGAACAGCTTAGCCCCCATCTAAAGGCTGGTCTGCATGCCAGCTCGCCCGGTGAAGCTGCACTACTTTGCATAAATCCATCAGTATTCACTGAGCCAAGGAGAGCAAATGGGTGCAGGAATGACACCAAAGCCTGGTGTTTCAGGCTCTCCCCTGGGCAGGAGATGTACATTGAATCATTTCGCTGCCAGAGCTGGAGGAGGGATTTTGAATGTGAACAATTTCTGAATTTAACTCGAATTCACAAACAGGTTCAGTGCCCTGAAACCATATTTTTGGGCTAGTGTTGCCATATTTGGGTCCTTTGTGGCTCTAGTCCTTGGAGTCCTGGCAAGGAAGCCCCTGTCCTGGGCCTGTGGAAGTCCCTGGGCTGTTGCACTCAGTTGCAGAGTCCCAGGAAAAATTCCAAGACCCTTCTTCAGTGGGGCAGGACTCTAGGCTCAGTGAAGGCGGCAGCGGGGACGCGCCCATACCCAGCACACACAGCTCACCCAAGCTGTCCTAGTAATCAGAGCATGGAGGGAGTGCAGCACAGCAGCCATCACTTTGTATTGGAGGCACCCCCACGTATCACAGACAGGTGCTCATAATGCAGCCTCATGTATTTCTCTCTGCTGTGCTGACTCCAGCTAATCATCCCATAGAGAGCTGGCAGGTGTGGGGAGATAAAGGCAGTAATAGAGCGGCATTAGCTCTGATTTCCTGCACCGAAGGAATGAAGGGGGGGCTGCAGACAGAAAATCTGCTGCTGCTTACGCTGCAAACCTTGCAACTGCTTTAGGCAGAGGGCAAGAGGGAAGGCTCAGAAAGGTGAGCAGAGCCGATGTGGCTTTGGCTTAAAGGCAGCAGGTGTGAGTTGTCTACAGCACACGGGGCCGGTCTGACAGCCCGTGGGATTTGTATTAAGGCGCTGGGGCACTTTTGAAAGTCCCACCCAGATTCTTAGTCCTGTGACAGGAAAGCTGCATGATTAGGGATGTTCCTTGGGCTGCTGCCATGCTCCCTGGTCCCAGCTGAAGCTGCTCCCCTGCGGCCCTTTGGGCTCAGTGCGGCAGGCAGCCAGCCACTAGAAGTGAGTGGGGTCTTTCCTACAAATGCTGCTTTCATTGCCAGCTGGGGGCACGAGCCCTCCTGCCTCAGGGGAAGTGCACCCCAAGGAACTCAACCATCACAGCCTTCCCCTAAATGAGCAAGAAGCCGGAGCAGCAGCAGAGGTAGCGTGAGTTGGAGAGCATGGAATGATGGCTGTGGCTCCCCGCAGCAGGCCTGCACTGCTTCCGCAGCCCTGTCCCTCGCCCTGGGATGGTCCAGCACGGGCCTTGGGCCCAAGAGTCACTAGACCAGTGGTTCTCCACCTATTTACCATTGTGGGCCACGTGTGCAGCTCTCTATATGCAGCTCTCTATATGTTATGGTCACTGTATATCCTACCTGTGTGGCTCTGAAGATGTCACATGGGCCGCAGCTGTGTGCTGACTGGGCTGCAAGCGGCCTGAGAACTGTTACCCAAGGCTCCTCGACCCAGTAATTTTTAGTCTCTGTGAGTCAGTATCAGACAATAAACCAAAGGAAACACAGTACCTCTGCGTGCTATATGACATAGACAAGTCAAAACCAAGTGCTTTTAACATAAAGCTTTACTTTATTGGTCTCCAGCAATTCCCATCAGAATCACTTTTAGTGGAAGTCTTCACTTATTAGTCTCAAGCACATGCAAATACATTAGGTGTTAGAGTACACCAAAACTTGGTCGTTACCCCACAAGTCTGAGGCAGTCTTTGGCTGGTCCTCACATCTGCACCTGGAGCTCTTTCCAAATATGTCCACAAAGCAAAGCCACCTGACTCAGACTCGCTACCCCCTCTTATACCCCAAAAGTTACAGAGATGTGTCTATCAAATGAATGCTACACAACTGACCAAACACATCAATCACAGCAGAAGCAGGAGTTACACAGATATGTCACTAAAAACATATTGTTAAGCCAGGAGCCTTAGGCTGTTTGTCTGAGCTAAAGTTCCCCATACTGACAATTCTGAAATACATCCAAACCTCCTCTTTTTCACAGACATTCACCCCAGCGTATTCAGAGAGAGAGAGAACGCACGGAGCCAGGCTCACGTCACGTGTTCACTGTCTATCCCCGCCCTCCCAGTTTGCCTAGTTATGCTAAGTTCCTGCAAAGGCCTGTGTGACACAATGGTGTGGTTGTGTATCATTCATGTTCACACTTACACTGTAACTGTGTATTGTTTAATGCAAAATATGTCACGTAGGGTGTGTTTGAAATGTCCATGACATGCTGGACATTATTGTTACAGCAGTGTTTCTTGCAGTGTCAGGTGTATGGTTATGAAGCTCTGCTATGTAATAGTCCCAAATGCGTGTCTCACGTGGCTTGAATAGATCCGGGCAAACACTAAAAGCAGAGGTAATTCATGCTTTGCTGAGGCATGCATAAAACAACTCAGCTCTCCCAGGAACAATGAACTGGCCTGAGCATCTGACAAGGTGATGTTCATTTGACTTGAGAGGAGGAAGCCAGGCCAGACATTGCTGGGCACCTGACCCCAGGGGGTGGCAAGGGGAATCTGTTCAAAGAAGAGGCATTTTGGGCTCTGGACCTCTCTCTTGCAATCCATCCACAAAACAACATCAACACTGTCCACAGAGGGTGAGCCTGGTTAGAGGCCGACCAACCAGCCTGTGGTGAGCATTATCTAACTTTGGGAAATTACAGGAAGTGTTAAGCTTAGTTTAGAATGTGATTTGCTTTTATTTCTTCCTGATCAAATCTGATTTATATTCCTCTGGTTTATAATCATTTAAAATCTTTCTGAATTAATGAGATTATTTGTTTGCTTTATCTAAAGCCGTGCATGTGGTTTGAGTGTGTGCAGCGACTTCATTGAGAGTGACCGAGCTGGTGCATATCAATTTCTTTGATAAATTGACGGATGAACTAATGATGGGCTTGCAGAGTCCAGTGGGCAGCACGGAAATCCATAAGATGGCAGTTCCTAGGATGGCATCTGAGACGGGGGGGATTTGCTAGAGTCATTCTATTATATAATACCTTGAGTGGCTGGCCAGAGGCACTCACTCACTTCGACTTGTAGGAGGCTGTGCGTGAGCTGACCCAGGAGTGGGGTGTTCAAATAGTGGAGCAAGTGCTAGTCGGCTCTGGGAGTGAGGGATTGGGCTGACAGATTGCAGAGGGGAATGTCACAGCCTTAAAATGGCTAACAGCAGCAAGCAGAATAGCTGGTAGGCCATCCCAGTAAGTGGCTGTGGCTTGGCCACCTGGCTGAGTGCTGATTGCCCCATACAGAACCACTGCACTAGCGCAGTCAGGGCACTGCAGCTCCAGTCAGCAGGTGGTGCTCTTCTCTCGCAAACTATAACCAGTCAATGCTCAGAATGTTGCAAGGAGGAAGGTGAGAAATTGCTCTTGCTAACCTCTGAGGATAGGACAAGGAGACCTGTTGAGTTCCCTTCCAGGCCTATGTTTCTATAGTTCTGTGACACGCTGTGGCACTGTTGCGTAGTGGAGACTCCATCCGTCCGACTCAGAAGACTGGATGCAGGAGGGTAAATCAGCAGTCAGCCCTCTGTGTTTTCTGGCAGAGCAGCACTGGAGGGCGGAAGAGCTTAGGCGAGGAAGATCTGCCAGGCCTAGGGGAGCTGGTCATGTCTGAGGCAGGCTTAGCTAACCCTAGCCAGGCCCCGCTGAAAGGTCCTTCACTAGATGCCTGGTGTCCCTTTGCGGGTGATTCTGGAGGGGTGTGCTCTATCCCAGGCCAGGCTGTCGCTGGGGAAGTGTGTCCAGCAGTGACCAGGCTGGGATACAGCAGTCCAGTTGTCTCCAGGCGGCGGAGAAGGCACCTTCCACACTCCCCAAACTCTCTAACAGTCAATGCCACCCTGAGAGGCCCCACATTCCAATCAGACACTCCTCCAGTCCTGGGGAAAGGATTCCCCACCAGACCTCCTAGCAGCCCCAGGATGCTGGCTAGAGCAGCCAGCTTGGATCACTCCCAGTGAACTGTAACGGCTCCAGGTTCACTAATCCGTGCCTTTGGATGGAATGGAAGTTAATTTTTAAAAAGTTTGAGTTACGCAACCAGTCCCTGATTGCTTTCTATTCCCACACCTGTCTGCCTACAGCCCTGGTTGTTCAGACACTGTTGTTTTGTGGAGTGCTCACAGCCATAGGTATTTTTATGCACTTTTTCTGTAAACAATTAAAGTTGTTTGCAACTGACGTCTGAGTTAGACCTGCAAATGGGGTTCTTTCCATAATTGCCTGAGTGGTGTGCGTGTCTAAGCAGGAACATTTCCTGCCTTATTGGAAATGTTGACACATTAATTGGGTGTCAGTCATTCGACTCCCATTACTGTAGAGGCACCTGCATCTGCCAGCCGCTGGGGTGGAGTGTGTCTCTGCTGCCATGGCAGCTGCTGGGAGCCATTTGCACTAAGTGAGCAGAGCCCATTACTAGGCTGTGTCGTTTCTCCTCTAGGGACACTCACAGGGGCCTTGCTTTGCAGCTGTGGGGCACAGGGATTGGCCATCTTTGTGGGGGGTGGGCAAGGTGCTCTGGTGTCCTGGGTCCTTTGTGCCCACCCCCTCAGGGCAGAGTGAAGGGTGTCTGGCTGTCTTTGCAGAGTGCCTCCAGCCGCTGACGTCTCCATTCTCTGTAGTCTGCATCTTCCAATTTCCCCTCCTTGAGTTGGGGTGTGGACGGGACAACGACCCCAGACATGTGGCCAAGACTCAGCATAGTTCCTGCTTGGTCAATCTCCACATTTCCTCAGCAGTCAGGAGATGGATCTGGGGAGCCCACTTTCTTCTGGACTCCTCTACTTCTCCTCCTACAGCCCCAGTATCTCCCAGGAAGACATCCCCTTCCCCTGTGTCCTCCTGCCTCCCCACCGTCCTTTCGGGACTGCCACCTGCCATGAAGGGGGGCCGGCCTCTCGCCGGTACAGCATAGCGGGCAGGCCTTGCTCCCTTCTGGGGGGGGGATAGGGTGGCTGTTCCCCAAAGATTCTCTTCCTGCACTTGGATTGTGGGGGCACTGGCTCAGCATGGCTGCGCCTCAAAGATGGAAGGGGCTGGGCCAGCTGTGCAGTCACCGAAGATCACAACGCAATGGAAGCGGAAACCGCCATCAGCACCCCTCTGAAAACTCCCGGGGGAGGTGTCAGTGGCCAGGGGATGGACGCACAGGAAGAGACGCTGTGGTGCTGCAGGTACTGAGGAGGTACTTACCCCATAGGCAGGACTGCCCTGGGGTTGCGATGCGCATGTCAGAGCCCGTCTCTAGCTGAGCTGCTGCTGGGGCTGCTACAGCATCCACTGCCCGCTTAGGCTGCCATGTCAGTGTCAATGGCCATGAGCCATGTGAGCTCCCTTCTGTACAGCAACACCCACATCCTCCCAGACAACTCTTTTCTAGTGTGCAGAATCGTTGTGGTGCTGTCAGTAAGGTCCTGGAAGCAAAAGCATATTGATCCCCACTGGCTTTTCCTGCACTCTGACCACATCTCCAGAGAGACGTCCCACGTGAACAGCTCCGATCTGGGTTCCAAATATGAAACCTATGTAAATATCAGTAGCCAGTTAGTGTGTTCAAATGCCTTGTTCTTTGAGTGATTGCTCATGTCATTTCCACTATAGGTGAGCGCACGCCACCGTGCATGGCTCCTGGAACTTTTTTCCCCTTAGCAGATCCCATAGGACCGGCTCTGGTGCCCCCTGGACTCCCACGCACATGCTGCAGTATATGAGGCACTGCCGACCCTACGCCCCCTCAGTCCCTTCTTTCCGCCCATGACGGTTCCTGGAACTAGCCTTGCTCTCATCAAGTTCTATTCCCCTTCTTTGAACTCTTTGTTATTTGAAGTAGTTTAATTAGTTGTAAGTAGTTGTTAAGTGTAGTTAGAGCGGCCGGTCCATGCCCCGGTAGCCTGGATTTAAGCTGCGTGCCTCCTGTGGGAAGACTTTCCTGCTCAGCCTTAAATGCCTGGGGGAAGAGCACAGAAAAGACAAGTGAAAGATCTGCAGGGCTTTTAAACCGTGGACTTAGGAGGTGCGAGAGATCCAGTTAAAAGCCCTGCTCATGGAGGCAGTGCTCCGCCCGGCGTCCGAGCCATCCCGTTCCACCTCGGCACTGAGCGTCACCTCGGTGCACAGTGCACCGCCAGCACCAGCCTCGACTCGGCACCGAGCAACATCCTGGGTGCCAAAGAAGAAGAAACAGTGCACGGGGCGCGGACACTTCCCTGCGCCGTCGGCCTGGGCAGGGTTGAGTGTGGAGATGCACTGGCCATGGCCCTTCGAGTCTTCTCTGGTGCCAGCATCTCCGAGCAGGGAGCTTCCCCCGACTCCTGGGCATGGGTGAGTGCCCCTGCCAACGCTGTCGACACCGGAGGCTTTTCAGGCGGCAAGAGCCTTGTTGGCCTTGCCTACACCACCTCCACCCCTCCCTCCACCAAGGGAGAAGGGGCCAGTGTCCCGGGACAAGCCTGAGTTGGGTACCCCCGAAGGACAGTGGAGATCCCCAGTACAGAGAGGAAGATCTTCCACCAGACGGCCACCGGGGGTAGAGCGAGGACTCTTCCCCAGCAGTTGCTCCAGGTCGGCGGCGGCGAGCCGGCCTGTTTCGACTCAGGATGCGGAGTCTCCCTCTCGGCGCTGACGTCGGTCCCCGGCACCGGAGGCAGTGCAGGCCAGGAGGCAGCACCAGTCGAGGTCTGCGAGGCAGCACTCAGACAGCTCCTGCTCTGCATCTCTGGCACTGAGGAATTCACCCGCACTGAGGCGGCACAGAACCCGGTCACCGTCGGAGGACTCGGCCCTGAGGGGTTTGCCCGCACTGAGACGGCGCGGAACCCGGTAGCCATACAAAGACCTTGGACTGTGCAGTCCCCGACGTGGAACCCGGTCACCGGAGTCCGGCTCGGCACCGCGGAGTTCGGAGCGGCGCCGGTCTCGGTCACCAAGGGGCAAGTGGTGCCGCAAGTCCTCGGTACCGAGACAGCGCTCCGGTAGCGAGAGCTCTTCAGCGCGCTCGTCCGTCCGTCTGCACCGCTCAAGGCGACGGAGGCGGTCCTCGTTGTCCTCCATGTCGGAGGCGTCGAGAGGATGGTCCCCGGCACAGCACGGCATGCGGGACCGAGGATGGTCATGGCACCGCTGGTCTATTGGCTCGGGTTCCCACAGGGGAAACAGTTGTCGGGACAGCTGACGCCCCCACAAGGCATCACAGCAGGTGGCACAGTCAGCAACAATGGCTTTATTGGGCCCCATGGGGCATCCAGATGGGACCAGTGCCCCAATCCACCCTGTCAGTGTGGGTTCAGTTCGGACGAGGAGTCGGACCCCATGGAGGGACCCTCTACGGGTGCATCCCTTCAGCAGGCAGGGGAGCACCTGCAGGACGCGCCTCGGCAGTCCTCTTCCTCCTCCCCGGACGAGGCAGTCTCCCGGGACCACATGGCGCCACTGGAGGATTTCAAGGCGCACCAGGAGCTGCTCAAGAAGGTGGCCTCTAACTTGGGACTGGAGGTCAAGGAGTTAGTGGAGGCTGATGATAGCCTCTTCAATGTGCTGGTGGCGACTGTCCCAGCACGAGTGACCCTACCAGTCCATGATAGGGTCCTCAAAATTGTGAAGGCCCTGTTGCAAACCCCTTCCTTGGTCACCCCTCTGTCAAGAATGGCCGAGAAAAAGTATCATGTCCCGGTCAAAGGGTTCGAATATCTGTTCACTCACCCGGCCCCGGGAACCCTGGTGATGGACACAGCCAGCCAGCAGGACAGGCAAGGTCAGCCAGGTTCCACTCCCAGAAACAAAGACAACAAAAAGTTGGATTTGTTTGGGAGAAAGATTTATTCCACGGAAGCCTGCAGTTCAGGATTGCCAACCATCAGGCCCTCCTGGGCAGATATAATTTTAACTTGTGGGACTCCCTCAGGCGGTTCGCTGAGGCCCTGCCCTAGGACCAGGACGCAGACTTTACCACCATCGTGGATGAAGGAATCACGGTGGCTAGGGCAGTGCTCCAAATGTCCAGTGACACTGCTGACTCTGCGGGCAGGGCCATAGCCTCTGCCATCTCCACGAGAAGGTGCTCATGGCTGCAATCCTCAGGCCTGTCCCAGGAGGTGCAGCAATCAATCCAGGACCTCCCCTTCAATGAGTCGGCCCTATTCTCCAATCAGGCCAATGTAAAGTTGCGTGGTCTGAAGGACTCCAGGGCCATGCTTCGCTCTCTGGACCTGTACATGCCCCAGGCTTCCAGGCGTCAGTCACGGCCCCAGGCGCAGCAGCAACCAAGGCCTCCGCCCAGGCCCTTTCAACCTTACAGAAATAGGGGGTTTAGAAGATGGAATCAGCCCCTCAGCTCATCCTCAGCCCCCAAGCAGGGGCCTTCCAGGGGCTTGGGCAATCGTAGGAGGCAGTTTTGATGGTGTGCCCAAGGGTGGCGCCCTGACTGTTTTCCTGGATCCGCCCCGCCCTTTCCTGAACAGGTTAAGGCCCTTCTATCCCAAATGGGCAAAGATTACATTGGCCTGTTGGGTCCTCGGGCTAGTGTCTGGAGGCTACACCATACAGTTTACCTCTACCCCCCCAACAACCCCTCCTCCATCTCTTTTCAGAAACCCCTCTCACAAGCAACTCCTCTTGGACACCCTCCTCAACATAGGAGCGGTGGTTATGGTTTCTCAAGGCAGAAGGGGGCAGGTGTTCTATTCGAGGTACTTCCTCATCCCCAAGGCAAAGGGGAGTCTGAGACCCGTATTAGACCTGCGTCGTCTAAACAAATATGTCAAACGACTCAGGTTTCGCATGGTCTCCCTAGCCTCCATAATCCCTTCCCTGGATCCATGTGACCGGGTCAATTTCCGACGCATTCCTCATCGACTGGTTGGGGACCCTCATATACGGGTCCTGCCCAAAGTCCTGCTGAAAATAAAGAGGCACAGGGCGGACGTTATACTCATCGCTCTGGCCTGGCCAAGACAGCACTGGTTCAGCATGCTGCTAGACCTTTTGATCACCCTGCCCATGGAGCACCCGAGGCGGCAAAACCTTCTCTCTCAGGACCATGGTCGCCTGCTGCACCCGGACCTGGACTCCCTGCACCCCACAGCCTGGAGGTTCTATGGCTGACAGAGGGAGAGAGAGCCTGCTTGGTGCAGGTCCAACAAGTCCTGCGGGACAGCAGGAAGCCTTCTACACAGGTCGTGTATCGGGCTAAGTGGAAGCGGTTTACCTCTTGAGCTCCGGCTAAAGCTCCAGGGTCTGGCGCTGGCCTCACTGAAGGTTCACTTGGCACCATTTCAGTCTCCAATCAGCCGCTAGAGGAGAGATCCCTGTTCTCCCATCCCATGTCGGTCAGGTTCCTCAAGGGTATGGAGAGGTTTTATCCACAGGTCCGGGATCTGGTGCCTCCCTGGGAACTCAGCCTGGTCCTCTCAAGACTAACGGGGCCCCTCTTTGAACCCATGGCTTCATGCCCTCTGCTCATGATTTCATGGAAGGTAGCCTTCCTGGTGGCTATTACCTCATTACCTTAGGGCCTTAACCTCGGAGCCCCCTTATACCGTATTCTATAAGGATAATGTGCAGTTGAGGCTGCATCCAGCCTTCCTGCCTAAGGTGGTTTCCCAGTTTCATTGTAACCAAGATATTTTTCTCCCTGTGTTTTTTCTCAAACTGCGTGGTTTGGAGGAGGAGAAGAGATGGCATTCGCTGGACGTGAGACGAGCCCTGGACTTCTACATCGAGCGTACAAAGCCATTCCTGAAATCGACGTAGCTCTTCATCACAGTGGAGGATCGGATGAAAGCCTCACCTGTGTCTACCCAGCACATTTCCTCATGGATTACATCATGCATCAAGTGCTGCTACGAGTAGGTGAGGGTGCCACTTCCGGGAACCATCACAGCGCACTCAGCCAGAGCTCAAGCCTTGTCTACAGCCTTCCTGGAGAGAGTGCCCCTGCAGGACATCTGCAAAGCCAACCCCTGGTCGTTGGTGCACACCTTCACGTCCCACTATGCCATTGTCCATCAGGCGAGAGAGGACGTAGGATTCGGCAGAGCTGTGCTGAGGGTAGCTCACCGGTATCTGCTACCCACCTCCAATGTATGGCTATTTAATCACCTATAGTGGAATGGACATGAGCAATCACTCGAAGACGAAAGCAAGGTTACTTACCAGTAACAGATGTTCTTCGAGATGTCCATTCCACAACCCACCCCAAGTCCCCGCTGCTGGAGTTGGAGAAAGAAAGGACTGAGGGGGCATACGGCCGGCCCTACGGGGTCTGCTAAGGGGAAAAAAGTTCCCGGAACTGTGCACGGAGGCGTGCACACACCTATAGTGGAATGGACATGAGCAGCACATCTCGAAGAACATCAGTTACTGGTAAGTAGCCTTGTTTTATATGTGCCAGTCCCAGTCAAGTTCTCACCTCCCGTAACAGATGTGTCATTTATTTTTTACACTAGGAAAGTTAGGAGAAACTGTCTTAAGGTCTGGCCACATCAGGACCATCCTGTCTGGGGGAAAAGGCAGCCTTATATGTCAGGGTACTCTGCTAACCAGGAAGGTCACTTCCCCCATGCGATAGTCTTACCAGCACTCGGTGCACCCAGAATCCTGTGCCTTAGCTAGGAACTTGGAAGCTGATGAAGTGTCTCCAACTGCCCTGATGTCAGTCAACATTGTGGCTGGTCAAAAAGTTTCCATCAAATCTGTTTTTGATGGAAAATTATGTCTGCAATTAAACAGGTTTCTTTTGGAGAAAAGTAGCTGCTTTCTGTGGGAATTTTTGACTTTTTGTCAAAAAGCCTATCATACAAAACCTCTGAAAAATTTCTATTTAGAAATGCCACCCGGGTGCCTCCTAGGAGTTGTAGTTCAGTTCCCTTATACCCCCATGCCCCTCTATGGATCCAGTTTCCCAGCCAGACTACATCTCCCATGATGCACCACAGCCAGGGACTCCCATCATGAACCAATGTGGTTCAGCAAATAGGGAAAATCATCATTGGAGACGTCTGGGCAGGGGGCCCACTCCATAGAGGACAGTGAGGCACGTGAACAGCAATTTCTGCACCTGCTGAGCCAGTAGTTGAATCTTTCCTTGGTGCTGTTGAGGGGGCCAGTGCATGGCTTCACGAGCCAGGAGAGTAAGAGGTAGGCTGGGTCTTCCAGACTCTCAATGGGCATTTCAATAGTAGTGAATCGCCAGTAGTGATCTGCTGGTTTGAAAAGAATGTGCCTGCTTGCAGCTTTCTGAACACTCCTGTGTTCTTAAAGATGTGCGTGTTATGCACCTTCCCTGACCAGCCCACACTGATATTGGTGATGCAGCCCTGGTGATTCACCAATCCTTGCAGAACCATAGAAAAGTAGCCCTTTCTTGGGATGTACTCTGTGCAAGGTGGGCAGGCGTCAAAATAGAGATGCCTGCCTTCGATCACCCCACTGCAATCCAGAGACTCCATTGCTACAGATCCATCCACTATGTCCTGTGCATTGCTGAGAGTCACAGGCCTGCATGGCAGGAGATGATTAATGGCTTTGCACAACTGCAAGACAACATCCCACACAGAGGATTTTCCAACTCCAAAATGATTTCCCAGTGACCAGCAGCTCTCCAGCACCACAAGCTTCCATAGTGCAAGTGACAGTCGTTTCTCCGCCATCAGTGCAGCTCTCGTTCTGGTGTCCCTGCACTGGAGGGCTGGGTGAGGCTAGCCCACAGATCCAGGAAGGTGGACTCTTGCATCTGAAAATTCTGCGGCCACTGCTCATGGTCCCAAACCCAAGTTATGTGTGATCCCACCAGTCAGAGCTCGTTTCTCAATTCCAGACGCGGTGTTCCACCATCTGTGGCTGCTCAATGAATGCCATCCACAACCTGGAATTGCTTTCTGTTGTGTCCCTCGGCTAAGTGTCCTGAAAGAAACTGTTACGTCCCCCATGTCTGCAGTACTTACTGAGGGTTTGCGAAGACAGGAAAATTGCGGTTCCTGTATTTGCAACATTCATGAGAATAGTGCAGAGGTCTGCAGGCTCCATGTTTCAGTCAGCCATGGCAGACAATGAAAAGTGCCATGCTGGTTTGTGAGATTAAAAAAAAAAGGTGGCAAAATGATGGGCTATGGATGGCATTATCGGATGGAGAAAGTTGCTGGTGACACCTCTTGCCAAGTCTATAGGTGTCAGCTGAGCATTGACAAATTCATAGCTGGAAACCAGACCAGCTCACCTATATATTAATATTGTTCAGAACAGGTGCTAGACTTGTAATGATGTGTTTAGTGTTTAGAGTCTATAGAATGCTTGTAAATTGCTGCATGCACTAATCTTACTTGTAATGTCTGTATTCCATGCTACAACGTAAAAGCTGGTTGTTTAAATAATTGTAAAAATGCCTTCTCTGAATTTGTGACCTCAGATGAGAAGAGTGGCTCCTCCCACCTATCCAGGAGGGCTATCAAAATTAAATGGGCCATTATAGGACAAAAGCTTTGTTGATTTCCCATCCACCCCTGGAGAAGTATGTGCAGAAGGCCTCAGCTCCTCGGTGTGAATGCTTGAAGAGGGAAATAAAGATAGTTGCCATGAAGATTTTTCATCTCTTTGCTGTTTGGACTGTTACAAGGACTCAAACTAGAAACAAACATCAGAGATCCTCAGACTCGGCCTTGGTTAGCCCTGAAAAGACATTCAATGCTGACAGATTACTACATCTCTGTCATCTTTTGCAAATGTAGACTGAACTCATCTGTGGATATAGGTTGCCTGCTTTAACCTGTAAATAACTTTAATTTCTTTTTCCTAGTTAATAAATCCTTAGTTAACTGTAGGATTGACTACCATTGTCTTTGGTGTGAGATCTAGGATACAAATTGATCTGGGGTAAGGAACTGATCTCTTGGAACTGGGAGCAACCAGAATATTTTGTGAATTTTGGTGTATGTGACCATTTATGACTAAGTCCAGCTTGCCTGGGTGGCAGATAGACTGGAGTGCCCAAGGGACTGTCTGTGACTCCATGGTGAGACTGTTACAGTGATCCAGGAGTTCACATTTGTTACTGAAATCTTGTTTGGTGAAATCTAATTATAGAACATACTACCAGATTGGGGTGTCTGCCCTGAGGTCAGTATGCATGGCCGTGAACCACTCCAGACAGCGTGACACTTGCATGCTGGGAACTTGACCTCTAGCTCTCCGAGATCCATGGGCATGTTGTTTCTAGCCCCTACCATATTGCAAAAAGTTCCCAAAAGGCATCGTGCTGGAAGGGGCACATGGCACACTGGGATACCAACTGTGGTGCCTTGCACTTTACAGCAACCCCAGCGCTCCGGGTGACTATGTGCAGAAGTGATGCAAGCCGCCAAGTATGCACGTGCCTGAGTGACGTACACGTTTTGGTGGTTGTACACTGACATACCTTGCATTGCCCAAAATTTGCAGTGTAGACCTGGCCTCAGCCTTTCGTAAGGACATGATGCACGGACAGGACCTTGTTCCCCAGGCAGTCGTGCCATCCTTTCATTGAACAGGCGGTACTGTAAACTGCTTACATCCAAACATGCTTAATTTTGTCACTTCCTAAAGTCTGGCCCATCTCTACTGGCACAGCTAGTGTTAAGCCTTAAATATGGGAAGGTGACGGCAAACAGTCTTGTAGCTGAGGTGTCACACAACACAAACAAACCTGTCGTGCAACACTTCTGCCAGAAATAGCTTGAAAACCAGTCCCTGCCATTTCCATCTCCTTGCTCCGCGCGTGGTAAGCAATTGCCCTTCTACTTCATTTCACAAGTGTTGTTTGTAATGTGCTGTGAAAAAAATTGCTTCTGGGAACTTAAAATTTCAATTACGTCCTTAAACCCATTTCCACTCTGTTTCTGTGGCAATATTAGCTCTGTCAATAGTTCGGAGGGTTGTTGGCAGTCAGAAGCACTGCATTCTGCTCTTTTTCAGTCATCAGTTCCATTAGCAAGGAAATAATTTTCTAGGCAATTCACTCAGAACTCAGATTTTCCTTTAAAACGAAAAGTCTCAGCTACAGCAACCAGCCATTTACACGTCCTGTTGGACCCCTGCTGGTTTCTTGCTAGCCGGTCCAATCCACAGTGACTGCTCTGGGAACCCAAGGGAAATCTTCTTACTGAGCCCCCTGGCTCCTGCCCAGATGCTGCCCTGCATTCCCCACTGCACACTGAAGAGCTGTGAGCAGTCACTTGAATTCACAGTTATCTTTCAAAAACAGGAAGAGAATTCCAAAGTGTGAGATCAAAACCAGCCGGTGTCTTGCTGAGCCCCATCATTCCCCAGCAGCTGCCGCGGACCCATTTTCACTGGCAGCAGCAGTGGGGAAGCCGCAGTGGAGGTAAGGCCGAAATGTTTTGCCACTATGCCATCTAATGCTGCTCAGAACATGGCGGGGCCTGAGCCCGGCCAGTGGTGGCAGCAGCACAGATCAGGAGTTACAGGTCCCGTTGTGTCAGGGAAGTTGCAGCCTCAGGGGCCAATACACTTCTCACTAGCCCCGGCTGCTCTTATGCACGGCACCAGGGTAACTAACTGGTGCAGGCTGGAATATGAGTTGCAACAATTTATCAACTGTAAATATTGTATTATTATTATTAATGCTCACAGCACCAAGGAGTTCCAGTCATGGACCAGGACCATGGGCCAAGATTAAGGGTGCATGGGAGGGTGTTGCTGTCCCAAACTCTATACACTGATAGTGGGGGGCACAATTTAAAGGAACAGCTCGAGTCACAGCCACCCTAGGGCAGGTCTTCCTCTTCCTCAGAGGTGACGCATAACTGTTGCTAGTGTGGGGGAGGGGCACAATTGAAAGGTTCTTGGCAGGGCATGTGACCGCCCCATGCATCGCCTCTTGATCTACAGCGGTTTTCAAACTGGGGCGTGTCCCCCTCGGGGTGTGTGGAGGAACATTCAGGGGGCGATGCCAGGCCATTCACATAGATTCTTGTAGATTAAACCCAAGTTCAGAATGTAAGACGGGCCACACTGGGTCAGCCCGATGGTCCATCTAGCCCAGTGTCCTGTCTTCTGACAGTGGCCAATGCCAGGTGCTCAGAGGGAACGAACAGAGCAGGTCATCAGCGAGTGATTGGGAAATATTGTAAGGCACTAACCTTTACGTTACTCAGTTGGGAACAAAAATGGCTCCTTAGTACTGCAGTGAGAGCAAATACGAACTGGGTGTGTGGCAAACCAGATCCCAAGAGACTGACAGGGCCAATTCCCTTCTGGAGCCCCCAGTCGCCTTTCTGAGAAAAAACATTTGTCCAAATGCATAAAATGGCCTCCTGGGATCTAAGTGGGCGTCTCCCATTATGTAAAGAAATAAACGCTTCGTGAAAGCAGTGTTACTTAAGGCTCAGTGAAGCATTTCTGGTTCAAGGGCATATCAGGCGGGTAGGGAAGTAAAATCCCCATGACAACATCTTCGAGCCCTGGACGGATATCACTTCGCAGCTCTAGCGGGTTGTTTTGAAATATCTTGCCTTTTTCTCATCCTGGAGCAACTTTCAAGGCACTCCTGGCTCTCTATATCAGGCTTCTCCTTTCTTTGTGCACATGTGAAATCTGGAGACTCTCTGAGAAGGTCCCTTTGGTCACTCCCATCTGCAGTCCTCTTCCAAAGGCCTTGAGGTCAACTTGGATCTGCTCAAATCTCCCTCCTCTTGAGTCCTTTGTTCTCACATAGTTGACAGTTGGCAGGAATTCCCTAATATTCCGAAGGCCTGCGAGCCCTCTTATTGGCACGTCCTTTTCCCTGCCCCTAGGTGGCATCACCTCATCCTGTTTTCATTAACTGGGTCAAACATGTCTCAGGCCAGTTTCCGGGGTGAATATCTTTCCAGAAATGGCAGACAATTCACCCCAGGTGCATTCGCAGGCGGCCTTCTAGCGCTGACCGTTCATGTTGATTGGCTGGATTGCTCATGGAAGCAGCACGTTCCAAGTGACGGACAGAGACCATTTCCAGGAAGGGTCTGGGAATTCCTCGGCTTGAGTCCTGATTCTAAGAGTGACACCTGAAACATGCCATGGACTGCTGTGTCCACTCAAGCCAAGCAGCACAGCTTGGCTGTGTCGCACTAGAGACCCCGGGCACGTCTACACGGCATTTTTAAACCTGCAGCAGCAGGTCTCCGGCCTGGATCTACAGACTCGGGCTTGTGGGGTTCACACTAGGGCACTAAAACCGGCAGCGTGCGTGTCGCAGTCAGGCTCTGAAGCCCACCCCTCTTGCCAGGCTCTAGCGCGGGTGCTCCAGCCCGAGCTCGAAGGTCTGCACAGCTGGTTTTAGTGCTAGATTTAGCCTCACCAGCCCTGCTGTAGACCGGGGCTGTGGGACTCACTGCCAGGGGTTTTAAAACGCAGTGTAGACAGATCCGTAGTGTGAATTATGTGCACAGCAAGAGACAGCTGCCAAGAGCAGCACGTGCAGACAGTGGTAGGTTTAGGGCCTACAGAGGAAAGGTTAGGGCACTGGCCTCCGTCCGATTTCCAGCGCCACCACAGCCCCCTCGGTCACCTGACACAAGTCACATAGTTTCTCCGTGCCTCAGTTCCCTTCTGTACGATGGGCTAAGAGCCCTGTCGAGCAGAGGAGATGTGAGCTGCTGTCAAAAGCCTTGAGCGCCAGAAAGCTGGGAAGAAAGGAGCTGGCTTGTAGTGCAGTCAGGAGCCCCTTCTCGCACTGCTTTATCCAGGCCAGGACTTAGGGAGACCTGCTGGAGTGAAATGTGACAGCTGAGCTGGGTTTAGTCTGGGATCTAGGGAGCCAGGATCGTTCTGTGTGCAGCAGCCTCAATAAACAACCTCTGTCCGTGGCACCAAAATCCCGCCTCTTCTGGATCACGAAGGGCAGTCAGAGAGCTGGGGAATGGGAAGGCTTGGTGAGGGCAGAGACTGGGCCCGAACAGGCATGCACGTGTCCATTACTAGGCAGCCATTTCCCAGCTTAGAGTCAAAGCTACTTGAGTGAGCAGGCTGGGATTTCGGAGGGTAGCTGACCGGCTAGAATTGGGGAAATCAGGCTCTCTAAGTGACAGGGACTCTGCTCTTCCTGCTCAGCTCACTAGAACAGACTGGAGAACAGTTAGTGCACAAGCGCATTTTGGATGCAGATACTCAATTTGTGCATGGCTGATCCATGCATGCGTGTGACCTCACGGACTGGGCGCTGTGCACACCGTACCAGCGTGCTCAGGGGCATGCACCTTTCTACAGAGCGCCTTTAAAAATGTAGCTCAGGTGCCAGTCACACTGGCTTCAGTAGGATGCCAACATCACGCATCTCTTGAGACATTCATGTCCAGCAGCTTCCTGGTACCTCCCCGCATCCCAGTGGGATGCCCTGCACCCGGAAGTGCTGTGGATTCCCCCTCGCAGCAGGGCTGGCCGTGGCAGAGGAACTGCCCCTCTTCCTCTGCTCTCCCTGTGCCACCGGCTGAATTTGAGTAGGGGATGGTGGCTGCCGGCCCTGCTGGCAGGAGAGAGGGACAGCAAGCCAGGGCAGAAAGGGGGTGTGGAGACCTGATGTGCACTGCTGCCAGAGGAGCCTTGCCCAGCAAGTTTTACTGGTCCTACAACCCTGTAACCCCGAAATCAGCTCTGCAGGTCCCCATGCACCACATGCTTGCATCTTGCCCACTGTTACCTCCGCCTTAGGGCCCACGTCTCTCCAAAGCCCACGGCATCCGCTTCATGACACAGCCCTCTGGCTGTGCCACAATCTGTGCGCTCCCCCCTCCCAGGGGATTCTGCAGGCCCAGTCTAGCCACTTCCTCCAGTGGCAGCTGCAGTCCAGTGTCCAGCCCTTACGTCAGGGCTCTTAGCCGCTCCAGAGCCAGAGCCAGAGCCAGAGCCAGAGCCAGAGCCAGAGCCAGAGCCAGAGCCAGAGCCAGAGCCAGAGCCAGAGCCAGAGCCAGAGCCAGAGCCAGAGCCAGAGCCAGAGCCAGAGCCAGAGCCAGAGCCAGAGCCAGAGCCAGAGCCAGAGCCAGAGCCAGAGCCAGAGCCAGAGCCAGAGCCAGAGCCAGAGCCAGAGCCACCCCTCAAGCTCCTGGGAGTGACTGCCTTTTCAGCTGGCCTCGCTGCTGGCTGCCTATATAGGGCCTCCTCGGCCCTGATTGGCTGTTCCTAGCACACCCACAAACCCCCAGGAACCATGCTACTACTCTTGAGCACTGTCTACTAGCACCTCATCTACTGCCTACCAGCTTCCATAGACACAGCACTCCTGTAACGGGGCAGGGGCTGAAATGGTCTGGGGTTGCTTCCACATGGTCCCTCACAGCTGCCACATTCCTGGGGCAGAGGAGTGGCCCACAGGGAGGCACTGACTGAGAGGCTGTTACTGCGTCCCGGGCCTGCGCCAGCCGCCCTACCACTGTGACAGGGATTAACACTGCCCCCACCTCCAGTGTGAGACCCCAGGTACCCCCTCCAGAGCCCCCCAAGTGTACCCCCTGCAGTGTACGCTTCTTGGGCACCTGAAATAGCGTAACTCTATTATTAGCAGACCAAGTTGGGCAACCATTTCAGATCCTGGGCAGCACATCTGGGAATACCACAAACCTCTGCCCACGGAGATGCTGAAAAAGCAACATGGTGAACCAAGGCTTTTCCCATTTCATTTGCCCAGTCCGGGTCTGCTGTCACTCACGAGACGGGCTCTGGGGCAGCAGCTGGTGATGGGAATGGCTCCGTGTTGCCAGGGGGCACTGAGCGGTGTGGGAGGCGTAGGGGCTGGCCTGCAGTCGGGAGGCAATTGGACTGCACACAAATCTCTGGGTGTCCAACCAGGCCATGAGGGACCAGCATGTTCAGGGATATGAACCCACAGCATCTCCGATACATACTCAGGCATTTGCGTGGAGGATACCTTGTCCCCCTTGAATTCCTGGAAAACTCACAGAGTGTCCAGTATCATAATGGGACCAGCGTGCTGGGGCCTTTGGGGGCAGGAGCCCTCGAAGTGTGGGCAGAAGGGGTTGGTAAGCAGGGCTGTGTGCTTTCTGTGGAACGTGATGTGGATCTAGCCCCCGCTGCAGAACTGAGCTCCAGGTTCCCAGCCTTCATTTTAAACAATGATGTTTGAAACCCTCGGGGTTGTGAGGAGAACAGCTTGAAGACATGACCTGAGTACAGCTGGTGCTGCACTGTCTGCCTGAGTCTTCAGGCAGCCTGAAGCCATGGGTCTGGGAGAAGTGATCTCCCCCCTTCATCGTCAGTGAGTACGTATGAAACTAAAGAGGACAATGTGTGTGTGTCAAAAGATAATTATTTCTCTGCTGACTAGCTTAGCAGGAACATCCAGCCCATGTTGCTATCCTTGTTCCATGCTGCCTCTGCGGTGGGGCAGATAATGTCACAGCAAAGAGCACGGGTTACTCCGCTGGCTGTCCTATTTGTGATCTTCACTCCCGGCCCAGGGCAGAACGGGTCCCTGTCCCTACGTCCCTGTGGTCAGCAGCCCACCCAGTCTCTCCCCACAGAGGCTGATGCCAAGAAAAACCCCTTGGTTCCTTCCCTGCAGTTGTCCTGGTGCTGGAGTAACCACTACAGCCTGGTTTTGGGGCATTTTCCTTTGTTCACTTTTGTCCCGTGAGCCCTAATTTCACTCTCCATCCCGAGTGTTTAAATATGCCAGAGAGATAATAGATGGTTGCTGGTCATGCCCAGGCCATTCACATGCACGGCCATGGGAGCCTCGTATGCCAATCATTCCCTTGCTCTGCACTCAAGCCCTTCCAACTTGTTGGCATCTTTTGGGCTTGGAGGCATCCAAACGTGAGTTAGCTAAAGCTGCTGACGCGCCTCATTCAGCCTATCCCTGAAGCAGATGCAGTCTGGTCAGTGCGATGATGGTTACAGTACAGGCGGCAGCTCTGTAAGACCCATTGGAATGCCATTGGATTGCGTTCTGCAGGGTTTGAAGAAAACCTGTGTTCTCCCTAGAAGAGTTTATCAGAGCAAGGTAAAGGATAGCTGGGAGGATAGCACCGGCATAGCTGGGAGGGAAAATCTGCCAATAAATCTTGTTCTTGCTGCTGTTACAAGCAGAGCTTCTTCTGCTGCTTTTGATTGGCTTGTACGGCCTAGGGCTAGCCTCCTAGATGGCCATGTGTTCTCAGCCAGAAGGAATTGCATCCCTGTGGAGGGCAGCAGGCCCCGAGTGGCTGATATTTGTCTGGTAAAGGAGGCAGCATACTTTGCTATGTAAGTCCTACGCATCAGTCACGTCTTCTGGGCATTGCACCTTCACATTTCAGAGGCGTCGACTCTTCGCAGAATCAGTGGCCAGTTGGGCAGGGCGGTGGATGCCATGCGTTGCAGGGAGACACACACACTGTGCTCCTGCTCAAGGAGTTTCCGTTCGTTGAGACAACATTAATTCATATTGCGAGGGTGCAGCAAGGAAGGCAAATGAGGAGTCATCTCCCCGGTGTGCTGCTCAACGCCTTGTCTGGTCAATACCCATGTGATGAGATTCGAATGAGCTCCCTGCACTCTGCATGTCAAGAGCCCGGAGTGGTGCCTGCTCCAACGGGCGGTCAGCAAACATCACACTCTAGGAGCTGTACTGAAATAACCTCCGTGAGGACACTGCATCCCCAGCGTGGGGACAGGGCACCGCCGCTAATGGCACACGAGCCGGTCATTGTGCAAAAGCTCCTCTCTGGAGAACTCCTGGGTTGGGCCTGGCTGATTGCAAGCAGCAGGTTCCTGTCTCTGATCTGCTGCTGAGTTGGAGAGGCCCAGACGGGGGGATTTGATAGCGGCCTTTAACTACCTGAAAGGGGGTTCCAGGGAGGATGGAGCTAGGCTGTTCTCGGTGGTGGCAGATGACAGAACAAGGAGCAACGGTCTCAAGTTGCAGGGCGGGAGGTCTAGGCTGGACATTAGGAAAAAGTTTTTCACTAGGAGGGTGGTGAAGCACTGGAATGGGTTACCTAGGGAGGTGGTGGAATCTCCATCTTTAGAGGTTTTTAAGCTGAGGCTTGACAAAGCCCTGGCTGGGATGATTTAGCTGAGGTTAGTCCTGCTTTGAGCAGGGGGTTGGACTAGATACCTCCTGAGGTCCCTTCCAACTCTAATCTTCTATGAACCATCTGTCTGCCCAAAAGTACCATTTCAGGGCTAGTGTCACCTACTTCCCCTGCACACAGGATTTTACTGCAAACACATTCTCAAGGTCTCTGAGAGGCCAAGAAAACGTTCGCATTTTCTATCTCTGTAAATCCCCGGTGAAGGGTTCTGTTGGCTGGAGTCTTTGGCCCAAGTACCGTATACTTTTTTTCACTACGTTAACCTGTCCCATCCCACCCACCACCCAACGGCACCAATGTCACTCTCAGTGATGGTGGAAATCTTGGTCTGGGGCAATGTCTCCGGCCCAGGACGCACTGGAGGACAAGTATGCCATACGCTGGTTCTGAGTCCCACCCTGCAGGCCAAGGTACAGGCTGACACACAAAAGGCACCTGTTCAAGTACCTCCATTATAAACCGATCCAGTAAACTGAGATCATTTCCAGGACACAGCCGGCTCAGTCTCAGCATCGCCTCCCTCACTGGCTTCCACTGCAGTCCCTGACTGACCCGGATCCAGGATTCAGTGCATGACTCTTCCTACGTCACTGCACATTTCCCATTGTGAGGTCAGATCTGACCTGGCATGGCACTAGGTTTGGCTTTGTCATAGCCTTTGGCTCCAGGAGGCAGAGTATTTTCTAGAGCTGCTTCCTGAGGATGGGCTGGGTCCCCTGGAAGTTCTTGGCTGTGTCAGTGTTTAAAGCAGGCAGCTGGGCACCATGTTTAGTTGCTGCTAATTTAACAGGCTGGTTGTGCCAGGGGTTCTCTGCTGCTCATCTGGGAAAGCAGTTATTGAAATGCATTCTGCTCCTGTCAGTATCTGGCCTCTGTCTCCCAAAGGGAGAATTAGGGGCTGGCCTGGCAGCTCAGTTAGCCTCTCCTTCTTAGGACAAGGTTCCTTGGGCCAAGATGCTGTCTGCACAGATGGCCCTTGTGATGTGGCATTTCCAGTCCCACCCTGATCCTAGGGGAGACAGCACAGTTCTCTGCAGAGCACACTGGTGTGAGGGGAGGTGTCCAGCATGGGGCTGTGACTATATTTGCAGATGAAACTGTCAGCAGACAGGCTCCAGCTTCTCCGTCTTCTTGTGTCCTTGTCACAAACTGGAGCTTTTCCCAGAACTGTGCACAAGTGATGGATTTTCCTCGCTGCAGCCAAGTCCTCCTTCGTACAGGGCTGCTCAAGGAGTCGGCAAATGAGCAGGTGCCCCATGGTCTGTATTCAGCACACGCACGTGTATTCGTGTCTTTTGATTCGCCCCATAGGTTCATGCTAGTCTTTGATCTGCCAGTTTGCGTGCGCAGGCGGTTCAGGCATTGCCACATTGGCCAGTCTGTATTGGCTGCTCCGGGAAAGTCCTCCTGTGGTTCCAGATCTATTTCAGTGCATCTGACTGCACGCAGTCTTTCATTCCATAACCTCAGCCGTGCCTCGCCAGCTGTTGCGTCCAACTCATACGTCATAAAACTCTCTCACGATATAAGGTGTTTGGTTACTCCTGTGTGATGCGTGTGCTGGGATTTCCATGTGCTGTGATCTTTCCCTATGGCTTCCTACCTTCCTCCTGATATCAGGTGCTAGCATGCCAGCCAGTAAATACAGGCTATCCTTTAGACTTCCTGTTATTTCACAACAGCTATTGTTTAGAAAGGGTCTAGTTTGCTCTTGTGTCAACAATAGTGCTTCATTTAAATAACTCCTCCCCCTCCCAGGTATTTATTCCTCTGACATATTTCTAGAGAGCAATCCTAGCTCCCATCAATCTTCTTCTGGTGAGGTTAAAAAGTCTCCTCTCATAAGGCAGGTTTTCCATTCCATGGATCATCCTAGTAGCCCTTATCTGCACCTGTTCCAGTTTGAATTAATCTTTCTTAAACATGGGGGACCAGAACTGCACACAGTATTCCAGATGAGGTCTCACCAGTGCCTTGTATAATGGTACTAACACCTCCCTATCTCTACTGGAAATACCTCGCCTGATGCATTCTAGGTTTGCATTATCCTTTTTCACGGCTGCATCACACTGACAGCTCGTACTTGTCCTGTGATCAACCAGTGCATCCAAATCTTTCTCCTGCTCTGTCATTTCCAAGTTTTAAGTCCCCACTTTATAGCAAAAATTCTTGTTGTTAGTGCCTAAGGACATAACATTGCATTTTGCACTATTGAATTTTATCCCATTTCTATTACTCCAGTTTTCATTCAAATCTTCTTGTATGATATTTTGGTCCTCCTCCGTATTGGCAATTCTCCAACTTTTGTCATCTGCAAATTTTATTAGTACACTCCCACTTTTTGTGCCAATGTCATGAATGAAAATGTTAAATAAGATTTTCCCAAGACCTATCTCTGAGGATCTCCGCTAGTAACTTCCCTCCAGGCTGACAGTTCATCTTTCAGTATGACCCGTTGTAGTCTCCCCTTTAACCAGTTTCTTAGTCACCTCTCAATTCTCATATTAATCCCCATATTCTCCAAGTTAACTAATAATTTCCCATGTGGAATTGTATCAAATGCCTTACTGAGATGGAGGTAGATTAGATCTACTGCATTTCCTTTGTCTAAAAAAATCAGTTGCCTTCTCAAAGAAAGAGATTGTGACAGACGAACCTGATCTATCTTTTGTAAAACCAAGCTGTATTTTATCCCAATTACCATTCACCTCTATGTCCTTAACTGCTTTCTCTTTCAAAATGTGTTCCAAGACATTGTATACAATTGAGGTCAAACTAACAGGCCTGCAGTTTCTAAGATCACTTTTTTTTTCCTTTCTTAAAAATAGGAACTCTATTAGCAATTCTCCAGTCATAGGTCACAACCCGCAGTTTACAGATTCATTAAAAATTCTTGCTAATGGGCTTGCAATTTCATGCCAGTTCCTTTAGTATTCTTGGATGAAGCTTACCCCTGATTTAGTCTCATTAAGGTGTCTGAGTTTGACTTCCACCTCAGATGGGCTAATTTCCACTTCCATATCCTCGTTCCCATTCATCACCCTTCCACGATCCCCAATTCCCCTAGTAAAAACTGAATATTTGTTTAGGTAGTGGGCCTTGCCTAGTTTATCTTTAATCGTTAATCTCTACTCCATCTTCCTTGCTTAGTGGTCCCTTCTTCTTTCTGTGTTGTCTTTTGATTTATATGGCTATCGACAGGCCCACCAATGGGGAGGGGAAAGGGGGCGATGACCCAGGGGCCGGGTGATTTTATTAGGGCCTGGACCATGAGTGGTGGGTGAAGCTCAATCTTTGGGAGGCTAGCTCCACGTCCCTTCTCTTCCGCCATGGCCCCACCCACAGTCCATCCCTGCTCTGCCTCAGGCACTGCTCCACCCCTGGACCTGGCCCCATCTTTTCACCCTCTCACCGCCATGTCCCTCCCCTCCTCTCTGCTCGGCCGCCCCTCCTCTCTTCCACAGCCCCCTTCCCCACTTGGCCCCCCTGGCACCGCATCTCTCCTCCCCTCCTAGCCCCCCTGCCATTGCTCACCACCTGGGGGAAGGGGGCATGTGGAAGAGAGGAGGGGGACCGAGCAGGGGGAGGGATGAGGTGGTGAGCGGGCCAAGTGGGGGAGGGGGTGCAGCCTGGGGCAGAGCAGGGGTGGGGTCTGGGCAGAGCAGAGGTGGAGTGTGAGCAGTGCCACAGGCGGAAGATGTGGACCAGGGAGCTGGCCTCCCAAGGGGACGCTTCACCCACTGCACATGGTCATAAACCTTTCTAGGGGGTGGGGGCCATTGACTGTTCTTCCTTTGGGCCCGGAATGGCTGCTATAGAACATTTTACTCTTGGTTTTAGTCTCCTCTACTTGAACAATATTACAAACATTACAATTAAACCTTTCAGCTGTTACAAAGTTTAAGACCTAACAACTCACTTCACCTGTAGCTAAAACAAAACTCAAACCTGCTGCTGTTGTCAGATATTTAGAAGCAAACCAGCTCTTTTCGCTTCTTTGGCTGTATGCCCAGAATGGGTAAAGATGGCAAAGACTTCCCCCCTCTTTTACACAAACCATGAAAATTGTATGCATTAGTGATTAAGCTTCCTCACGTGGAGAAAAACTTTAGCCCTGATGGCATTCTTACCCAAGAGTGTTACCTCCTTTAAACAGAAGCAAAAAACGATGTTCCTTTGGAACCACTTCTGCATTTGTGAACCATTTATAACACCCAAATCTGGGGGGAAAAAAACTGAAAAAATAAATATCAGAAAAATCACCAAAAAATGTGATGTTGCAAGATCCTTTGATTTTGGTGATTCACAGTAAATGCAGTAGCCCTGAATTAAGCTGGTATTCGATTAACATGGGAGGGTTACCCAAGATGTAATTTCAGTATAATTCGGCTTTAGCAAATTAACCTAAAACAATTTAAAGCAGTTCATTTTTACCACTTTTGCTTTTTCTTAAAAATACCTTTTAATTAAATATTCAACATTATTACCAATCACAGAACCTACTACCCTCAAAATAAAATAAAATAAAAAAAGAACCAAAGAATTTGTTAAAACATTGAAACAATAAAGAAATTGTTAACCCTTTTTTCTTTTCTTTTAAAAAGGAAAAACTTTAATTGTTTGCTTTGCATGCATAACTCAGATAAACTCAGTGCATTTATATCTTGATATACTTTGACGTTAGCAAAGCTTTTGATATGGTCTTCCACAGTATTATTACCAGCAAATTAAAGAAGTATGGGTTGGATGAATGGACTATAAAAATGCATAGAAAGCTGGCTAGAACATTGGGCTCAACGGTAGTAAGCAACACCTCGATGTCTAGTTGGCAGGCGGTATCGAGAGGACTGCCCCAGGCGTCAGTGCTGGGGATGGTTTTGTTCAACATCTTCTGGAGGATGGGGTAGATTGCACCTTCTCCAAGTTTGCAGATTACACTAAGGTGGGGAGGGGAGTGGTAGATACACTGGACGGTAGGGATAGGATACAGAGTGACCTAGACAAATTGGAGGATTGGGCCAAAAGAAATCTGATGAGGTTTAACAAGGACAAATGCAGAGTCCTGCACTTAGGATGGAAGAATCCCATACACTGCTACAGACCGGGGACCGATGAGCTAGGCAGCAGTTCTGCAGAAAAGGATAAGAAAGTGGATAAGAAAGTGACTAAGAAGCTGGATATGAGTCAACAGTGTGCTGTTATTGCCAAGAAGGCTAATGGCATATTGGGCTACATTAGTAGGTGCATTGCCAGCAGATCAAGGGAAGTGATCTATTCAGCACTTCTGATGTCACATCTGGAGTACTATGTCCCGTTTTGGGCCCCCCACCCACTACGGAAAGGATGTGGACAAATCGGAGAGAGTCCAGTGGAAGGCAACGAAAATGATTAGGGGGCTGGAGCACATGACTTATGAGGAGAGGCTGAGGGAACTAGGCTTGTTTAGTTTGCAGAAGAGAAGAATGAGGGGGGATTTGATAGCAGCCTTTAACTACCTGAAGGGAGGTTCCAGGGAGGATGGAGCTAGGCTGTTCTCAGTGGTGGCAGATGACAGAACAAGGAGCAATGGTCTCAAGTTGCAGTGGGGGCGGTCTAGTTTGGATATTAGGAAAATCTTTTTCAGTAGGGGAGAGGTGAAGCACTGGAATGGGTTATCTAGGGAGGTGGTGGAATCTCTGTCCTTAGATGTTTTTAAGGCCCGGCTTGACAAAGCCCTGGCTGGGATGATTTAGTTGGCATTGGCCCTGCTTTGAGCAGGGAGTTGGACTAGATGAGCTCCTGAGGTCCCTTCCCTTCTGTGATTCTAGATTCTATGATTTACCAATTTTAAAACAAACTTACCAACTTTGGGAGGATGTATTAACCCTTTAGGCCCCACAATGCACTGGCAAAAAGTTGTATTGATTTCAAGGGTCAAAAGGACAGTTATTACCATCTTTAGTACTTTTTAAAACAGTGTTTCTCAACCTTTTTGATACCAGGGACCAGCTTGCTCCGTTCTGAACTGTGTGAGGGAGATCTTAGGGACCGGTGCTAGTGCACAGCCCTGTCATTGGAAACACTGATCTAAAAGACTGTCAGAAAAGCCTCTCTCCAGCTAAAAGGAAAGGGAATAAGGGATGTTGATAAAATGAAAACCTGACTTTACATCCCAGTGTGTTAACTTGTTTTTCACTCTATCTTTAAGAGGAGGTTAAAACAATTTTTAAGAGTGTGATTACCAGGGTTCTAAGCAGGTGGAGATCTCCATATGCCAGGCCCCAGACCTGGTTTTACACAGTTTAATGTTGAATAGTGAGAGCGTTTATAACACCTTTAACACTTATGGCCCTTGAGTTTGGTGTAAAAGCAGCCATACAGTCACGGAACTGGTTACCCAGGAGCCTGGGAGGCAGGCAGCCAGGGAATCGATAGCCTGGCTCCCAGTGTAGCCCAGGGCTGGTCTCTCAGGCAGCTGGGCAAACTGGGGAGTTGAGGCGCTGACTAGCCACAGAACCAGGGAACAGGCCAGCCTGTGATCCAGCTAGTTGGGGAGCTGGGCAGCGTGGGTGGTCTGGGGACCCAGGGATCCTGGGAGATTGGGGAGCCAGGTAGCCTCCCAGGCCACTCACCAGGAAGGTGTGAAGATACATTCATTAAAGTTGTTGGGCTGAGAAACTGTAGTAATGAGTGTCATAGAAAAGCCTCCGAGGAAAGGGATAATTCTGTATTCATTGCAGGGCATGGGTGACGTGTACTACATAAGACATGATGAGGATAAGAAGGAATATTGAACAGCTGTCTCTTTCACTGAGCACAATCCATCCTGTGCATTGAATGAGAAAATGTTCTGTAGAAAATGTGATCATGCAATTAAAGCTAGTATCATAATGCCTGCCCACAAAGGGTTAATGCATAACACACACACATGGGAGGAGACTTAAGGTTGCACAGGCCTTAATTCTGGCACCTCCTAGTGCTAGACTGACTTTGCAACTTTAATAACACTCCTTTAGTGCAGTGTGTGTGTGTGTGTGTGATTTCATAGTGAGTCCCATATGTGACGCCAAGTGACTCCGGGAAGGTTTCTTTCTGTTCTTTTTCAGCGATGGGAAGGAAAGCACTATGCTAAAGAGTTTTATGGGTATTGCTAGAAGCTCACACTTCAGTGAAAGCAAGAATGAAAGAAAAGCATTTGATTAGAGACCCATCAGTATTCAGGTGAACACCAAACAGGGCAAGAAAGAAGCACAAAGGATCAGTGCTCAGATAGAATCAGAACCGTTTCAGAGCTCCATTAGCGCCCACTCAGATTCCTCCTTCACTGATCACCTTAAACAGCTGCTCACCCGTATTGTTCCTCTCACCCCAAATTCCACCGCTGCTGGGTGCCCTAGAGAAAAGAAAGTAATGGTCTCTGTGGGCAATGGTCTTAGTATCCACCTATGGGGGAAGGGAGCTGTGATTCCCCCCAGTAATGCTAGACACAGGCAGGGGGTGAGCGTGTTATCCCAGAATTTGACTTTACTGCAGTCAGCCCTTTTGTGTGTTCAGCCACTGCCAGCTGAAAACCAAGAACCACAGAGTGAAGAATACTCTTAGGCCTTTGTGAGGCAGAGGCAGAAAGCTGCATACTTGCAGTTTGCTAATCAGAATGGGAGGATGGGACAGAAGTTATGGCAGAGAGTGAGTGAATAGTGACCGTGGTTTTAGGTGCCCTTGATATATTGTTGTTATGACGAGAAATACTAGATATGTTTTGAGACAATGAGTAGTTTGTTGAAATTAGGAGAATTGGTGACTCAGAAGCGGTTATTACACTGACCCACTAGGAGTCACTAGAGGTTATGTGCTTTGTTAGAGTTAGCTATAGAAGATCAGGTAAAAATAATACCTCGGAGCAGTCCGAGGGAGTTTTTCTTCGTGCAAGGAGCTGACATCAAAATTCCCCATCCACTGGATGGAAAGAGGGCCCCTAGAAGCCCGGGTGGTGATCACTCAAAACCATCTCAGACTGTGGGTAACTATATTTGGGATATCCTAAACTTATTGCGTATGTGTGTGTGCTTGAAATCTACTAAAGAGTAGTTTCAATAAAAGCACTCATTTGTATCAATTATTTATCAGATGATAGTGCTGTGTTCCCATTGATTTATTCCTGACACTGCCTGCAGTTAAGTTACCACTGCTTTGGGTTCTGAGAAATGCCGAGTAACAAGCAGTGAGATCTGGGGATGCTTAAAGCACTGACAAAAAGCAGCAAAGCCTTTGTCTGGAGCCACTGCAAAGACTGAGACTGTTCAAATGAGTTTTAAAGAGATAGGCGCGGACCACGCCGTGGCTCCACACACCGCTGAGCATTGGCAATGTTCAGCTCTGCAGCCAAATGCACCTAGTGTAACTCAGGCTCATCGCTCAGGTTTACACACTGCTCTGCACCTGGTTACACCTTTCGTTAAAGAATCCAGTCATGTGCACATACATGCATACACTGTTGTTTGCAGTCAGCTGTGTAAATGCTATCTGCACCCAGCACTGATGCTGAGTGTGCACTCAGCTCTGGAGGCGGTGGAACTGTCCAATGGACACCATTAAAATCGAGTTCTTTGGAGCAAAGAGACTCAAAACAGGGCTTTTAGGGAAATAGATTCTCTCCCCGCCACCAGATAGCTTTGCCGTGCTGCTCCCCATGAGATAAAGGTGCTCCCCAATGGCAAGACATGACCTGCAGGTTAGTACATCTACTCATTACTGCCCACAGCCATGTGTCGTTCAGTCCTGAATGTTCCATTTGCCCCTATGGCGCACAGAAAGATTGGGCACTGCCACCATTTGCTGGTGGACTCTGTGACGATGACCTGCAAATCAGGAGGTTTTTAACCAAGGAACCACATTCACCCCCACCAAATGGAGTGCTGTGTCCAGCCTGTGAAGAAAGGGGCAGGGGAAGATGAGTGTTAAGAAATACTCCTGGGAGGGCCACACATACCAGAGCTCGTGCAGGTCGAGCTCTCTGCACCCACCAGGAGTGCCTGGCACCCCCCATTCCCCCCCACAAACTCCCTTGGATCTCTCTCCTCTCCTTCTCTACTTCAGGGACTCCCTGAAACACCCCACTCCCAGTCTCCCACTGGCAGGGTTTCTGTGTGCTCCCATTCCCTCCTCCTCCTATAAAGGGTGCCCCATACTCTCCCCGCTGGCAGGAGTTTGCTCTCCTCATTCCCCTTCCCCCTACAGCAGGCTCCCCTATTCCCCCACACCAGGAACTCTGCTCCCAGTACGCCTCCTCCCCACACCAAGGTTCTCCATTCTCTGTCCCATGGTAGGGGCTTTGAATGTCCCTCCTCTCTAAGTACCTGTCTTCTCACCAGCCTGGAAGGGAGGGATGGGCAGGCAGCTGGTGCCCTCTCCCCTCAGAGCAGGCTTTGGGGAGGCGGGATGTTAAGAAGGAGAAGGAAGGAAAGAAGCCTTCTTGCTTCAGTCCCTGTGGCTTCCCTGGTTGAGGTGTCAACACATTACACACTCTTGGGAGCCAGAGTGGGGCATTGTTATGCTGCGAGGTGTTAATGGGTCTCTTCAACAGAGGCTCCGTGTGTCCCCCATTTTTCCCCTTCCAATTTCCCAATTGTCTCCAAAATCAATAGGTTCTGGCCATCAATGCCTAGAACATTGCCGTATATTTTGGAATTGGTTGGATATGATGTTAAAAAACTCTCATGTTACAGGTAGACCAGGAAATGTCAGTATGTTGAGTAAGGTCTTGCAAGCAAATCTGCCAAGTTACCGGCTGCTGAATAGCATTTGTCAGATAAGATGTTGTCACTAGGGTTGGGTGGAAACAGTTTTCTGGTCCTGCAAAAATTTTTGACATTTCAAAAGTATTTCCCTTCTCAAATCAGGACAGAAGTTGAAATCTCAAAAAGTTTTATGAACCACAAATCAAAAAAAGTTTCGTCTTACATCAATTGAAATGTTTTGTTTCACTTCTGAGCTTCTCCCCCTTTAAAGGAAAACAAACCTTTTAGTGTAAATTTGCTAAAATTTCAAAACGAACAATCATTTTTGACTCAAAAATCCAAAATGTTCTGGTTGGACAATCTCAAAACCTTTTTTACCTAAACATGTTTTGAGCTGGACGTTTCAAGCCTGACACTGTTTCATGAACAGTTTCAGTTTTGATGAATCAGTATTTTTCAATGAAAAAGCATTAAGTTGAAAAATTCCCGAACCTCTGCAGGCATCAGCTGTTTTTCAGCAAATGTCTTTTGATTGCAGAGCCGTGGGAGAGCAGCCACTTTCCACTTCATTCTGCAAAGCTGGGACTGGGCAAGGCAATACAACTGGAAGGGGATTGGGACAGCCCATGGAAAGGAGAAGTGCCAGAATTCCAGACCCAAAGCAGACTAGGCCTGTGTTGGCTGCTTCCTCAGATAGGCACAATCAGCCCCCCAGCCCCTCACCCATGTGCTCCAAAACTAAGAAATATTATAGTGAATCTTCTAACAAAGAGTGTGCCACTCTTGTTTACTCACTGAGAGCTAGTGGCCCGAGTTGGCAGGTGAGTGCCCTCCTTCCTTTGGCCCCAATGAGTAGAGAAGGAATCTGCAAATCTCATCTTAATCAGGCTGTGGAAGCTGTCCTGCTGGTTGGTGGTCACGGCTGGTCCTAGACCAAATGGTGCCCAGGTGAGGTGCATCTTTGGCGCACCCCTCCTCCATTTTTTAAACTTTTGAATTCCTTATTTTGCATTGCATTTGTAGCCCATTTCACGATTTTGATGCATGATTTGCATGTATGATTTATCCCTCTCATATAAGATGATACATTTTCACGCTAGGATCTGTAAAGCTGTATTTATTCATGCCATATATAAGGAAATAAAGCATGCCATATATAAGCAAAGAAAACCAATTCTATAAAAGCTTATAGAAACTTTTAAACTTTTAAAGCTTATAGAAATACTTCTTTGAGTGCTTGCTCATGTCCATTCCATTATAGGTGTGTGCACGCCTCCGTGCACAGTTACTGGAACTTTTTTCCCCTTAGCAGACCCCTTAGGGTGGCTTCAGCACCCCCTGGAGCCCCGCGCATATGCCACAGTATATGAGGCACTGCCGGCCCTACGCCCCCTCAGTTCCTTCTTTCCGCCTGTGACGGTTTCTGGAACTGCCTTTACTTGCATCGCAAGTGCTTCATTCCGCATTGTTTGAACTTGTATTGTTGTTATTTGTGTTAATTAGGTAGTTAGATTAAGTATCTGTTAATAGTGGTAGTTAGATACTTAGGGTAGTCCCGGCTGGGTCTTTGCTGAGACCAGGGTATGCCCCTGTCACTGGGCTTCAAACCGTGTGCCTCCTGCGGGAAGGCTTTCCTGCTAAGCGACCCCTATGATAGCTGCCTGAAGTGCTCGGGGGAAGCCCATTGTAAGGAGAAGTGTAAGATCTGCAAAGCTTTCAAGCCCAGGACTCAGAAGGACAGAGAAATCCGCTGGAAAGCCTTGCTCATGGAGGCAGCACTCCCTCCGGCCTCCGAGCCAATCCGCTCCGCCTTGGTGCCAAGTGTGGGGTCAGTACAGAGTGCACCGGCCCCGACTCGGCACTGCGCCGCATCTCTGACGCAGAAAAAGAAGTGGAAGCAGTGCTTGGAGCGCGGCCACTCCCCCACACTGTCCAAGCAGGCAGGGTTGAGCACCGAACTGCACCAGAGTTGGACCATGGAGACCTGCTCGCCAGAGCCAGCATGTCCAATCAGGGAGCCACCCCTGACTCCTGGAAGGGGAGGAGCTCCTTTGCACCTGCCGGCACCATCAACACCGGAGGCCTTTCAGGCGGCAAGAGCCTTGTTGGCCTTGCCTATGCCCTGACTTCCACAGAGGGAGAGGGGCTGGTGTTGCAGGGGAAGCCTGCATTGGGACTCCCTGAATGGCTCAGGAGATCCCTGGTGCAGGGAGGAAAATCTCTGGCGGGCAGGTCACCTAGGGTGGAGCAACGCCGCTCCCTTGGAAGTTGTTCCAGGCTGCAGTCATCGGGCTGACCTGCATCGAGGCAGGAAATGGAGTCGCCCTCCTGATGCTGGTTTTGCTCTCTAGCACCGGGAGAAGTCCACCCCAGGAGGCGGCACTGGTTACGACACCTGTGGGGCGCTGCTCCCCAGACAGAAGCTGCCATTCCCACTCTCTGGCACCAAGGAGTTCACCCGCACCAAGGCGGCGCAGAACCTGGTCGTCGGAGACCGACTCGGCACCAAGGAGTTCACCCACATCGAAACCCAGTCGCCCAGCCCAGTCGCTGAAGTCTGACTCGACACCGAGAGGCAAACGGCGCCGCACGTCCTCGGTGCTGGGATGACGCTCCAGAACATCTAGCTGCTCGGAGCATGGGTCTGTGCACTGGCACTGGTTGCGGCGTCGACGTTGGACCTCTTTGTTGTCGAGGGTGGCATCGTCGAGAGGATGCTCTCAGGAGCGACGGAGCATCTGCAGCTCGGGACACTGCTTCCCACAGGCTTGATACCGCACAGTGGGGGCCTCTGAGACAGCCCCAGCGTGGCCCTTTGATGGTGTCTCGGTGTCTTCCCAGGTGGGGGGTGGGGGGGTAGTCACAGGGCGAGTCACTGTCAACAAAAGATGCCAGAGCTCCCAGCACAGGTAGCCCCCGGATGGCCTCAAGGGCAGTGGCCACCCCAATGACGGTATTGGGGCCCCTGGGGTTTCCCAGTGGGACCAGACCACAGTCCATGAAGTGCTCGGGTGTGCAGTCAATGCCACTGGTACCGTTCACTGGTACCGTTCACTGGTACCGTTCACGCTCGGACAACAATTCGGATCCACAGGAAGGGACTTCTGTGGGGACCGCTCAGCGACGGGAAAGGGTGCCAGCTCCTGCTGTCCCCCTCCAATCATCCTCCTCCTCACTGAACGAGGCAGGCTCCCAGGGTCACTCAGCGCCCCTGGATGATTTAGGGCACACCAGGAGCTGCTCAAGAGAGTGGCCTCCAACTTGGGGCTGAAGGTGAAGAAGCTATAGGAGGCATCAGACAGCCTTTTTAATGTCCTAGCAGCAGCTGCCCCAGCTCGGGTAGTCCTCCCCGTCCATGAAGGGGTGCTGAAAATAGTGAAGGCCTTGTGGCAAACTCTCTCTTCCATAGCCCTGACATCTAAAGGGGCTGAGAAGAAATATTACGTCCCAGTCAAGGGGTTTGAATACCTGTTCACCCACCCCTCTCCTGGGACCCTGGTGGCGGACGCTGCCAAGCAGAGGGATAGGCAGGGACAGCCAGGGTCTACACCAAAAAACAAGGACAGTAAAAAGCTAGACTTGTTTGGGAGAAATATTTATTCCACGGCAGTTTAGGATTGCCAATCAGCAGGCTCTCCTGGATAGGTATAATTTTAACCTTTGGGACTTGCTGAGACGCTTTGCTGATGCTCTGCCCCAGGCCCAGGCGCTGGATTTTAATACCGTTGTGGAAGAGGGTACCACAGTGGCTAGAGTAGCGCTCCAGGCATCCTCAGATGCGGCTGACTTGGTTAGCAGAGCCATAGTCTCCGCCATCTGCATGTGCAGATGCTCGTGGCTCCAATCCTCCAGGCTGTCCCAAGAGGTCCAGCAATCCATCCAGGACCTTCCCTTTGACGAGTCAGCCTTGTTCTTGGACCAGATGGATGGAAAGTTGCATGGTCTGAAGGACTCGAGGGCCACGCTCTGCTCCCTGGGCCTTCACACGCTGCAATCCTCTAGGCGTCAGTTATGTCCCCAGGGACAGCAGCAGCAGAGGTATCAACCACGGCCATTCACGACCTATAGATAACGGGACAGAAATAGGGGGTCTAGGAGACGCCATCCACTCCCAAATTTCTCCTCAGCCCCTCAGCAAAGGTCATCTAGGTGGTTGGGCAATCAAAGAAGGCCCTTTTGATGGTGTGCCCGAGGGCGGCGCCCCAGCATGTTTCCTGGATTCCTCCCACCCCTTTTTAAACCACCTAGCTCCCTTCCGATCTGAGTGGACCAAAATTATTTCAGTCCTTGGCATAGTTTCGGCAGGCTATGGCCTCCAGTTTGTTTCTTCCCGTCCCAGCAACCCTCCCCTCCGTCCCTCTTCAGGGACCCCTCTCACGAGCAACTCCTCATTCAAGAGGTGGAGACCCTCCTCAGCCTGGGAGCAGTGGAAAAGGTCTCTCAGAGCATGGCAGGAAGAGGATTCCACTCAAGGTACTTCCTCATTCCCAAAGAAAAAGAGGGTCTGAGGCCCGTATTAGACCTGCGTCATCTCAACAAATACCTCAAAAGATTCAAGTTTCGCATGGTCTCCCCAGCTTCCATAATCCCATCCCTGGATCCAGGAGACTGGTATGTCGCCCTTGACCTCAAGAATATATATATCTATTCTCCCCAGCCACAGGTGCTTCCTTCGTTTCCTGGGGGCTCGCTCCCAATACTAATTTACAGCTTTACCCTTTGGCCTGTCCTTGGCCCTGAGGGTGTTTACCAAGTGCATGGCGGAGGTAGCTGTGCACCTGAGGCGAAAGGGGGTACAAGTTTTCCCCTATCTGGACGATTGACTAATCAGAGGCAGGTCCAGGTCCCAAGTTTAGCACAGTGTGAGCCTGACATGCGCTACTTGCTGCCAGCTGGGCCTGCTGGTAAAGAAGCAAAAGTCCACGTTAACTCCTGTGCAGCACATAGAATTCATCAGCATGATCCTGGACACTTCCCAGGCCAGCGCCTTCCTGCCCCAGCCGTGCTTCGAGGCAATGTCCTCCATTATTGCCCACCTGCACCAAAGCCTACGACAACAGCCAGACATTGCCCACAGCTGTTAGGCCACATGGCAGCCTGCACCTATGTGGTGAGGCTGGTTCTCCTGAAGCTCAGGCCACTTCAGTCATGGCTGGCCTCAGTGTACATTCTGATCAGGCACCTTCTGGTTCGGGAGGTCACAGTCCCCTCGCCCCCCCAGGTCCTAGACTTTCTAGACTCGTGGAGGACCCCTCGGGCAGTGTTGAGGGACGTTCCATTCGAGGAGCTAGTTACCCTGATATTGAATGCCTCGGACACAGGGTGGGGTGCCCATATCAGCGCTTACCTCAGCACACAGGGGATCTGGTTGAGGGAAGAGAGGCACTGCACATCATGTGAAGGAACTGCAGGCCATTCACCTGGTGTGCAGAGTGTTCCTCCGCTTCATTGCGGGCAGCGTGGTACAGGTGCTGACAGACAACACAGCGTCCATGTGCTACATCAAGAGGCAGGGGGGAGCCTGTTCCTCAGCCCTATGCAGGGAAGCTATCCATCTATGGGACTTTGCAGTGAAACATGATTTTCGCATGATAGCTTCTCATCTCCCAGGAGTGAGGAATGACAAGGCAGACCGTCTCAGGAGGTCATTCTTACCCCACCATAATTGGTAGCTACACCCAGAGGTGGTGTCTATGCTCTTCCAGAGGTGGGGCTCGCCCCACGTGAACCTATTCGCATCAGCGTGGAACAAGAAGTGCCCACAGTTCTGCTTTCTCCAGGTCTGAGAGGCCGGGTTGATCTCAGACGCTTTCCTCCTGCAATGGTCAGGGAGCCTCATGTATGCGTTCCTGCCCATTCCCTTTGTGCTCAGAGTCCTGCTGAAGGTCAAAAGGGACAAAGCGAATGTTATCTTGATCGCTCCAGCCTGGCCATGCCAGCATTGGTTCAGCATGCTGCTGGACCTCTCAATTGCCCCTCCTCTGGAGCTTCCAAGATGGCATGATCTCTGGTCCCAGGATCACGGTCACCACCCGGACCTGGACTCCCTGCTCCTCATGGTGTGGAGGCTTTGTGGCAGACTGAGGATGAGTAAGCCTGCTTGGCGCAGGTCCAGCAAGTCCTGCTGGGTAGCAGGAAGCCTTCTATGCAGGTTGTGTATCAAGCTAAGTGGAGACTGTTACCTGCTGGGTGGAGTCCCGGGGTATCCTGCCTAGTCTCTTGCCCATACAGGTGATCCTGGAGTATTTGCTACAGCTAAAGCACCAGAGACTGGCGGTGGCCTTGCTGAAGGTTCACCTAGCGGTTATATCAGCCTTCCATCAGCCGCTAGAGGGGAGATCACTGTTCTCCCATCTGCAGATGATTAGGTTCCTGAAAGGGGTGGAGAGGCTCTATTCGCAGGTCCGTGACCTGGTGCCTCCCTGGGATCTCAACCTGGTCCTTTCATGTCTTATGGGGGTCCCCCTTTGAACCCATAACTTCATGCCCTCTGCTCCTGCTTTCCTGGGAGGTGGCCTTCCTGGTGGTCATCACCGTGGCAAGGAGTGTCTCCGAGATTAGGGTGCTGACCTTGGAACCCTCCATACAGTATTCTATAAAAATAAAGTCCAGTTGAGGCTGCATCCGGCCTTCCTGCCCAAGGTGGTTTCCCAGTTTCATTATAACCAAGATATTTTTCTCCCCGTGTTTTCCCCCAAACTGCACAGTTTGGAGGAGGAGAGAAAGTGGCACTCGCTTGACATAAGACAGGCCCTGGCCTTCTACATTGAGAGCAGCTGCAAACTGTGCTTCTGATTCCCCCACACTGGTTATCAAGAAGCCAGTACACAGATGCACACAGCCCCCTTGACTGCATTTCAGTCTCTGGCTCCCAGTCAGCCACTAGGTCCAGTAAAGAGAATAGTTATTTAAACTCTATGCTCTTTACTAAAAAGGTTCCCTCTGACCCCAAGGGGTCAGCCACAGTGCCAGATCAATGTAAGTTTGGATCTTACCCAAAATACCACGCTGCCAGCCAGTCCTTTAGTAACTAAACTAAAGGTTTATTGCAAAAAGAAAGAAAGAAACCATAAGAGAAATGTTAAAGGATTAGAGCAATCAGATACATACAATGATTAAAAGTCCATATACATCAGGTTTCTAGAAGAATAGTGGAGTTTGCAGGCTTGTACAGTTCCTCTGGTGTGCACCCAATCTCGGGGTGGGTCTCAGTCCTTTGTTTCACAGCTTCAGTTCAGTTGTAGATGAGTTGATCCAGAGGTAAGTTGGTACCTGAAGCTGAATCTTGGCTGAAAACAAAATGGATTCCCAAGGCCTCTGCCTTATATACCCTCTGGCCCTGGCCATGCGGTTTGTAGAGTTTTATAGGAACTAAAATGGAGTCCAGAGCCACATGGACCAGTCCTGGTGCCTCATCAGGCATGCTGCTTGTGGAATTTTACAGGAACCAAAATGGAGTTCAGAGTCACATGGGCAAGTTCTGGTGACTCATCAAGTACGTCCCTGGTTTCTCCCCCTGGACTCCTTGCACCTGGGATGGGCCATTAAGCAGGCTATTGTTCTGCAGCCATCCTGCCTGAGTCATTACCCAGACAACACAATTTGAAATACAGATATATCAAATATATCTATAACTTCCATTTCACATATTACACATGAACATAAGTATTATCATCTTACTTAGCACATTACAACCTTTCTAACAGTACCTGACATGGCATATCCCACATGAATTATTATGATTTTTGACATATTGATGTTAAACCATATGTTAAATGCCTCCCCCCATCTAACCAGCGTGACACTTACACTCTTCAAGTCTTAAAACACAAGCACACTTTCACAATTACACAATAAAACCAAGTTCACAATATCGCAGCTGGGCTCCACTTCACTTCTGTTTATTATTAGATCTCACTGACTGACCGGTGATGTCCCACCCCTTATATACCTGCCAGGGCCTGGCTGAAAATATTCTAGGAGATTCTCTCCGAAAGTTTTGAAGGATCTACAAGATTCTCCAAAGGTCCAGAACATTCTAGGAAGTTAGTGAAAAATGAATCCACATGTGGAATACCTGAGTCATTGTACTTCAAATATTCTGTTTCCCCTTTGGTCATTAACAACAAAAACAGCACCCTAATCCCGGCACATTCTTAGCCTGGTCCCCTAGGCAGTCACCTGGCTCTCCTGCCCCTAAATCCGACCCTGTTGGTGGTGTTTGGGGAGAAATCTAGTGGAGACGTGTTTTCAGTTCAGAGAGTGTCGAAATGGATTGAGCTATCCAAATCTCCTATGAACAGGCAGGAGCTCCAGCGCCAGGAGATAGGGCTCATTTTGCTGCATCAAAAGCTGCCGCAGCATCTTGCCTTTAGCATGTTTTGCGTCTGAGAGATACATGATTGCTGTGCAGTTTGGTTCACACTGTTCTGCGACTGGAACCAGCTCAGCTTATTTCGGGAGGGCTCTCTTCAGTTCAGCATTCCTTAGCTCTTCCCCCGGGGACTGCTGCTTCAGGCTGATCCTTACCATGGGATCAACAAAGCCGAAGGAAGGCACTACTAATAGTGTGTTGCCTCTACAGAACCACCCACTCCTTCACTTCTTGTTCAGAGGCTCAGGGCTTGTCTACACTGCACAGCTCCATCGATGCAAGGTATGCAAGTTACATTATGGGCTTGTCTTCACTAGGTTGCTTCATTGGCACCGCAGCCATCGATGCAGCGCCATTGATTGAGCAGGTCTGGTGAAGACTAGTTCAGTCAATTGCTGAGCACTCTGCCATCGACTCCAGTACTCCACTGGAGCAAGAAGCATAAGGCTATGTCGACAGGAGAGCATCTCCCATTAAACACAGCATAGTGAAGACAGTGTGGCTACTCAATGCAAAGTACGTCAACTTCAGTTATGTTATTCACTTAAATGTAACATACATATCTTGCATCAATGGAGCCGTGTAGACAAGCCCTACAAAAGTAACATAACTGAATTTGACGTACCTTGCATCAAGTAGCCATGCTACACTATGTCAATGGGAAACGCTCTCCTGTCAACATAGCCTTATGCTTCTCATTCTGGTGTAGTACCAGAGTCGATGGGAGAGTGCTCAGCAATCGACTGAGTGAGGCTTCACCAGACCCGCTCAATCAATGCTGCTGCATTGGTGGCTGCGTCACCAGCTGAGCAGCCTAGTGAAGACAAGCCCTCATGTTAGTTTTTGAACTGATCAGGGTTTAATGTTTCATAGGATCAAATCATGTTACTGGAAAGGAGCCTGAGTTATCTGCTCCTCCCCCTGATACTTGCATTGGATTATCCCCTGAACTAGTTTCTAAAAGACTCCTCTCTTTCTCTTGGAGAGAAAGGCACTGGCAGACTCACTCTGTTCACAGCACATAATAATACTCGTCTATCTTTGTGAAGCATTTTGAACTCCTCACACTAATGACTCTGTATTGTATTATTAATGATTATTTTATTGTGTTATTTGCAAGTGACTCACAGACACAGTCAGCAGGTCTGCAGGGCACTAGCTAGATGGCAGCCAAACTTGGGCTCTGCGTTTCTTATCCTGACATGATTTGAAACATTCGTGTCAACAATGCATCTTTAAAAGTGTTATTAGATTCATTAGAATGCCTGCAGTAAGCTTGAAAAAAGATCTTCAGAATCTAAACCAGCACCAGGACTTTGAGATTTCTCTTCTGGCAGCTGGTAGGAGCCAATAGTACATTTTTACTGTGAAAACAGTCAGGTGTTTCAAACAGGGCTAACAGAACAAATCAGGATAATTATATTCAAACTTGAAATGTCAAAATGTTTCACGTCAACATTTTCTAAATAAACCATTTCTAAATTTAATTTTGAAAATATAGTTTTGAATCAACATTTAAAACACTTTCTTTGACCCAAGATTTGGAGGATTTTTTTTCAACTGAACCTTTTTTTAGAGGGAAAATGGAGTTTTCAACTAAAAGGAAATTCACACACAAAGCGGTGGCTCCTCTGGAACTGTCAAGTTTCTGTCAGAAAATTAAATTATTTGGGTTTTGATAAAAAGTGGAAATGTTCTGTGGAAACTCCCTCCCATACGCACCCATTCGCTTACCATCTCTAATGTATCTTGGCATCTTCTTAGCTCCCCTCCCTGACGTCTTGTTATATAGGGAGCAGCTGGCAGGAGCAAAGGCGGAGGAGGATGGGCAGCTGCTGGCTGCTACTTAGCAGTCACAATAGTAACTCCTAGTGCCTGTGGAAGGGTAAGGGTCTCACAACAACAGTGGCAGGAATGGTGTGTATGGGGGGGGGGAAGGGGGTCTAGCCACCCCGCGTATATGCCTAGCATGTTGGGTAGGTACATACTTGGGCAGCTGTCCTGTCCTGTCCTGTCCTGCTACGCGTGCTGCTGCAGCTGCACCTCTATTTTCAGTGGGCTAGCTTGATCAGAGCTAGCCTGGGGATGTCTCTTCAAGCTGCAAATTACATCTTGCGCATGAAGTGTACACATTGTCTGTGGCCTTGGCAAGTAACTTGCAATTAACACTAAAGTGATTTGTAACCTAATATCAGCCAAAACGACCATTTCCCATCAGGCTGAGCACCTAAGTGTGCTTATGCAAATACAGTTTGCCACCTCCCCCACCCCCCCCCCATCAGCCGGCTCAGATCCTGCTTACACATGTGCCAAACCAGCCACTTTCCTATGGGGCATCTGTGTCAATCTGTTCCCAGCATCTGGGGCATCCCATTAACAGTCAATAGGAACGGGGGGCCTAGCTGCCCTGTGTGCCTTTGAACTCTCCCCCAGAGAAATTCCTCCCCTCAACTCTGGCTGAGCCTGCCTGAAAAGTCTGTCTTCTCAGCTAACCTGGACTATGACGTTGTTCCCGCAGCTGCCAGAAATTTTCCCATTGCCCACCCAAATGGGGTAGCATGGCCAGGGCATGGAAGTGACATTTGTGCTTTCCCAAGCCTACGTTGTGAAAAGGAAGTGCTAAATGGAGATCTCCACTGGGAGCCTGGAAAGCGTTTGCCTGGCCTGTGTACGTAGAAAGCCACCTCTCTCTAGGAGATTGGGAACAGCAGTGACATGAATGGAGACAGGTTAGCACAGGCCACTTCTAAACTTTCCTGTTTAATTAAGGAAAAAAGAGGCCAGAAAGCAAAATGGTGTCCTCTTTCCTAGGGGAATGTCTGATGCCGTCCTCTGTCCCATGAGATCAGGCAAGGAGGATCTGCCCATCAGCAGAAGCAATTGGACAGACCCTTTGCATGGGACAGCAGAAGTGTCTCAATAGTGGTGTCTCTGAGCTGTCAGATCCAGTTAGCAAGTCAGCACACTCTCATTAGATGCATTTAATTACCTTTCAGCAGATGTCTAGGTGAGAGTCAGAAATTAATCGTCTGCTGCCTCCCTGAGTGGGGATCACAGAGGGACATGTGTCTCCATGCCAGCCAATTCTGCTCGGGCTCCTCTGAGGACACAGGTCTTCCGTAAAGTGCTGTCAGTTTTTAGTAGCACAGATCTGCTGCCATTTGGGTTAAACTGGCTGAAAAGGAAGCTGGCTCCTCAAATGTTGAATTATAAACGTATCAGAATGTGCAGCTTCCCACGTGGCTGTGCTCAGGAGTGACAGCTGGGGGCTACAATGGGACAGAGCAAATTCACCTCCTGCCATCACATCCCCCCAAACCAGGGAGCTGGCCTGTTTCCATATTCCTGTCACTGCCACCCTTTCACACGCGTCTCTCCTGGTCCTGCGCTGCTCCAGCACAATCACATTCCTTATGGCCAGGCAGGCATCAGACCAGCAAACACAACCCCCACTCCCACCCCCGGAGACTTCTGGAGTCTCTCCCAGCACTCAGGAAGATAAGACTTCCCTTGATTCTGTCTCAGAGCAGGTGGCAGCAGCACCTGCCTCCCCCAGGAGCGATTAGGTGGCGCTTTCTCTGCAGACAAGGTTTGCAGTGCACAACAGAGAAACATGACAAAAACCCATTGTACCCAGACAGTTTGGTACATCCTGAGCCTGTCTCTCTCCCCGCACCAGCCAGGCACAGCATCCTTTTCTGATCACACCTTGAGGGACAGACTGAGCTCGCTATGGGCTGCCATAGGAAGTACCCCTCTGATGTGTGTGATACAAACCCCCTCCGCTACCCTCCATCCTGCCGGGAAACTGCTGGTGAGATGATGTGGGCTGCAGCAGGATGTCCATCTGTCTGACCATGGAGCCAGGCACATGGAACATTAGCAGCCCGGCTCCTGGGACCATGTGACATTCCAAGCAGGAAAACAGTGTCCAGGTGGAGCCAGCCCTTGGGTGAGTGCCCACTGGTTCTGGGTGCCTGAAGGAGGTGGAGAGATCTGGGGTGAGGCAGGTGATGCCTATTGTGTGATAACTGATAGATCCCCAGGGGAATTACCCTGAGCCAGCCAGAATTGCACCAGAGGAGACCTGGCCAAATCATGAGATTTCTCTGTGTGGTAAATTTTGCAGTTTCAGTTTGTTCTGGACTGAAATGGATCCAGATTTTGAAATGCTATGCACGGGAAATCATGGACCAAACTGTTTCGGAAGCACCGACAGATTGTATTCCCTAACTGAAATCCGCTACCTGGACCTGGCTGCTGCGGGCTGAAATGAGTCTTGTCAGGGTCACCGCTGCTACTCTGCCGCTGCCCAGGATCTCAGGGTGGGCGGCTCCATGAGGAGTGCCCCAGGCTGCAGTTCTGAGTGCCTCCAGGAGCCTTGCTGCAGAGGCAAGAGATGAGCCCAGCTTAGAGGTAGGGTTCCCAAGCTCCCAGACAGGCAAGCCCTGGGATGGTCGGGCATTCTCTGCCTCTCCAGCTCCTCCAGCTGTGCGGGCACAAGGCACCCAGGATCCTGGCCTCAGCAGCCCTCTGGGAAAGCTTTTGTCAGTTTCACTTTGCTGAAAATGAAATCAACAAAAGCCTTCCAGCAGGAAGGGAGGAGACCTTGTTTCTATTCCCCTGGCAGGAAATGGAAAAAATTCAGCAAAACTGAACTGTTCTCGCAGGAAGTTTCAGTTGCGTGAAGTGGGCACGTTTCCTCAGAAAGTAATTCTGACAGAACAATCCCCACAGCTCGAACTCCAGCCACTGTGCCCTGCCTGAAAGCGTGCGGGGTCTGATCCTCAAGGGTGCTGAGCAGCTGCAGCTCCTCTGCACTTCACCTGGAGTGGGGATGCGGGAGGGGTGCTTAGCACCTATGTGAACCAGTCTTGTGTCATCACATTAAGCATTCAGCAGCAGTGGCTGTTTGGCTTTCAGGGTTTGGGGAAGCTCTGAAAAGGGCCTCTCATGGGTAGGCAGAGAAGATACTTTTCCTGAACATTTACTCTGATATTAGAGCTGACAAGTTTCCCAGTTTGCATTGTTCAGAATTTGAAAGACTTTCAGCACTGAAAGGTTTGCATTTAATTGCCTCAACACAGAGATTTTGCAGCCCACCAAGTCCTCACACCCACGGCTCTGTGGGAAATGAACACTCTAGAAACCAGCACAATGCGGTCTTTGCAGACAGTCTCTATTTTACACATGCCTCACTGGGCTTTCATAGAATCAGAGAAGATGAGGGCTGGAAGGGACCTGAGGAGGTATCTAGTCCAACCCCCTGCTCAAAGCAGGACCAACCCCAACTAAATCATCCCAGCCAGGACTTGGTCAAGCCAGGCCTTAAAAACCTCCAAGGATGGAGATTCCACCACCTCCCCAGGTAACCCGTTCCAGTGCTTCACCACATTCCTAGTGAAAAAGTTTTTCATAATATCCAACCTAGACCTCCCCCACTGCAACCTGAGACCATTGCTCCTTGTTCTGTCATCTGCCACCAGGGAGAACACTCTTTCTGGGAGCAGCAGAGCAGTTAGTGTGCAAAACAGACATGAATTACAAATGGAAAATGCCAGGCCAAGCAATGGAGGCTGGAGGAAAGTTGTGGTCCGCTGAGAGCCCTGTGTAGAGAGAAGGAGCCAGGGTCGGGGGCAAGCTGTAGGAGCGCAGCAAAATATACCGCAGGAATTCTGCAACACTTGGTGTGAGAAGCTATCTGAAATAGCTCTGTGCTGTGTGAAAGCCTGACTGCCTGGGTGTGCTGGGAGGGAGGTGGACTGATCTGGCCTGGCCTGTGATGACACTGTAAAGACTCACGCCACCAGGCATTCCCTACACACACAAACTGAACCGGCCACTTTGCATTCGACACAGTCAGCGCTAAAATGCCCCTTCAGGGTTCACGGACGCAGACATGTCAGGTGAAAAGGAAGGGAGGGAAGGGTAAGCCCAGTGTGTGTAACTAACCCCCTGCCCATCACACACATACACACACCCCAGTCCCCAGAACTCAGCTGTGGGTTTTGGTTCCATGTTTCGGTGCAGCTTCTCCTCCCTGTTAAAGCTGGGCTCTTTTGTTGAGCCTTGCCTCAGATTCCACATTTTGCCTCCCTCTGCTCCCAAGTTCCTCCTCCTGCCCTTGTCATTGTGTCCCCTTCTGCTCCACTCTCCCTCCTGCCGCTCTCTGCCCCGTCCAGCTCTCCCCTCCGAGGCCTGGTGTCTAGGAGGGTTTGGCCAAGGGGAGGATCCTCCTGCAGATCAGATTTTGCATTTTGACTATCCAGCCCAGCCAGCCAATGGGATAGTGGAGATTTGAGCTGCAGCTGTCCTGAAGTGAAGGGACCACCTGCCACAGCTTCTCTTGCTGCCTGGTGTCCCAGGGACCTTCTCTTGGGGCACCAGCAATGTTGCCTGTTTGCTTCCTGAGTCAAATTCCTTATGGTTTTTATAATGACAAAGTGTTTGTCAAGATGCATTACTGCCCTCGGTGGGGCTTGTTCCGTGCGCAGCACAGCCAGGCTCACATAGCAGATGCAGTCAGGGGACGCTGAACGCACGCGGACACTGAGTTCTGAGCCGTTCTGCGGCTCAAAGGGATGCTGCTGACACTTGTTCAGTGTGTCATGAGAAACTCATGTGGGCACTAAGTTATGGGGAAAAATCCTCCACTCCAACGTCTGTTGCTGTCAGAGGCAGGCTCTGCGAGTGACTCCAGGGGGCTCTTTTGTCTTGTGTGTGGATTTTTACAAACCTGAATAATGTAGCTGCAAAAGGGGCTCTTTTAAATTTGGAAAATACGGTCACCTTCACCTTGGGCCTTGGTTTGCCCCCGAGTTTTCGTAGTTAGCAGCTAGTGCTGATGAATTAGAGAATTCCGAGTAGGAGAATCTGAAATGTGGAAATTGACGTGTGTCTTGCTGGGAAATAAGACTCTTTTAAAGTGGAAATGAGCCATTTTCCCTCAGAAATGAGTCACCTGTGACTTGACGGGAGCACCGCAAAATGTTTGCAGGTGTCTTATTAAATTGGTCCAATGTCACAAAATTGAAACCTGGCTCCAGATTGCAGCCTGCAAGGGTCAGGATTTCACTGCAAAGATCGGACAAGGTCTGATGAGCAACGGGATGTTCTGAGGGTTTTGCAGCTCAGCTGACTCCTGTGCAAAGCTTAGCGATGTGCGCTTGCAGTGATGTCTATGGGAGCCACGGGTACTCAGCATGGAAGATACAATGATGGCACTATCTCATCTCTCACGTGGACCAGCTGGAAAAATCTTGAGTGTTCTTCATAACCATTTTACAAGCTGTACTTGTGTGGCGCTTAGATTCTCATTACAAACATGTCACACACTCAAAAGTGTGTTTGAGGGGCTCCATACAATGGGGCATACTTACAAAATGAGTGAAAATGCATGCCCAGTAGACCAGGATGCAAAAAACTTAGAACTTGCTTCCACCCAGGCTAACTCCTTAGCACTTCTCTGTCCTAATGCTCCATGGTCCCCCGCATCATAGCATTTGACCATCACAATCATTCCTGAGTACACCCTCAACAACCTCTGTGAGCTAAGCGGTATTATTATCTCTTTTTCAGCCATATGGAAATAGAGGGACATTAAAATGAAGTGACTGGTGCATGGTCACATAGGAAGTCTGTGGCAGAGTGAGGAATTGAACCCACATCTTGAGTCTTAGTTTGGGCTACAAGACTATCAGCATCCCACAGAAAGCCCTCTGTCCATATTCTGTACTGCACGCTCACATCAAGCTGTTGTGAGTGAGCTGGAGCGAGCCAACTGCTGACCTGTGCAAAATGCATTGGGCCAATCTTTTTGGAGCATGAACCTTTTTTTGCACTCTGATAACTCAATAATGGTGAGAATGAATTTCTGCAAATTAGCTTGGAGGAAACTAAAGAAACTAAAGAAACTGCAGCCCCAGGGAGAGTATTTCAGAGCACTGAAGAAATAGGTTTGTAACTGAAGGGTTTGCTCAGCCATAACTGCAACATTGCTGTGCTCCCACAGTGCTGGCATGAGCTGCCCACTGGCAGTAGCTAGCATTTATTGTTGCAGGGTTATTAGGGTTACTCTGATGCATCCCCACAGGGGCGTTGCTAATGCATGACAGCAGCAGTCCCATGGGTAATGCTAACTACATTTACTTGTATTTTTGCATGTTTGCAGTTAATAACCTACCAGCTGTGCTCTAACAGCCAATTCATACGCCCCATGCTATTGTGTTAATGGTCAGAAAAGATACTTTATGGCCATTTCAACTCAACTGTCCTGGCACCTGGCTCCTGCTCACCCATAGACCATACCTGAGTAGGCTCCCACTGACAATGTTCAGTTTGACACATTGTGTATCCTGAAATGCTACAGTAGCTAGTGGACAACCTGAAAAATGTGAATGACAATTGGGAATTATTTAAGAACATTTTATAGATGCCCCAAAAGCCACAATCCCATAATCAAGAAAGAAGGATGCACTGGTTAATCAAAGCAAACTGGCTTAGAGGGGAAGTGAAGGCAACTATAGATATATATTCAAATGGAAGAAAGGGGCAGCTGATACTAAGGAATATAAATTAGAAGCTATGAGCTGTAGAGAATTGATAAGCGAAGCAAAAGGACACAAGGAGACCTTTACTGCCAACAAAGTTAAGGACAAAAAGGAATTTTAAAAGTATTTTAGAAACAAAAAGAATCACAACAATGGTATAAGTCCATTACTAGATGCAAATGGTAGAATTGTCAATAATAATGCAGAAAAGGCAGAAGTGTTCAGTAAATATTTTTGTTCTGTATTTGAGAAAAAGCTAGATGTTATAGTCATAAGAAAGGCCACAGGCTCGGTTCGGTGGTGAATGCGCTCGGCCAAATTTATTGTCGACAAAGCCTGGTACTAGCACCTCTTAGGTGCTACAGGTACACTAACACAGGTATGCCCACAACAAAGTCCCTGCTCAGTCAGTGCTCCAGGAACCATCCCTTCTCTCCCAGGACTATGGCCACCTCTTGCACCCAGACCTGGACTCCCTGCACCTTACGGCCTGGAGGCTCTGACTGACGGAAGGAGAGAGAGCCTGCTCGGTGCAGGTCCAACAAGTCCTGCTTGGCAGCAGGAAACCTTCTACACAGGTCGTGTATCGGGCTAAGTGGAGGCGGTTTACCTGTTGGGTGGAGTCCCGGGGCATTCTGCCCAGCCTCTCGCCTATACAGGCGATCCTGGAGCACCTGCTCCAGCTAAAGTTCCTGGGTCTGGCGCTGGCCTCATTGAGGGTTAACCTGGTGGCCATTTCGGCCTTCCATCAGCTGCTAGAGGGGAGATCCCTGTTCTCCCACCCCATGTCGGTCAGGTTCCTCAAGGGGGTGGAGAGGCTTTATCCGCAGGTCCGTGACCCGGTGCCTCCCTGGGATCTCAACCTGGTCCTCTCGAGACTCACGGGGCCCCCCTTTGAACCCATGGCTTCATGCCCCCTGCTCATGCTGTCATGGAAGGTAGCCTTCCTGGTGTCCATTACGTCAGCCAGGAGGGTCTCCGAAATTAGGGCCTTGACCTCAGAGCCCCCTTATACTGTATTCTATAAGGATAAGGTGCAGTTGAGGTCTCATCCAGCCTTCCTGCCCAAGGTGGTTTCCCAATTTCATTGTAACCAAGATATTTTTCTCCCCGTGTTTTTTCCCAAACCGCACGGTTTAGAGAAGGAGAGGAGATGGCATTCGCTGGACGTGAGATGAGCCCTGGCCTTCTACATCGAGTGTACAAAACCGTTCCAGAAATCGATGCAGCTCCTTGTCGCAGTGGCAGACCGGATGAAAGGCTCACCTGTCTCCACCCAGCACGTCTCCTCGTGGATTATATTGTGCATCAAGTTCTGCTATGAGCAGGCGAGGGTGCCACTTCCGGGAACCATCACAGCGCACTCAGCCAAAGCTCAAGCCTTGTCAACAGCCTTCCTGGAGAGAGTGCCCCTGCAGGACATCTGCAAAGCTGCCACCTGGTCATTGGTGCTACCTTCACGTCCCACTACGCCATCGTCCAGCAGGCGATGGAGGACACAGGATTCAGCAGAGCTGTGCTGAGAGCAGCTCACTGGTAACTGCTACCCACCTCTGAGGTATTGCTTGTTAGTCACCGATAGTGGAATGGACATGAGCAATCACTTGAAGAAGAAAACAAGGTTACTTACCAGTAACAGATGTTCTTCGAGATGTGTTGCTCATGTCCATTCCTCAACCCTCCACCCCCCCGTCCCCGTCCCCACTGCTGGAGTTGGCAGAAAGAAGGGACTGAAGGGGCGTAGGGCCGGCAGTGCCTCATATACCGCAGCATGTGCGCGGGACTCCAGGGGACACCGGAGCCGGCCCTACGGGATCTGCTAAGGGGAAAAGCGTTCCGGGAACCGTGCATGGAGGCGTGCACACACCTATAGTGGAACGGACATGAGCAGCACATCTCGAAGAACATCAGTTACCGGTAAGTAGCCTTGTTTTTTGTGCACATTTCTGATAAGATGCTATTATATCAATTAACACACAAGTATACAGAAATGATACAGTTGCTTTTACACAGTAATCAAATTCATCCATATTTCAGTGATAAAGATTTAAAACTACAACCACATAAAATCACGTTGCTTAATAATATACAGTTTAAATAACAGTTAGACTGAGCTAGTGGTTTCTATAACATCTCTGTAGACAACTGTTCCAGGGGGGTAGCCGTGTGAGTCTGTATACAGCAAAAACAACGAGAGTTCTGTAGCACTTTAAAGACTAACAAATGTAATATTTGCTGTATTATTTCTACCAACTGCATCTGAGGAAGTGGACTGAAGCCCATGAAAGCTTATGCCTGCTGAAATTAAATCTGTTAGTCTTTAAAGTGCTACAGAACTCTCATTTTTGCTGTAGACAACTGCACGCTCAATTGTCCATACATGGTAGACTGAAGTGTAGTGGACCAGTCTGTTATTTCTAAAGCACTTCATTTTTCTTTTCCTGATTCCCCGGGGGGTTTCTTCATTGTGCACTGATATCTTTTGGTGTCTTCAATCTGTGGGATGCACCCTTAAATAGCTTAAGCTGGCTAACATAATAAAGTTTTTGCTTGTTTGTTTTACATTTCTCTTGTTTTCAATAGCCCAAATTTAATACACAGATTAACTTAGTTTGTTTACACTGTAACAGGGACCAAGTCTTTTATAAGGCAAGCTATGCTTTTGTTTTGATTTTCCCAATTAATTCTTTAGCACAAATATACCTATTTTAGATGTTTTTGCAATTGTATCGATATTCATTTTCACTTAACATGTGCATTGCTCATTTTTTTATACTACATATAGTGCTTACCTGCTAAAAGAGATGCTCACAATCTTCAGTGAGAAGGTGCATTGCTCTCCCCTGCTGAGCACACTGTTTTAGCAAAAGAGTTAGTAGCAGAATTTTCACCCAAGCATTTTAGAGTTAATTTGCTTGTGATATTAATTCCACTTTTGTTAATAGTATAAAAATTAAACCAAAATTAATTTTAAATCCGGATCTATGCAAACGCTTTGGGGGTATTAAACTTTTATGACACTTGGTGGTCTTTGGGAGACAAAGGCGGAAACCTGTCGAAATTGTTTGGTTAGCATTAACATTTTGCAACATAACCAGACAATATATATTGGGGATTTTTTTGGGCATTTTTGCTATCGCATTTTTATAACTATATTTTAATTTTAATAAAAGGCACAAACAAGTTTATAAAAACTCCCAAAATAAATTGACATTTTGTTAATATTAACTTTGCATTAATATTGAGGTTTCCTCTAACATTTTTTTCCTTTGAATAAGAAAACCCTGTGATTAATAGAATTAATTAATAGAATAGAATTCTTTTCGTCTGTAATTGCATTATTTGTTGAGGCAGAAATATATGTACATATATTAATAACAGGCCTTTAACAGCTTTGCAAAAAAAATGGGTATTATGATGGTTATAACCCAGCCATAATATTAGAATAGTAACACTTATATTAAATATAATAACACTTATATTAAAAAAAATGAGTATAAAATTGGATTTAGTTGCAACAAAATAAAAACAACAAAAAGAAATTAGTTGCATGACACACACAATATATAATGACACATATATGACATTCAGGACAAACTTACACTTAAAGACAAATGGTGCCAAAATTGTATTTATACCTATACAAAAAAAGACATTAAGAGCTTAAAGTTACTAACACAATGCATTTTAGAAAACAGACAGGGAAACAAAAGAATTAAATATTTAAATAAGCAAGTTTTTACCTTTTTATTTAAAAGTTTGAATAAGAATTGATAAAAATCTGTATTAAGTTATCTGCCCACTTTGTTAACTTAAGGCAGTTTTCATATAACTTTTATTTTAAAAATTCTACTCTATGGAAATAAGGAAAACCCACGTTTGAAATATTAGTCAGTGATTAGGGTTAGAAGCAGAGTCTGCATTTCTGTTGCTTGGCAACCCTATGTTCAAGAAAGCTACAAGTAATTCCAGATCTTATATTCCTGAAGGGTTAAAATAATTAATTTACTGGGCTTATTTAAAGTAAAGCTTTTACCTTCAGTTTTTCCTTTGTTTTGTTTTGTTTTTTCAATTGCTTCATCTTTTTCAGTGCTGGAGGTTGCTATATTAACTATCACTTGTAACTTTTAAAGCGTAGAGAGGGCAAAAGTGTGTGTGTGGGGGGGGGTAGGGGGGGGAGGCAAGAGCAAACTAAGAAGGGAGGGAGACCTGAGCCAACAGAGATCATTTTAAAGTACAAGCAGCAGCCATGAGTTTAGCAAACAGAGAGGATAGAAAGGAAAATGTAACCTGTATGTAAAAATATTGGAGACAGAACATTAGGGGTTAGATCAGGGGGATGGGAACCCGCACCCCTGTTTTTTACCTAGCTCTGGGAGGAGAATGGGGGTTGCTACCTGCTTCAGAAAAACCTGAATTTGTTCCCCAGTGTCCATTGCTTTTGTCTCCAGCCAAATAGATTGCAGGGGCACCCCTCCCTGCTGCATTTCTGGGCAACGTCATGCTTTAATAAATCAATTCTCAGTTTTTCACTTTGAAACTCTTTTTATCCACTCCCCCGCAATCAAGTCGCAGCGCCTGTCGCCTAGTGTGCTGTGTTAATTGTTCCATTTCCTCCTCCAGCTGATTTCCCAGTCTAGTGAAAATATTGTTTGTGGCTGCTCCCTCCTATGCACTTATTTCTCCCGTTCTGACAGGCACCAGTCTAGGTTTCGGTTCAGGTTTTACGGGCACCTGGCTCTCATCATAACAGCGATGGTTGCAGTGCAGTGACCCCTGCCCCTGGATTGCTTGGTGGCTCTCAGGCTGGGTCATTCCCAATGCCCCATTCCAACACCCATGCCAATCATCCCAGGTTCCATCTGTTAATGTTGCTTTTTCCATTTCTGTCCTCATCCTTCAGGCATCATGTAAGTACCCGGAGCCTGTTGTTGCCCACCCAGATTTATAGCAGGGGCCTGCGCTTCTCTTTTTTGCAGACTCCCTAGAGCTGTTTCCAGTTTTCTCTTCTGTTCCAGTGCTTGCTGTAATATGTTGTCTCCCAACCCGGGCTGGATTAACCTTTTGTGGACCCGGCGCCAAACGTGTTTGTGGGCCCCCATGGGGAATGATTGTGAAAGACAGGGGATCGACACAAAATCTCTGCAAACCCAGATAGGTGTAGCCACTGTCATCCATGCTTTCACTTTGTATTCAGTCTGTATTCTTGGGCTGTTCTCTCTGACTAGCTGAGATGGTAATACCAATATCACATAAACAGAAAAGGCAGCTCAGCTGCTAGGAAACTTTGAACTTCCTGACTTCTGTATATGTGACATTTTTAGCACAATACTATAATAAGCCATGAAGGCTAGTAAAGCTGCTACCTGTGATCTCCTGTGCAGGGTGAAGGGGTGGTCCCCAGAGTGAGGGGCAGGCCAGGGATAAAGGGGCACAGTGAGGGGTGGGGTGTTGGTCTCCTGAGCCAGGGGCCAGCAGAAGGCATTGGGGCACAGTGGGGTCAGGATCCCTACCTCACTTCTGGAGCCAGGATGGGAGCCACTCCTCTCCTTGCCTATGATCTTCTCTTCCCGCCCTCCGGTGGCGGATTGCATCACTGTGCCTGACCAGACACAGGTTGTTATGGGCCCCTTCCAAGTGTGGACCAAACGCAACGGCACCATTGGCGCCATAGTAAACCCAGTACTGCTCTGGACGGCTTGCTGCCCTGCCAGCAGAGCTTGTGTTTCCAGTGCTCTAGTGCTTTTGTTGCTTCTTCTGACTTGTTCTTTGTTTCTGTCACTTGCTGCACCAATTCTGGGGTGTGTTGTCTGAACCATCTACCAGCCATGGCTGTAGTTTGCAGTGGTCTGCATTTCTTATTCTCCTTCTTCATTTTCAAGGCTACAGTCTCTGCCCTAGCCTTGCAGATTCCAGCCCATGTTTCCCCACTTTCTTTTTTAAACTCATATGGGCCTCACATACTCATTCCCCAGTGAGTCCACACCTCATTGACCTCTGTGGGGATCTGTAGGGTGGGGGAAAGAGGATTCCCTAGCTCAGAGGTTTCTGCCTCCTTAGGTCGCAACCCCTAGAGTGGGCAGCTCGCCACTTACCAAATGAACAGGCGGGATCATCGGTATTGTCAATGCTGCAGAATGTTGTTGCTGATGCTGCGGCGTTGTTACTGCTGCCAGTGCTGCTGTCCTTGGCGCTCTGATGTCAGCGGCTCTAGCAGATGGTGTGGTGTGTTCATTCAGCAGACCTCCTTGTTATTCATAAGAAAGGCCACAGGCTTGGTTCGGTGGCGAAGGCAAAGGTTTATTGTCGACAAAGCCCAGTACTAGCATTCCACAGGAGCGATGGGTACGCTAACACAGGTATGCCCGCGACAAGCTCCCTGCTCAGTCTGTGCTCCAGGATGCCATCCCCTCGGCAAGTACAAAGTTGCCCCTCCTACAACTTCTCCTTTTATACATTGCTACTCCAGATGCAGTTTGTTAGCATCCTTCTCCTTGCACCTGCCAGTCTGAACAAAACATCCTCATCCATTATCCTTTCACCCCCTCCTTAACTTACGAGGACTCGGTGTTCTGGTACCATCTCTTAGGAATGGGTTTGCGTAGTTACTGGAGAGAACTGTGTGTTTTTGTACCATCCTCTCCAGTCAGGAATGTGCTTACTTGGTGTTTGCTAATGCCCAGTGTGTGGTTACTCTGCCAAGGCCAGGCTTACTCTGGGCACAGCCTTTGGGTCACACTGTTAGTTTTGCCTACAGCAACAGCAAGGCCTATAGTGCCTAGTGATGTGGGGGTTTTACAAGCGCCATGTAACCCTTCTGCAGGTGGTTATGAGGGTTCCTCTTGACATTTCAAACCAGAACTGGTTCAAACCCTCACAGAGCATGTGGGAAAACTAAACCCCAGCCTGGGTGCCTCTAAGAGCCAACACTTCCTCACTCGCCAGCACTGAGTGCATGTAACAAAAGAAAACTTTTATTAAAAGGGAGAGGGGACCCAGCATTAATGTGGGAAAACACCACAATGACGATACAAAAGTCTGCAAACCGCAAGTAAATACCTGCCCCAGTATTATGCGCAGTGTCCTTTGTCTCTGCTTCCCATCTTGTGGCGTGTGTTAGAAATAATCAAACAGGTTGTCCCAGGAGCGGATTGGGGAGACAGAACCCTTTATTGCCTGCTTGTTCCACCTCCACGCCGCGAGTGAGCAACGAGGGGTTACTTTACAATTCTTTTCTCCATAACTGTATGTAAGTGTATACATTTCCAGCAACTCCCCATAGACCCTCATTTGGCTACATTGACACCTATAAAATGAATATTAACAACTACAAAATGAATATAATTATACCTGCCCCTGTTTGTTGTTTACAGGATTACCATACAGAGGGCAGGCACATCACCTTAAAACCTATAAATTTTACACTAACATTTTTTGAAGTAAAGGCATGCCAGGGGGAGAAGGAAGATAACACTTTCTTCCCACCAAAAGACTTTGCACAGGAGTGGCAATAGACTCATCCCCTGCGCAAATGGATAGGCAGGGAGGAGGAGAAGAGAGAACCAGACTCTGACTAAAATTCACACCAATTAACAGAAACAAGGTTTTCCCTTCCCTTGACCCCGTTCCCTGTAATTTAGGCCTGACCACTTGTCCAGCTTTTAACTCTTTACTCTCCTACAGTGTGAAAGTCTGAATGTCCCTTAACACACCACTCCTCCTTTCCTCCGCTGCACCCCTCTCACTGCTGCTTGTCCGAAGTCAGCAAAGCTCTAGAATTCAAGGTTGCATGGGGGGTCCACTTGACGGAGGCGGGGAGGGGGGATGGTGTGTGCGAACAATGCTCCTGCTGCTGCTGAACACTGCTGCTGTTGTCTCTGCCACTACCCTCTTGGCTGCTGCTCACCACTGTCTTTGCCATCACTTGCCACTCCTGCCTGTAGCTGTGATGCCCTGCTCTGAGGTTCTACCACTTGACCCAATTCTTAGCTATTTCACTGGGTAGTGAGGAACCTTACTGCTGCTGCATCCTTGTTATCTTTCACTGCAGCACTGTCCCCACACCAGATCTGAGCCCCATACACCTGATCATCAGTCATTTGAGCTCTAACGATCATTGAGCAGAAACAAGGACTGTCAATGGAGCCTGGTCAGCCGTGTCTTAAACACTGGAGGAGAGGATCAAACGGTATCAAGGACTCTTTAAATAAGTCCACACTCCCCAGCTTTCACTTAGAGCTGGCATTCCTACCCCCACTCAGTGAGTGAGGTTCACATTTAGGGAGACCTCCTTAAATAGGGCAAATTAAGTACAGTTCTGCTTCCTGTTAGGTAGACAGTCAGAATAACATTTCATTACCCAGGCGTCCAGGACTAAAGTGAGTTTTAACGCAAAACAGCCAAACTTGATCACCTTGACAAAGCAGGGCTGTCTGCTGATCATCTTGGCAAAGTAAGTGTGTTTATGCAAATATGGTTTGCTCCTGAGGACTTTTCTCTCAGTTCATCAACAGAGGGCAGGAGAGAGCTCATTCAGACCCTGCACACATCTAGTTCTAGTTTTCAAGTGAGTTTTGCATGATGAAATATTCTTATATGGTGCCTAAGTCCCTTTGAGGGATGGGGCTATGGCCACCTTCCTCTCCTCAGCATTTCCTACTGGCTAGCTTAGTGGCTCACTGCTAGTGTGCTGGCTTTGTGGGTCCCATTCTTAGGTGCCTATCTCTCCCAGTGCACTGTATAGCGAACCAGGACCCCTAACTTGAAGCTGTGGATGCAACCTGGTCACAAAGTGTCTAAGAGTTAGGTGCTGCTATGCTGAGTGTTGCAGTGGTTAAGTCCTTATGCAGTCCTAGCACTCAGATACTATGAGGATAAGCATGATATAAGAACCTGCATAGAATAGACTAGCCACAGAGACACATCTATAACCAGCAAAGTAAAGGCATAAAGAAGTTTTTAAAGTATATTAGGAGCAAAAAGAATCCTAACAATAGTATGGGTCTCTGGATAGATGGAAATAGTAGAATTATCAATAATGCAGAAAAGGCAGAAGTGTTCAATAAATATTTCTGTTCTGTAGTGTGGAAAAAGACAGATGATGTAGGCATATCAGATGACCAGTCAGCTTAACTTCAGTAGCTGGAAAGATATGGAGAAAATAATTAAGCAATCAATTTGCAGATACCTAGAAGGTGATAAGTAACAGTCAGTATGGATTTGTCAAGAACTAATTGTGTCAAACCAACCTAATAGCTTTCTTTGACAGGATAACAAGCCTTGTAGATGCGGGGAAGTGGTAGATGTGGTAGATCTTGACTTTAGTAAGGTTTTTGATAGTGTTTTGCATAACCTTCTCATGCTAAACAATTACAACCTAGATGGAGCTACAATAAGGTGGGTGCATAACTTGTTGGAAAACCATTCACAGAGAGTAGTTATCAGTGGTTTACAGTCAAGCTGGAAGGGCATATCGAGTGGGGTTCCGCAGGGATCAGTTCTGGGTCTGGTTCTGTTCAATATCTTCATCAATGATTTAGATAATGGCATAGAGAGTACACTTATAAAGTTTGCAGATGATTCCAAGCTGGGAGGAGTTGCTTTGGAGGATAGGATTAAAATTCAAAATGATCTGGACAAACTGGAGAAATGGTCTTAAGTAAATAGGATGAAATTCAATAAGGACAAATGCAAAGTGCTCCACTTGGGAAGGAGCAATCAGTTGCACACATAAAAGACGGGAAATGACTGTCTAGGACAGAGTACTACAGAAAGGGATCTGGGGGTCATAGTGAATCACAAGCTAAATATGCGTCAGCAGTGTGACACTGTTGCAAAAAAAGCAAACATTGCTCTGGGATGTATCAGCAGGAGTGTTGTAAGCAAGACACAAGAAGTAATTCTACTTCATGCTGATTAGGTCTCAGCTGGAGTACTGTGTCCAGTTCTGGGCGCCACATTTCAGGAAAGGTGTGGACAAATTGGAGAAAGTGCAGAGAAGAGCAACAAAAGTATTTAAAGGTCTAGAAAACATGACCTGTGACAGAAGGTAAGGGTGATGTCGTGGTGGGTGTCTGTTATAGACCACCAGACCAGGAGGACGAGGTAGATGAGGCTTTCTTCGGTCAACTAGGGAAAGTTTCCAGTTCACAGGCCTGATTCTCATGGGGGACTTCAATCACCCGGACATCTGCTGGAAGAGCGATACAGCAGAGCACAAACAATCCAGGAAGTTTTTGGAGAGTGTTGCAAACAACTTCCTGGTGCAAGTGGTGGAGCAACCAACTAGGAGCCATGCTTCTCTTGACCTGCTGCTCACAAACAGAGAAGATTTGGTAGGGGAAGTAGAAGTGGGTGGCAACCTAGGCAGCAGTGACCATGAGATGGTCGAGTTCAGGATCCTGACAAAAGGAAGAAAGGAGAACAGCAGGATACGGACCATGGACTTCAGAAAAGCTGACTTTGACTCCCTCGGAGCTGATGGGCAGGATCCCCTGGGAGGATAATATGAGGGGGAAAGGAATCCAAAAGAACTGGCTGTATTTTAAAGAAACCTTATTGAGGGCACAGGAACAAACCATCCTGATGTGTAAAAAGAATAGCAAATATGGTAGGCGTCCAGCTTGGCTTACCAAAGAAGTCTTTGGTGAACTTAAACACAAAAAAGAAGCTTACAAGAAGTGGAAGCTTGGTCAGATGACTAGGGAGGATTATAAAAATACTGCTCGAACATTCAGGAATGAAATCAGGAAGGCCAAAGCAAAATTAGAGTTGCAGCTAGCAAGGGACGTGAAGGGGAACAAAAAGGGTTTCTACAGGTATGTTACCAACAAGAGGAAGATTAGGGAAAGTGTGGGCCCTTTACACAATGGGGGAGGCAACCTAGTGACAGAGGATGTGGAGAAAGCTGAGGTACTCAATGCCTTTTTTGCCTCTGTCTTCACAGACACGGTCAGCTCCCAGACTACTGCACTGGGCAGCACAGTACGGGAAGGAGGTGAACATCCCGCAGTGCTGAAGGAACCGGTCCAAGACTATTTAGAAAGATTGGACATACACAAGTCCATGGGGCCGGATGCAGTGCACCCGAGGGTACTGAGGGAGTTGGCTGATGTGATTTCAGAGCCATTGGCTATTATCTTTGAAAGCTCGTGGCAATTGAGGGAGGTCCCTGATAGCTGGAAAAAAGCAAATCTAGTGCCCATCTTTAAGAAAGGGAGGAAAGAGGAGCTGGGGAACTACAGACCGGTCAGCCTCACCTCAATCCCTGGAAAAATCATGGAGCAAGTCCTCAAGAAATCCATTTTAAGGCACTTGGAAGAGAGGAAGGTGATCAGGAACAGTCAACATGGATTCACCAAGGGAAAGTCATGCCTGACCAACCTGATTGCTTTCTATGAGGAGGTGACTGGCTCTGTGGATATGGGGAAAGCGGTGGACGTGATATACCTTGACTTTTGCAAAGCTTTTGATACGGTCTCTCACAGTATTCTTATCAGCAAGTTAAAAAAGTATGGGTTGGACGAATGGACTATAAAATGGATAGAGAACTGGCTAAAGCATAGGGCTCAACGAGTAGTGATCAATGGCTCCATGTCTAGCTGGCAGCCGGTCACAAGCGGAGTTCCCCAGGGGTCGGTCCTGGGGATGGTTTTGTTCAACATCTTCATTAATGATCTGGAAGATGGGGTAGATTGCACTCTAAGCAAGTTTGCAGATGACACTAAGATGGGGGGAGTGGTAGATACCCTGGAAGGTAGGGATAGGATACAGAAGGACCTAAACAAACTAGAGGATTGGGCCAAAAGAAATCTAATGAGGTTCAACAAGGACAAGTGCAGAGTCCTCCACTTAGGACGGAAGAATCCCATGCACAGCTACAGACTGGGACTGACAAGCTAGACAGCAGTTCTGCAGAAAAGGACCTGGGGGTAACAGTGGATAAAAAGCTGGATATGAGTCAGCAGTGTGCCCTGGTTGCCAAGAAGGCTAATAGCATATTGGGCTGCATTAGTAGGAGCATTGCCAGCAGATCGTGGGAAGTGATTATTCCCCTCTATTTGGCATTGATGAGGCTGCATTTGGAGTATTGTGTCCAGTTTTGGGCCCCCCACTACAAAAAGGATGTGGAGAAGTTGGAGAGAGTCCAGCGGAGGGCAACAAAAATGATTAGGGCGCTGGAGCACATGACTTATGAGGAGAGGCTGAGGGAACTAGGCTTGTTTAGCCTGCAGAAGAGAAGAATGAGGGGGGATTTGATAGCGGCCTTTAACTACCTGAAAGGGGGTTCCAGGGAGGATGGAACTAGGCTGTTCTCAGTGGTGGCAGACGACAGAACAAGGAGCAACGGTCTCAAGTTGCAGCGGGAGAGGTCTAGGTTGGACATTAGGAAAAAGTTTTTCACTAGGAGGGTGGTGAAGCGCTGGAATGGGTTACCTAGGGAGGTGGTGGAATCTCCATCTTTAGAGGTTTTTAAGCTGCGGCTTGACAAAACCCTCACTGGGATTATTTAGCTGAGGTTAGTCCTGCTTTGAGCAGGGGGTTGGACTAGATGACCTCCTGAGGTCCCTTCCAACTCTATGATTCTATGATAAATAGGGGTTAATCTACAGCTCAGTATAAATATTTGGTGCTGGGACTGCCGGGAGGGACTCCCTATTTCATCAGGCACCTGCAGATATTTCAGATAACATCAGTCTGATAAGCAGCCTCCGATCTCTTGGGTGAGCTGGGTAATTATTTTAGAAAATGACCCAGCAACCAACTTTGCCACCTGTGACTATTACAAATCAAGGGCTTCTTCTTTGCGTGTTGGTCCCTTTGTGTATTCTGCATAAGATGCGCATGCATACCATGCATCTTAGTGCAGCAGTTTTCTCTAAGCCGTTGACCTGCACACGCACAGTGTCTCTCTTCATGCTTCCAACAGAGAATATAATGGACAATGTGAGGCGACACCACTTCTGTTCCCTCCCACTGTCACCTGGCCTGAGGCGGAACCTGTTCTCCTTCGCTCCTCCAGTCTCTAAGAGAGTTGCTGTAAATATTTGGGTAGTTATTCCATAGCTGATATATTTGTAGTGTACATAGTATGGTGTAGTTTAGTGTAGAACCCGCCCCTCTCCTCCCCACTCACGAGGGAACCCTCTTTCTATCCTGGGAACTATGCCCAGGGTCCCAGGCTTCAAGAATTGCGTCTCCTGCTCTCACTCCTTTTCCATTAGTGACGAGCATCACTGTCTGGGTGAGGCGCAATCTCTGTGAAGTGCTGCATCTGTAAGTTCTTCCCTCCCAGGATCAGAGTGGCCCATTAGCACAGGCTCAGGAAGTACCTGATGGAAGAGGCTATGAGGTTCGATCTGCTCCTGGCCAGGGAAACCCCCTGTACAGTGGCCTCAGTGCCCCTGTGAGCAAGACCCATGTAGTGGAGCTGCTGGCACTGAAACCCAAGGACCGCGGAGACAGGGCCCCCCATGAGAGTAAAAAGCATTCTCATGGGCAAAAAAGCAGATCCCCGCAGCGGACTGCCCACAAAAGATGTATTCCTTCCCCAAGCTGTGCCAGGTTGGCTGGGATGTTGTGTATGGATCCCATGGAACTGGCTCAGTAGGTCCCCTGACTGGAGGGTAAGGCAAAGAAGAAAAGGGATCCGTTGGTATTAACAGTGCCCATGGTACCAGGACACACAGAAAGGCCAATTCCATCTACAAGTGTGGGTCCGGATGTATTCTGAGCACTGCTTTGACAATATAAGGACCAGCCAGCTCTGATGGTTGAACTAGGACCCTCCGGAGTCTCGATGGGAACCCTGCAGACTGGGCCACATGGATACTTTTCTGACATCAGAAGAGGTTTTCCTCCTCTACTTGCAGTCTCCTCTTCTGTTTGGCCCTATGATTCTCAGGAAGGATCCCACGTCAGAAGATGAACTGCTGCTACTGTTGCAGAATAAGGCCCTTCCCTCTCCATCGAATAGGGGCCCCTCGGTACCGATGGTACCACCATTTCCGACAGTACCATCATCAGACTTGGAGAAGCCCAAGGACATAGCACCACCAATGTCTCCGATGCGGCATAGGAGCCCATAGAGACAGCTGAGGCAACTCTACCCACTCATCTATAACTTTGCCAGGGACACAAGATAGGGCTTTCCGTGGGGACCACCGCAACCGATGGATCCCTCTTTCTGGCTGTACTGGGACCCCTGGACCCTTATAACAGGCACCCAGCACCATTGCAAGAGTCCTACCATTCTTCCCCTGTTTGCCAGTCAGTTCCATTTGTATACAAGGAGGAAGACATTGAGCTGGTACTTCAGACCATGACCACCTTCCACCTATCCCTCCTACTACCAATGGCCACTGGAACCTCTTTGCACCGTCTCTGGGACTGTGATCCCAGAGAGCCTGTTTCCTAGCCCCAACCGCTACCATATCTTCTATGCATTCCCAGCTGCAGGCCAAAGGACACTTTTGACATTCAGGTCAAAACCCACACACCAACCTTGATGCCACCTACTTCTCCACCCATCATTTTTGGCAGATGCCTTGCCTACTTTACCCACAGGGGAAGCAAGATCACCATGGACAGCTGGGTTCTGGAGTTTATCCATCACAGATACTCTGCAGAGTTCCTCTCCTTCCCTCCTCATAATGCTCCCACTCAGTCCCCCCACCAACCCTGGGGACCCTTCTCATAAATTGATTCTTCAACAAGAGGCAGACTCCTGCTCCTCAGGGGTGCGATAGAGGGTGTCCCCCCTCAATACAAGGGAAGAGGGTTCTACTCCCCATATTTCCCCATTCCCCAAAGGGGCGGAGGGTGGAGACTCATCCTGGATCTTTGGCAGCTCAATATTTTTATGAGGAAACTGAAATTCAGGATGATCACACCTGCATCAGTAATCCACTCCCTTCAGGAGGGAGTGTGGTTCACAGCTCTCAACGTGAGAGACATGTATTTCCATGTGGACATTCACCTATCTCACCGGAAGTTCCTACGATTCAAAGTTGAACAGCATCAATATCAGTTTTGCATCCTCCCCTTTGGTCTTGCAACAACACCAAAGGTCTTTGCAAAGGTGTTCATGGTGGTAGCAGCCCAGATGTGACATCAGAGACATATGGTGTTCCTGCACCTGGACTGCTGGCTTCTGGTAGGACAACCCCGACAAGAAGTTGTCTCCATAATAGAGTCTCTTTGACACCTCCTTAGGTGTTTGTATAAACGAAGACAAGTCCCTTTTGTCACCCACACAGATAATACATTTCACAGGAACAAGGCTGGACTCGGTCTCCACATGAGCCTTCCTTCTAGCAGGCAGGTTTTGTGCAATGGGCACCCTGACCGCTCACATTACCCACAAGCCCTGCACCTTGGTGTATCGGTGCCTTTCACTCTTGAGCCGTATTGGTCACCTGCACGTACTTGACACCTTTTGTCAGACTCCAGCTGTGGTGCCTTCAAGCCTGGCTCCACTTGACATACAGGCCAGCCAGGGACTGCATCGATTCCTGACCTACTGTTCCCTCAGAAGTTCTTGTCTCTCTAGCTTGGTGGTCCAAGCTGACGAAGGTCATGGTGGGGACCCCCTTCAGCCCTCCCATCCTGAGGGCTACCACCATGACAGATGCAGGAAGGGGAGCCCACCTGGACCACCACATAGTCCAGGGTGCATGGACACCATAGGAAACCGGGCTGCACATAAATTTGCTCAAGTTCAGAGCAGTCCACCTAACCTGCAAGGCCTTCCTTCACCTCATGTGCTCCCTCCACATGCAAATCAACATCACCATGGTGGTATATGTCAACAAACAGGGAGGAGAAAGATTTCGCCCCCTCTACTTTGAGGCAGTCAGACTGTGGAGACGATATATCAGAAATCGGTTTACCCTACAGGCCGCATAGCTCCTGGGTGCTCAGCACTCCCTACTGGACAGACTAAGCAGAAGTCTCTGCATAGACCATGAATGGGAAATATACAACACAGTCCTGATCAATATCTTTGTGCAGTGGGGCACTCCCCTACAGGACCTCTTTGCTTCCCAGCTGAACAGAAAGCTTCATGTGTACTACTCCAGGGGCCATAGGCAGTGACTCCCAGGGTAATGCTTTCCTGTTCCCTTGCATGGCGACCTCCAATTCGCCTTTCTCCCATTCCCCTCTTACCTCAAGTTCTCCAGAAAATTAATCAGGATGGAGCCACCATCACCCTCCTAGAACCCTATTGCCCCAGACAGTTCTGGTAATGGGCAGATCCTGATCGGTGGGTGGGTGGACAGCCTTAGGAAGTCTGTGAACCAGATCTCCTCACATAAGATGGCGGGAGGCTCATGCTCCCCAGCCCAAGCTCACACCACCTCATGACTTGGTGTTTGGATGGGCATCAGACATAGAACACTCAAGCTCTGCCTCGGTTCAAAAGATCCTTAACCAGAACATGAAAGAGTAGACTGGAACATGCTTCAGGGCAAAATGGCACCGCTTCTGCCCATGGGCGCACCACCACCACCACCATTCCCTCGCCATGGTGAGTGTTCTGATTATCCTCAACTATCTCCTCTCCCTAAAGACATAAGGTTCAGCTTTGAGCTCACTCTGTGTACATCTAGCAGCGCCTTGCACCTTCCTTTCTCAGGTGGAGAGACGCTCAATCTTCTGCATATGACAACAGTATGCTTTATGAAAGGCTTGATCAGAACTTTCCCACTAGTTGTCAAACCCATGCCCCAGTGGGAACTTAACTTTGTCCTGTCAATTCTGACAGGGAAGCCCTTTGAACCTATGGCAACCTATGCCATGACCAACCTCTCCATGAAAGTCGTGTTCTTATAGCCATCACTTTGGCCAGAAGGTCCAGTAAGCTAGTTGCCATGATGACAGACCCTACACAGTATTCCACAAGGAGAAGGTCTCCCTTCGGTTACACTCCAAATTCCTTCCCAACATTGTGTCTGAATTCCATACCAACCAACCAATTTACTTACCTGTATTTTCTCCAAAACCTCATACCTCTCCTAAGGACAAGAAATTACACTCCCTCAATGTCAGACATGCCCTGGTGTTCTACCTGCAAAGAACCAAGCCCATTAGAAAGTCTCTGAAACTCTTTGTCGCCACTGCAGAAAGATCAAGGGGCCAAGCCATGTCCTCAGAGAATTTCTAAGTATGTTGGGATGCGTACTAGACTACTGTTAGATGGCGAATCTTCTACCTCCTGAGGTGCTACAGTTCATTCCATGCAGGAACAAGCAGCCACTATGGCATCCTTATCGGATGTACCATTGTAGGACATTTGCAAACCTGCGGCATGGCAACCTAGTCACATCTTTACAGCACATTATGCCCTGGCTCAATTGACAACCGCAGATACAGCAGTAGGAAGGGCCATATCACAAATGGCTCTGCCAGCAGCCTCCTCACACCTCCCTCCACAGTGATCACTGCTCGTCAGTCAACCGTGTGTGAAATATACATAGGGGCCATCACTCAAGGAAGAGTAGTTTAGGTTCTGTAACTGTAGGTTCTTCAAGATGTGTGTTTCCTATCTGTATTCCACTACCCACGCTCCTTCCCCTCTGCTTTGGACTTGAGGGGGAACTGGAGTGGCATCAACCCGCACAGCCCCTTATACCGTCAGCTAGGAGCATGAGCGGAGACACTGCACGTGTGCGGATCAACGGACTCTACTTAGAGAAATCGTCTGGATTCAGGTGCGTGGCATGCATGCGCATCACATGTGGAATACAGACAGGGCCCACATATCTTGACGAACCTCCAGTTACAGTAAGTAACCTCCTTTTCCACTGACAACGCTCTGTCAGCAACTGCCAGCTACAAATCAGTTACAAGTGCACACGGGGCAAACTCAGCTGCCACCGTGGTGCATGGAGGGACAACGCATTCACACATAGCACTCAAGCCACACGTTGAGGATATTTTCTGGGCTGGTAGAGGGATGTCACAGTAGTTAGAGCTGGTGAAACCACAGGGGTGCTATGCAGGTCATTATAAATGAGAGCTGATAAAGCCTTGTGTGACACCAGCAGACCAGGTCATGCTAGAGTGTATTCAGGCCAATTCACTTGTGTATTGGTATAGATCAAAATGAGTGTACATGTAAGAGTGTATTTGGGTGTTTAAACTTCATGAAAACTAGTGGGCTGTCACTTGTATTGTTTACTCAGCTGTTCCTGTTATAATGTAACAGCAAACGTTTCCATTGTATATAGCCTGCAACTAAATAACACATCAAAGAAATCTTGTGAAATGCTAATGAAGGACTTAAGGACTTTACCAGAAAATGTCAAAGCTAGTGGCCATTATGGTGATGACTGAGATCAAAGACTCCAAGTGCATTTGGTTCCTCACTCGTGGTCATCAAAGGAAAAGCCTGTATGGGTAGAGACACTGTCAGCTTGTCCTCTATCAGAAGAAGGTATCAGAATGGATTCAAAGACAGATCCTTCGTCTCTGGACTGTTTTGACTCTTACAGGGCAGTGTACTAGATGCAAGGCAGAGATCCCCAGAGACGACCTGGATACCATGAAAAGACTTTTGGGAAATGCAGTTTATTACATCACTGCCACCATTTGGAATTATAAACTGTAATTCACCTGCTTTATAAACTGTATTTTACCGCTTTAACCTCTCCATAACTCTCATTCTTTTTTCTTAGCTAATAAATCTTTAGTTTACTGTAGAATTAGCTGCCAGCATTGTCTTTGGTGTAGGATCTGGAGAACCAATTGATTTGGGGTAAGTGACTGGTGTCTTGGGACTGGGAGCAATCTGACATGCATGATTTGAGGCTTTAGTAACCTTTTATCACAAAGTTCAGTTTGTCTGGGTGGCAAGATAAACTGGAGAGTCTAAGAGGATTGTCTGTGACTCCATGGCAAGACTGGTACAGTTATCCAGGAGTTCACATCAGTTACTGGCTTGGTGAAATCTAATCATAGAACGGTTTGTTTCAGGAGTGGGTGGGTGAGGTTCTGTGGTCTGCACTGTGCAGGAGGTCAAACTAGATGATCATATTGGTCCTTTCTGACCTTAGAGTCTATGAAAAATTAGCAGTGCCTTGGTCTCTTCCATTTTTGTCCTGTTGCACACAACACTTTAGTCTCCTGAAGACTGAAACGCTTTGGTCTAACTGAAGTTTTTCGACTTAATATGGGGGTAACTGGGTGAAATATAATGGCCTGTGCTATACAGGAGGTCATACTAGATAATCTAATGGTCCCTCTGGCCTTAAATTCCAATAAACCATGAAAGAATTCCTGGTGCTAGTGACTGCTGGAGTGACAGCATGCAGTAGTATGAGGGTAAATTTCAAAAAAGGAGATTTCGGAGACTTAAGGAATCTAGTGAGCATAATTAAATGGAAGGAAGTGTTAAAATTCAGGAGTCAGATCCTGAGTTGGTATAAATCAGCATAGCTTCACCAACAGAAATGGAGTTACAGTGATTTCTTGAGTGGGTGGGGTGGCCCCTTTTGTGTGGGAGACAGATGTAGAATTTTAAAAGCTCTTCTTATAATTATGTACAATAGACTGCTGTAATGCCTATTTAATAAGGCAGGGAACAGGCATCAGTGATAGATGATGTGTCAACCTGTCAAGGATTTGTATTTGATATGAAATAAGGAAAAATATTAGCCCTGTCTCTTTAAAGGCAGCAGGGATCTGGATTCAATTTACATCTCTAGCTAGGACAATTATCAGGTGAAAACCCAGCCACTAGCAGAGTTGGCTGAAAAATGCAGAACATTAGAAAATGTGAACATTTTTGACCTGCTGTTGTCATTTGAACAGACAGATCTATCTATCCAAACTGCATCTCCAAAGCAGTGACTGCTGCTGATTGAATTGGGACTCATCTGTAGATGAGAATTTTCAAATACTTATATGGACAAAATTGCCAGTTTAGCCAGTGAAAAGAACCTAGAAATATTAGAAGTGAGAGACATGAAATAAAATGAGATTCCTCCTGTAGAAACCCATTGTCTGTCTAATCTACTTAGATTGTAAGGCAAAGATGCTCTCTACTACAAACTGTAGTTGATGCAAGTTACATCGGTGGACAGCTGGCAAAGTTTGTATATTGCTAGGGCATATGCATACATGGCTGCTTGCATTAGCACTGCACATACTCATCAAGACAGCTTGGGTCGATACCAACTGTGGTGCACTGGGGGTAGGTAACCAAGTACCATGTGTTGCTGTCTGGCCAATGACTTTTGGGAAATGTTCACAATGTGTTGTGGAATAGAAAAAAGACTCACCCAGGGATCTTTGGGAACTAGGGTTCAAGTTCCTAGCTTGCAACTTTCTCCATCCCAGAATGGTGTCCAAAGCACATACATTTTGGGCTTTTTTTAAAGGGTCTGCATAGCCCCTAGCACAATGGAGCCTTGAACCTGGGGAGACTTGGCAGTGCTGCTGTAATTAAAACAGTAGCACTAGTACTACAATTTACACCAAACAGCCACTGATCAAAGGGAAGCTCTTGCAGCAGATCAAGCACATAGGAACCACTTTTCCAGCGGCCAACCAATCAGGCTTTCTGTCCCTTGGGTGTTTGTCTGTAGCTGCTGATACACTTTTACTTTTTATTTTTCTTTCAGCAATCAGACTTTTGAAGAGTTTCAACCAAATCAATCCGAATGTGCTCAAAGCCAGGGCATTCTGCTGATGCTGAACTGGATGGACAGGAGCTTTAAAAACGGGTCAGAATTCTGAATTTAACTCGCGTCTGGGATTTCACTTCCACAGTTTCCCATCTTCCCCTCCCCCTGCAGCATCTGGCCTGGGAAGGGGTGGAGGAGTCCCTGGAGCAGTCCCCTCCCCCCAGTCCCAGCCTGGAAACAGGACTAGGAGACCCAATTTAGGTACCTAGCTGACCACGTAGGAACCTAAATCCAAAATGTAGATCCTCAGAACACCTGCTCGGCTGCCACCTCACCCTCGGTGCCTAAGTTCCCTGGACACCTAAGGTTTCCCTGGTAAAGGACTCGAGGGGTGCCGGAACGCTACCCTGCATTATAGAGTTCAGCCACTAGGTGGTGCCACATGTAATGTATCAAACTCACAATAGCCATACCTGGCAGTGCATGAAAGGGTCTTACAGTGTAAATGTATCTCGGGTGCGTTTCTCTCTGGGAAGGAAGCTCTGTAGCCAGTCCAGATCTGGTACAGAAGCCTGGCCTGCCAGTAGCAACCCTGCAATGTACGTGGTGCACGTGGCAGGATGTCGGAGGTAAACTGTTGCCAGAGGAGAACAGAAAGAAGTAAAACAAAGCTTGGAAAGAGACGGAACAAAGCAAGAAAGGTTCCAGGATCGATCGCAGCGACGTGCACTCTTCAGGGCCCCACAAAACTCCAGGTTTGACACATCTTCAGAATAGAAGTTTGATTTCTCATTGCCACAAAACTCCTCCCGAAAACAGGAGATATTTAAGTATCTAAAGGACATCAAGGAAGCACCAAGTAGCTACTTTGTGGTACAAGGACCCTTCAGCAAATCAAATGGACTTTTGATTAAAAGCGACTGAGAGGAAAAATCCTAAACCTGATCCATGAATGACATCAAGGACGAACTAAATACTGTGAATGGCCGACCAGTCAGTGTGGTGGGCAGGCATCAGTAAAGACCTGAAGAGTACGTTCATATGCATGTGGACATTGCAGAACTAACAGACCAACGTAACACAAAGAATTGTTAACACCACCCCTGCTAGACACACCTTGGAAAAGACTTGCTGCAAATGTATGTGAATTCAGAGGACATTGTTACCTGCTGGTAGTGAATTATCTTTCCAGATATATAGAAGTAATGTACTTAAAAGGCATAATGTGTTGCAGGAACTGAAGTGCACTTTTACTCACTTCTGTATTCCTGAACAACCAGTGATGGGCAATGGACCACGATTTACTGCAGCAGAATTTAAGTCGTTCCATATGAAATATGATTTTGATGATATTATTAGCAGCCCACATTACCCACAAGCAAAGGGAGAGGCTGAGAGAACTGTACAGACAGCCAAGAAAATCTTACAGGTAGGAAGATCCATTCTTTGCTCTGTTGAGTTACAGATCAGCACCGATAACAGCTACTGGACATAGTCCAGCAAAGCTGCTGCTGGGAAGACAACTCAGAATTACAGTTCCAATTTTGGAAAAGAACCTGTCTCCAAGGGGGCCAGACATGAAGAGAGCAGTCAAACAGGGCACTTACAAACAGGAGGGGAATGACCTGAGTTCAAGATTTGAAAACAGGTCTCCCATCTCTCAGGTGAGTGCCCTAGCCACTGGGCTACCGGCCACAAATCTTCCCCTCCCCCCCGAATCTGTGCAGTGTGGCACTGGACACACTCATGGCTGCTGCATCACATGGACACTTGGCTGTATTTGCTACAATTATTCCAAGTGGGGCATATTACCTACTGGTTAAAGCATGGGACCAAGAGCCAGGATTTCTCTGGTTCAGCCTTGGATAAGTCATGTCACCTCTGTCTCAATTTGCGAAGAGGTGCAAAAGGGACTATCACACCTCCCTGAAAGGGAATCATAGAATCATAGAATCATAGAATCATAGAATATTAGAGTTGGAAGGGACCTCAGGAGGTCATCTAGTCCAACCCCCTGCTCAAAGCAGGACTAACCGCAGCTATATCATCCCAACCAGGGCTTTGTCAAGCCGCAGCTTAAAAACCTCTAAGGATGGAGATTCCACCACCTCCCTAGGTAACCCATTCCAGTGCTTCACCACCCTCCTAGTAAAAAACTTTTTCCTAATGTCCAACCTAGACCTCCCTCCCTGCAACTTGAGACCGTTGCTCCTTGTTCTGTCATCTGCCACCACCGAGAACAGCCTAGCCCCATCCTCCCTAGAACCCCCTTTCAGGTAGTTAAAGGCCGCTATCAAATCCCCCCTCACTCTTCTCTTTTGCAGACTAAACAAGCCCAGTTCCCTCAGCCTCTCCTCATAAGTCCTGTGCTCCAGCCCCCTAATCATTTTTGTCGCCCTCCGCTGGACTCTCTCCAACTTGTCCACATCCTTTTTGTATTGGGGGGCCCAAAACTGGACACAATATTCTAAATGCGGCCTCACCAATGCCGAATAGAGGGGAATAATCACTTCCCGTGACCTGCTGGCAATGCCCCTCCTAATGCAGCCCAATATGCTATTAGCCTTCTTGACAACCAGGGCACACTGCTGACTCATATCCAGCTTTTTATCCACCGTTACCCCCAGGTCCTTTTCTGCAGAGCTGCTGCCCAGCTCGTCGGTCCCCAGTCTATAGCTGTGCATGGGATTCTTCCTTCCTAAGTGGAGGACTCTGCACTTTTCTTTGTTGAACCTCATTAGATTTCTTTTGGCCCAATCCTCCAGTTTGTTTAGGTCACTCTGTATCCTATCCCTACCTTGCAGGGTATCTACCACTCCCCCCAGCTTAGTGTCGTAAGAGGTAAGAGATCTTGGTTTGGGCAATCTAGCTCATCTCTTTTGCATTAGCCAATTCAGGTTTGCTTCCAAACATCTTTGAAGACTCTCAAGGCTGGAGCAGACAGACATAGCAGCTTTTTCAGACTTCTGTGCTTGCAATGGATTTATTCAACAATGTAATGCACCTACCAATGGAAATACATCCTGGGGCATATTCCTGTTGCTGCTGGCTTCCTATCAACAAACCAGCCGAAGCTTGGCCCCCTGGCTATTCTCAGTTCATTCCCACCTCTGATCAAGCTGCAATGCCAGATCAGTGGCTTGAGAGCTGTCTGGTCTCCTGCACTACCAGTGCCTGAGGAAATGAATTTGACCAGCGTTAAAGCAAGAAACCACAGAAACGACAGTATCTACGAACAATGCCTCCCTTCAGTCACACTGGCATGAGCCCGGAGTCACTTTTGAAAGGTCAGTAGAATGACCCTCGCATGGTGGTTCTGCCCCCTCCCCCTTGCCCACCTCCTTCCCCCGGCCAGGTCAGGTAACAGGTCCTGAACCAGGAGGTGGCCGGACTCTGTTTGGAGGTAGTGTCCGCCTCATGAGCCAGCTGCTGTAGAAAAGCTGGGTGCAGAGAGGAACCCGGGACGTGCACCCAGAGCTGCATGTGACACAGGCTGTTACAGCTGGGGGCAGGTCTGTGTGGAGCCTATGGGGGGCAGCAGCAGCTGGGCAGGGAGCCCGTGCAAAGGGGCCCCGATGGGAGACACTAACTGAGCCTGGCCTAGAAACCTGCAAGCTCTTACTTGCTTGGACTAGGGACAGGGCTGGAGAGGGCACCCTGAGCACTCGGCCTGCAGAGCCGAGACTCTCGGCTGGACTGCCTCCAGCACCAAACAGGCTCACCTTGAACTGCAGCTGCTTTAACCTCTGTACCCAGGTGTAAGCCGGTGGCATGGTCCGGCCGGGGCATCACGACCCTTCCTCGGGCCCAGGCTCCAAAGAAGGCCACGGCGCCTTCCTTTAGGGGAATAAACGGTACCAGTTACAAGTCTTTAGCCCCGGCTCCCAGCGGGGCGGGCTTCCTTCCCAGCCTGTAGCCCTCTGGCCCTCCCATAGGGCAGGGCTTATCCGGGATCTGTAGCCCCGGCCTTCCAACAGTCAGGCTAGCAAGCAGTCTGGTGCCCCCAGCCCTCAGGTAGGGTGGGGCAGGCAAGCAGTTTACAGTCCCTGGCGCGCAAAAGCCAGGCAGGGCTGATGTGGCAGTCAGTAGCCCCCGGCCTTGCCACAGGCGGGGCTAGTAAAATAGTCTGGAGCCCCCGGCCTTGCAGGCAAGCGGGGCCAGTACGGCTCGATATCCTCTGCTAGCCAAACGCAGAGGATGCCAAGTACTCTCGGGGTGGCTAGGGAAGGGGGCAGGAGGACGCAGGCCCACCCGACTCCACTGCATCCCAGTCCAGGGCCCTAGCAGTGGCAAAGCCGTTTGTCAGTGGGGATCCAGCCGCAACACGCTGACGGGGTTTCGCCCCTGACTCAGCCGCTTGCTAGTCGGCTGTCCCTGGGCCACTTCCTCCTACTCTGTCCCCGGGTACCTGAAGGGGACAGTCTCCCTCCGGGTCGCTGGGGTAGAAGGCGAGCGGCAGTCCCACAAGTCCTTCACCATCAACCGGTGGCAGGTCTGGAAATTCCTCTGGCTCATCAGCGGAGGGCGGCTCCTCTAGGTCCCAGAGGTTCCCCTGGTACACCAGGTTCAGTCAGTTCCAGGGGGTCCCCGGCATCAGGCAGCTCCTCCAGGTCAGGGCCGGCCTCAGAGGGTATTTCCCATCCAGTAGTCCTGGGTGGCTCATCCCAGCTACTAGGCCCTGGCGGCCCCACCCAATCACTATGGCTCAACGGCCCTCTCCAGTCACTCGGGCCTGGCAATCCGGACAGGTTTTGGATGCTCTGCTTGGCAGGGCGATAGCTCCAGGCAGCCGCTGGGCCTGGGTCAGGCCTAACCCGCAGCCTCTACCAAGGCACATCTGCCTGCAGCAGCAGCTTCTTCTCCACTGAGCTGCTAGGCCGGCCTTTTATAGTTCCCTTACCTACCTTGGCTCCGCCCCTCTGTTTCTGGGCAGTTTGGTCTGTAGGGCCATGTTCTGCCCAGCAGGGTGTCGTGACCCTTCCTTGGGCCCAGGCTCCGAGGAAGGCCATGGCGCCTTCCTACTCCAAGGTATCTGCAACTTTCCCCTTTCGTGCCAGTCCAAGGAAATAAAATTCCCTTTCCTTGAGCTGTGTGTCTGAGTGGTTATTGGCGCCCCCCAGGGCTAGTGCTGTAAGGTCTAGTGGCTGAAGCACGCACATGCTTGCCTCGGAGTCACAGGTCCCCTGGCATGCTGCTGGCACCTTAGAACTGAGCAGTCCCAGTAACTGATTTATGCTGGTGTGAATTCCCCAGTGCACCTGGTCTTCACCCCATTTATCTGACATGGGAACTGTCTATTGGGGACCAAGTGGGACAGGGCTAGGCAGCCTGTCACTGCTAGGTCCCCTGGGCAGGTCATCTTCATGAGTAGGGATAAGAGTATGTCAGGGAGGTCATGGACGCTGTGATTTTCAGAGCCCTTGGGGCAGCAGTGCAGGAGCTGTCAGCTAGTGGGGCCTGGGAGCTCGGAGTCACTGGAGCAGCAAGGGCCCCGGAGCTGTCAGCCCCTGTGGTGGCAAGTGCTGGAGCCTCCCTTCTCGCAGTGGGGCTCAGGCTCTCATCCCCCCTGCTCTTGCTTCAGTTGTCCCCCAGCAGCGCCTCCCCCATTACTTTTAGTTAAAGTCACAGACTTCCATTAATTTTTGTTTATTGCCTGTGACCTGCCTGTGACTTTTACTAAAATAACTGTGACAAATCTTATCCTCACCCATGAGTCATTGGATTACACTGGATCAGTGGCTATGTGACAGGAGTTCCTGGGTTCTTCCTACTTTCCAGCAGTGAGTGCACCCAGCACAAAATTAGCAGGGGTGTCACTAAGCTGCAACGTGGCTGGAAGGCTCAGTGCTGGGCTATGCAGTGTGTGGAACTGGAATAATGAAATCGGGCAATTCCAGCGCCAGTCTGTGTGCAAACACGCTGATTTCAGAGTAGAAGTGCCCACATTTGGTAGAGCTGACGTTTGTCATGACCTGTGAATCTTGAACCCACACCTACATGCTTCATAGGAGCAGCCATGCTCCTGCCCTCCAGCTTGCTGACAATAGCTTACCTGAGACTCATGAAGCCCAGCCCCAGTGCGAGGCTCTGCCCCTGAGATCCGATTGGTTGAATCCCAGAGCTGCTGATTGGCTGGCTAGCCCTACTTAAGCCAGCAGCAGGAACAAGAGGCTGTCAGAACAACTGGGCTCCACCCTGCTCTGGCCTACATGCTGTGTGCTTCCGGTTTCCAACTCCTGCTTCCCTGGCTTGATCTCCTGGCATTCTGGCCTGGCTTGACTCCTGGGTATCTGACTTGTGGTTCCTCACCTCCAGTTTCTTTCCTACCTCTGACCCCTGGCATCCTGCCCAGCCTCACTCTGGTTTCCACCACATGGTTCTGATTTCCAGTTCTAATCTTGCTTCTGGACTCTTGATATTCTGACCCAACTGACTCTTAACTCCTTGGCTTTGGCTCGGACTATTAGGTCTGGCTGCCTAAGACCCAGTTGTGACAGCTCGTTTGGATAACAGTAACTCTGCAGGACCGAGCCTGGTGCAAGAAGGATGGACCCCGCAGCACCACCACAGCCACTAGAAGCCCTGGACTCTCCCAGATGAGCCCTCTGCCTCCAGGTGGAGAATCAAGCACTGCAGGCCAAAGTTATGCTGCTGACCTCACACAACCAGCAGCTGCAGGAGCAAGTGGTGCAGCTCAGCGCCAAGGACATCATGCTGCTAACACAGCGTGCAGCACCTTGCACAGATGGTTCAACAAGAACGCAGAGGTCTAATGAACTAAAGCTACCTTCTGTTTCTGATGCATCCCAAAATCCGTGCTGCTGACCAGGCCAAGGCAGCCCTGGTAATGAGCCTGCTGACAGGAGATGCATTAGATTGGGCTCCTGCCTGCTGGAAGTCCATAGCCTGGTGCTGTCAGACCGGAATACCTTTTTCTAATAGTTGGCAAACATCTTCAATGACCCTCCCCGAGCTCAAACGGCCAAGCCCTCAGGGGACTCCGGCAGGGGCAAGGCACCACGACCTCCCATGCAGCGCACTTCCATCGTCTCACAGGGGCTACAGACTGGAATGAAACAGAGCAGCTGTATCAGTTCCAATGGGGTTTGCAGGCAGAAATCAAAGATGAGCTGCCCTTGTGGACCTCCCCATCCACATAGATAACTGGCTGTGAGAATGAAGGAAAGAGTAAAGGGGTTCCCAGCACCCCCCACACGTACCATGACCTCAGGTTCTGTATCGTCCGAGTGAGCCCATGCAAGCAGATCTGGATCATCAGGAGCTCACGCCCGAAGAAAAGAAGTGGTGCCATCGGTGCCATCTATGCTTCCACTGTGAAGAACCTGGCCAAGCCAACTTGGCCTGCTCTGTACGTATGCTGAGCTTGAGGAAACAAACCAGCCCAGACATAATGGAGGGAACAGGCCTGGACCTTGAGAGAAGAAAACTTCCCTGTGCCCTACTCATCACCAAGATACACCTTCAACTCCATCCAGGGTCTTCTCATTTGCAGGTGCCTGTCCAGTCCTGGGAGCCTCCTGATGGAATTCCTTCCCACAGGCCCTCATCAATGCCGGAGCAGCAGACAACTTCACAGCCGTAGCTACAGGTAGGGCCCTATCAATCCCCTGCTACGCAAGGCCATGCCTGACATGATTGAGGTTCCCGGTGTCTTCAGGTTTGGTTGTGGAGGAGACTGTCCCACTGGAAGCCATTGTTCAGGGACACAGAGAAATCATACAATTCAGCGAGATCTATTCTCTGCATTTTCCCCTAACCCTTAGCATCTCCTTGCTAACCCTTTGAGACCAGCTCATTCACAAGCACCAGCAGAAGGTCATTTTCCCATCAGAATTCTGCTGACAGCATGGACAGGGACCAGCAAACATTCCACCCAGACCCAGGAAGGCTCAAGTAGGTGTAGTCAGTCACATTAAAAAAAAAAACAATTTGTCCCCAGGGCTGGAATTAGGGACAGGCCACCCAGGCAACCACCTGCTCCAGGCGCTGTTTTTGTTATTAGCGACAAAAGGGAAAATAGAATGTTTGAAGTAAAATGTTTCAGGTATTCCCAATGTGGATTCATTTTTCACTAACCTCCTACAATGTTCTGGATCTTTGTAGAATTTCGTGGAACCTTCCAGACTTTCTGAGAACTACATTTCCTCGCACCTCCTTGAATGTTAGCCAGGCCCTCGTGGGTATAAAAGAGGAGGGGCATCACCAGTCAGTCAGTGAGACATACGAATGACCTGAAGTGAAGTGAGAGCCCAACTGTGGTATTGTGAACCTGGTTTTATTCTGTAATTGTGAAAGTGTGCTTGTGTCTGAAGACTTGAAGCGTGTAAGTACCGACTAATAAAGGACATATTTTATAAGACGCCAGAGATATCTATCTACACAACAATAAAAAAGAAATACTGTTACGTCTTTTGTCATGCTTAACACGCAATGTTTGATGACTTTCTCAGTCAGTGGAACATAGACTTTTGCTCTCCCAAATACTGTCTGTTTTCCCCCATAGAAAATAAAAGATGTCCCTGAACAAGCCCTTCAGAGCTCAGTATAGGAAGCAAAAAGCTCAATTGCAATCTAGTTTGAAGCAAGGGGCAAATTTGATGGGAAAATAATCTGAAAAAGAACAACACAGACTGGTCTTTAGGCAGAAGTGATCATCCCAGTGCAGAAGAAATTGAGGAGCAAAATCTAAATGATGGAAGCCCTATTATTAAGGAATTAGCAGATTTACCCGAAGATAAGGAATGGAAATGTGAGAAAAGTGATGGAGAATCGTCCAGTTTTCCTGGTGGCGTAAAGGAGAGTTCTGATAAAGAAGAATGTGGCTCATATGAAAAGGAGAGTAAAGACAAAGAAAAATCTGATTCACATGAAAAGGAGAGAAACAATGAAGACTAAGCCTCGCATGATGACAGAAACAGCAGCAAGAAAAATTGCACACCACAAATCAACACATCAGATCCTGCTTTATGGCCGGTGATCCTAAACTTTGCTGATATGGATTGGAGAATTTTGAATGGGCCGGGCAAAATGGAGGATGAGACGTTTCCAGTAAATGAGCAGACGTATTGCTTCTCAAAGTCACACTACAAAAGACTTCTGGAGAACGGTAAGAAGTCGCGAAAAGGGCTACAAATGCAATAAAAAATAGGTATTCAAAAGATTAACAAATGGAGGGAGGGGGTGCTGAAGACGCTCCTTGACTGGGGTGACGTTTGGTCTAGGGCTGGCCCTGCTTGTCCCCTGCTCTCACGTGCTTTATCCTGCATTTTGCGAACTGCATTGTCCCAGAGGAGCTAAGCTTCTGCAATGTTCATAGATCAATACCCAGTTGTTACCCGTACAATCTAGGGCACCCCGCCTATACCCTACCGAGGGCTCAAGGCGTGACCCAGTCAATTTTGGCACCCCACATTTTCCCTTCCAAGGGCTTGGGCGTAAGGCATCTACCCTTACTTATGACTCTATGTCTCATTGCTCTATGTGTCTGTGGGACTTTTCCCATGAAAGAGCCTTACACAGCTGTTATCTAAATATCTATTTACTAGCAACACTGACAGAATACATATGCCAACAAATCTATTATGCTCACCACTCCTGCTGTACAGACAAATTTCACCTGATGGCCAGTCATGATCCATTCATCTGGGGTTCCAAGTGCCCTTACCTGTCACGGTTGTGTAGGGAATACGATGTTTCGCAGCTTGTTGTTGCACTGCAGTCCAGAGTTGGTTCACAAAGAGCATTGTTTTTCATTACATTATATAGGTAAAACTAACTACCTTCTTTAACTCTACTAAACTTATCACATAGTCCAATCTATTGCAACCCCCTGGAAAACAATATTTAACCATTCACACTCTGACACCTATGTTTTCTCTTTTCTGCCCAAGTTTTTTTACATTTTATCTTTCATGACTAAATTGTAACATATTTATGACCATTCCTGTTTGTGCAGATGGTCAGCATAAATTCGCTGGTCAGAACTTATCTTATCTCTGTTTCACTTGTTGAGTCTCTCTCTGTAGGTTCCCTAAAACTTCCCGGCATCTGGGTGTCTTTACTTTACAGCTTGCTGGTTATAACATTTGTTAGGGAGATTCCTGAGATGGGGGTGCTTTATCAGCAGTAGGGCATTCTTTTTGTCAATTTTAGTGATGAACTCCCTGAATTTCACCCAAGACTGGCTTAATATGGGGAGGTGGAGGGGGGTTAGGTTCCAGGCCTACAATTTCCCTCCTTGATGATGCTTTCACCAAAGCAATGATCCCTAACACAAGATACCCATTACTCGGGTACACTTCCCGGGTATGGTCAGCAATAGTATTAGTTGATCCCGCATGTTGACTGTCTGTATCTTCCGAATGGCTCTTCTTACCCACACCACGATGCCTAAAAGTAAAGCCAATTGGATTCCAATTATCACCACAATGGGGTGAATCATTCTATTAAAATCTCCAGTCTCTGTAGGCGACTCTACAGCACTGTTTCCCACCAACAGTGATATTTGATTTTCGCAATGGTTTTTAAAACCTTAGTCACTTGTTGATTGTTGTGCTGTACTTTAATTTGGTCTTCAGTGCATTTTATACATTGCAAATGGTCTTGCAGCATGAAGGAATTAGCAATTATCAAACTAAACTCATATTCATACCTACATTAACAAGACTTATATCACTAAATACATGGGCATTGTATTGCAAATGTTCTACAATCCAAAGGAATACATAATATTTAAAATGACAATGCTGATGTTTACCAACACTACAAAAATATCTATTAATTAGATATGTCATAAAACACACTTTATTATTATTTACAATAATTTCTGGAAAATAAATTCTAACACATACACAGCCTTTGCCTGACTAGATCACAGCTGATTTTTGTTCTGTAAACACATTAAACATGCACTTCTGAGTGCCCTTAGTTTTAGTATAAAAGCACTCATCCCTTGTTTGCACATTTTTGTTCTCACATACATATCCCAAATCTTCATGAGCTATACACTGGAATACCGCTATGGTTTTCGATTGTTTATGTTTTTGATATGCCCATGCATTGTGATTCACTGACTAGATTACCAAATTTTTGCTTACCTGAATCCCTATAGGTAATACTGGGTATATGTTAATGGTGCAGATAGGGTAGACAGTTATTGCATACACCTGAATGGTCATTTGATCCTTATAAAATGTAAAGTTTACTAATTGCTGACTTATTTCTTGGGCCTGTGTACAGGCTAATGCTAAGGACACATTTCCTTGTATTGTTTTCATAGCCCCTGCTAAAAGTAATAAATTCTTTTCACCTTGCTATTGCCATACTTGCAGTATTTAAAAAAAATAATTGTTGCCCAATTCCTAATTTTAACAAGGATACACTGGGGGGCTTTCCCAATTCTTCTATTTCAGCTGTAATGTAACTTAGTTTATTTGCCAATACCTCTTTATTAATAGCACCCAGTATTCCAAATCCTAATCCCGTTCCACCCAAAGCAGTTCCCAGTACACTCCTTGGGGTTCTTTTCCTTATGGATTTTCCGACATACCATAATTTAACGATGTTGCCCGCCCCTTAAGCAGAGTTTATACATATGGGGTGCAGTGAGGTATGACCTTGGATACATTCAACCTGGTGAGGTCCAAGTCAATTTGTTTTAGAGATCGTATTGGTGTTACAATAACTTGTTCCCTATGATCCAATTTTACCACAAGTGGCCCATTCAATGGGTGCCTTCTTGTTTTTTGTATATCAGAGTCAACTGCAAGTATCTTAAAGTTTAATTGCACCCAAATGCTTGCAATGTAGATTTACCTAGTTGGGTCAGGATGGTATGAAAAATGGCCAGACACTGATATTGTAAGTTAATTTTAGGCTGTTTCTTAATACATTTCCTGCCTTGGGTTTCTGGGGGTTTCATTTTTCCTATATCCCTAGTATCCACTTGCCATTGGTATAGTTCCCTAATTCTCATAACTGCTGCCCAGAGGGAATAGTCAATGCACTGGGACTTGACTCCCAGATTTGAACCAATCCTAGGCTCATTGAATTCCATTAATGCCCTGATGCCAATGTCCCCGCCTGGCTGCCAAGCAAATTCAATAACCTTCAGTATTTCACACTGGTTGTACTGGGGCATCCATACTTTCAACGGGCCTTGATTGAATTGGCCCTTATAGTAATCAGGGAAGGTGTTATGGTAGCCTCCCTTTTTAATACCCACCACAGTAATGCTAGCAATGAGACAAACACAAAACACAAAACCGCAATCTTTGCCGCGACAGTAGCTCCATGGTATTCTGGGTTGCTCTTCAGCTGGTGCCAGCTTTTCCCAAAGTCCTGAAAGACAAAAAGAACATTTTTCTAACCCCTTGGGGGGAGGGGCAATTTATTGCTTAAAATACCCCTTCCTTTTACAAATCTCCTTGCGGGCAAAACAGAGGAATTACCTTCATACTTTCTTGTGCTTTAGTTCTATAGGCAGGGCAGGTTTTAATGGCTTCTACCTTTAAGGGAAGGGGTGAATTATCCCACTCTTCATTTATGAAATTCAGAGGTAGTGTACTTCGGTTTCCGTTCTTATACAGCAGCCCAGGTTTGTAACGGCTTCTCTGCTGTGCCCAGCTTCACATTTATTCACAGGAAATAGCTGGGAGGCAGCATCACCATAAGGCTTCTTAACATGAGATGTGTTTCCAGTTACCATTTCTAGAAAGATTTACCCCCCAAATCAGACACTTTATACATTGTTGCAGAGTTACTTGCTAACGTTACATTTATGCCAAGGTTTAATATTAACAATAACATTAGCATCAGATCTATTATAAGTGGGCATTTATAAATATCTTATCATACCATGCCTTTTTTCAAGACAGTTTGTCTCTGTAGCCAGTGTATTCAATACCCTCTTCGAATCTTTGCACTGGTTTTTGGTGACTTGAAGTAGGGATGGGATGAAAATGAGCAGATCTCTTTTATATCTGGTTTTAGATTTCAGCACTATACATACACAAAAAAAAAAAAAAAACCAAAAAAAACCCTCTCTTTTCTCTACTGAGGGTTAATCTGTCCCTCTTATTCTTGACTACTTTTCCCACATCCCTTTTTCTGGAGGGTTGAAATATGAGCCTTTTAGTTTCAAGTAGTTTGTTTGCTGACCAGCTATGTCCATTATCTGCAGTTCCTTTGTGTTACCACATATGGGCAGATTTTTCCTTCTCCTGTCAGTAAAATAATTTGCATCAACACAGGTGCTTGCTTCTGAATCCTAAGACATCACCAGCTCAGAGACTGGACTTTGTCTTTAAAGGGTTAATTTTCACCAACAAGTCAGAACCAGAATTCTGATTACTTTCCACTTCCAACTTCTGCTTCCAAAACACACAGCGATCTGAAAAAGAAAAAAACATAACTTATTGTGACTCTTTTTGGAGACCTAATAGGATTTTAATTAAGTAGCATGTTTTGTTTACATTTCTTTTACCCCTTCGACAATATACACTGCCCATTTACTGGGAAAATGCACATTTCTTCCATAGTTTAACTTCTATAACATTATATTAGACATATTCATTCTTACGTAAAGTGTAAGTGTTTATTTTGTGCTTACAATTTTCATGTACCTTCTCAAAGTGACAGTCTGATTATTCAGGGCCTGACAGTGTTTCTAACATTGCTTCTTTTGTGCATCCCACCCCTGCTGTTGCTTCAGAGGGGCACTGCCTTTTAACTTTTTGTTTTTCCCCTGCACCTCTTAGCTGCTATTACCAAAAAAAAAAAAAAAAGGATCCAGAATTTCTCCCCATTCTCCTGGTTCTGGCTGCCCCAGAGCCACCACCACCACATCCTTTGATGCTTATTTTAAAAGATATTAAACTTATAAAAACAAAAATGTACTCTAAGGGTTAAACGCAAAACACCAAAGCCAAAACACACTAGCTGTCTGTGTCTGGCAAAAGAGTCTGTCAGTATTGCGACTTTGAATGAGAGATTCAAATGGATTTTTAGTGGCATTATTTAAAAACAAAACAAAAACAATTCATCTTAAATGTACAAAATAGGGTTTTACAAAACCAAAGGGCCATAAAACCTTACACAATTGCACAAATATATATATATGTTTACACACAAAACATTCTCTTTTGCTTAACATCCCTTGCACTGCTTTAATTATTTTTGCACAACTGTACACAGATTACATTCCCTTTTATACATCTGGAGGCAATTAAGTTCCAGTGGAAACTCCTTATGTTCTTTTAGTGATTTAAATTAAGCTGTCCATAGTGAAATGATTTAAATTAGATTGTCTCTCTGTCTGCTGCCTGCAGCAGTGCTTTACAATTGATTATTTACAGACTGTTCCTTTGGGAAAAAGGGCCCATTTTCTTTCAGAATAGCTGTAAAGGCTTCTGGGGACAAAAACATAGTGGTAGCAGTAGCCACTACCTGATCTCTTGCATAATTTGTTTAACTACCAGAGTTTCACCAGATGTGACTGTACCAAGTTGCACATATATTTACATTTACATGACTGGGTTTTATGATCAAACCCAGAATTCTCTTTTGATAACACCACAACTGTCAGTCTTTAACATTTCCACAATTCCCAACTATTTAATTCCCTGCAAACTCTATGGTATTAATTTCTGCAAAAGCTACTTTTAACTCTTCACTCTCTTTAAATCCCTTGCATCCAATTTATTATATATTAGTTTTATTATAGCATTTTTTGCTGCCATCACTTTTAAAACTTTACTGGCAATATAGTTTTGTGATCGTAAACCTTCCATTCTTTCCCTAGGAGTGTTGTGTTTATCAGCTGAACTGATTCTTATGCATTTTGCATTTATTACTTATAACTAGTTTTGCCTGTAACTGCTTAGCCACCAAGTACAATTCCTGCAATATAGCTGCCTAAGTCTGTGCTTTCTTTACCTTGGGATTGTTTAAAAAGGCAGTATTAATATTTATCTGGTTGCCAATGCGTCTTTTGCTTTAAAATTTCAGTGGAATGCAACGGAATTCCATCATGTTTTGTCAAAAAAAATAAATAAATAAATAAATTCACATAGGTTTCCAAAGTTCCCTTCATTAAGATTTCAGAAAAACAGAAATGCAAGGAGGCAGGGGGAAAGCAGCCAATTAATCCTGTGAAGTCATTTTAAAGTCCAGGCTAGCAACAGCAAATTTAGCAAACTGAGAAAAGAAAAAAAAAGAAAAAAAATGAAAGGATATTATTAGCTCGGAGCAAAGAGTGGGTCTCCAGGGATTAAACAGTTGGGAACCTTAACCCCAAGCTGGTTCTGGGTGGAAAGTGGGGGTTGTTACCTGCTTTTGCAAACCCTGGATTTGCTCCCCCATTATCTGTTCCTTTTGTCTGTATGTCAAATGGATGTCAGGGTTGCCCTTCTTTGCTGCAGTTCATTGTTCCTGGGCAGCTACATGGGTTAATGCGTTAACTCTAGTTGTTAACTGGGCTCACTCTTTTGTTTTTCACTTTAAATTATTTTTTATCCACTTCCCTATGATTGAATTGCATCTCCTGTCTTTTAAGGTGGTCTGTGAACTCTGCTACCATCCACAATTCCTGCTGTTCCCTTCTGAAGGGGAAATCTGGCACTTCGGAGAAGGCATGGGGGTGGGGAGAGGAATAACCATCCAGGGTCTGTCCTCTTGGGATTGGTCCAAATATCCCCACCCAAAGTATTGTCCTCGGGGTCTGACGTACCTTTGGTGTCTGCACCTACTCCCCTCCGTACTGCTGTCACAATGCCCCTCCGGGATCCCAACATACTTTCCAGTTCTCTATTTGCTGTCTGCAGCTAGAGTGGCCACTGCTTGCATGGGCCTGATCCTGCTTTCCTCCAGAACTGTCCGTCCACTTGCGCACAGGTCTTGTCCCACTACCCATTTAGTAGGGAGGGTGGCTCCCCAACCAGCATCCGCCCCTCTTGGTCCCCTTTCTTAGTGTCTGGGATGGCCAGACTGACATTAGGCTGTGAACCTGCCCTTACCTACGGGGCTCAGGGCTCTGCGGGTCTGTGGGACCTTTTCCAAGTAAAAGAGCCTTACACTGCTGTTCTCTACACATCAGCAACACGCACAGAATACATATGACAAGCAAATCTATTCTGCCTACCAGACAAATTTCACCCGATGGCCAGTCAGGAGCCACTTGTCTGGGTGTTCCCAGTGCTCTTACACAGCTCGGTTGTGCAGGGAGTACGATGTTTCGCAGCTTGTTGTTGCACTGCAGTCCAGAGTTGGTTCCCAAAGAGTGTTGTTTTTCATTACATTGTATAGGTAAAACTAGCTTCCTCTTTAACTCTACTAAACCCATCACATTGTCCACCCTATCGCAACAACATTTAACCAATCACTCACTGGCACCTATGTTTCCTCTTTCCTGTCCAAGTTTTTTTACATTTTATCTTTCATGCCCAAATTGTAACGTATTTATGTCCTTCCTTGTTTGTGCAGATGGTCAGCAGAAATGTGCTGGTCAGAACTTATCTTATCTCTATATCATTTGTTGAGTCTTTCTCTCTGTATCCTTCCTGAAACTTCTCAGCGCTTGGGTGTCTTTACTTTACAGCCCTGGTGGTTATGACTCGTGTTAGGGAGATTCCTGAGGTGGGGGTGCTTTATCAGCAGTAGGGCATTCTTTTTTGTCAATTTTAGTGGCGAACTCCCTGAGTTTCACCCAAGGCTGGTTTAATATGGGGGCATGGATTAGGTTCCAGGTCTACATAGTCTTTGACATAGCTCAGGCTTGAGCCATTAAATTACTTTGGAAATTAGGACCAAATCCTTAAACTGGCATCAGACATTGACTCGGAGCCAGTGGAGAGACTTAAGCATGGACCTGCTGGGCTTCCAGTAGCTGAGCCATGGAGAAGGCAGACAGACATTTTTTGTACCAACTGGAGCCTCCGCATCATCTTCACATTCAACTTCTGACACAAAGAGTTACAGTGATGCAACCTGGCGGTGACAAATGCATGGATCACTGTGCCAGGTCCTTGTCCATGAGGAAGGGTTGAAATTTCCTAGCAAGTTGGAGGTGAAAGAAGGCGTTTTTGGAAACTGATGCTATCTGGTTATACCATCTTAATAAGGAGTCAGACAGGACCCAGAGCGTCACAGCACCTTGATGAATGGGAGCTGTGTGCCTTCAATGGTAGGTCAAGACAATGCCTTGTACAGATCCTCAACATGGTTCTTCTTTCTAACCAGCATCACTTCAGACTTGCCTGGGTTCAGCTTGAGCTGCTCTTCATTCAAGTGCTAATTTCATAGACTCATCCATTCACAGAGTTTAACGCCAGAAGGGACCATTAGATCATTAGAGGAAGGTGATCAGGAACAGTCAACACGGATTCACCAAGGGAAAGTCATGCCTGACCAACCTGATTGCTTTCTATGATGAGGTGACTGGCTCTGTGGATGTAGGGAAGGCGGTGGATGTGATATACCTTGACTTTAGCAAAGCTTTTGATACAGTCTCTCACAGTATTCTTATCAGCAAGTTAAAGAAGTATGGGTTGGATGAATGGACTATAAAATGGATAGAGAACTGGCTAGAGCATAGGGCTCAACGAGTAGTGATCAATGGCTCCATGTCTAGCTGGCAGCCAGTCACAAGCGGAGTGCCCCAGGGGTCGGTCCTGGGGCCGGTTTTGTTCAATATCTTCATTAATGATCTGGAGGATGGGGTAGATTGTACCCTCAGCAAGTTTGCAGATGACACTAAGCCAGGGGGAGTGGTACATACCCTGGAAGGTAGGGATAGGATACAGAGTGACCTAAACAAACTGGAGGATTGGGCCAAAAGAAATCTAATGAGGTTCAACAAAGAAAAGTGCAGAGTCCTCCACTTAGGAAGGAAGAATCCTATGCACAGCTATAGACTGGGGACCGACAAGCTAGGCAGCAGCTCTGCAGAAAAGGACCTGGGGGTAACAGTGGATAAAAAGCTGGATATGAGTCAGCAGTGTGCCCTGGTTGTCAAGAAGGCTAATAGCATATTGGGCTGCATTAGGAGGGGCATTGCCAGCAGGTCGCAGGAAGTGATTATTCCCCTGTATTCGGCATTGATGAGGCCGCATTTAGAATATTGTGTCCAGTTTTGGGCCCCCCACTACAAAAAGGATGTGGACAAGTTGGAGAAAGTGCAGCGGAGGGCAACCAAAATGATTAGGGGGCTGGAGCACAGGACTTATGAGGAGAGGCTGAGGGAACTGGGCTTGTTTAGTCTGCAAAAGAGAAGAATGAGGGGGGATATGATAGCAGCCTTTAACTACCTGAAAGGCGGTTCCAGGGAGGATGGGGCTAGGTTGTTCTCGGTGGTGGCAGGTGACAGAACAAGGAGCAATGGTCTCAAGTTGCAGTGGGGGAGGTCTAGGTTGGACATTAGGAAAAAGTTTTTCACTAGGAGGGTGGTGAAGCACTGGAATGGGTTACCTAGGGAGGTGGTGGAATCTCCATCTTTAGAGGTTTTTAAGTTGAGGCTTGACAAATCCCTGGCTGGGATGATATAGCTGAGGTTAGTCCTGCTTTGAGCCGGGGGTTGGACTAGATGACCTCCTGAGGTCCCTTCCAACTCTAATATTCTAATATGAGGCATGATTTCCACTTGACGGCCCCTCACCTCCCGGGAGTGAGGAACAATGAGGTGGATCGCCTCAGCAGGTTGTTTCTAACCCGTCATGACTGGTCGTTGCATCCGGAGGTCGTGACTATGATCTTCCAGAAGTGGGGTGTTCCCCAACTGGACCTATTCATGTCAGCCTGGAACGCGAAGTGCCCAAGTTTCTGCTCGCTCCAGGGTCACGAGACTGGGTCAATTTCCAATGCGTTCCTCATCAACTGGTCGGGGGCTCTCATGTATTCGTTTCCACCCATTCCGCTTCTGCCCAAGGTCCTGCTGAAAATAAAGAGGCACTGGGTGGACGTTATACTCATCGCTCCGGCCTGGCTGAGACAGCACTGGTTCAGCATGCTTCTGGACCTTTCGATCGTCCTGCCCCTGGATCTCCCAAGGCGGCACGACCTTCTCTCCCAGGACCATGGTCGCCTGTTGCACCTGGACCTGGACTCCCTGCACCTCACGGCCTGGAGGCTCTGTGGCTGACAGAAGGAGAGAGAGCCTGCTCGGTGCAGGTTCAACAAGTCCTGCTTGACAGCAGGAACCCTTCTACACAGGTCGTGTATCGGGCTAAGTGGAGGCAGTTTACCTGTTGGGTTGAGTCCCGGGGCATTCTGCCCAGCCTCTTGCTTATACAGGCAATCCTGGAGCACCTGCTCCAGCTAAAGCTCCTGGGTCTGGCACTGGTCTCATTGAGGGTTCACCTGGCGGCCATTTCGGCCTTCCATCAGCTGCTAGAGGGGAGATCTCTGTTTTCCCATCCCATGTCGGTCAGGTTCCTCAAGGGTATGGAGAGGCTTTATCCACAGGCCGTGACCCGGTGCCTCCCTGGGATCTCAACCTGGTCCTCTGAGACTTACGGGGCCCCTCTTTGAACCCATGGCTTCATGCCCTCTTCTCATGCTATCATAGAAGGTAGCCTTCCTGGTGGCCATTACCTCAGCCAGGAGGGTCTCTGAGATTAGGGCCTTGACCTCGGAGCCCCCTTACACTCTATTCTATAAGGATAAGGTGCAGTTGAGGCTGCATCCAGTCTTCCTGCCCAAGGTGGTTTCCCAGTTTCATTGTAACCAAGATATTTTTCTCCCCGTGTTTTTTCTCAAACTGCACGGTTCGGAGGAGGAGAGGAGATGGCATTCGCTGGACGTGAGATGAGCCCTGGCCTTCTACATCGAGTGTACAAAGCCTTTCCGGAAATCGATGCAGCTCTTCGTCGCAGTGGCGGACCAGATGAAAGCTCACCTGTCTCCACCCAGCACATCTCCTCATGGATTACATCAAGCATCAAGCTCTGCTACAAGCAGGCAAGGGTGCCGCTTCCAGGAACCATCACAGCGCACTCAACCAGAACTCAAGCCTCGTCTACATCCTTCACGGAGAGACTATCCCTGCAAGACATCTGCAAAGCTGCCACCTGGTCATTGGTGCACACCTTCATGTCCCACTACGCCATCGTCCAGCAGGCAAGAGAGGCTGTGGGATTTGGCAGAGCCGTGCTGAGGGCAGCTCACCGCTAACTCCTACCCACCTCCAAGGTATTGCTTGTTAGTCACCTATAGTGGAATGGACATGAGCAACACATCTCAAAGAACATCAGTTACGGGTAAGTAACCTCGTTTTTCTCAAGTCAGGCCTTAAAAACATCCAAGTGTAAGCAGGGGAATGGTCCAGCTGTCGTGGGGAACTTTCATGGCTCACACACTACCCCGGTGGACAGGATCTGAGTCCTCGCTCCCACGCCCTTTACCCAGAGGCTGGCCTGACCGTGAGGGCTCTTCTTCCCCTCTCCTGTGTGGCAGGGTCCCTGTAACCCTGACAAGGCCAGGCTCAGGATTCCTGGGGGCTCAACCTCCAATCTTGTTGTGGACACTAAGGGCAGGAGTTAGGGTGTTCCCACTCCGGGGGGCTCTCTCCGCACCGGGTGCCTCCCTGACGCACTGATCGATGCATATGGTTCAAAGCAAGTTATTAAACAGCCGCCAATTAAAAAATTAAAGAAAAGATGAGGAAGGATAAAGGAAGAAACCAACGCTGTCCCATGGCACGGGGCACCAGGCACAGCGTCTCTGGGGGTGAGGGATGTTTATAGTCTGTGTCTCACATGTTGCAGACCTCCTGCCCAGGCCCAGGTTGTGCTGCAGGGATGTAGCGAGTCAGACACTTGCTCTGGCAGTGGTCACACACCCCCAAGTGCCAGTTGGCAGGGCCTTTCTGCCCAGCATCAGCCCCCGTCGGAGTCACAATCCCCCTCCCAGTCCGGCCTGCAGGGCCTCTTGGCTGGAGACGTCTCCCTGCACCAGGCCCTGCCCAGGGTCCCCCTTGCTCTCCCCAGCTGCTCACTGCACCCAACTCCAGATGGCTCCAGCCCCAGCTCCACTCCACTCTACTTCACTGTGGCTGTGGCTTGGCTTTGCTCAGCTTGACTTCCTGGGATGCTCCTCGGGCCCCTCTGGTTCTGCTGCTGTGGGTCTGTTCAGCTCAGCTCCCTGGCCTGGCTTCTCTGGTCTCCCATCCGCTGGCTGCTTTTTCCTTCGCTCGGCACCACACTCTGCCTAGGCAGTGCCAGCTCACACAGAGGATGGGAACCCCCGCCCCACCCCCCGCTCCTTGCTCCTTCATTGGCCTGTCTGCCCTGTCAGTCAGGCTGACCTGGAGTGTTGGCCTCTCCCTCCTGGCCCTGAAGTGTGTCCATTCCAGGGTCCTGCTTCCTCATCAACCCTTCCCCTTTGGTACTGAGAGATGCCAACCAAAAACACCCACTAAGTTTCAGTAAGGGGCTAATTATCCCCTTACATAAGGATGGAGATTCCACCACAATTTCAGTACTTCACTACTCTCCTAGTGAAAAGGTTTTTCCTAATATCAAACCTAGACCTCCCCTCTGCAACTTTAGATGATCGCTCCTTGTTCTGTCATCTGCCACCACTGACAACAGCCTATCTCCATCCTCTTTTGAACCCCCCTTCCAGTGTTTCAAGGCTACTATCAAATCCCCCCTCATTCTTCTCTTCTGCAGACTAAATAAGCCTAGTTCCCTCAGCTTCTCTTCATAAGTCATGTGCCCCAGTCCCTAATCATTTTCATTGGACTCCACTGGACTCTCTCCTATTTGTCCACATCCTTCCTGTAGTGGCATGGGGGCGGGGGTGGGAACTGGACACAATACTCCAAATTTGGCCTCCACAGTGTCAAATAGGGGAATAATCACGTCCCTCGATCTGCTGGCAATGCTTCTACTAATGCAACCCAATATGCTTTTAGCCTTCTTGGCAACCAGGGCACACTGCTGACTCATATCCAGCTTCTTGTCCACTGTAACCCCCAGCTCCTTTTCTGCAGAACTGCTGCCTAGCTCGTCGGTCCCCAGTCTGTAGCTGTGCATGGGATTCTTCCGTCCTAAATGCAGGACTCTGCACTTGTCCTTCTTGAATCAGATTTCTTTTAATCCAATCTTCCAATTTGTCTAGGTCACTCTGTATCCTATCCCTACCCTACATCGTTTTTATCACTCCCCCCAGCTTAGTGTCATCTGCAAACTTGCTGAGGTTTGCAATCCACCCCATCCTCCAGATCATTAATGAAGATGTTGAACAAAACCGGCCCCAGGACCGACCCCTGGGGCACTCCGCTTGTTACTGGCTGCAAACTAGACATTGAGCCATTGATCACTACTCATTGAACCCGATGATCTAGCCAGTTCTCTATCCACCTTATAGTTCATTCATCCAACCTATACTTCTTTAACTTACTGATAAGAATACTGTAGGAGACTGAATCAAAAGCTTTGCTAAAGTCAAGGTATATCACGTCCACCGCTTTCCCCACATCCACAGAGCCAGTCACCTCTTCATAGATGGCAATCAGGTTGGTCAGGCATGATTTGCCTTTTGTGAATCCGTGTGGACTGTTCCTGATCACCTTCCTGTCTTCCAAGTGCCTCAAAATGGATTCCTTGAGGGCCTGCTCCTTGATTTTTCTGGGGATTGAGGTGAGGCTGACCGGTCTGTAGTTCCCTGGATCCTCTTTCTTCTTTTTTTTTTGAAGATAGGCACTATATTTGCCTTTTTCCAATCATCTGGGACCTCCCCCAATCACCCCGCTTTTTCAAATATAATGGCCACTGGCTCTGCAAATGACATTAGCCAACTCCCTCTGCACCCTCAGATGCATTGCATCTGGCCTCATGGACTTGTGCATGTCCTGCCTTTCTAAATAGTCCTGAACCTGTTCTTTCATCACTGAGGGCTGCTCACCTCCTCCCCATTCTGTGCTGCCCAGTGCAGCAGTCTGGGAGCTGACCTTGTCTGTGAAGACAGAGGCAAAAAAATCGAGTACTTCAGCTTTTTTCACATCATCTGTCACTAGGTTGCCTCCCCCATTCTGTAAGGGGTCCACACTTTCCCTGAACTTCTTCTTGTTGCTAACATACCTGTAGAAACTCTTCTTTTTACCCTTCACGTCCCGTGCTAGCTGCAACTCCATTTCCTGATTTCATTCTTGCATGTTGGAGCAGTATTTTTATATTCCTCGCTAGTCATCTGACCAAGCTTCCAATTCTTGTAAGCTTTTTTTGTGTGTTTAAGCTCACCAAAGCCTTCTTTGATAAGCCAAGTTGGTAGCCTGCCATATTTGCTATTCTTTCTGCACATTGGGATGTTTTTTTCCTGTACCCTCAATAAGGTTTCTTTAAATTACAGCCAGTTTTTTTGGACTCCTTTCCCCTTCATATTAGCCTCCCAGAGGATCCTGCCCATCAGCTCCCTGAGGGAGTCAAAGTCCGCTTTTCTGAAGTTCAGAGTCTGTGTTCTCCTTCTCTTCTTTGTTTCTTTTGTCAGGATCCTGAACTTGACCATCTCATGGTCACTGATACCCAGGTTTCCATCCACATCTGCTTCCTCTACCAATTCTTCTCTGTTTGTGAGCAGCTGATTAAGAGGAACTTAGTCCCTAGTTGATTCCTCCAGCACTTGCACCAGGAAGTTGTCCCCAACACTCTCCAATAACTTCCTGGATTGTCTGTACCTGCTATATTGCTCTCCCAGCAAATTTCAGGGTGACTGAAGTCCCCCTTGAGAACCAGGGCCTGGAAACTTCCGTTAGTTGTCTGAAGAAAGCCTCATTTACCTTATTCTATTGGTCTGGTGGTCTATATTAGATGTCCACCACGACATCACCCTTGTTGCTCTGACCTCTAAACTTAACCCAGAGACTCTCAACAGGCTTTTCTCCAGTTTTATTCTGGAGCTCTGAGTAGTCATAGTGCTTTCTTACATACAGTGCAACTCTTCCACCTTTTCTCCTCTGCCTGTCCTTTCTGAACAGTTTATACCCATCCGTGACAGTGCTCCAGTCATGTGAGTTACCCTGCCAAATCTCTGTTATTCCAATCACAACATAGTTCCTTGACTGTTCCAATGCTTCCTGCTTGTTTCCCAGGCTTCCTGCGTTCATGTACAGGCCCCTAAGGTAACTAGCCGATTGCCCTACTTTCTCAGTGTAACCCCTTTCTATTTCTGGGTTACTTGGGAGACGGCAACACTCAGCTGTGTGCAAGGGCACCTAAGGTTGTTAACAACAAAGGAGATCCTGAGTATCCCAGTGATGATGTAGGGTAGGTGGGAATCCTCTATCCACCCCTCTGCTGCAGTCTCTTTACTTCTAAAGGAATTTAAACTTGGCGGTGCCTCCATCGAGCTGGCCCTGCACATGCTCAACAGCGGCCTTGGGAGCTTCCAGGACTAAACCTAGTCTAATAATGATAATAATCTGAGACACAGTCTAACTCAACCATTGCAATTATGCAAACTAAACATCCAGTATACTTAAATTAGAGTTAACACACCATTACTTAACAAATTAAAGAAAAATGGCATCACAGACTGAAATCAAACATCACTATTGTTTTAAATCCACAGGGGCAGCTGAATAAATCAGTTAATAAAAGCAGTGTACAGTAATAAATTAAACTTGTCTAACTGGCATCTACGCTGCCACTATTTACCCCACCTCCGGAGTGTGCACTGCTCTGGAGTTCAGAGCCCTGACTCCTGGCTTGCGTGGGCGTGTTTTCAGATCTGAAGCAGCAGACAGCGCTCTGTGGGTGCAGTGTGCCAGTCCAGCCCAGGTATCACGCTGGAGATTTGGAGTTGGCCCAACCGAATGTCTGCAGTCCTGGCCCTGCTCGAAGAGAATACCTCTCTGCCTCTTCTCAGACCCAGTCAAAGTCTCTCTGCAGTGCCCCTTCCTTTACACGCCCTGCCCCAAACAACTCACACCCCCTTCACTGCAGGCCCACCTCAGTCAGCTCCAGGCTCAGTCCCTGCCCTGGCTTGGGCAATGCCACCAACCTCCGAAGCTCCCTGCTCCATCAAACTCCAGCAGACTCCCAGCAGCAGCTTTGGGACCCAGGCAGCAGTCAGCCAGCAGCTTCCAGCCTCGGCTGTGCTCCACCCCAGCACCAGACTGGAGTCCACACATGCTTTTCTCTGACTCCCTGGAAGGGGAAGAGTCTCTCTCCTTTTTCCTCAAGGCATCATGGGAGTTGTAGTCTCCCAGGATCTTCCCAACTGTAAAACTCCCAATTAAGTTGCAAGGCCCCTGAAGTAATAGGGTGCCTACATTAGTATGAATCAGGAGGCTTCCCCTGTTGCACCCTCCTCCTTGTGCTTCCTCCTGATGTCCCGTTTCCCCACTTACCTCTGGGCTTAGGTATCCATCCCTCGGCAAACCTAGTTAAAGCCCTCCTCACTAGGTTAGCCTGTTTGCGAAGATATTTTTCTCTGTCTTGGTTAGGTGAATCCCGTCTCTTCCTAGCAATCCTTCCTGGAACAACATCCCATGATCGAAGAATCCAAAGCCCTATCTCCAACACCACCTGCATAACCACGCATTTACTTCCGCAATGCGACGGTCCCCACCTCTGCCTTTTCCTTCAACAGGGAGGATGCACGAGAACACCACTTGCGCTTCAAACTCCTTTATCCTTCTTCCCAGAGCCACATAGTTTGCAATGATCAGCTCAAGGTCGTTCTTGGCAGTGTCATTGGTGCCCACGTGGAGAAGTAGGAAGGGGTAGCGGTCTGAGGACTTGATGAGTCTTGGCAGACTCTCCGGCACATCCTGAATCCTAGCTCCAGGCAAGCAACACACAATTTCATTTAAGATCTCACATGACATTCTTGATAAATAAACACTATGACAGCAATGTGATGGGTGTAGTGAGTTTGTCAGGCATGTCAGGGGCTACTGCTATAGAACAGGGAACCCTTGCCAATTGGCCTTCATGGGTTCTTAGGGTCACAGCCTTCCAACACCTGGAGGCGGGGCCCCCTCCCCACCCCGGCCCTCCCACTTCAGGAGTAGGACCTGACCTCCCATGAGACCTCCGCCCCCAATTGCCGTAGTGCACAGGGCCTCACAATGTTTCAATCCGGCACTGAGCTAGGTGCCCAGGCTCCCAATGAGGCACCTAAGGAGGGACGTTTCACATGCCAGCCAGCTGATCCAGGGCTAAGCTAGTCAGGAGCGAAATGCCGAGGAGACAGGAACGGAAAGGAGGGGTGGGGCTAAGCAGCTGTCCTGGTGCCCCTGGCGATTGGCCAGAGACACCAGCGCTTTGATTCTCTGGGGTTTTGATCAGCCAGTCTTGCTGGAGAATGGTGACAACTTGGTGTGACTAAGACGCTATGTCAGGCAAAGCTACATGTTGCTTGACTTTAGTTATAGCCCTAGAAAATGTCTCCCTGTAGCTTTGTTTGTAACCCTTCATATCTCGTTCAGTCTTGCTTGCAATCATTTCAATCTAGGTTCTTAGTTTTATTACAGGCCGTCTCAGCGTGTTACGCTGAAATGAAGTGCGAGGCTCCAGCCACCCAAACAGGCGGGAGCATCTTTGATTTCTTTGGAGGCAGCAAACTCAGTAACGCTTGTGGGGGACTGGCCGCTGCAGACAGCCGGCTGTGGGGCACTCAGGACTTGGGGTTAGTGACTGTGCTCTGCAGGGCAGGGTTTGGAGTCCTGGCGAGTTTGCTGGCAGGCAGACAAGCTGGTGTGCCAAGGCGATGATGCAGCATGGCAGAAGCAGAGGTCACGCTGGCTCCAGTGCTGGGTGACCTGAGCAGGACCCCACAGAAGGCCCCGCCACCCACTTTGGACTCACCACAGCTCGGGGTCACTTTTCTGTTGTGCTACCACAACTAGCTCCTTGGGAGCTGCTCAGCCACTGACCCCACCATGGGTCTCACTTGACACCTTCCTTTCTGATTGGCTCCTGCTGAGAGTGGGGCGTGCTCTGTGCAGGGGCTGCAGCCCGTTGGTGAATGTGTCCCATTGCTCTGGGGCAGCTCTGCAGACTGTCACAGTTGCATCTTGCCTTCAATCTCACTTGGGGTCCAGTCTTCAATTTCCCTGCCCAAGAATAATCCTTTTCATTTCCTGCAGGAGGAAGAGGCAGGTCCATTCCTATACCCAGAGGAATCAGATATCGCCTTATTGAATGCTGTTTTCTCACAGGTCTCCAATGAGGCAGGTTTTACTGAGTGGGAAATAACCAGAGGCTCAGCCAAAACATTGTCTTCATAACAACAGCAAAAAACAAAGAGCTGGGTAGGCAAGCTGAGCTCCTCTGAGCTGACGCTGCTGTCAGATGAATTTAAAAAACCTTCCATATCTGCTTCCAAAGTGCTTCCTGTGAAGTTACCTCTCTGCACTTCACAATAGAAATACTTGTTCTGATGCCAGCTCAGGCGCAGTTAATGCATCCCAACTAGCTGCGGGTTTGTCCTTAGAATATTTGAAATGCATAAAGTGATTTGCCAAGGTTGTTCTGTAGCAAAAGCTTTCACAGCATTTTTGAGGGTTTAGTCTCTGACAAGTCGAGATCATCTCTCCTCTTCAGAGCTGCACAATGAGAAATGGAGCATTTGATACATGCTTCCCCCCGTCAAAGCCTAATTGCTAACGCTGACCCATCCTCCGAGCTCACCAATTCATAGCTAATAGAGTAAGAGAGGTTCAGGACATAGAGGCCCATGAGATTGTTTATTCTGACCTCCAGTGGCAGGCCAAATCACTGAAAGCCAGGCTGTCCAATCAGTAGCTCAGGGAGGGACCTGAAGATGGAGGGGGGCAGTCAGAACACTCCCAAACTAATGTTGATCTGTGGAGGGGACTGGAGAAGTTCAGGGGACCTGCTTACCCAGGGTGAGGCTGCTTGCCGATCTCCAGGACTCTGGAGATTAGGAGGGGAATATTCTGTCAGACAGGGTTGTTTCCACAGCTTCATAGGCACTGAGTCCAGATGGGACCATAGTGATCATCTAACCTGACCTCCTGTATAGCACAGTTCATAAAACTCCCCGAAACATTTGCTGGAGCAGCATAACTAGACCAGAGCTTTTAAAAAAAAATCCAGTCTTGATTTAAAAATTGCTTGTCATGGAGATGCCATCACGACACTTGTAGACCGTATACCGAGGCCCATTCTTGTGTCGCTCCATTCCAGCAAGTGGGGCATAACATATTCTATGCAATGTTATGTGGGCAATAATCTGAGAGAGCTTGTGTTAAAAGGCCTCTGCAAGAAACTGCAGTTTTCTGTCATAGCACATCCAAAGTTACCTGGCTGTCAACCAATTTTGACACTTCACTGATTAAAGAATGTTTTACTGTAATGTCCACAATATTTGCCTAATGGGGGCTCACTATGGTTAAAAAGCATTTAAATGTATTCTAAAATGTATTGAAATGATCAGTGAAAGCATCATACAGCTTATACATGATACACGGGTGAAAAGATGCTTAAAATACTCCAGAAAACCCTTGTATTTTGTCTCTGAAATATGGATGAAATTGTTTATAAAGCCCAGAAGTCTGGTTCGGCCAGTGCATATTATACACCAAAACTTCCCTCATCGATCACGAAAACAGATAATGTGCAATAATCAGCATATCTCTAATTTGGTAATATTACTGGAGCAAATCATTACTCCAGCCCCTAATTTACCTATCATCAGTACTCATGGTTTAGTGTAACTATTAATGTATTCCATTTAAACCCCAGGAAAAATATTTGGATGATAAATGCATGATATTTTAAATTAATTTCTTCATAAATATTCAGATTGCCACGTTTTCTTGGCAAACAACATATTTTCTTTAATGGCAGTATTGTAGAAAAACAGCACATACAGTCATTACAACTTACAAAGAGGTTTTGATGTCTCAAAGGCTGATACATTTAATTTAAAACAAAAGAAAGACAGGTAGGAACACAATAAAAGGTGCTTTTACTAAGCACCACCACATTTTCCTAGCAACAACAATTAATATTTATGGGATATTCTAAGCACAGCAATGAACATTGTCAACCATATAGAATTTCAGGAAGTTACTTCATTGTTATCTCCTTGATCTTGTTTGCTAGTTTGTTTGTTTGCTTACTTTTCAGCATCCAGTGTGCAAATATTAGAAAATTAACCCAGTATTAACCTAGCCACTTGCATCACATAAAGAAATACAGTAGTAAAGTTTGGAGGCTTTGGACTTGACCAGTTAACATTGTGTATATAAGCAGAACCAATATGGCCGCACTCAAGGATGGTGATAAAGGCCAGGAAATTCCTTGTCAATCATCTAAGATTCACAAGAAATCGAGTTTTATAACCGGTTTACATTGTTATATGCATCTAGCTTCAATCAAGGAGTCCACTCGACCAGATACATGTGTCAGGTTGCCATCCACATCTGCTTCCTCTACCAATTCTTCTCTGTTTGTGAGCAGCAGATCAAGAGGATAAATGGTCATGCTATTGTGGGGAACTTTCCTGGCTCATACACTACCCCAGTGGAATTGGCTAGCAAAAGGATCGGAGTCCTTGCTTCCACTCCCTTTACCCAGGGGCCTGCCTGACCTTGATGCCTCCTCTTCCATTCTCCTGTGTGGCGGGGTCCCTGTAACCCTGACAAGACTGGGCCCAGGATTCCTGGGGAGCTCCATCCCCAATCTCATCATGGTCACTTAGGGCCGGGGCTTGGGCATCCCCACTCTGGGCTACTCTCTCTGCACTGGACGCTTCCCTGACCCACTAACCATAGCATACAGGTCACAGCAACTACCATTTATTAAACAGCCATCAATTAGAAAAGAGGAGAAAGGTGAAAGGAAAACACTCAACTCTGCCCAGCTCGGCTCAGCTCCCTGGGACGCTCCTCGGGCCCCTCTGGTTCTGCTGCTGTGGGTCAGCTCAGCTCAGCTCCCTGGGCTTCTTCTCTGGCCTCCTGCATCCAGCTCCAGATGGGTCTAGCCCCATCTCCAGCCTCCCTCTGCTCAGCTCGACCCTCTGGGCTGCTCCTCTGGTTCTGCTGCTGTGGGTCTGCTCTGCTCAGCTCAGCTCCTGGGACTGGCTTCTCTGGCCTCCCATCTGCTGGCTGCTTTGTCCTTAGCTCGGCCCAGCTCTCTGCCTGGACAGCTCCAGCTCACATGGAGGAGGGGTGCCCCCCTGCCCTCCTGGATCCCTCATTGGTCTGTCTGCTCTGTGAACCAGGCTGACCTGGAGCATTGGCCTCTCCCCGCTGGCCCTGGTGGCTGTCCGTTTCAGAGTTCCGTTTCTTCAAGAGATGGCCAACAAAAAGACCCACTAAGTTTCAGTAAGGGGCTAACAGACCCCTTGCGTAAAGACCGTGACTGTGTTCAAGGATGGTTAGATTTGCATGGTGATAATCCTCTGGCGAACCTGATAAGAAGAGCTTTAAACTAGGTCTTAAGGGGAATGGTGACAAAAATCCAGCCAATGTGCATCTCGGCTCAGGTAATGAAGACAAAGGAAAAGGGAGAAATTCTGGAGAAGGGACTAGAAATCACAACTACATTAAAGAGATAAGAAGAAAAGCTACAGGGCAGTTTGAAATGTATCTTCGATACCTGTATACCAATGCAAGGAGTACGGGGAACAAGCAAGAATATGAAAAACATGAACACCAAATACATGAATGTAGGAAGGCGCTGTGGCCTTCCCCGGAGTCTGGGCCCAAGGAAGGGCCGCAGCGGCCTGGCTGGACAGAAACAGGCCCAGCAGACAAGTCTGCCTGGCACCCAAAAGGCCGGACTGTGATAGGGCCGGCAGGCCAGTCTGCTCGGCAACCAAAAGGCCGGGCAGTGATAGGACCGCCCGGCCCGCCCAATCAGCGACAGTGGGGTGGAGCCCCTACTGAAAGGGGCAGTATAAAAGACAGGCCCCACAGCTCAGTCTGGGAGAGACGGCCGCCAGAGACAGACATGCTGCCCCACTGGCTCAGGCCTCGGCTGGAGTGGAGCCAAGCCGAGCCGAGCCGAGCTGATACCAGGGAAGCTCGCCTCCCAGAGCAGAGACTCCAGCCATCCCCGGACCGACCCGGGCCTGGAGATTGGCTAGGGCCTTCACGTAGATGGACCAGGCCACCGAGCCAGAGGGACTGGACCAAGCTACCAGAACCCCGGGACTGGACCGAGGTATCAGAGCCGTGGGACTGGACTGAGCCCCCTGAGCAACCCGGATGGAAGATACTCCCTGAGGCCGGATGGGACCTGGAGGAGATGCCAGAAGCCGAGCCCCCAGTGGAGACGGGACAGGACCTGGACAAGCTGCCTGAGACCGAGCCATCCCCCGAGCCCTGTGACCTAGAGGAGCTGCCCGTCGCAGAGGAGCTCCCCGCCTTGCCACCTGTGGACGAGGAGGGACTGGCAGGCCTACCCTGGACCGAGCACCTCAGTGACCCCGAGAACCCAGATGAGCCAGGTACCTGGGGATACGGGGAGGAAGTGGCCCAGGGACAGCCATAATCAGTGGCTGGGACAGGGGCAAGCCCCATTGGCATGTTGCGGCGGGAGCCCTGCCGATTGAGTGGCAACACCTTTGCCACTACTAAGGCCCTGGGCTGGGACGCAGTGGAGATGGGTGGGCCTACGTCCCTCTCCCCCCTTCCCTAGCCACCCCAGGAGACCCTACTCCTCCGTACCGCTACGAATAACGGAGCCACTTCTCACCTGCCCTGCCTGAGGGCTGGGACGATAGACTGCTTGCTTGCCCACCCTGTCTGAGGGCCGGGGCTATAGACTGCTTGCTCGCCCACCTGGACTGAGAACCGGGCTAAGACCCCCCACAAGAGGGCTAACTCTTCCCCCTTTAGGAAGGCGCTGTGGCCTTACCTGGAGTCTGGACCTGAGGAAGGGCTCCAGCGACCAGGCCGGAGAGGACGGCCCTGTAACAATGAACAACAAGAACATCAAAATGAACAACACGAACAATATGAACAATACCCACATGAAGACCATCAGCATGAACAACATAGACATGAAAAACACACAAAACACGAACATGAACAACACAAACATGAACAATGCAAACATGAACAGCATGGACATGAACAACTTGAAGATGAACAACACGAACAACATGATTATGAAGAACATGAACCTGACAAACATGGAAATGACAATATGGATATGAACAACATGAACATGAATAGCATGTACAACATGAAAAATATCAACAAGAAAACTATGTACATGAACAACATGAAAAAACAAGAATAACATCAACATGAATAACATGAACATGAACAGAATGAACAACATGAACAAAATCAACATAATCATGACAACATGAAGATTCACAAGAACAACATGAACAATAGGAACTTGAACAACATGAACAGGAACATGACAATCCAGGAAGTTTTTGGAGAGCATTGGGGACAACTTCTTGGTGCAAGTAAAGGAGGAACCTACTAGGGGCTGTGCTCCTTTTGATCTGCTGCTCACAAACAGAGAAGAATTGGTAAAGGAAGCAGATGTGGATGGAAACCTGGGTAGCAGTGATTATGAGATGGTAGAGTTCAGGATCCTGACAAAAGGAAGAAAAGAGAACAGCAGGATACGGACCCTGGGCTTCAGAAAAGCAGACTTTGACTCCCTCAGGGAGCTGATGGGCAGGATCCCCTGGAAGGCTAATATGAGGGGGAAAGGAGTCCGAAAAAGCTGGCTGTATTTTAAAGAAACCTTATTGAGGGTGCAGGAAAAAAACATCCCAATATGCAGAAAGAATAGCAAATATGGCAAGCTACCAACTTGGTTTATCAAAGAAGTCTTTGGTGAGCTTAAACACAAAAAGGAAGCTTACAAGAAGTGGAAGCTTAGTCAGATGACTAGCAAGGAGACTAAATATACTGCTAGAGCATGCAGAAGTGAAATCGGGAAATGGAGTTGCAGCTAGCACAGGACATGAAGGGTAACAAGAAGGGTTTCTACAGGTATGTTAACAACAAGAAGAAGTTCAGGGAAAGTGTGGGCCCTTTACAGAATGGGGGAAGCAATCTAGTGAGAGAGGATGTGGAAAAAGCTGAAGTACTCAATGCTTTTTTTGCCTCTGTCTTCACAGACAAGGTCAGCTCCCAGACTACTGCACTGGGCAGCACAGAATGGGGAGGAAGTGAGCAACCGTCAGTGGTGAAAAAACAGGTTCAGGACCATTTAGAAAGGCGAGACATGCACAAGTCCATGGGGCTGGATGCAATGCATCTGAGGGTGCTGAGGGAATTAGCTAATGTCATTTGCAGAGCCGGTGGCCATTATCTTTGAAAAATTGTGGCGTTTGGGGGAGGTCCTGAAAGATTGCAAAGAGGCAAATATAGTGCCCATCTTCAAAAAAGGAAGAAGGAGGATCTGGGGAAATACAGACTAGTCAGTCTCACCTCAGTCCCCGGAAAAATCAAGAAGCAGGTCCTCAAGGAATCCATTTTGAGGCACTTGTAAGAGAGAAAGGTGATCAGAAACAGTCAGCCTGGATTCACCAAGGGCAAGTCATGCCTGACTAACCTGACTGCCTTCTATGATGAGATGACTGGCTCTGTGAATGTGGGGAAAGTGGTGACGTGATATACCTTGATTTTAGCAAAGCTTTTGATATGGTTTCCCACTGTATTCTTCCCAGCAAGTTAAAGAAGTATGAACTGAATGAATGGACTATAAGGTTGATAGAAAGCTGGTTAGATTATTGGGCTCAATGGGTCAATGTCTAGTTTGCAGTCGGTAACAAACGCAGTGCCCCTGTGGTCGGTGCTGGAGTTGGCTTTGTTCAACAACTTCATTAATGATCTGGAGGATGGGGTGGATTGCACCCTCAGAAAGTTTGCAGATGACACTAAGCTGGGGGAAGTTATAGGTACCCTGGAGGGTAGAGAAAGGATACAGAGTGACCTAGACAAATTGGAGGATTGGGCCAAAAAAAAAGTCTGATGCGGTTCAACAAGGACAAGTGCAGGGTCCTGCACTTAGGATGGAAGAATTCCATGCACAGCTACAGACTGGGGACTAACTGGCTAGGCAGTAGTTTTGCAGAAAATGACCTGGTGGTTACAGTGGACAAGAAGCTAGATATGACTCAACAGTGTGCCTTTATTGCCAACAAGGCTAACGGCATATTGGGCTGCATTAGTAGGAGCATTGCCCGCAGATCGAGGGAAGTGATTATTCCCCTCTATTCGGCACTGGTGACGCCACACTCTTTATTGTGTCCAGTTTTGGGCCTCCCACTAAAGAGAGGATGTGGACAAATTGGAGAGAGTCCTGTGGAGGGCAACAAAATGATTCGGGGGCTGGAGCACATCACTTATGAGCAGAGGCTGAGGGAACGAGGCTTGTTTAGTATGCAGAAGAGAAGCATGAGCGGGGATTTGATGGAAGCCTTTAACTATGTGAAAGAGTGCTCCAGGGAGGATGGAGCTAGGCTGTTTTCAGTGGTAGTAGATGATGGAATTAGGAGCAATGGTCTCAAGTTGCGGTGGGGTAGGTATAGGTTGGATATTTGGACAAACTTTTTCACTAGGAGTGTGATGAATCACTGGAATAGGTTACCTAGGAAGATAGTGGAATCTCCATCCTTAGAGGTTTTTAAGCTGTGGCTTGACAAATCCCTGGATGGGATAATTTAGTTCAGTTTGGTCCTACTTTCAGCCGGGGGTTGGACTAGATGACCTTCTGAGGTCCCTTCCAACTCTTCTTCTATGGTTCTTTGATTCTAGGAACATGAAAATGAGGAATATGAACAACATGAACATGAACATCAACATGAACAACATAAACAACGTTCACATAAATATCATGAACATGAATAATGTGAGCACCATCAACATGAACAACATGAAAAACATGAACAATATGAACATAAACTACATGAAGATGAACATCAATATTAACAACACAAACAACATCAATATGAACAACATGAACATCATGAACATGAGGAACATAAAGAAAATGAATATGAAGAACATGAAGAACATGAATATGAACAACAAAACCAATGTGAACATTAAAAAATTAATAACATGAAGATCAACATGAACAGCAAGAACAACATGAACATGAGCAACGTCAGCATGAACAACATGATCAACATGAGCATGAACAACATGGACATGAATAACAAGAACAACATGAACAGCATCAACATGATCAACATGAACCACATGAACATGAGCAAGATGAACATGAATAAAATGAACAACATGAACATGAGCAACATGAACAACATCAACATGAACAACATGATCATGAGCAACATGGACATGAATAACATGAGCATCATAAACAACATGGCAACATTGACATGACCGACATGACCAACATGAACATGAACAACAGGAACAACATCAACATGAAGGTCATGAACAGCATGATTATGAACAACATAAACATGAACTATATGAACATCAACATCATGAATAACATGAACTTGAAGAACATCAACGTGAACAACATGAGGAATATGAACATGGACACCACAAACAACATGAACATGAACAACATGAACATGTCATAGAAGGTATCAATGGAAAAGTTACAATCTATTAAGTACAATTATCTTGGTTAAAACCATGTATCTTCTTTGTATCTAAAGTTATTAATATTGGCTATGTGTTGGTATCCCACATGTGTTTGTTCCTGGGTGACATCTCTCAAATAGATTTACATTGAGGCTAGACAGCTATGTATTGATGGCCCATTAAGAACACTTCACTCTAATAATGGGCCATTGAAAAAACTCAGTAAGTCTTCCTGAGGACACCTCAGACTCCGAGGGGCCAATGGCCATCCCCTCTGAGTCAGCAAGCCATGTAAGGACATGTGACCCTGGTCTCCATTTTGGGCCAGTAACTTTCCACAAACGGGCTGTGGATTTTGTTTGGGACAGTAAATTTCTGTACACATGGCAGAGGATATAAAAAGGCACCTAAGATATCTCCGTTTTGTCTTCATTTCCTGCTTCATTTCTCTGGATTGGATTTCCAAAAAGGAAGCTCTAGTGAGAGCCCCCAATCTGTTTGGGTGATTCCAGAGAGACTTTTGCAAGCTAGCAATTTATTCCATCTCTTCTACAAACCTGATGTAAGGACGTAGCCATCACTGGTATGTATATGATTCCTCAGTCATTTATAACTCTTCTCTTTTATTATTAAACTTTTAGTTTTTAGTTACTAAAGGATTGGCATCAGCATGATTATTGGGTAAGATCTGAGTTATATTGACCTAGCTAAGTGGCTGATCCCTTGGTATTAGAAGGACCCTGTATCTGATGAAATTGGTTTTCAATAACCATTCATCAATAAAGTCCAGTGTCTGGGTAATGAGGCAAGGGCTGGAATGCCCAAGGAGACTGCATTTTTGACTTCTTGTTAACCAGTGTGGTGAGACAGAAGTTCACTTTTGTTTCTGGCTTTGTATAATTTAATGATAGAATAGCCACCAGTTTGGGGTAAGTCTGCCCTATTTCTCATCAGTCTGTCCTGAACTTGGCATTCTCAGCTGTGACCCACTGAGGCACGGTGACATAGAGGTGTAAGCGTATGTAGATATAATTGTAAAGTCAATTCCTGTAGCTAACAGGAAACTGCAACAAATAAGAGGGGAGAGTAAGAAAGATGAATCGTTGAGGAAAAGAAGTGATAATTAAAAGATAGCCTGAAGAAATAAGAAGTTGCTATCCAAGTATGAAAGAATATTGGAACTGCAGACATGAACTTACTGTGATAGACTGGGTGATTTTTCTAAAACATTTACAGTCGATGTGGACTCTGGCATTTAGTAACTGATTGATCATTTACCATCAACAGACAAAGGAGAAACTGGAAAGGGACACGAGAGCAACTCAGACTCTTAATGGAAAGCTGATACTGAGAAGATCAGAGAGGGAGATTAAACACCCCAAAAGACTTATAGAGACTTGCTGACCTGCCTGGAGAAGGACTATTTGATGAATATGAGTGATAAAAACTCACTCCAGAGTGATGTGCTAGTAACCTGTCCTCTCTAGATAGTTGACACACTGGTTTTATGGAAATGTACTAGATGGGTTGAAAATTGAATGTATGTGTTATTAGATAGTTGTTAGGTGTTTCTATATATGTATATTTGGGGAGATTTTTTAGGAGGGAAGATGTAGATATATATTTATAGAAGATTATAGTTTAGAGATGCTCCCTCCTCATGAGGGACAGTTTTATGAATATAGGAATTTAGAGATGTACCCTGGATGCTAGGTTTGAAAACACAGTGTAGCTGTGTACAACAGTTCATCACAGGAGCTCTCTAGTTTGTTTTAGTAACAGTTTTATTCCTTTCTCATTCATTGGTTTGTTGCTTAATGATCATTACAGAAGGGACGAGTGGTTTTGTTCGGCTCTTCTCAGAATTCTCAGTCCCAAAGTCCTCACCCTCCTCATGCCAAAATAGCTTTGCTCTTTCACAACCTCTCAAATTAAGGGGCTGAAATATTATTGGGTGGAAACCAAATGACTAGATGATTTTTCCATAGTCTGACCAGCGATGAATGTTTTGGAGACAATGTGTTAAGTGCTCTAAACAGGTGAAGAATGAAAGCAGATGCATGAACGTGGAATCATAGAAGCGTAGGACTGGAAGGGACCTCCAAAGGTCATCTAGTCCAGTCCCCTGCACTTATGGCTGGACCAAGCATTACCTAGACTAATGGTTCCCAACCTGGGAGGTGGGACCCCCTTGGAGGGGCACCAAAGATTACAGGGGGTCCACAAGGCATCAGTAACATTGAAGTCACTTAGCCCTCCTAGCGCTGTGCCAGGAGCAGCAGCTTTGAGCTCCGCGTTGGCCAGAGCGAAGGAGCAGCCTCCTGGAGCTCCACGCTGGCCAGGCTCAGCCCCTCCAAGCTGTGTGCCCGCCAGAACAGAGGAGCAGCCTTGAGCTCCATGCTGGCTGGAGCAGCCTCCCCTCAGTCCTGCACCAGCTGGATGCCTGGCTGGAAAGGAGTAGACCCATGCTTGTGGGGGCCTGGAGCAGACCCAGCCATCCCACCAGGGCCATGAGGGGTGGGAAGAGGGCGGGGGCAAAACGAGGCCTGTGGGGCAGCTGTGCCAGGGAAAGCTTAGCTTCTTACTCATGTAAGAGTAAATTATTAAAATGTAATTTAATGTTACATGCGGGGGGGAGGGCACGCGTGTTTTACCCACTGTTAACTAATGGGGCTTTCACTGAAAAAGGTTGGGAACCACTGACCATCCCTGACAGGGGTTTGTCTAACCCGCTCTTCAAAATCTCCGACGATGGCAATTCCATAATTTCCCTAGACAATTTATTCCAGTGCTCAACCACCCTGACAGTTAGGAAGATTTTCCTAATGTCCATCCTAAACCGGCTTTGCTGCAGTTTAAGCCCATTGCTTCTTGTCCTGTCCTCAGAGGTTAAGGAGAACAAGTTTTATCCCTTCTCCTTGTAACAACCTTTCATGTGTTTGAAATCTGTCCTCATCTCCCCCCTCAGTCTTCTCTTCTCCAGACCAAACAAATCCAGTTTTTTCAATCTTCCCTCATAGGTCGTGTTTTCTAGACCTTTAGTCATTTTTGTTGACCTTCTCTGGCCATCCTCCAATTTGTCCACACCTTTCCTGAAATGTGGTGCCCAGAACTGGACACAATACTCCAGCTGAGGCCTAATCAGCGCAGAGTAAAATGGAAAAATTACTCCTCGTGTCTTGCTTACAACACTTCTACTAATACTCCCCAGAACAATGTTTGCTTTTTTTGTAACTATGTTACACTGTTGACTTGTATTTAGCTTGTGATCCACTATGACCCCCAGACCCTTTTCTGCCATACTCCTTCCTAAGGAGTCAGTTCCCATTTTGTGTGTGTGCAGCTGATTGTTCCTTCCGAAGTGGAGTATTTTGCATTTGTCCTTATTGAATTTCATCCTATTTACTTAAGACCGTTTCTTCAGTTTGTCCAGATCATTTTGAATTTTAATCCTATCCTTCAAAGCACTTGCAACCCCTCCCAGCTTGGTATCATCTGCAAAATTTCTATATCAATAAATGCCAATCACATAAATGCCAATTTCAAATGCCATCGACACTATGTTGTTTGAAATGCTCTGTAGCAAGGGAGTGTGGCCTTCCTCAAAGATGGACTGGGAGGGACGGCCTGACCCCTGGTGGGTGGAGCCAGAATGACTCTGCCCACCCCACCAGAAACAGAGGGGCGGGACAGAAAGTATAAAAGGTGAGCCCTCTAGCTCAGTTCAGAGGGAGCTGCTGGAGGGGAAGGACTTTTCTCCACAGGCGCTAGGGCCCCAGCCCGACCGCTGCCCTGCAGAGCAGCTGCCACTGCCTTTGCCCCAGAGGGGCTGCCAGAGCCACCAACCACCTGCGACTTGGAGGAGCTGCCTACCTTGAGTGACCTGGAGGAGCTGTCTGCTGCCTGCAACGCTGAGGGCCTGTGCGGGCTACCCCATGCCATATACCCTGAGGAGGCTGATGGCGACCCTGGTACTTCAGGGAAGCGGGGGTAGGACGAAGTAGGGGGTAGGACAAAACACTCTGCCACTGCTAGGGCCCTGGGCTGGGACACAGTGGAGTCGGGTGGGCCTGCGTCCCCTTCCCCCCCTTGCCATACCACCCTGGGGGTGGTCGCCTTACCCTGGCCTGTGAAGCCTTGGAGGCAATAGACTGCTTGCTCGCCCCACCCTGCCTGAGGGACGAGGGCAATAGACTGTTTCATTGCTGCCCTGGCTTGAGGGCCTGGGACAGAGACTATGTAATCGCCTGGGGCCTGCAGGAAGGGCCAAAACCCCTCCTTGGAACACTAATTCCCCTTCAAAGTGTTACAGGAGCACTGTAGCGAGGCGGCGTGGCCTCACTCCCAGATGGACAGGGAGGGACAGCCCAACGCCTTACATGCTCTTTGAGGACTAGACTCAAGTGAAGAGTGGACACATTTCCCCAATAGGATCCATTCAAATTCGAAATAAATTTCAGTTGAGCAATGTTTATGACTAGAGCTGGGTTCAGTTTTAAAAACATTTTTGTTTCAGCTCAAATCAATATGAAGATTTTTTGAATTTCTCAGCAGAACTAAAGAGTAATTTTTGGGGGTGAGCAAATAAAATGTTTTCAGACTTTAAAAATATTTTGGATGGTTTTTTAAATGAAAGTGAGTGGCATTACAAAATGGAATATCTTTCTAAAATGAAAAGTTGAACTGTTTTGACATTTCTGACATATTTTTCTTTTTTGTTGGGGTCGGAGCTGAAACTATTCACCAAAATTGATCCTAATTCACAAATTACTTTATTCTTGACATTCAAGGGCTAAATACTGACCCAGTGAAGAAAGGGAATGAGAAGATGTGCATGACAATGAGACAAAGAAAGAGGGAGAATATAATTGGGTGAATAACTGATTTTTGGTTCCAACAAATTGGAAAAAAAATCAGTTTGACCTGAACCAAAATAAAAAAAACTGCAACAGTTTTTGGCAAATTGAAAAAGTCAATTGCAGATTAAACAAAACATATTGTTTGACCTGAAATGTTTTGTTTCAAGACATTCTTAAAGGGCTAGATTCACAAAGCCACCAGAAGAGGAGGTGCCCACTTCATAGTTTTTAGCCCAGTGGTTAAAGCACTCGCCTGGGCTGTGGGAATGAATCATCCTTGGGTCAGAGAGAAGCAGAATGAGAATGACTCTCTAGCATGATACTTAGGACACTCACACTGGAGATGGGAGGCCAAGGTTCCAGTCCTCCTGCTCCAAGGCATATTTAACTAGTTATCAAAGTGGAAACGCTTCAACAGGCAAGGGCCCTCTCTGACCACAGCCCAGGTGTTAGCACCTCCTGGTGGGAGACCCAAGTTCAAATCCATCCTCTATATCAGGCAGATGGGGGGAATTGAACCTGGGTCTCTCATATCCCAGTTTAGGGCCTTACACCCTGGGCTTTAAGGTAGGCACCACAGCCTCTTGCTTTGTCCATCTAGCCTGATTTTTTTTTTCTGGCTGAAACTATTCAGCAAATACGTGTCAGATTCAGAAATAGTCTTGGCTTGACCAAAACTGCATATTTCAGCAGCTAAATTATTCCCCTGAACAATTTCATCCACTTGTAACAAATGTGGGAATCATCTAATATTTTTAGGAACTGTCTGCATTACTCAGTACTGATCAGCTGGGTATCGCTATCCAGCGGGTGCAGAAGGGTTAAAATGCTGCTCTGGGGCAGAGCAGGAGAGATGAGGTGTTTGTGTCACCTATCTTAAGGGCCAGCTGAAACCAACACACATCAGTGGAGGATCCTGAAAGACAGTGGGGACCACGGCAACTTAACTACTGACACTTATCAATGGGAAGCTCCAGCAGGCTGAACATGTGAAGTCAGCATGGCTCTGCATGAGGACGACGGGCCAAGAGGTGATGGAGTCTATGATAAGAACTGGGCTCACAGAGACACAGGAGCCTCATCTGGATCTGACAGCAGTTTAACCAGAATGAATTTTGTCTTAACTTCTTTTTCTCTGTGCTAAGCTGAGGATTTCCTGACACTGGTTTCCAGCAGGCTAACAGACTTTACTCTGTGGTGAAACGTGCAGATACCTGCGGAGGTGCACTAGAACTAGAAGTCTCTGCGTAGGAGTCGATCTCAGTCAGACGTGCGGGGCAGAGCTCGCAGTGAGAAGCAGTGTTGGAGTCCGAAGGCTCAGTCTAGGAGGTGTTGCGGCTGCCTGGCCTGCTCTTGTGACACAACGTGCCCCCTTGTGGGTCCAGCACACTGAAGGGGTATTCACAAAGGACGTCTCATAAGCCAAAGCACAGACCAGACGCTGTGGATCTGAGACACCAGCTTCAGTGGAGAAAGAGAGTAAGTGACTGAGAGAGACGGGTTGAAAGTGCGTGTGGGGTGATGACAGAGAGAGACTAGTGGGGGTGTAAAACGTCGGGTTTCAGTTACCTCATCAATTTACAAACATGTTTAGTCCTTGTAGAGCTCTTTCCATCTGAGGAACTCGAAGTGCTCTACAAAGGAAGGCAAGTATCTTTTATCCCCATTTTATAGTTGTTTATATACAACTCCTGTTGAAATCAGTGGGATTCAGGGGTGTGCCGGGTGGGCCCAGGCACACCCTAATGCAGGGGTGTCAAACATCTGGCCCATGATTCGGCCCGCAAACCCTTTTTATCCGGCCTGTGAACTTTTTTGATGTGGCCCAGGGCGCCATCTCGCTGTGTTGCGAGCCGATGCTGGAGTGTAGAGCCGCCGCCGCAAGAGTGGAGGGCGCGCGATTTCTCGGCGGATGGCAAGACACAGCAAGCTGCTGCCGAAAAAGAAGGAGCTGCGAGATTTTGCGGCGGTGACTAGGACGCGGTGAGAATTCCGCTGGCGGGTAATTCAAATGTGGCCCAATGATGGAATTGAGTTTGACACCCCCGATAAAGAATACACATTTTTTTTTTAAATTCCCTGGGTGCACACCATAATGAAATGTGCTGCGCACACCTATGGTAGGATTTATGGGCACGCAATTCACACAATTATTGGGCCCCAGATCTTCTGAGTCCCAGTCTAGTACCTTAACCACTGATCCTGCCAGCCCCGGCTCTCTCGCTATTGTGCCATGCTACTGCAGCTGCCACAGAAATGCAATTCCAGCCTCGCAGTCTTGCATTAGCATTCAGCCCACTGGTTCTGTCTGTTTTTTCGAACTGGCAGCTGGATGGGTTCCCTGCAACCAGCTCTGCTCTTCCTCAGTAACCCATGACCCAATGGCCTCCTTCGAGGGCTGAAAATGCATCTGGCTTTGCTGTCCTTCAGTGTCTTAGCCTGCATGCAAAGGGGATGCACTTTGTCTGATTTTCATTGATTCCTCCAATCTGCCTTTTCACAACTTTCTTCAGCTGAACACCAACTGCTGAGCTGTATTCCAGAAAGTCTGATCTATAACTATTAAAAATAGCAAGACTTCACAGAGCAACTCCATCACCACCTTCCATTTACTGCTTTCATGAGCATGATGGTGTTTATGATTTACTTAAATGGGGAAATTACTGACAATAGCACAGTAACTGTGTCAGCGGATGATGTGGTAAATGCAAGTTGGGTGGGGTGATCCTGTATTTTGTGGCTGTGTGTAGAAAACGGTGCGTACAATTTGCATGTTAACATTTTGTGTAAAATTTTTTAAAAATAATTTTGAAAAGGTCAGCATTAAGGCTGTAATTTGATTTTTAAAATGTTCCCTGATTGTGTGGAAAGGGCTGACAGATGAGGGACATGGGGATCACAGTGGAATTAATTACCTTAACTCTTAATAAACTTTCATTTTAGTTACATTGGTCAGTTTTTAACGATATACAACATTGTCTATAGTACACATTTTTAACAGATGTTTTAAAAGAGAGGGTAGCACACAGCATGTAACAGGAATACAGCATGCAGCAGAAGTGAGGCAGTGTTGCCTGAGGTTTACAGGAATGGTCAACAATGTTTTCATAAAGTTATGTCCATGATGTTTTAAAAATAATTTCATTCCTGTAAAAACCAGACAGAAACTCCTATGAGTAAAACACCCACCTGGCCAACCTCACTAGGACTGAAACAAGTGCTGAGCAAAACGTTTTCTGTTGACAGTGGATTTTGATGGAAAATTGGGGGTTTGATTAAACACATTTTTTGTGGAAAGTGTGAGATTTCAATGGAACGTTTTTGTTATAAAACTGAAGAGTCAAGAGCCAAAAATATTTCAATTCTGAAATGCTGCCAGTGCATCATGCTCCCATTCTGCCCGATGGGCCCGGCTCTAAGCCAGATTTCATTTTCCAGGCTGCACCATGGCCATGTGACTCCCATGATACACTGCCGCCCCTCAGCAAAGTGGGGAGGCCGTGGTGCAGCATGGCACAATACTATTCCATCCAGGGAGCCCAGCCTGCAAAGAACAATGGGAGCATGAGGCACCACAGCAACATTTCAGAATTGATATTTTGGTTTTCAATTTTTTACAGAAAACCAAATTTTCCATGAAAACTTTTGGTAGATGTGATTTGTTTTTTCATCGATGTTTTCTGCAGTGAACCCTTCCTTCCCTCCTCTCCCTCCTCTGACAGCTCTAGCAGAAATGGACCCATTGCAACGGAGGCTCTGCACCCATCAGCAGGGGGGCTGATGAAGCACAGAGCAGGAAGGCTATGAGCTGGCAGCACTCTTTGCTGGGAAGCCCATGACATAGGCACAACTTACTCCTGCAGATGAGGATAAGCACAAACAATCCAGAATGCCCAACTCACCTGTCAGGGTGCCTCAGTGGGTCACAGCTGAGAATACCAGATTCAGGACTAATCACTGAGTCACAGGGCAGATTCAGCCCAAACTGGTGGTTATTCCGTCATTAGATATACCCCGCCCCAGTAACAAAAGTAAACTTCTGTCTCACCACACTGGTCAACAAGAAGTAAAAAATGCAGTCGCCTTAGGTATTCCTGCTCTTATTTCACCATCCAGACACCAGACTTTTTGATTAATAGTTATTGAAAACCCGTTTCATCAAACAAAGGGTTCTTCTGATCTCAAGAGATTAGCTCGGATATTACCCAATAATCATGGCTGCCAATTTTAGTAACCTAAAGGCTTATTTATAAGAGAAAAGAAGAAAAGAGTTAAAATGGTAAATAGATCATATGCATACAATCATTGCAAAGTTTTTATAGCAGTTTTGTAGCAGTGATGGAATAAACTGCTGGCTTGTAAAGTCTCTAGTAACTTCCAAAAGCTTGGAAGGTCCTCAGTCCATAGTTTTAATATGCTCCTTTTCTTTGTAAGTCCACAGTCCAGGGAATCACAGCAGGAAAGAGGCAACATGGAAATGTTTCAGGGGTCTTTTATACCCTCTGCCATGTGCTTGGAATTTTACTGTCCCAAAACAAAGCTCACAGCACAATTTGTGAAAAATTACTGGCACAAGATGGAGACAGGGGTCACATGAGCAAGTCACATGCCCTTATATGGCTTGCTGACTCACAGGGGACGAACTTCTTTTATGGCCCATTGTTAGAGTGAAGTGTCCTTTAATGGGCCATCACACTTGAGTAATCCGTTCATAATGTGCTGGCCAGACTGGATGTAAATTACTGTCTGGGTGTTACCCCAGGAACAGCACATTTAAGATATAGATACTTCTCCAATATTAATAACTTCAGGTACAGTAATGATACATGGATTTAAACAGGATAATCATCTTTAGCAAATCACAACTTTTCCATTGACATCTATCATGATATACTTTGTACAAGTTTTGTTGCAATTGTCTAACGGTGGCCATATTAATGATACACATAGTCATATTTCAATCATAGCGCATCACACCTCCTCTTCGAGAAGCCTGAGGAGGGACCTGCTATCAGTTGATACAGATTAATAAGAAAAATAAATAAAGGGTGAAAGCCTGGCCTTACTGAAGTCCAAGGCAAAATTTCTAGGCCTCATGTCTCAGAGTCTCACTTTCTACTACATTGTTGATTTCATGGGTACAGAGAACGGGAGGAATGACTCGGGATATCTCCTCTCTTTCTCTTATAGTTCCCTCTCTTCTATACGGGTCATCTGCAGCTAAGATTCAAGAGGCAGAAAGTCTGTGTGGACATGAACTCCCAGCTGTTCCTTTGTCAAGCTGTAGATTTTTCACCCACGTCCTCTTTCCTGCCAAAGAATGGCCACTTAACTGTGGGCGTGGGGACAAAGGAGGTCAGCGCTGGGCCAAATTCCTGGGGGGCTGGGAATTGGGCCCAGGCTTTGGGCACGAATTGTCTGCCGTGGGACCGCCGGCTTGGGCTAAAAAGGCCGTGTACTACACAAGCAATGATCATGTGCTGATCACAGCAGCTTCTTAGTCTTGGAGTAGGGAGTGGGGGAGTAAATGCTGGAGCAGGGCAAAATTGCAGTACCATGGTAACAGGGTCATAATACAGGCAGGCCATGCTCCCCCCTTCTACTCCTCCCCTCACTGTCTGGACAAAGAAGGTGGTAAGAAGTGTGTTATTTCTTCTTTCTCAGACAGCATGCCTGTTAGAGAAAGCTCGGAATATCTCCCCTTTGTTCTTCCCTGGCACTTGGTTCGTTAAGGAAATGTATGGTCATTCCTGCTGTCAAGATAGCCAAATTCATGGAGAAAATGCATATGCCCCGCAGGTCAAGTGGTAAACAAGAAACAGGGGCGGGTATAATTATATGCCTCTCATAGCCATTAACATTCATTTTATAACCATTTCTATCACCAAATAGGGGTTTTCTGGGGCGTTGTAGAAGTGGGTGTATTTACATACTATGGTAGATAAAAAGTTGTAAAGTAGTTCACTCAGGGCTCACTTCGTTGGTCGCGAGGTGAAGGGGAACGAATGGACTAGAGGCTGTAACCGAATAAACGCTCCTTATCACTCCACCCGGCTCAATCTTTCTTCAATCGACCCTGCAACATTAACCAGGTCACTGTTCGATCTTGTTGACACCTTGGCTAGCTTTTTGTCTCTGGAGAACTGGTTTGTGACTGCCTCCAGATTTGGAATATGTTTTAGTAACATCAGACAGTAGAATTTTATAACTTTACATACAATGTTGTCACACATATTTTACCAGGACACTAATGATCAGCAAATTATGTTTTAAAATAACCACACACAAGGGATACTTTGTGTGACCCATCTGTGCCCAGGGTAGCCACCTGAAAATGCCAAGGTCAGGGCAGGCTGTAAAAGGAGAGCAGATTCTCCCAGCACTGGTGGGTGGCACTGAAGCCAGACTTCCCAACCAGCCACAAACTGCACTTCTGAATCCCCACAGAAGCCAGTACAGAAATGCACCCCGCCCCCTTTACTGCATTTCAGCTCCAGGCTTCCAAATCAGCACCAGGTCCAGTAAAGAGATCAGTTGTTTAAACTCTATGCTCTTTACTAAAAAGGTTCTCTCTGACCCCAAGGGGTCAGCCACAGCACTAGATCAATATAAGTTTGGATCTTACCTAAAATACCACACTGCCAACCAATCCTTTAGTAACTAAAATTAAAGGTTTATTGTAAAAAGAAAGAAATAAACCATAAGAGAAATGTTAAAGGGTCAAAGCAAATCAGATACATACAAATGATTGAAAGTCCATATACATCAGGTTTCTGGAAGAAATGTGGAGTTGGAGGCTTGTACAGTTCCTCTGGTACACATCCAACACCTGGATGGGCCTTAGTCCTTCGGTTCAGTTGCAAGTGAATTGATCCAGAGGCAGGTATGTGTCAGTAACTGGACAGGAACAAAGGCAAAATGGATTCTGTGGTTTGATCTTATATACCCTCTGTCTTTGGCCATGCGGCCTGTGAAAACTTACAGGAGCTAAAATGGAGTCCAGAGTCAAATGGGCCAGTAGTCCAGAGTCATATGGGACAGTCCTGGTGCTTCATCAGGTATGCTGCCTGTGGAATTTCACAGGAACCAAAATGGAGTCCAGAGTCACATGAGCAGGTTCTGTCGACTCATTGGTGATGCTGGCTTCTCCCCCTGGGCCCCTTGCACCTGGGAATGTCTTAATGGGCCATTAAGCAGGCTATTGTTCTGCAGCCATCCTGTCTGAGATGCCACTCAGACAGCACACTTTGAAATACAAATATATCAAATATATCTATAACTTCCATTTCACATATCACACATGAACATAAGTATCATCATCTTAGCATGTTACAACCTTTCTAACAGTAACTGACACAGCATATTTCACATGAATTCATATGATTTTGACATACTGATGTCAAACAATATAACCAATGCTCCCTCCCCCCCCCCCCCCAATCTACCCAGCATGACACTTTGTACAAGATTTATTATAGTCCTATAAAAGGGGGGAACATAGGCATACAGACTGTCACAGGCAGACTGAAGGGGTCCTCCTAGGGACTGTTCCAGAGATGTTCAAGAGCACTGGACCTGTGGATCTATGACACCTACCTCACTCACAACCCTGAGAAGGGCCAGCCATCACCCCCCAATCCCACACAGATCCCTGTGCAGGGCCATATATATAATACCTAATCCCACACAGAGCCCTGTACAGGGCTGTACAGAACCTGAATCTCACACAGAGACCTGCTTTGGGCTGCACATTCCCCCCATATTTACTATCCTCTTCGCTCCTTTCTGCATCTCTCTGTTTTCTCTAAGGCCTTGTCTACACAACAGAGTTTTCTCAATGCAAGTTACACTGACAATCAAAAAGCACTATAATTACATCGCTTGCGCATATTCACACAATACTCCTGTCAGCAAAGCGCATCCACAGTTGGTGCTCTAGCATTGACAGTGAGAGCAGTGCACTGTGGGTAGCTATCCCACTGTGCAAATTGCCACCTTCTGCAGCTAGGACTTGTGGGAAGGCAGAGAGGATCACAGTGCATTACAGGTGTGGGCTCAACGTCCCATGATGCAGTTATTTCTGTCCTATCATTCCATGGGTTTCCGACTGTGTTTCGCAGCATTTTTCAACGGCCCATGTTTGCTGTGCACCCGCCATCTCTGTCTGAAAGGATGGATCCCCCACTGCTGTGGTCACTGTTATGAACACATCACGGATGGTCATGCAGTATGTCATGGACTCCAAATCTGAACAGGAATCAGAGGTACCTGACCTGCTGCGTGCCATGGAAAGAAACGCCACCAGATTACTTTTGGCATTGATGGCGCAGCTGCACATGGTGAACTGTTGCTTTTGGGCTTTAGAAACAACCACATTGTTATGCAGGTCTGGGATAATGAGCGACAGCTGCAGAATTTTCAGATGCAGAAAGCCACCTTCCTGGAACTGTGTGCACAGCTCGCTCCAGCACTGCAGTGCAGGGACACCAAACTGAGAGCTGCCCTCTTGGTGGAGAAGCACTTGGCGCTTGCCATGTGGAAGTTGGCAACTCCAGACTGCTACTGGTTGGTTGCAAATCAGTTTGGAGTTGGGAAATCCACTGTTGGGGCTGCATTAACACAAGAATGCAGGGCCATTAATCACATTCTGCTATGAAGGCCTGTGAGTCTTGGAAATGGGTGTGAAATAGTGGATGGTTTTGTGGCAATGGGATTCCCTAACTGCGGTGGTGTGATAGATGACATGCATATCCCAATATTGGCCGTGGGCCATCTTGTGGTGGAGTACATCAGTAGAAAGGGGTATTTCTCTATGGTATTGTAGGCATTTATGGTTCACTATGGACGTTTCACTGACATCAATGCGAGGTGGTCAGGGAAGGTGCATGATGCATGCATCTTCAGGAACACTGGCCTGTACAGAAAGCTGCAAGCATGGACTTTCTTTCCCGACCAGAAGATTCCAATGGGGGTTGGTGAAATGCTCATAGGGATCCTGGGAGACCCAGCCTATCCCTTACTTCCATGGCTCAGGACGTCTTATATAGGAAACATGGGTATCAGCAAGAAGCACTTCAACAATAGGTTGAGCAGGTGCAGAATGACTGTAGAATGTGCATTTGGCAAATAAAAAGCATGGTGGTGATGCCTTTATAGCAGGTTAGACCTAAATGAGGAAAATATTCCTATGGTTATAGGAGCCTGCTGTACACCCCATAATATCTGTGAGACTAAGGGTGAAAAGGGTAGCGCATGGAGGAGGATCGCCTGGTGGCTGATTTTGAGCAGCCAGATACCAGGGCTATTAGAGGGGCATGACCGGGGATGGAATGGGGGGACCTCTTCAAGTCAGGAAGGCCTTGAGGAACCATTTTGACAATGAGCATCAGTAATGCATCTTTCTATACAGCAGTCTGCCCTGCTTTGTTAACTTGCTGCCTTGCATATAGATTCTGATGATCCCTGAGCGTGATTTGTAGTCTGCAAATGATCCAATTTCCCCTGTGTATTAATTGCAGCAGCAACCACTGGGGTGGCGGGGGGAGACAAATAATGATTGATTATCTTTCAGAGACTATGTTTTTAATAAATACCACTTTACAACACACACAAAATGCTTGCTGGGAAGGAAGATAACAGCGAAGGGCACTGTAGGCTTTCATAGCTGTGTAAGTCCAGCTATCATTTTGGCTGTCCTAAGGGGTGGAGTGAACAGGGTACTGAAAGAGGCTAGGAGGTTGGGAGGAGGGCATGGCAGGCAGTTATGTGTTGACTTTGGGGGGGAGGGGTATGAGCACTCATGAGTTCTGGAGTGTGATTAGGACTTCAACATGTCTGTTTGCTCCTCCATCACTTTTATCATCTACTCCTGACCCATTGAAATTCACTCCTGGCTCTCCTTTCTGTCCTGCCTGTCTCTTTTATAATTTTCATTTAAAGTCTCTCTCAACATCTTGCATTCTTGTTTTTCTGCCTTTGAGGATTGGAGTGTTTCTCACAACATGTCCTTCTTGCTCCTTCTCAGTTGTTTCCTTATCTGATGGAGGCAGTCCGCTACTGTGCAGGGAGTTCACCTGACGGCTACATCTGCAGGAGCACAAAAAACAAACAGAAGCGTGATTGTTAATGCACTCACAGCATCAAATCCTTATAGTAAAACACACCTCTTTTAAAATACGCATCAGTTTCTCACTGCCCCTTAGCAAGCATACAGCACAGCAAACACCCTAAACGTAGTGAGCTCGGCCCAGGGGAGGTGCTCAAGATGGGGCAAAGAATCTAAGTGGTTTCTTAAGGGAGATCATTGCAGGCAACTAGAGACAAAATTGTAAATTCTGCCACCATTTTCCACAGGGGGAGGGTCATAGAAGCTGAGATCTCACTCCTGAGGGTAAGCATGGCCGCATCTCCTGCATGCAACTGGCTTCATGCCAGGGTCCTTATGCTGCTTTGGTCTCTGCATAAATGACTGCGAATTGGCACGGGAAAGTTTCCTACAACAGGGGAAGGAACAAAGCAGCTCTGCCAAGGAACCTACAGCAGAGGATTGGCGAGTACCTCCAGGAAAGTTTCCTAGAAATCTCTCTGGAGGATTCCTGTGAAATGTCAGTGTTCATTAACACACTTTTCTGTCACACTGCTTAGCTGCACAGGGGAATGTGAAGCAGACGCAAACAGCTAGTTTTGTACATTTCTATCCCTTCACCCACTTCTAGAATATAACAAAACAAAGGACAGCTCTACTTCTTCGAGTGCTTGCTCTTGTCCATTCCACTAGAGATGCGTGCACACCTCCATGCATGACTACCGGAACTTTTTTCCCCTTAGCATATCCTGTAGCGCCGGCTCCTGTGCCCCTCCACTTCCTTCTTTCCACCCGTGATGGTTACTGGAACTGCCTGTGCTTGCATTGCTAGCGCTTATTTCCCCGTGTTTTAAACTTTAAACAGGATTTTTTTGTGTTAATTAGTTAGATTAATGACTGTTGTATTGGTAGTTAGAGACAGAGATATTCTAGCTCAGACATTACCGGGAGCAGGTGTACTCCGGTGTTATGGCTCCAAGCCATGCGCTCCAGTGGGAAGGCTTTCCCGCTAACTGACCCCCACTGCCTGAAGCATGTGGGGGGAAGCCCTCCCTCAGAAGAGAGGCTTTCAGACCACCGAAAAATCCACCTGAAAGCCTGGCTCATGGATCCCGCAAGCCAGTTCTGAGCCATCCTGCTTCGCCATGGTATCCAGCATGCCGCTGGGGCAGAGGGCACCATCGGCACCGACCCGACTCGGCACCGCAAAGGTGGAGTGTGGATACTCCCCCGCACCATCGGAGTAGGCGGGGTGTAGCATCTAGCGGCCCCGTCGACTTCGGTGGCCAAAGGGAGCAAGAACCTTGTTGGCCTTGCATACGCCACCGCCGCCCATGCCTCCACGAGAGAGAAGGGGCTGGCACTACAGGGAAGCCCCTGTTGGGACCCCCTGAATGGCTCAGGAGATCCCCAGTATGGGGAGGAAGATCTCCTGAAGACCAGTTTCCTAGGGTAGAGCAGGAACACTCCCCTAGAAGTCAGCCCAGGTCATGGTCGCCAGACTGACCTGCAGCAAGGCGGTGAGCGAAGTCACCCGCCCGGCCCCAGTCTTGACCCCCTGGCACCAGGTGAGGTCCATCCCACCGCTCCGGCAATGAAGAGTTCGCCCGCAAGGACGCAGCGCCAATCCTGGTCACCGGAGACAGTCTCAGTATCAAGGAATTTGCTGGGCAGTGCAGAACCCGGATGCCGGAAACAGCCTCGGCACCAAGGTTTCACCCCCCTCCACCGAGGCTGCGCCAATCTCGGTGGCCGGAGACAGTCTCAGCACCGAGGGGTTTGCCCAGCACCGAGGCTGGGCAGAGTGGGTCGCCGCAGCTTGACTCAGCGCTGAGACGCACAGAGCACAAAAAGTCCTCGATGCAGGGTTGATGCTCGGGTCAGCTCAGCTCGCCAGTGCATTGTCTGTACGCCTGCTCTGCCAACGGCATTCACGACGAACCTGGTAGTCGAGGTCGTCATCGCTGAGAGGGTCGTTCTCTGGAGTGACGGTACCGCACAGTAAGAGGCTTTTGGGCAGCCCCAGCAGTGGTCTGTCAACAGTGCCTCAGTGTCCCCTTGGGGAAGCAACCATCAATGAAAGGTGCCCGAGCCTCAGGCAGATGGCCTCAGAGGCAATGGTCACCCCAATGGCTGTATGGGAGCTCTGGGGGAGGCGGGGGGGGGGAAACCACAGTCAGTCAACCTGTCAGGAATGCAGTCAGTGTCTAAAGTACACATGGAGGCGAAGGAGCAAAAGGGGCGTCAGACAACCTTTAATATGCTTCCAAGGGGCTACACTGGTTGGTAGCCTTCCTGGGCTACAGAGGGGTGCTCAACATAGTGAGGGTCTCATGGCAAACCCCCTCCTCTGTAGCCTCATGCCTAAATGAGCCTAGAAAAGCTTTACACTTAGCCAATACTGTTCACCACCCCGCCCCGGGTCCCTGATGGTGGTCGCCGCCAGCCAGAGGGATGGGCAAGGCAGACGGGCTCTACTCCAAAGAACAAGGGCGACTGCAAGCCAGACTTATTTGGAGAAAACTTTATTCAATAGCACTACAAGCAAGTGGAAGGGGAGCCCTTGGGGGACTCAGTGAGCCGCTTTGCCGAGGCTCTGCCCGGCAGCAGGTGCTGAACCTGTACACCATTGCAGAAGAGGGTACCACGGGAGCTAGAGCAGCGCTCCTGGCACTCTCAGTTGCTGCTGATTCGGTGGGCAGAGCCATACCCCGCCATTGGCATGCCCAGAGATTAGCGGCTGCAATCCTGGGCTATCCCGAAAAGGTGCAGCAGCCCATCCGGGGCCCTTCTGTGGACGGGTCAGCCTTCGCTTTAGTTTGGATAGAGGTGAAGCTGCATGGGCTCAGGGACTCCTACACCATGCTCTGTTCCCTGGGCCGCTATGCGCCACGGACCTTCTGGCGTCAGGCAGGTCTCCAGGGACAGCAGCAGAGGTGCCAGCCACGGCTGTCTCACGACCTAGAGGCAATGGGACAGAGTCGGGGTTTAGGAGACACCATCCGCCCTGAATGGCTCCTTAGGCCCTCAGTAAAGGTCCTCTCAGCAATAGGGCAATCAGAAAAGGCCCTTCTGCTGGTGAACGCAAGGGCAGCACCCTAGCCTATACCCTCCTTCAGGCTTGGGTGAGCCAGAAGGCCTTCGGACCACTGGGTCCTTGAGATAGTTCGGTGAGCTAGGGCCCCTGGTCGTCTCCTCCCCCCGGCCCCTTGATGCCTCCCCATTCCTCCCTCTCAGTGGCAATTCCACATCCAAGAGGTCAAGGCCACCTCAGCCAGGAGCAGTGGGAGAGGTCCGAGAGGCGATGGCGAAAGAGGTCCTACTCGAGGTACTTCCTCATCCCCAGGAAAAAAGGGTGAATTTGAGGACAGTGACAGACCTATGTAGTCTCACAAATACCGGAAAAGGGGCTCAAGTCTTGCATGGTCCCCCCAGCTCCAGTAGCAGAAACGGGAACCCGGTATGCCGCCCTGGATGTCAGGGACGCACAGCCTCAAAGGTTCCTTCCCTTCATAAGGGTTGACTCCCTCTAATGCTTACGGCTTACCCCATGGTCTACTACTTGGCTGACGGTGTTTACTGAAGGCCTGGCATGGTAGCTGCGTGCTTGATGGTGCATAATCCACCCAGGCAGGCCCAGGTTGCAAGCCCAGAGCAGGGTGAGCGGGTCAGGCGTCTCTTGTGGCTGGCGGGTCCTGCTGGAAAACGCAGGAAGTTCACGTTAACTCAGGTGCAGCATATGGAATGCATCAGCGTGACCGGTTGCTTCCCGGACCAGACCTTCTTGCCCCAGCCATGCTGTAAGACAGAGTCCCTCAGGATGGGCCACATGCATAAATGCCCAACGACAACAGCCAAATGTTGCCAACAGCCGATAGGTCACAGGGTGGCCTGCACCTATGGGATGAGGATGGCTAGCCTGACACTTAGGCTGCTTCAGTCACAGCCCCGGGATACAGTCCGAGCAGGCAGTTCCTGCACCAGGAGGCTACGATCCCCTCTCTGCCTCTCCCCCAAACAGCAGCAAGCCCTAGCCTCCCGAGATGGGTAAACGACTCCTCGGGATGTGTGAAAAGGCGTTCCATTCATGGAACAGCCTCCTTCAGTTACCCTGATAGCGGCCGCCTCGAGCAGAGGGTACAGTGCCATATCAGCGCTCACCTCGGCTCACAAGGCGTCCGGCCAAGGGAGGAGAGGTGTTGGCACACCGATGTGAAAACCCGCGAAATGCTCCCAGGGCTTGCAGAATGTCCCTCCGCGTTATCGAGGTACAGGTGCTGACAGACACTATAGTGACCATGTACTACATCGACAGGTGGCGGGGGCCCATTCGTCAGCCTTATGAAGGGAACCTATCAGTCCTTAGGATCTGGCGGTGATCACCTCCAGGGGCTGAGAAACGGCGAGGCAGACTGCATCAAGGGGTTGCTCTTCCTCACCACGAGGGGTCGCTACAGCCACTAAGGGCATCTATGACCCTCTGGAGGGGGTTTTCCCCAAAGGGAATCTGATTCTGTTGGACTGCAGCACGAGGTGTACGTAGTGCTGCTCTCTACATGGTCAAGGGGCGGGGGTGCTCGCCAATGCCATTCATCTGTAGCGTCAGAGACCCTCATATTCACTTTCCCTCCTTTCCCTTCCTGCGTATGGTCCTGCTCAAAATGAGGAGGGGCTAAATAGATGCCATCTCGATTGTTCCAGCTTGGCCACACCAGCACGTGTTCAGCATGCTGCTGGATTTCTCGATTGGCCGCCTCGGGAGCCTCCGAGCCAGCATGATCCCAGCTCCAAGGATCACGGTCACCTGTGGTGCCCAAGACCTGGACCCTCGACACCTCAGGGAGTGATAGATCGGTGGCCGAGAGGTGATGAGTGAGCCGCTCATAACAAGCCCAGTGAGTACCAGGAAACCCTCCATGCAAGTCATGTATCGGGTTAAGTGGAAGTCCCTGTTGCCTGCCAGAAGCAGTCCTGGGATACTCTGCCAGGCCTCTTACCAGGGGAGGTGATCCGGGAAATGCTTGCTGCCGCTAAAGTTCCAGGGACTGACTGTGGCCTCCCTGAAGGCCCACCTAGCAGCCATATCAGCTTTCCATCAGCCACTGGAACGGGGATTGTGGTCCTCTCATCAGGGGCGGTTCAGTCCTGGAAGGGGGAGGGAGGATCTATCCATAGGCCCTCGACCCAGTGCCTCCTTGGGATCTCGACCTGGTCCTTCCCGGCCTCCCCTCCCCCACCGAAACCCACAGTGTCATGCCCTCTACTCTGGCCTTCTGGGAAGGTGGCTTTCCTGGGAGTATTTACCTCAGCAAGGAAAGTCTCCAGGATCAGAGCTCTGACCTCAGAGCTCCTCCCCCATACTGTAGTCTATAAGATAAGGTTCAGTTGAGACCACACCGGGCCTTTCGGCCCAAGGTGGTTGCCCAGTCTCATTGGACCAATCCCATATTCTCCCCAGGTTTGCTCAAACCACACGGTTCGGAGGGGAGGAGAAGGCAGCACTCATTAAACGTGAGTGGGCCCTGGCTTCTACATCAGAGGTACAAGGCCATTCCGGAGAGTGATGCAGCTGTTCCTCACAGCATCCGGCCAGATGAAAGGTTCACTGGCCTCCGCCTGGCGCAATTTCCTTGGCAATTATTTCCTGCATTGCATTTGGCCACAAGCAGGTGAAGGTGCTGCTTCCGGACGCCACCGCTCACCCAACAGAGCTCAAGCTCCATTTACAGCTTCCCTAGCGGAAGTGCTAGGGCAGGGCATCTGCAAAGCAGCTACCAGGTTGGTGGTACATTCTTTCATGTCCCACCATGCCTCTGTCTAAAACGTGGGAATGAGTGGGCTTCAGCAGAGCTGGGCTGCAGACAGCTCACTGCTAACTCTGGCCCAGCTCCAAGGTACTGCTTGTGAGTCACCTATAGCGGAATGGACATAAGCAAGCACTCCAAGAAGAAAACAAGGTTACTTACCAGTAACTGATGTTCTTCGAGATGTGTTGCTCATGTCCATTGTGTTAGAAATAATTAGACAGGTTGTCCCTGGGGCGGACTGGGGAGACAGAACCCTTTATTGCCTGCTTGTTCCACCTCTACACTGTGAGTGAGCAACGAGGGGGTTTCTTTACAATTATTTTCTCCATAACAGTATGTAACTGTATACATTTCCAGCAACTCCCCATAGACCCTTATTTGGTTACACTGACACCTATAAAATGAATATTAAAAACTACATGATGAATACAATTATACCCGCCCCTGTCTGTTGTTTATAGGATTACCATACAGAGGGCAGACACATCACCTTAAAACCTGTACATTTTACACTAACGTTCTCTGAAGTAAAGGCATGCCAGGGGCAGAAGGAAGATAATGTTTTCTTCCCACCAAAAGGCCTTGCACAGAAATAGTGATAGACTCATCCCCTGCGCAGATGGCCAGGAAGGGAGGAGAAGGAGAGAAACAGACTAACCAAAATTCACACCAATTAACAGAAACAAGGTTTGCCCTTGCCGTGACCCCTCTCCTTGTAATTTAGGCCTGACCACTTGTCCAGCTTTTAACTCTTTACTCTCCTACACATTCCACAACCCATCCCCCGTCCCCGCCGCCAGAGATGGTGGAAAGAAGGGACTGAGGGGGCGTAGGGCCGGCAGTGCCTCATATACCGTGGCATGTGTGCTGGACTCCAGGGGGCGCCAGAGATGGCCCTACAGGATCTGCTTAGTGGAAAAAAGTTCTGGTAGCTGTGCACGGAGGCGTGCACACACTTCTAGTGGAATGGACATGAGCAACACATCTCGAAGATCAGTTACTGGTAAGTAGCCTTCTTTTCATATAACCAAGCAGCAGCAACTCAAAGATCACTTACCAGAGCTCCCACTCTCCTTGTGCCAAAGATGTGTGCCAGAGATGGAGTGCTGGGACTGGCTTGAACCCTCCGGTGTCGAGAAGAGGTCCTGACTACCCCTGGTAGCTGACAACGCTATTGCCTGTCCCATCTTGTCCTCCAACTTGACCTCTTCATCCATGACTTCATCCTCAGGGTTGAGTCCACTGTCTCCAGTGGCGGTGGAGGTTGGGTCACTGTTGAGGACAATGTCCAGCTAGGACTTCGGCATAGTACTGCAGTGATGGTTTGACTCCCTTGCCTTCTGGTACTCCTGCCTCAGCTTCTTTATCTTCACATGGCACTGATGCACATCCCCTTCATAACTCTTCTCCAACAGGCCACAAGAAATCTGACTAGGTATCCAAGTCCTATGGCCGGAGCAGAGCTGGGACTGCACAGCCTCCTCTCCCCAGATACTCAGCGGATTCAAAGCCCAGGTGTGCTCCAAGCAGGAAAGCGTTTGCTGTGTGGAGCCGCCCCAGTCAGCTGGGAAGATGCAATGTGAGCTCTACCCACCAACCAAGCAGGAAGTGGAATTTCAAAAATGCTTGGGCCTTTAAAGGGGAAGGGGTAAATACCTGCGTACTGAAGGAAAATAATTGTCTGCTTGACCACAGTTACTCCATTTTAGTTCTTTTTAGTGTTCTGCTTTCTGTTGAGATCGCCCGCCCCCTCCTCTTTTGTTTTTACAGTGCTTATCTTGTACCAGGGTCAGAGAAAGAGTTCCTAGAAGAAGCAAGGAGATAGCCCCAACTGGTTCCAACTAGTTATACAGCCTTGAGAGAGAGACCAGGCAGCCCTGATAGATAAGCTGAAATCTTCTGTTAACATGTTTTCTGTTATGCATACCTTTAGAAGAAGTAGGCCAGTAGCAAGAGTAATAATTTGAATGTACCTATAAGCATTAAGAATTTATGCATATGTAATTTCTTTGTCTATGTTTGTATAAATATGCAAAAGAGCATGCCTTCAGGGTCTCACACTGACCACTTGCTGGGAAGTGTCTGACCTCTGCAGAAATAAAGTTTGGAGACTGCCCAACTACCTGCTTGGATCTCTTTTCGGTGCAGGGTAAACGAACCTCAATTGGAATCTTTTTCCACCAGTACCTGGGTGCAGGCCAGCAGAGTTTGAACTGCTGACCAGAGCAGTCAGGATGGGCATTGTGGGGCTCCCCCTGGAGGCCATTTACAGTGATATAACCAAGCACAGTGTCTACCCTGACACTTTTTTCTATATAACTTTGCTGCAAAAAGCTCCACGCCTCTCATTTGTTAGAAAAACAAGAAAGCTTTGTCAATGGAACGAGCATTGTAATGTGTTTTATTGTCGAAAGCTGACTTTTGTCAACAAAACTCTGTAGTGTAGACCAGGCCTCAGGCAGGAAAGTGACTATCATTCCCTGCTCAGAATTGAACAGAACTAACACTTTCTCCCCAGCCGAGATGGACCGTGAGTGAATAAGAGCCTTTAACCAAAATTCATTGTCTCCCCAAAAGGAGTTTGACAGGTTTTGATATTTTGTTTTACATAGTTTAATGTTGGAGAGTGACCCATATTTGATGTCTAAATTAATACAGCAGTTCCCACCTTCACTCCCCAGTTCCAGTGATGCTCCTCAATCCCAACTCACAGCCCCCGACCATGCCAGCCTTGGGGAATTCCCACCAAAAACATTCGCAAATCAGCTAGGATTTCTGAGTAACAGCAATGTTACTTACACTCCTCACCTCAGTACAAAACCCAAATATTTAAAAGCAAGGAAATGAAAAGTTCAGGACACTGTCCATCTGACATGGTGCACAAAACAAACTCATTTCTCATATCAAGGCATAAAATGAAGATTTTCTGACACTGTACTTTAAGTCTAATCTGAAATAAATGCCGCTCCCTCTTTTGCAGCCTCAGGATGTAAAGCCAGAAAAAGAAAAAAGCTGTATGTATGTGCAGGTTAATAACACACATGAATCAGCCTCACGTTCAAACTTAATTTGACCAGACATCAACATTCTCATCCACTTCTCCTGTTAAACTACTTGTGCAACACGTGAATATGAGTTAAACACGGATTAGTGGGAAGGGCTCTGTATTGTGATGCAATATTCATTCCTTTGTGCTTGATAGGAACAGCAGGGGAAATTCACTCCTAGAAGAGGCAGCTCGAAGTCTGTGAATCATTGAAGTGCCACTTGAGGCCTCAAAACGCAGCCTGAGTCGGAGTTAAGTTGCGCAGATGCTTCGTGCTGGTTTTCTGCACAAGGCTGAACTTCACCCAAGGTAATAATGTACATTTATCATGCAGGGAATATGAGCCCTAGGATGTTCTTTGCCATTCACTTCCTTGCTTTGGAGGGCTGTGGGTTTGTAAATGAAGTGTAAGGTCCCAGTATTCTTGTTATTTAAGAGCTTTTGGAGGGGTTCAGATCATGTTTGTGGGATATATTAATGAACTTCATCATTCAGTAGCGTCTTATTGTTATTGGATTGCTTAATAGCACTGGTTTAATTAGTAAGTTATTGAATTGCTAAGTGAAACATGGCTAATTAATGAGTTTAGTTTTTAATACTAGTCATTACTATGAAACGCTAAATATTACAGCACATTAGTAACAGAGGGGAGAACTCGCTCCCACAAAGAAATTAGGTTATACAAGTAACTAAGTGATGTAAATGACATTGGCATGCCATCTAGGTATGCAACGCATGCACCGTATGCCCCTGGAACAGCTGTGCCAGCAGCACAATTCCATCCGGCCCCACACCCACATGAAGGACACCCTTTGTAGACCAAACTGGTCTCCTCCACAAAGCATGGCCTAACACATCTGGTACGTGTGAGTTCACACCTTGCATGCAAGTGTAGAGTTACATGCCTCACTAAAATGGCATGGCAGACCACTGCCAAACGCTGAGAAAGTCAAACATACAGCAGCTCCAGCAGCCCAGCGACCCCCGCCAGCATGCTGAGGGGTTGGAGCAGAGCTGGCCCAGCAGATAGACTGCTGCCTTGAGATGCCTGTTCTCTGCAGTGAATTGCCTACTGTGCTTTGATTCTCCTGCTCCCATACAATTCAATAGTGCAGGATCAAGCCCGATCTGCAAAGGCCCAACTCAAGAGCCAATACTTCCTAGCCCCCGAAAGTCCAACTCCAGGCCTGCTATACACTAAAGCTCTGTGCAGATAAAATATGTGGCTCTGCATCCAATAAGCATCCATTAGAATAAACTTCTATCCGGCCCACAATCCACCCTCCCTCTTTTAGATGTATTCACATCTGCACCACCAATCAGCTGTCCGCAGCTGGCCACCTCCTTCCCCTCTCCCCCTCCCCCATCAGCTGTTGAGCCCCACCCACCACCTCACAGTTGATCAGCTGTTCAGGGGCAGGGCTAGAGTAGCTGCCAGCCCCAGGTGCCACTGGAAGTCAAGGAGATCCTAGAAAGTCTGTCCATGACCTCTTTGACCATCCGCTCCATGATCAGCAAAAAATGGTCCATGGATATCCTCATCCACATCTGGGGATGAGGATATCCATGGATATAAAGTGGATATCCACAGATTTGCAGGACTCTAGTATGTACAAAGGTTGTGGTGGATAATCAGCTGAATACGAGCTCCCCATGCAACTGTGGCGAGAAAGAATACAATCCTGGGATCCATAAACAGGGGAATCTTGAGTAGGAGCAGAGAGGTTATTTTACCTCTGTATTTGGTATTGGTGTGACTGTTGCTGGAATCCTGTGTCCCAGTTCTGGTGTCCACAATTCAAGAAGGATGTTGATAAATTGAAGAGGGGTCAGAGTAGAGCCACAAAAATGATGAAAGGATTAGAAAACCTGCCTCAGTGATAGACTGAAGGAGTTCAAGCTATTTAGCTTAACAAAGAGAAGGTTAAGGGGTGCCTACATGGGCAACAAATATTTCATACTGGGCTCTTCAATCTAGCAGAGAAAGAGAACCAGATCCAATGGCTGGAAGTTGAAGTTAGACAAATTCAGACTGGAAAGAAGAGGCACAATGTTAACAGAGAGTAATTAACATTGGAACAACTCGCTGCGGGTCTTGGTGGATCCTCCATCACTGTCACTGTTTAAATCAGGGTGGGCTGTGTTTCTGAAAGCTCTGCTCTGGGAATTATTCGGGCAGGTCTCTGGTCTGTGCGATACACAAGGTCCGGCTGGATGGTCACAATGGTCCTTTCTGGACTTGGAATCTATGAATCCCGCAGCTAGCAGAGCTCCAGCTCATGCAGCTCTGGACTCAGCACCCCAGCAGGCCGGATCCAGCTGTAGACCGGATATCCCCACCCCCACCTTGCACAAGTCCAGCTACAGACATGAAACCTGCACCCCCTCAGGCTGAAGTCCAGTGCCAGACCCTATATCCCACCATCCCCAGCCTGCAGAGCTCTGCTCCATGCCTTTTACACCCTCCCCCAGTCCAAGCAGGCCCAGCTCCAGACCCGACCTCCCCCTGGCCCCAGGCTGCAGGCACCCAGCTCCAGACCTGACACCCCCCCCAGCCTGCGGGGATCCAGCTCCAGACAGCTGGAGATTCGTGGCTGTGTCCATCACCACAATGTTCAAATTACTCACGCCATGTTTTGCTCTCACGCAGGGCTGGGCCTTACGTGCGCTTGTGAGCCAGACATGCAGGAATTCAGATGAACCGTGAACTCAGCTACTTGCAAATGACTCAGTTAAATGTCACTTAACTAACATTATTTACGACCCCTCATTTCTGCTGACATCATCACAGAACCCACTGGGCAAGGTGCAGAACACACCCCATCCCCAAATGCTGCAGCTTGTCCTTGTGATGCTGCTGAGAAAAAATGCTTTGCTAGAATGGGAGGTTGTAGGGGAGGGATTTATGAAAAATCCAGGGCCTTCGTCTGACCCCACTCGTTCCAGTTCTCTCTGGCACTGCTTCACTGATGGAGTAACATCAGGGCAGGAGGCCAGGCTCAGGCCCTCTCCCAGTTCATTGTTAAACACAACACACTCACTGTCCCGTGGTGTTCCAGAATCAGCTCATTGTACAGTGATGACAGACACCCACTTGGGCCATGTGACTTCCTGCTGAGCAGAGTAAAAACTGAGGAGAATCCAAACTCAGCAAGTCTTTCAAATCAGTCTGAAAAACTAAATGATCAATTGTAGCCTTGTTCTACAGGCACCCCAGGGGTCATGGCCAAGTACCTACAGCCACTTAGTGACCAGGGTTCCTGGTTCGGCAGTTGAATGCTGCCCTGGAGAAGTAGTGAGCAATGGCTGTGAGGGGCATTGGCTGTGGCAGCTGCACACGGGGAAAGCGTAGGGGCAGTGTGACATTTTCTCAGCGTGCCCAAGACTGGAAGTCACCTTGTTCCTCCCCCCCCCCTTACCTCCAGTGAGAGAGCCTTGCTCAACTCCCTAACACACCAGCCTGGCAGCCACCTAAACAACCCCCCCTGGGCTCTGCCAGCCCTTACTTTGCCTTGCAGGTTAACAGGTGCACCCCAGCCCGAGTCCCCTTGAAGCATCCTCCTGGTGTGTCCAGTCCTTAGCCACTGGCCACTCACAGAATGGCCAGGTGAGCTGTCCCCAAAGGAGCAGTGCACACCCCTGCTTGTTTGTCTGAGTTGAGGGTTAGCTCAATATAACAGCACAGCTCTGACATATTTGGATGATTTAGTTGGGGTTGGTCCTGCTTTGAGCAGTGGGTTGGACTAGATACCTCCTGAGGTCCCTTCCAACCCTCATCTTCTATGATTTATAGTGAAAACAATCAAGTTTATTATCAAAGATTAAAATGTAAGATACTGAGCAAGAACGATGGAAACAGAAATGTCAGACAAAAAGCACAACACACTTCCTAGTCTAAACTGACCGGTAACATGCTCACACCCTTGTCTAAAGCATCCCTCTCGTCTAAAGCAATCTCCCAGCATCACCGACCAACCTGGCTGGGATTCCCCTCGTCTGAATGCAAGAAGCGCTGATGTTTTGCTTCTTCAGTGAGGGATGAAGGGACATCTTTGCTGTCCCCTCCTAGTCCCCAAAATCATTTGTCCACAAGATCAGGATGACCCATGTGGCTTATTCCCTGGTGTGCTGGCTTCATGTATGCAAATGGACTTCCATTGTGTTGGCTTACAATCTTATTTTACATGTGAATTGAGGCAGACAAGTAAACATACATCCTTTGTTAGATCAAAACCTGCTTGTCAATCCTGCTTTGATTCAGCCTTTAAAACTTGTTTCCAGCGTACATACACAACTCCTTAAATATCTTGAGTCCATACAACTCAATGATTATGAGGATCACTATGACATAAGCTTCTATTAGATACCTCACTTGACCCGCTTTGGATAAATAGCATGCCAGCGATGTGCTGGTGTAGTGAATTTGTCAGGCTGCCCAGAGTTACTTGTTACAGAGCAGTGACCCTTCTGCCAGCTGGCACTGAGGGTTCTGAGAGTCACAGGTGGGTGTGTAAATTAATAACTGGGTTTCTGACAATGACTTACCTGCTGTCCATCTGTCCATCAGTGGGGTGGAAGTTCTTTGGAGCTGCATGATCAGGCTCACTCCTGGGCCAGGCTCTAAGGAACATGAGCTGCAATAATCATTAACACTAATTTTCACAGGTGATCTCTGTGTGCGCCTCATTTTCTGGGTGCCCAGCTGTAGCGGGTTTGTGCAGGGCCCTCCTGCTGCTCAGGTCCTCTGCACCCACAAACCGCTCAGAGACCTTGGCTTCGTGCTCCCACCAGTGAGGTTCATTTCCAGGTTGTGTCCCCACCACCTTCTATGTACAAACAGTCCAGCTCAATGGCCTCGGGGGCCTCACTGCCTCAGCCACCCACGCAGGGGCACTCTCCCTCCTCTCTACTCTGTGGCTTCTCCCTTTCTGGCTTTCCCCCCCCTTGCACTTCCTTCCTGTGAGCCTTTGGTAGTCCCGGGCTGCTCAGCTTCCTTCTGCTAGCACCGTCACTCCCCTCCCCTCCTGTGAGCCACCAGCTGCGTCCTTCTCTACCAGGGAGGTGGGGGTCCAATCGGGGACGTTTCTCCCCTTCTATTGGGTGATCCCCAGGGTTAATCCTGTGGGGTCTGTTCATCCCCCACCCACAGAAAGTACAAGGTAGGGGGGTGGATGCCCCCACAGTGCCACTGCCACTCATGGGTCCTCACACCAATCACACGCCTGGGGATGTCCCCCTTCCTTTCAGAAGGGGACTGGGGTCCATCCTGACCTCCCCCAGGACCACCAGGGTCTCAGGTTCCTTCAACCCGTTAAGCAGGGCGCGGGTCTCCCCTCTCAGGGGTTGCATCCAGGGTGGCCCTTTTCACCCCGCTAAGGGGCCTGGGCTGGCCCTTTCCTGTTCCTTCCTCCCTACCATTTTCCCCCTCTGGGCTCTGTTTTAGGGTCTTCCCCCACTCCCCTCAGAGGACCTTGGTTCTCCTCCTCACGGGGGCATCTTAGCTCCAGGAGATCCACCCACTCCTTCTGGGGACTTCTCTTCCCCCCGTCCCATCTCTCTTCCCTCTCGGGCAGGAGTCCCCATCTGTGCCCCTCCACTACCCCGATCCATTTCCAACTAAAGCTGGCCTGAGCATCGAGGGGCACTTGAGCCGCAGGCAGTATTTCCGATCTCCATGGATACACTCCAGGTTCCTCCTCGCCCCTGGGATTATCCAATGCAGCTTTATCATGAGCAGGCAGAAGCCGTATCCACCAGGCCCCTCTGAGGTTTCCCCCCTACTCTCACCGGGACAGCGGACAGCATCTGCTCCTTTCCCCGACTGCCAGCATTAGTCCAGCTGCAAAATTCAGGAAAATTCCCTCCCATATGCAGGCAGTTGCCCTTCTTATGTCCCCTGGAGGAGGGGGGGGGGTTCCCGGGCTGTCCCCCAACTCCAGGTCCTTATGGGGCTGACCTTCTGTCTGGGGGAAGTCTGCTTCTGTATACTCCTCGGTCAGCTTTATTACCGCATCCACCGTGCTCAGCTGACACCTCCTGACCCAAACCCGTGCCTTGTAAAAGCTGTTTAGGGCGTCCATGATTTCCCCTGTGGTGTGCATAGCAGGCCTCAGCCAGGTCATCTGCAGGGTCCATTTTACATCCCCACACCAGAGGTGGGCTGCCATTCCCCACATGGGGCTCACCTAGGTGCTGACTTTTCGTTTTGCCAGGGGTCACACAGGGGCAGGAGGCAGAGGCAGTTCCAGGACATGAGCCCCACCCAAGCACTCCCGAACCTGCCCCTGCAGCTGCCAGGACTGCGGGGGGAGGGGGCATGTGTGAAGGGCAGGATTGGGACTGCCAGAGGAGGGAGGATCCGTGAGCTGCAGGGGCAGGAGGTGGCAGGTTGTGTCAGGACATGAGCCACCCCCCGAAGTCCTGATCCTGCCCCTGCCAGCAGGGCTGTGGTGATTGGACAGACCCTTGTAACTGTTGGGCTGGGGTCGAGAGGTTTTCTGCAGCTGGGGAAGGTGGGCTGGGCTTTCAAAGGGCAGTTCCTGGGTTGGACTGAGAGTGTCTGTTGAAGGGCCAGATCCACAGACAGGAACCCCAGTAGCCCGGGGGGGCGGAGGAGGGAATGAGTTGGCACTATTTCAGCAAACACGGTGAAGGTACTCGTCCCCCCTGAAGTCAAAGCACAGGGCAAGTTTGCAATTTTAAAGTTATTTGGCTTTGAGTTATCCAAGTGCAAAGCACGTCTCCACACGAAGAAAACCACGCGGAGCTGAGGACAAGGAGATCCCCTTTAACCAAACAGTAGGCTGCGGTCTGGGAGCCACTCTCAGTGCTCACACACCGCAAAGTCCCACCTCTAGCTGGAGCTGGCTGGGCACAATGGCGCCTGGAATATTGCCTCCCAGGCCACTGACCATTTCCCTGTCAGCTGGGGAATCTGTTAATTCTGAATAAATTATTTTCACTCTTCAACCAACTTTCTCTGATTTATGGCCAAACAAAGTTACCCGCAGCTGTTATTCGTGGGTTTGCCCCATTCATTGACAAATCATGTATCTTGGTGATTAGGGGCTGAGCTCAGAAATCCGGATAAAACTGGATAAAAAAAATTGATTTTTTTCCCCCCGTTTTTCTTATCACAACTAAAACAAAAAAAATTGTTCCGGTTGAATTGAATGACGTTTACAAGACAAGCCAGTTCATTTTGAAATGAAATGTAGAAATGGCTTGTTTAGAAAATGTTGACATGAACCATTTTTTTACTATTTTTTGAAAAAATGTGCCTGATCTTTTTTATTCAGACATATCTATTTGCCGAATGCACGTCGAATTTGCACATAGTTTTGGTCACCCCAAAACATCATCTTTCAGCTAATTTATTATTTGACAAAAACATTCCCCCCAGGTCTATTTGTGATTTTTTTCCCCCGGTACCTGACCGCTCTGGTTCTCGCTCTGCTGCTGAGACTCTCATCAAAGGAAGGCAAACGCCCTTAACTCAGCCTCTCAGAAAGTTTACAGGATCTGCTTCTTTTAGAATTTGGGATGAACACCCAGGTTAATTCTTGCCTTAGACATTCTGCCACCCTCACGAACTAACCCTCCAGGTGCTGCCGAGACTGCTCAAGTCTTTGTGTTGTTTTTTTTTAAAAATCTAACACTTTATTGATGGGACTCCAAGTCACTCCAACAGAGGCAACAGCACAAAAACCGTTCCTGCTCCCCTCTCTTTAATTCCATGTTGCTAACGTGACAGGCAATGCTCCGTGCCTGTCACATTGGCAACATGGAATTAAAAAGTCCACTTCCCGATGTGAAAGGCATTGAGAGCTGGGCTACTCCTTTGTGCCATGGTGCAGATCTGCCCCCTTACACACACACACACACACACACACACACACACACAGAGCGCACCTTCTTGGCCAATTGGAGGAGTGGGACAGCAGGACTGGGGCTTTTACACTTCCTGTACAACCATTATTGCCCTGGATTAACTAACCATGACACTTTAGGGTTGCTAACAGTCCCTTATTACAAGAGACTTCCCTTATTTTTTCATCTCTCTACAACAAGATCAGGAGTTTGAGTGCTGCACAAACAGCAAGAAATACCCCTGGCATATGTCGATGAGTCCTGCTGAGTATTATGATTAATACTGATGATGATAATAATATTGAGGAGGAGGAGTGGAGTGGGTGTGCTAAAAAACCAGTCCCTTATTTTTTAAATACAATTTTGGCAACCCTAGGATTACTAAACTGTATTATACCATTCAGCCACTAGTAAAACACCTTATTTAAATTAACCTCAGCCATCTCTGGCAGAGCATTAAAGGATCTTATAATGAACACATCTGGTGTGCATAAGCAAGCTCTGTAGCCAGGCCTTACCTGGAACAGGAACATGACTTGGTGTTAGGAGTAAACTAAGACCAGAATCAGAATGAACAAAGCAACAAAGATTGCAGGAACTCATCAACATGTCACTCTTCAATGCCCCCAGAGAACTTCAGCTTTCACAAACCTTCACAATGGACAGACTGGAAGCAGTATTTTGCAAGATTTTGAATTGCAAACAAACTCCACAAAGAAACTGGAGACACACAGGTATTGTCTTTATGTATGCTATGGGGAAGCAGGCAGAGCATATCTTTTAATTCTTTGACTTTACTGAAAACAGTCACAAAGATGACTATGAAAAGGTTCTGGCTATGTCTGATGCATACTTTATATCCCAGAAAATTTTGGGTTGATGAAAGAGCCTATTTTCACCAGAGAATTCAAGAACCTAGGGCAAATGTTGAATGTTTTATAAGAGTTCTGCATACATTGGCTGAAAACTGATTTTGGGAATGCAAAACATGAAAATATCAAAGACAGGCTGATTACTGGCTTAACAGATAAAAACCTTTCATAGCAGCTACAAATTAAGAGAGATTTAACCCTAGCCAGAGCTATTCAAATTCTGAGTTGGTGAAACAGCAAAACCTAGAAAAACCTGAAAAACCTAAAACTTGCCTGGAAACTGTAAAGACACTTTAGTGTTAAAAGTCATTTTCATAAAATCCCTGAGGCAAGGACAGAGAACTCTCAGGCTAAGAGGGACAAATCTAGCTTACATGCACAAGGTATGGAAAAAGTCATATCCCAAGAGATGCTGCCTGTCTAGCCAGGAGCACATGGTGTAATACATGTTGACTCATATTACAGACAATCAAGAGCAATTGTTTCTGGGTTCTATCACTCGTTCTGACACAACTTGTCTGGAGAGTGAAATTGAATATTCATGGCAATATTCATGGACCTGAAGAAGAGGTCTGGGGGGTGCGAAAGCTTGTCTCTCTCACCAGCAAAAATTGGTCCAATAACAGATATTACCTCACTCACCTTGTCTCTCTATTCATGGCAAGACTATTGACTCAGAAGCTGACTTCAGAGTCATCTCACAAGAGACTTACAAACTTTCAGCTCCTCCCTGAGCTGAAGTTACCTGACAGCTCTGATGAGCCCTGAAGGTATTCTGAACTACATGGACCAGTTCATCACAGAAACAACTTACGAAGACACAAGAGACGCATTCAGAGTGAATGTGATCAAAGACCAACAACTTTTTCAGCCACAATGTGGAAGCCAGGATGATGGAAAGATGAAAAACTCCATGGAATATTTGGTGATACTGGACTTTTGAAAGGAAATCCAGTACAAATAGCCATAAGAGACATTGCTGAGCCATATAGCATACATACACCTTACTGGGTTCCTATCCCATTACTTCGTAACATGGAAACTGAGTTAAAGAGAATATGGAACAGAGTGACATAACTGAGAAAAATCTCTGTGCCAACAGCATGATATGCCAGTAGTAGCGAGAGCAGGGTAAAGTTTTTTGTCAAAATCTTTTTCTTTTTCTTTTTGACAAAAATACATTCTGAACTTTTTTTGAGACATTTTTGTTATTTAAAATTTTAATATTTTAATGAAAACTTTTGACATGTTTTTCATTTTGATTAAAAATAATTCATGTCAATTTCCTGTATTTTAGCTCCCTTTCTCTGTCTTTTTGTCTTTTTCCTCTTTTTTCAAGGGAAAAATGTACAAAAAGTGATAAAGCAAGTGGGGAAAAAAACTACTTTCTTTTGCTTTTTAACTTCCACTTCCCTCATTTTTCAATAGATGAAAAGGGGGGAGAAAAGGAAAGGAAAGGAGAGGCATACCCCATCCAATCTAGTCTGGATGGGTAAACCGGAAATGGGAGTTTGAATGTATGTGCATGGCCATCAGTTCTGCAGAGACTGATAATCTCCATAGCTATTGTCACCCCACTGTAAAACGCAGCCTGTAAATGTGTTCTGCACAAATAGTTGCGTAGGGAAGTCTTAATATCATTGCTATTGCTGCTCTCCACATGCACAGGGGCAGAGTTAAGGTTTCATGTACAACCTTAACGTTGGTGTGGAAACGGAGAGAAAAACTCTCAGATAGGTTCGGTTTGGGATACGGGGGGTCGGCGAGACAGTGATGATTCTAGGGGTTTGCTTAACCAATAAACCCTTTATTTTACAATAAACAATTCTATCCTTATAATAAACAGTTCTATTTCTATAATAAACAGTTCGACAGCAAACGATTGCACAGCAAACAGTGATAGCAAAGGGCAGGAGAACTCTGGGCGCGAAAGGATAAAATGCGCCATCCAAGACCTTAGCGTTTGGTGATCTCTCTGGATCAACGCATGGCTGACAGCATGTGACACTAGGGTGCCCGGTTTTGGAGTTCCCCAAAGAAGTTACAAGACAAACACAACAGAAAACAGTTAATCCATACTCACAAACATTATATACAGGTATACCATGTTGGCCAAATTCAGTTGCCGTTTGCTTTAGATACTGCAGACGGGAGAGAGCCACTGTGAGTGATCAGTTCACAGCGAAGCGGGCTGGGGAAGATGCGTCAGTCCGCCGAGCTGATACGACCAGAGATACGCGGGGTGCCGAGTAGATTCAATTCCTCTCTGCCCTCTGCTACCTGGGTTTGAACTTTTATAGTTTCCCGTGGTCAGCAGAGGCTAAGACCCATTGGTTGCTATTTGCTGCATGACCTTCTAAGGTCATGGCTTGGAGGTTAGCCAACCAGGTGCTCCTGATTTCTCGGGCAGGTATGGACCAGCCAACCAGGTGATTACAATTTTCCCAGGCAGTTGCTGACCACGCACCAGCAGGTGAGGTCGCTTCATTTCCTTATAAGGAGACAGGTACGTGCGGCTCGTGCTGCTGAGTCATCCCTCCCTAGGCTGCCTCTTTATCTGCATGGGGGGGGCGGTGCACGTAGCGCTGCAGACGCCACTATGCGATTTTGTCTCCACAGTTGGCATTTCTTGACTTCTGAGTGCTCAGAGGAACAGTTTCAAATTATATTTGGCAGGAATTAATTTTTTGTAAAAAGAAGCTTTTATAAAACCTAAGAGTGATAGAAATGTTCCTATAATTTTGGTTAAAATTCCAGTGGAAACCATTGCCTTTAAACTAATAGCCATGCCCTTGCACCATTTGAAACCCAAACGTTTCATCATTAAGCACTACATACAGCCGGGAAAAGACTCACTGATCGCCATCATGCAAGCCGAGGGCAATGCAAGGAGGCAACAGTGACAAGGCAATTGGACTTTACAGATTCTTTCACATGTAATATTCTAAGGTTTGCTAGTAAGCTGGGTAATAACGTTACAGGTGTATTTTTAGCTCAGCTGGTTAACATTTCTGTGATACGGGAGGAAACGTTCCCTGTAGAAAGCAATGGCAATTGGAGGTGGTATCGTGAGCTTTGAAAGGTGCTGAGGATGCAGCTGGTTTAGTTTAGTTGAGTTTAGTTTTAATTCCAGGGCAGGCTGGATCTCGGTGTTGGGTTTCTGGGACACATGCACCACATTTTCAAGTGTGGGCTGTATATTTTTGACAACCCTTGTCTGCATTTGGTGCCCAGGCACATGACTGGTGAACACAAACCATACGCTGTTTGTGCTCAAATCTCTAGTTTTTCCATTAGCAAAGTTGGGTTTCCGATATAAAGGCGGCAGGGTGGGAGGCCCTCTGATGGGCTGTTCTCCCCATACTTGCCCTGAAGGGGTTAAGGTAGGCCAAGAAAGTGACCAATTAACAAGCCAGGCCACAGCTGAGGGGAATCAGGTGGCTAAGCAATCCCCTGACTGACTGAGGGATCCCAGCTGAGGAGGAAGGAGCTGGGGGGAAGGGGTTATAAAAGGCAGGAAGCTGAGAACAGAGAAGACAGTAGGCTGCGGTTGCTCTGTGGTGGAAGGAAAGGGTGTTGGGGGCTATAAGCAGAGGCTGGAGATGTGAGGCTGGCAAACCCAGAGATGGGGCGAGCCAGAAGGTAAGGACAGGCTCAGGGAAAGGCCCAGGAGGGAACAGAGCTAGGATTCAGGATGTGACGGAGAGACTGCCGAGACTCATCAAGTCCTCAGATCGCTACCCCTTCCTACTTCTCCACATGGGCACCAACAACACTGCCAAGAATGATCTTGAGCGGATCACTGCAGACTATGTGGCTCTGAGAAGGAGGATCATAGAATCATAGAATATTAGACTTGGAAGGGACCTCAGGAGGTATCTAGTCCAACCCCCTGCTCAAAGCAGGACTAACCTCAGCTATATCATCCCAGCCAGGGTTTTGTCAAGCCTCAGTGAACATCCCGCAGTGCTGAAGGAACAGGTCCAAGACTATTTAGAAAGATTGGACATACACAAGTCCATGGGGCCGGATGCAATGCACCCGAGGGTACTGAGGGAGTTGGCTGAGGTGATTTCAGAGCCATTGGCTATTATCTTTGAAAGCTCGTGGCAATTGGGGGAGGTCCCTGATGACTGGAAAGCAAATATAGTGCCCATCTTCAAGAAAGGGAGGAAAGAGGATCCAGGGAACTACAGACCGGTCAGCCTCACTCAATCCCTGGAAAAATAATGGAGCAGGTCCTCAAGAAATCCATTTTAAGGCACTTGCAAGAGAGGAAGGTGATCAGGAACAGTCAACAGGATTCACCAAGGGCAAGTCATGCCTGACCAACCTGATTGCTTTCTATGATGAGGTGACTGGCTCTGTGGATGTGGGGAAAGCAGTGGATGTGATATACCTTGACTTTATCAAAGCTTTTGATACGGTCTCTCACAGTATTCTTATCAGCAAGTTAAAGTAGTATGGGTTGGATGAATGGACTATAAAATGGATAGAGAACTGGTTAGAGCATAGGGCTCAACAAATAGTGATCAATGGTTCCATGTCTAGCTGGCAGCCGGTCACAAACGGAGTGCCCCAGGGGTCGGTCCTGGGGCCGGTTTTGTTCAACATCTTCATCAATGATCTGGAGGATGGGGTAGATTGCACCCTCAGCAAGTTTGCAGATGACACTAAGCTAGGGGGAGTTGTAGATACCCTGGAAGGTAGGGATAGGATACAGAAGGACCTAAACAAACTGGAGGATTGGGCCAAAAGAAATCTGATGAGGTTCAACAAGGACAAGTGCAGAGTCCTGCACCTAGGAAGGAAGAATCCCATGCACAGCTACAGACTGGGGACCGACGAGCTAGGCAGCAGCTCTGCAGAAAAGGACCTGGGGGTAACAGTGGATAAGAAGCTGGATATGAGTCAGCAGTGTGCCCTGGTTGCCAAGAAGGCTAATGTCATATTGGGCTGCATTAGGAGGGGCACTGCCAGCAGGCCACGGGAAGTGATTATTCCCCTCTATTCGGCATTGGTGAGGCCGCATTTAGAGTATTGTGTCCAGTTTTGGGTCCCCCACTACAAAAAGGATGTGGACAAGTTGGAGAGAGTCCAGCGGAGGGCAACAAAAATGATTAGGGGGCTGGAGCACAAGACTTATGAGGAGAGGCTGAAGGAACTAGGCTTGTTCAGTCTACAGAAGAGAAGAATGAGGGGAGATTTGATAGCAGCCTTTAACTACCTGAAAGGGGGTTCCAGGGAGGATGGAGCTAGGCTGTTCTCAGTGGTGGCAGATGACAGAACAAGGAGCAACGGTCTCAAGTTGCAGTGGGGGAGGTCTAGGTTGGACATTAGGAAAAAGTTTTTCACTAGGAGAGTGGTGAAGCACTGGAATGTGTTACCTAGGGAGGTGGTGGAGTCTCCATCTTTAGAAGTTTTTAAGCTGCGGCTTGACAAAGCCCTGGCTGGGATTATTTAGCTGAGGTTAGTCCTGCTTTGAGCAGGGGGTTGGACTAGATACCTCCTGAGGTCCCTTCCAACTCTATGATTCTATATGTAATGGACTCTCTACAGAGGGATAGTGCCCCTGTTAAGGGGCTCAGCAAGGACAACTAGTCATTGTTCACTTCTGCTTAGATTGGACTTTGGATGCCAAATGGACTGGTTTGGAGGATGGGGTGAGTCTTTAGTGCCGGGGTTCTCCTGTCAAGGGAACAGTGGACGTTGAAAGGAAGGGGAAGATTGAGGTGTCTTGCATCAGTATGGTCTCTGGTTTTGACTTTTATATGTTGGGGTTTTTTATTTTTCTGGTTTTGGTCTGTTGTCTGGAGTTTGTTATGGTGGTCTGAGTGTTTAATAAAAGATCTCGCAGGGCCAGCTGCCCTGTGGAAATTCTTGTATTTCAGAGGAGCGATAGCCTATTGCACCTCAATTTATTAAGTGCTATGGTGGGTTGTCTAGTAGTGGAAATTTTTAAATCAAGACTGGCTGTATTTCTGCAAGATATGCTGTAGTTCAAACAGGAATTAATTGAGGAGAATGTTGTGGCCTGTGTTGCAGGTCTGACTAGATGAAGACAGTGGTACCTTCTGGCCTTTCTATGAATAATGGTGCCTTTAGGATTCCTCAGCCTTTTGCCTCTCTGATGGATTTTAATATTTCTTCCCATTGCTCCTTGCTCACTAGATTACTTAATTCCTGAAATGTAATCCCTTGCATGCAAGGCTGGATTAAGTCCTAGGCCCCATAGACCCATGCCTAGGGCCACAGCTCCTGCAGTCATGTGATGACATCCAAATCTCAGTTTTCATTTTTAAAAAGTAAATTTCTAGCCCTCATGGTTGGCAAGAAAATCAGGAAAATGTGACCGGAGTGTAATCACCATAGCAACATCCGCCCGTGTCAGCAGAGAGCCTGAAACGACAGCTCGGAGAGATGTGAATGGCTTCGTGCGTCTCAAAGGAGTGTCAGCCCCAAGCCCCGCTGCTCTGAGTAGCTTCACCAGCCCCACCTCAGTTCTGCTTTGAACTTCGCTTTCATTTGGCATTGGAATGAAAATGAGAGCTTTGGAAAACTTGCACAGAAAAACATGAGCGAGAAACCCACCCCAGAATAGCCAATAGCCCCGTGGGAGCCGGGCACCTGGGATGTGGGAGACACAGCTTCAAGTCCCTACTTTGAATCAAGCAGGACATGGAGCGATGTCTCCTATTTTCCAGGTGACTACCCCAGCCGCTGGGCTATACAGTCATTCTTTTACTCTTGATTGGCAATGAATATTTATACCCAGTGGAACAGCTGTGACAGGAGAGACTGAGACAGAGACTGAGACAGAGATTGCCTCTTTATGGCCCAGCAAACTCCATTCCCTAACATGGTCAGAGTGTTCAGTGCCCACGGTGTGACATCCGCTGTCCTGGCATCCAGGGAGCATTGTGGTGACCTGTTTTTCTGTATCCAGGCCACAAATGACTCAGGCTATGCTGCTCACTGGGAGTCACCGAGAGGTGCCATCTGAGGTTGCTGCCCCATTGTGCTGGGTGCTGTACGAACTCGTAAGAAGAGACAGTCCTTGCCTTAAAGAACTAGAAAGCTAAAAAGAGAGATCTGGGAAGAGATTTCCCAAGGTTAAAAAGCGAGTCAGTGGCAGCAGTGAGAATAAATCCCAGGTCTCCTGAGCCCCAGTCCAGGGTCCTAGTCACTGGACCACACTGTCTGTCCCTTTGGTCTGTGTTTTGTTTGGCTTCCAGGGTGTTTGTACTTTATAACTCTGGAGGGAAGAGGAATATTAAATTCCACATGTGCTTAGGCATCACAATGTATCATGAAGCCAGTCAGGCATTAAATATCATTTGGGATGGTACATGTAAGGATTAACATATAAATGTCCCTGCTTCTAGTTCCAGACATTTCTGATGCTGGGTGGGATTCCCAGAGTGAAGTGAGATCTGTGGGTAACACACGCAACAGTGTGTTCACACCAACTTGCCTCAGGCAGTAAAATCAGGGGCCGATCAGAAAGCATCAGGATAGTACCACAAAAGGAGCAGTTCAGCGAGCAGAGGTCAGAGCAGGTACTTTCTCCGCCAGCGTCCACGTTCTCCATATTCTTCCCAGACACGCTGGCCCTGCTGCTGCAGAAAGCAGAGTTGCATCAAGGGCCCAGAACCACAAGGTGCCACCCCTCACTCCCCGGGTCACTTTGGGCAGTGATTCTGCCTTGGCACCATGGAGGCACTCTTAAGGCTTTGTGTTAGAGTTTGAGTTGGATGAAGAGTGTGTGTGTGGTGCTTTTCTGTATCTGTTTCTGGGGCGGGTTTGCAGTGTGTGACTTAGTGTGTAAGCAACATGAAGGTAGTAAGGAATGCAGGAGACTTTTCCTTTAACTTCGGATTCTGCTGTCTTCAGGGTGTTGGGATATGCCCTGATGCCACCTTACCTGCCATTTAAACACAGTCTTCCAATGATAGCCTAAACCCTGCCTGCTGGAAGTGGCACTCTATCTGCCTCGAGTAGCAGGGAGGCTAACTAGAGACTAATGAGCCTAATACAGGCTGTGCTCAGTGCGATGCATCTCTTAGCTCAGGTATCATAGAATCATAGAATCAGAGTTGGAAGGGACCTCAGGAGGTGTCTAGTCCAACCCCCTGCTCAGAGCAGGACTAACCTCAGCTAAATCATCCCAGCCAGGGCTTTGTCAAACCGCCGCTTAAAAACTTCTAAAGATGGAGATTCCACCACCTCTCTAGGTAACCCATTCCAGTGCTTCACCACCCTCCTAGTGAAAATCTTTCTCCTAATGTCCAACCTAGACCTCCCGCCCTGCAACTTGAGACCATTGCTCCTTGTTCTGTCATCTGCCACCACTGAGAACAACCTAGCTCCATCCTCCCTGGAACCCCCTTTCAGGTAGTTAAAGGCTGCTATCAAATCTCCCCTCATTCTTCTCTTTTGCAGACTGAACAAGCCTAGTTCCCTCAGCCTCTCCTCATAAGTCTTGTGCTCCAGCCCCCTAATCATTTTTGTTGCCCTCCGCTGGACTCTCTCCAACTTCTCCACATCCTTTTTGTAGTGGGGGGCCCAAAACTGGACAGAATACTCCAAATGCGGCCTCACCAATGCCAAATAGAGTGGAATAATCACTTCCTGGGACCTGCTGGCAATGCTCCTACTAATGCAGCCCAATGTGCTATTAGCCTTCTTGACAACCAGGGCACACTGCTGACTCATATCCAGCTTCTTATCCACTGTTACCCCCAGGTCCTTTTCTGCAGAACTGCTGCCTAGCTCGTCAGTCCCCAGGTAGTAGAGACTCATGCATTTAGCTCAAGAAGCCCCAGATTTAATCCCCCACCAACCACCCACACAGGGGCCTTGGTGTTACAAAAGCAATAATAGGGGTTGTCGTACTCAAATTAGGTTGGTTATGAACATTACCATGTAGGAAGAAAACTGGTCAAAGGATCATAAACAATAGCAAATTATTGAGCTTGGAGAGGCAATGTCTCATGGGGTCTCAGAGGGATACTGTATGTGTTCATGATCTACAGTAATGGTCATACATCTAGGCACAAAGAATGCAGGCCATATTTACAGGATGAGGCACTGGATCTGGAAAGCAGTGACTTGGAAAAGGATTTAGGGATCATTGTAGATAGCCAGATAACCTATCTAGGGAGAAGTGAGCTAAAGCAGCTACTCATTGGGAAGGAGAAACCCAGGAGGCAGGAATGCTGAGACAAAGCTGAGGGTGATAAAAGCACATTAGATGGGGATGGGTTGCTTTGTAGAAGGCCAGCAAAAAATCAATGCAGTTTTGGGCAGCATCCATGGAGGCATCTGGTAGCAGGAAGGTATCAGACCTTTCTCATATGACTCTTGGGCAATCGCATCAGGAATATTGGGCTTAGTTCTGGGCACCTAATTGCCAGAAAGTCATTAATAAACTGAAGGAATTCAGAGAAAAGCAACAGAAAGGTCATGGGGCAGGAAGGACAGATCAAAAGAGAGAAAAAGATTTCTAACAAACCATGAATGCTGTAAACACCAAGAAGAAGATGAACTCTTTGTCGCCATAAAAGGAGATGGAATTGGGAGCAATGCGATGGAATTAAGAAAGAGAATCTATTAAATCTGATGAAAACCTCCCAGATAATGAAGATGTTGAAGAGTCTCTAATGAGAAGTGAGAAGCCACACCACTTCATACATTTAAAAATAGACAGGGCAAAGCACCAATGGGCCTGATTCCCAATGCCTTGTACCCGGGGTTGGCATTTACACCAGCACAAAGTAAGCGTGAACCATTTCCAGATCAGAATGGGAGCATTTCACACCACTTTGCACAGCTGTAAATGACAAGATGAGGTGCATGGGAATCAGGCTCTTGTACATGTACAACGGTGCTCAATGCTGCATGGGCAGGGTGGCAGGATAGATGTGCTAAACTCTTTGCTCTTTCTAGATTCTATGCTTCAGTGAGTGTCCTCAGGAGACGTAGTGGCTAAAGCTGGCCAAAAATGTGCTCAGTAGCTAAGAGCAAATAACATGAAATTCGTTAGATTTATAAACAATTGTAAGCAATATAACGCAGCAGTGATACTGAAAGTGTTGTCAGGCTTCAGATAGTGTCATGGCTACTACTGGGCTCCAAGAAACCCTTGAACCCACCTGCTATGATTAGCGGACATGGGGAGGATCCCTGTAGAATTAAAGAACCAAACTTATTTTCCTGGCTAACACTGCATGCGAACAAAGCCCTCAAAGGCTGTGCAGAATATCACAGAATATCCCCCACACCTGCAGGCAGAAGATGAAGAAACAGATACGGGGACTGTCAGGATATACAGACTCGTCTTCCTGGAACGAGAAACATAATGGGCTTCATTCCACCCGCCTCACGTTGGAAGGGAGGGAGAAGACAGAGAAGTTTCATCCCCAAAGCGGATGCCCCTGATAAGCCAAAAGCACAGTGATAATTGTGTCTTTATTGCTTAGCCAGGGCCTGAATCCAGATGTTCCCAGCTGTGCCTTTCCTGACACGGCTGTTATCCCGGGGGTCTGGATCCAGAGTGGGATTAGGTCATGTCAGTGGTTGCCCTTAGTGCCCGCTAGCATCAAGTCACGGAATTGCAGGAGTCCTTTGACTCTAGCCTCCCCTATTCCCCCCTTTCTAGTTCTGCTGCAGTCTGTGTCCTCCAGGTCAAACTTTCATTGTCGGCTGAGATTTTCCATGCCAGGTTCTCTCTCACATTGAACGTCTTTGGAAGCTTTGGCAAAAACAGTCCAGCCCTTTTCAAGAAAGATTTGGCTAAAACACATTGTTTTGCCGAAGTTAAAAACAATTCTTACAACCATTTCACTGAGCCATTTTAATGCCTCCGTACTGCGGAGAAAGGGCGTGGAATTTGCCATTTGGGGTCACCTTCAGATCAGTGACGGTTCCAATGGAAAACCACCCAAATTCTGCCAAATTATAAGATGCTGAAAAATCTCAGTGTGCACATGCTCACTGCATACGTATTAGACTTTGGCCACTAATTTATCCAAATGTTTGATCTGCACCAAGCATGTGCCAGTCATGGAATGCCGGGTCTGAGCAGGGTTTTCCCTGCAATTGCTGTTTCCACCTGTGATGGGCATGTAGTACTGGGCATGGGAACAAAGAGCAGGGAGACTCTCTCCTGGCCTCTCAGAGCTCCACTGCTGACAATAAGGCAATACAGAGGAGGCAGCCTCCTGACTCGACTGTAAAAGGACCAAGGGCAGGACCCAGGGGGGAAGGGGAGACAGCAGAGGGAGTAGATTAGGACAAGGAGCTGGGGCATGGGAGAAGCTGGGAATGAATGTGCAAGGAGACTGGGATCCAGTTGTAGAGGGTAAATGGGAACAAGGGGCTGTATATAGAAAAGCTTCCCTTCGCTCAGTGCCCCTCCAGAAGCAGTGTATTCCGGGGAAGGACTTCAGCCTGTGACCTGCAGGACTCAGGTTTTCCACTAGGTTAGTGCATGAACACGGCCAATCACTTAATCTCTCAATATCTCAGCTTCCCCATCTGTAAACTGGGGGCAACAGAGCTGGGCAAATAATTGGTTTTCAGTTTGGTCCAAAAGTGTCCTGAACGTGTCAGTAACCTGGGAAAACCCATTTCAGCCCAACGAGCCCCACGTGTGTCCCTTTGTAACCTTTATGCAGCAGCTCAGCTGCTTTGAATCCCTGTTTGGAAGCAGGAACTTGAACTTGAACTCCTATCCCCATCCCCTTGCTAAAGGAGCACCCTAACCACCAGACCATAGGCTGCTCCAGGAGCAGCTCACTTGTTGAAGCTGTTACACTTTCTATACAGTCAGAAATACGCATTGGTCCAAAGAGCGAGAGCTTTACCCTATGGGCTGTTGATTAAGGCCAGGAGATGTGAATTCAAATCTTCTCTGTCTTATTCAGCAGAGGGATTTGAATCCACACCTCGTATGTCCCAACCAAGTACTTAATTACATACGAACGGCCCTACTGGGTCAGACCAATGGTCTGTGTAGCCCAATATCCTGTCTTCCAACAGTGGCCAATGCCAGGTGCTGCGTTCTTGTGTTATGCGAATGGGTAAATAACACTTCCTTATTCACTTTCTCTACACCATTCATGATTTTAAAGACCTCATAGCCTCTCTTTTCCAAGCCATATAGTCCCAGTCTTTTTAATCTCTCCTCATATGGAAGCTGTTCCATACCCTTAATCACTTTTGTTGCCTTTCTCTGCACCTTTTCCAATTTTAATATATCTTCTTTGATATTGGGCCACCATAACTGCACTGATTCAAGGTGAGGGCATACCAGGGGTTTATATAGTGGCATTATGATAATTTCTATCTTATTATCTGTCCCTTTCCTAATGGTTCCTAACATTCGGTTAGCTTTTATGATTCCTGCTGCACATTGAGCAGATGTTTCAGAGAACTATCCACAATGACTCCTCCAAGATCTCTTTCTTGAATGGTCACAGCTAATTTGGAACCCATCATTTTGTTTGTATAGTTTGGATTATATTTTCCAATGTGCATTACTTTGCACTTATCAGCATTGAATTTCATCTACCATTTTGTTGCCCAGTCTCCCAGTTTTATGAGATCCCTTTGTAGCTCTTCACTATCTGCTTTTGACTTGCCTATTTTGAGTAATTTTGTATTTTCTACAATTTTGCCCCTTCGCTGTTTCCCTTTTTTCAGATCATTTATGAATAATCTGAACAGCACTCATCCCAGTACAGACCCCTGGGAGACACCACTATTTACCTCTCTCCATTCTGAGAACGGACCAGTTATTCGTATCCTTTGTTTCCTGTCTTTTAAGCTGTTACTGATCCATGAGAGGACCTTCCCTCTTATCTCATGACTGCTGGTTTCACTTAAGAGCCTTTGGTGAGGAGCCTTGTCAAATACTTTCTGAAATTCCAAGTACACTATATCCACTGTATCACCCATATGTTTTGTTGACCCTCCCCCACTCTCCAAAGAATTCTAATAGATTGGAGGGGCATGATTTCCCCCTACAAAAGCCATGTTGACTCTTACCCAACAAATCATGTTCATCTCATAATTCTGTTCTTTACTACAGTTTTATTCAATTTTCCCAGTACTGAAGTCAGGTTTACTGGCCTGTAATTGCCAGGGTCGTTTCTGAAGCCTTTTTTAAAAATTGGTGTCACATTAGGTATCGTCCAGTCATCTGGTACAGAAGCTGATTTAAATGATAGGTTACATACTCCAGTTAGTGATCCTGCAATTTCATATTTGAGCTCCTTCAGAACTCTTGGGTGAATTCCATCTGGTCCTGGTGACTTATTACTGTTTCATTTATCAATTTGTTCCAAAACCTCCTCTCTTGACACCTCAATCTGGGACAGTTCCTCAGTCTGTCACCTGAAAAGAATGACTCAGGTGTCTCCCTCAGATCCTCTACAGTGAAGACTGATGCAAAGAATTCATTTACTTTCTCCACAATGGTCTTATCTTCCTTGAGCACCTCATCATCAGGTTATAGAGTCCGATTCAGTCTCTGGCTCAAGCTTTGTCTCTGGGCCAAAGAAAATGTAAGTTATTACACAAAGTGGAACAGCTTTAAGAGGAGTGACTGAGTACTTTCCCACTGCAGAATAGCTTATAGCCTGGTGATTAGAGCATGCCTTTTGCTTAGAGGAGGGAAAGTTGAGTTCAAGTTGCTGTTCTAGAATGGGGGATTCAAGCCTGGGTCTCCTATATCCCAGGCAAATGGCTTAGCTAGTGGGTCCACCTCAGCACCACTACCAGGAAGAGGCTGGGGCCATCCCTGAACCTCAGACAAGCGTGGAGCAGTGCCACAGGGAACCTGTGACAAGTGCTGTCCTGGAGTCATTCAGCCCAGAACTGGGACTTGAAGTCTGCCTTTCAGGACTGTCCTGCCTAATTTGGGACAGGTGGTCACCCTACCTCGGACAGGACACAGCAGGAGCACTGTACCTGTGGGGAATCACCTGAGAAAGACAAACCGGAGCCAGACCCAGTATCACTGTCAGCCAGAGCTGTGTGGGGCTGGGCGTGCTGGGGCCTGTGACCTTGTTTGGGAATAAGGAGGGAGGCTGTAGCTAAGTGGGGAAACTGTCACTCTGGGGGGTTTGCAGAGAGCAGTGGAAGAGGACACCGAGGGTTTGCAGAGGGAAGTTTACTGGTGCCAAAGGTGACCAAGAGCACCCCAATTCATTGGTGGGCTGGAACCCCGCCCAGGTTTCCTGACCTCTGAGTGCAGACACATTGCTTGGTGTCTGCCCTTTCAGACCGTGGGACCACTGGGCCTGTGGGGCCTCGTTTCAGATGTAACCCTGTTTTACTGCTCCCCCTGTAAATAAAGGTTTCTCTTTCCTATATTAATTGCACTATTCCAGGGGGTGTATTCATTCTGGAGGGAGGGGGGGGGTTGGAACAGGTGTCCCCGGGGTGGCAAGGAGTTCCCCTGCTGCATTCCTGCACACGCCTTTTCTTGGCTTGAGCTGCTTGCAGAACAAGCTCCATCTTGGCCACAAGGGCATTAAAGTTGCACCAGGTTTTTGCAAGGATGCTGCTGCTTTGGCAATTACACGTTGATCTCCAAACCCCACCTAGAATGCAAAATTCCAGAGCAACTGCAAACGTTTTCCTCTCTTCTAGCACTGATGGCAAAGGGTCTGCCCCCAACTTGAAGACAACTGGCAGAGATGTCATTGTATTTCAGAGCAAGGACGCCATCAGCTACTGAAATTGCTTTAATATCACAAGATCCCTTCTATGCTGATGAGATTTTATGAGGTTTCCAATTCAGGAGTATGGGAGAAAGTCGCAGTGACCTCTCCTCTGTCCACCTGCACATAGGAGAAGCAGAATCAGACACAGAGGCTCTCTTATTTTGAGCTTCCTCCATTTTAGTGAAACATCACCAACTTCTGAAACTGTTTGGGGCTGGCAAATAACACTAGAATAAATACTTTCCAAATGCTGCACTTTAAACACATGCTTCATGGGACTAAAAGCACCAGAGAGAGCATGGAAGGGCCGACCTACAAACAATATTTTAAAAACTGGACTTGTGCCTTTTTGAAGGAAAATGAAGGTCTGGAAGAAGGTGTTTGGGTCAGTATGCTCAAAGGATTATTTACCTGCTTGGTTTTTTATCTTCAAAATATCAGGATCATCAGCTCCAGGCTGTTCATGCTGAGCGTTCAAGGGTGGAGTGAACGAGACATTCATGGAATGATATAGCGAGGGGCCCGGCGCAATTCAGTGGGGCTGGGCTGAACAGTGTGAGTGACTCTTTCTGCCCCTGTAGCAGTGGGTTCTCCCAGCAAATGCCTGATAGAGCATCATCCCCCTAATTTATTGCACACTGAGGATCCGGCCGCTCAGGGCAGGGGTGTGAGGTGAGAGATGGGGAAAGGGGGAAGTTACCCAGCAGCTGGGAGGCGGAGATGGGCAGGACTGTCTAGAACTAGTCTGCACATGTAGTTCTGGCTGATCTGCCTTCCAACTTTGGGTCAATAAGTGGCAACTGGGAGGTAGGAATAAGGTCTGTGCTTGAGGGTGTGGAGTCAGGCTGGATTTCCAGCAGTAGGCAGGTGAGCAATAGAGCAGAAGTCTAAGGTAGCATTGGGAACCCACAGCAGAGTGGTGCAGATGTTGGGTGAGCTGGGCTGATTTGAGGGGGCTGGGTGAGGGACAGGCCTATGAGAGGAGGGCAGATTGTTGATGAGATCAGCAATGAGGGGTGGAGGGCTATGGTGAGGATAATGGAGGATAAGCAGACTCATCTTGAGTGGCCCCAGGCAATTGGCTGCAGACAAACCGACTCCTCTGACTGAGGTGAGACCCTCCTTGTAATGTGGCATCTGGGACACTCCGTGGTGATGCAAAGCACAGCTCTTTCCTAGGCACCACTGTTGGGCATGTAAGATGCAAAACCAAATCACGCGTCCATCCACATTTAGGCTTAGTCGGTTCTCACCTTCATTTATAAATTTGCAGACAGAATTAATGTCACTGACAGTTTCCGGGCACATATTGGTGCCAGACAATAATCAGAGAAGACAGAACAGTCAGGGCCCCAGTTACTGAGTTCCAGGGTACTGGGAAGCCCTCCTACATTTCATGATGGGTGTCTCAGTCTCTGATCCCTGGTCTAATCTTTCAGTCATGTTCCTTCAGTTCCTGCTCTGATATTTCTCTGATTTGAGCCTTTTTCACTTGGTTTTTTTTTATACTTTTCCATGCGACACATTCATTATCTTTCCTCCAATCAGCATCAAGCATTGTGTCTTACATCATCCATACAATGCACATTCATAAGTTCCAATTTACACTATTTTTGCTGCTTATGCTATTGTCATACCAAGTTTCATGTCAGCTTGGTCTTGTTTTTCCCAGTGAAGGGTCTTTCAGCATCACATTGTGTACTGTGACAAAGCTCTTTCTCTACTGCCATGGGTCCAGCGCTCCCTTCTAGCCACAGGTCAGGGAACTGCCTTAGTGTTCTTCCACCCTCTAGTGGTGGGTGCGGGTAATACAGCTGCCTTCAGATGGTCGCTGCCTACTGGCTCTCAGTCCTGTCTCTGGTTCTCGTAGGCCCTTGCCTCTTCACCAGGGCTCTTGCCCCTCCAGTGAATGGCCAGTGGAATGGGGGGCCCCAGTCCCACCCTTGACTCCAGGCCCCAACCCAGGGACCCTACAAGTAGCAGCTTCATGCTGTGGTTTCAGGAAAGCTGCTAGCTTCCCTGCATTACTGCCCCATGCACCTTAACTTAATGTCCACACCCTGCTCAGACAGGGGCCCTTCCTGGCCTCCTTGCCAGGGAAAGCTCTTGACCCCTGACAGCCCCACTGGGCACAATGGTGCAGAACCAAATGTCCAGTTTGATCCTCCCCTTCTGGCAGCATCTTTTCCCTCAGGCCTGGGAAAGGTCCTTTGCCCTCTTCGGGCAGGGTTTTCCCCTCCCCCAGTCTTTGTTCCTGCATGGTTCTCCCTTGCCAGCGTTCTGCTCCTTCTCCTGAACCCTCCTGGCTTCTGACAGTGTCCTGCCTGCTCACACACTCTGGTAGCTCACCTCACTCCCACAACTCCAGCCACAGCCTGTCTCTGCAGGGGAGGCTTTTAACAGGTTCTAGGGAGGCTTCAAGTGTGTTAATTAACCAGGGACTTGCTGATCCCATAGTCTCGAGTGAGCCTTCTTGTGGGGGCAAGTCCCCCCTACACACCTTGCTGCTGCCACCATTTGGGGGCTCTGCTGCCCTCCCTCCCTGCGGGTGGCCCCACCACTGCTGCTACCACCCTCAGGGGGCCCTTCCTGGCCAGCTAGAACCTGCTGCTGCTGCCTGCAGGAGGAAGACGATGACCATCGCTGCTGCTGGGGGGACGCTGGATGGGTGAAGGAGTCTGTGGAGGGGGTTTGTTTGGTCCTGGGCTGAGTGACTTTACCATCTCTGCTCTTGTGGGGGCGGGGGCAGTTCCTGTTGTTGCTGTGGCAGAGGGGGAAGCAGCCTGGAGCCCCTCCCCCACCCCTGATCCATCTACTCCCCACCCCACCCCACTGCTGCCATCGCCCCCTGCACCACCCCCAGCCACCCTCCACCAGCTGCATCGCCCCCGCACCTCTCAACTCAGCCGCTCACCTCCTGTAACAGCTGGGACTGCTGCAGCAGCAGCAAGGACTTTATGTCCTACCCTGGGCGCAGGTGGGCGCACGTGCATCCTTCCTCCCTGCCCTGGACTTGCCCTCCCTTCCCAGCCACGTTTGGCTGGAGAGCCCCCCCACCCCACTTTGCCCACCGGCCTCTCTGAGGCAGTTTACACCCCCCCCCTTTCCCCTCGCAGCCTGCCCCGCCCGCCCCTTGCTGCCCACTTTGTGCCCCTGCCCTGCTCTTGGTTTTCCCCTAGGAGTTTGTTTGGTTTCCCCGCCCCACCCCAGTCCTTCAGCTTTCCTTGGTTTCCCTGCCCCGTCCTAGCCCCTGTCATTCCCTTCTCCTTTCCTAACCCATCCACGGCTTGTGGTGCACCCGCCCCCCCCTTTGCTGCTCGTCCCTGCCCCACCCCCACCCTACCTGCTCTGGGCGCCCATGCTCCCCAAGCGCCCGGGAGCCCCCGCAGCCCCCTGGATTTGTTGTTGTGCCCTCGCTCACTGCCCCCCGATGCCTTTGTAACCCCCCTCACCCAGTGTAGCCAGAGGAGCCGGCACCACCCTCCCCGGCCCAAACAAGGCCCTCGTGACCCTTCCTTGTCAGCGCCCTGCTCCTGGCCTGCAGCCTAGCGGGGAGGAGGGGTCAGCCACCCTGCCCCCTCCCTCCCCCTGCCCCCCTTCTCCCCGGTGCCTGCCCCTGTGACCCTTCCCTGTAAGGTCCCTCCTCCCCCACCTGTGTATCAGTGGGGGGAACAGTCAGCCCTTCCCCGCCCCCTTGTCTTCGCCCACCCCCTCCAGCGCTTGCTCCTGTCCCTCCATCAACGGATGGGGAGACTGTGAGGGGAACTCCTCCGCCAGCCGACCCCATCCCCCGCCCTCAGCCTGTTCCCGCCCCCCCCCATTCCCGCGGCTACCACTATGACAGACGCCGCTGCCGGATCTACTGCCACCAGGGCCCCCCTGGGGCATCGGCAGCGGCAGGCACGGGCGGGACCCCACCGCTGCTGCTGCGACTTCCTCGTCCGGCAGGAAGGGCCAGGGGAAGAAGAGGGGCAACAGGCCTGCCTGGAAGGCAAAGCCACCAGGGCGGGGGCCGCTGTCCCCACTCTGACCCCACCATTGGCCGCAGCCCCCCTTCCCCTGCCGTCCCCTCCACCAGCACTGGGGGTGCTCCTGCCTCGACCCCCAGAGCACACGCCCAGGTAGCTGCCCCCCCTCCAGCTGCCACCCCGTCATCTGCCCCACAGCCTCCTCGAGTAACATCTCTAATGGCCGGGGCCCCTTCCCCACCCTGACCAGGAGACACAGCGTCCTTGTCTCCTGGTGCCCTCCTCGCCCCGTGTGGAGACCTACGTCCGGACGTTGGCGCGGGTGGTGGGGCCCTCAGCCAGCGCAGCAGCCTCCAAGATGTACGGGAAGGTCGTCTTCTTTCTAGCATCGGATACCACCGCCCAGGAGGTGGTAGAGAAGGGCCTGGTGGTGGGTGGCATCTATATCCCCCTAGAGCCCCTGGAGGACCTGGGCATACGGGTGGTGCTTACCTCCATCCCATCCTTCCTCCCTAACGCCACCCTGCTCCCCTTCCTCTCCACCCTGGGGAAACCCATCTCTGTTATCAGCCCTCTCCCGCTGGGCTGCAAGGACCCGCCCTCCGTCACGTTTTGTCCTTCCACCGGCAGGTCCAGATCCAGTTGCCACTGGCAGTGGCACATGATGGGGAGGGTCTCGAGGCATCCTTCCTGGTGCCCCATTCCAGGTCCGTTGCAGTTGCCGAGGGGGACAATCTCCTCACAGAGCCCCTGCTACACAACCCCCAACTCTGTGTGCAGGTGGTGGAGGCCCCCTTGGTGCAATGGAGGATGGTCCTGGCAGGTGTCACCAGAATCCTGGACTATGACCGGGGGGGACTGGGTGGATCCCCAGGTGCTGGCTCGGCGCATGGGGCTCTCCACCATTCGAACCCCCGGCACGTATTCCAGGAGGTGAGGGTGGCCTTGCCTCCCACTGTTCGGTCATACCTCGAACGTGTCCTGTGAGAGGGCACTCCCCATCCTCCCTCAGTCCCAGCCCTCCGGCGCTTTCCATCAGGCCCCAGCCCCACGAGCCCCCCCCAGTCGCCCTCTCCCCATGCACTGAGTCGGCTGCTATACTTGCAGCTGGTCCTTTTCTGAACCACGCCCAGGGACCATCTGTACACATTTGTGCTCCCCACCCTTCACTTCCTCGCCCTTGTGTCCCACCCGACACCAAATGGCGGGGCCTGCTGCCACCTGCGGAGGGCGAGGACCACCGGTGGGCCAGTCTTTACTCCACCCTGACCCCGTAGCCCGCCGGGGTCATCAGTTGGTGGCACCTTCATGGAGCTGTGAGCACGGGCGTGTACTTGGCGCAGTTCACCCCTCTCCCCGACACCTGCCCTTTCTGCGGCGAGAGGGAGACCCTGGCACACGTGTACCTGGAGTGTGCCAGGCTGCAGCCCCTCTTCCAGCTCCTCCAGAACCTCCTGCTGCGGTTTCTGGCTGCACTTCTCCCCGCACCTGTTCATCTACGCACACCTTGTCCGAGGCCCCACAAAGTCACGGGACCTCCTCATGAACCTCCTCCGAGCCCTGGCCAAGATGGCCATCTACACGACCAGGGAGAGGAGGTTGGTGGGGGGGCGCTCTGCGACGGTGGGGCCTGTTTCCGTTCCTCTGTCCGTTCACACATCCGGGCAGACTTCCTCTGGGCAGCGTCTGCTGGCTCCCGAGACACCTTCCGGGAGCAGTGGGCGCTGTCCGGGGTTCTCTGCTCGGTGTCCCCTTCCGGTTCCCTTCGTTTAAACCTGTGACCCCCCACACCCGCTCCTTTTTTCATTAGTTGTCCCTGAAATCAGTTGAGTCCTGGGCCCAGTGGCTCCTCCCCTTAGACTGGGGAGGGGCCTTTAGCATCCCCCCCTGGAATTCAAATAGTAACACTCTCCAGTAGCTATTCAGTCTGACCCTGTCACATTAGTATTATACTAATTAACTTCCTTTTATCTAAATCTTCCAATGCAATAACAAACCGTCACCTTTCTCCTGTCAGCAACAAACAAAGCAAATAGCTAAACAAATATATATCAGTAACAGAATGATTGGCAAAACAACAGTCATGCCAGGCAAAGCTAGACCATGACCTTGGCACAGGTATTGTTCTATCCACACTCTGTCCAGAATTATAAGCTATTAAAGTATCACTAACAGAACTCTTATTTTTACCATTCAGCAATTCTTCATCTTCCTATTTCAGCATCCTAATTCAGGGTATGCGTATTATCATAACCTTTCGTTTTTATGTTTATGGGAAACACCGTGACCTTTAATATCAACATTTTTAGAAATCTTCTGACATGGGTTTTCAGGGGACTTTAAATAAAAACTTCCCTGTCATGTTTGTAAATTATTAGAACCTTATCAATAATTTTGCGTGTTGCATTTTAAGATGTGCTTTTATTTTAGTTTAGTTCAGTTCAGGATATTTAATTTTCTTTTATTGTTCCAATAGCACAAGGATCATTTATTAGCAAGAAATGCCATTGAACAAAATTTCAAAAGCTTTTCCTTTTATTGCTATTTCAGAGGTAAATATATTGCATAGTAATTTACTAATATACAACTCACTGAAACGATTTGAAATTAGACTGGGAAAATATTTTGTGCCAAACATTTTGTACCAAAACTTATTAAGAACCTTTCTCACTATCACGGTCTCTGGAGTGGCTCACAACCGTGAACCTACAAATGGACAGACTGTCAAATACAGAGTGGACACCCCAAACTGATGGTATGTTCTATAATTATATTTCACCAACCCCGTAACAAATGTGAACTCCTGGATCACTATATTAGTCTTACCATGGAATCACGGAGAGTCCCCATCGGCTTTATCTTGCCACGCAGGCTAGCTGCACTTAGTGATAAATGGTCACTTACATCAAAACCCATAAAATATTCATGTTGCTTCCAGTCTCAAGAGACTAGTCACTTACCCCAGATCAGTTGGTACCCTAGATCTAATACAAAAGACAACACCGTTAGCCAATCCTGTAATAAACTATCTAAAGGTTTATAAACTAGGAAAAAGAAATGAGAGTTATTTACAGTTTAAAGCAAGCAAACATATACAATCAAATCAGTTGCCATCTATGGTTCCTAAACGTGACAGAGTTGTAGTAATCTGTCCATTCAAAAATGTCTTTCAGGGTGGATCCAGGTTGACCCTAGGGATCTCTGCTTTACTTTAGTGTGAGAGTTCAAACAGCAAAGAGATTACAAATGTTCTTGTGACCCTGTTTTCTCTTTTCAGTTTGGCCTTGCAGTTCACGAGAGGAGCTTCCTTGCATGTAACAATTCCAAAGTGTGATAGGGCAATTCACCAATCTTTTGCATTGTGATGTTCCTTAATGGCCCGTTTAATCTCAAAAGGCCTCCGGGATGGGCTGGGGGACTATTCCTGTACCTGGGCTCACAAGTTCAGAGCAAACTTTTTCAAAGTTATACAGCAAAACTTACATTATTTCCTTGTAGCCTGGAATACAGACATTACAAGTGAGATTAATGCATGCAGCAATTCACAAGCATTTCGTAGAGTCTAAACACTAAATACATTCTTGTAAGACTAATATCGATTTTGAACAAAACTGACATACCGGTAAACTGGTTTGGTTTCCAGTTATGAGTTTGTCAGTTCTTAGCTAATGCATAAGGCCTTGGTTTACTAGTGTCACACTCACAATACAGCTGCATCACCTCTTCGGGCTCTGGAGCATACTAAGAATGCATCAGGTGGGATTTGCCCCATGTTCCCAGCTCAGGTGCTACACACTCTAACAAAGCCATCCCATCTATCTAACGATCTAATGTTTTTAACTCTGCACTGAAGCTCTCGTGATCACAAACTATGCATGTACACAGGTGAAAATGCAATGATAGTGGGGCTCCAGAACAGGTGCTGCCTAGACCCAATACCAGTACAAATGACCAGTTAAATGACAATGTTTGCTCAGCTGGACTGGGGATCCATTTGAAATGAAGGCTGGATGCTCAGATACTGCAGTGGTGCACATCTATTAGGCAGACAGAGACAGAAAGGTAGCTTGGAAAAGGAATGTTGCTATATATTTTTTATAGGAAGGATGGAACATAAACTTTGGTGGATTATCCTCTACTTCAGTGATGAGTCATAGCCAGCCCTTCACCTGCATGTAGTTTATGACTGCTCACTCAGGGACCGTGGAAGCGCTGATGGTGTCTCTCTGCTATGAAGCAGCCCATGTAATCCACAGCCTTCATTCACATTTATGGAAGAAAGTTAGTTTGCCTGGATGCACCAGGTAGCAGGTAACCGTGCTGCAGAAGTGCTGCTGGGGACCAGGCCTGTGGGCAGGCTAACAAATGTGATAGTAAAAAGGGGCCCTTATTATGTTTTTCTGTTTTCTCACAGAGGACATTAGAAAGAAAAGGTTGAGCCATTTTTTTACAGAAGTATGTGTTGGACCTGACCCCAGGGTCTGCAGGTTGCAGGTGTCTGGCCATCAACCACCACAGCAACTGGCTTTTAGACAAAGTTAAAAAACAAGCAAAGAAAAACACACCCCAGCCCAAATCCCAGCACCCCATCCACATCACACATCCCCAGACCTTCAGCTGGACCTTGCGCTTCATCCTAATGGGCCACGAAATCGGGCTTTGTTGTCCCAGCAAGAAAAGCCAACAGCAACCTAAGCTTCTCCATGGCCATTGGCTGAATTCTCCTTTCATCCTCGGCATTTGTTTGCAAACCTTCACTCTCCGAAGGAAAGCAGTTATTGTCAGTGCACTAGGAATGTGTCAGTGTGCTACGTGAGACAATCCATTCTGTAATCATTAATAGCTTTATTGGAACGTGAGCTGGTATTCCCAAAGGAATTGCATGTTAGTTGGATGGATCCTGCTGCACGTGCACTGAAGAATTTAAACCAGCATATCTAGCGGGAAAGACATTCCTCCGTTCCAGGTGCTTTGTGGCTGCACATCACACGCAACATTGTGATGAGCACTTCAGGCCTGGGGTTCTCAAATCATCACCTCCTGTGGGCCATTCTTTAAGGCTCAGGATCACTCGTGGGTATGGATACTGCCATTCCCACCCCCAATCCCTCATCGTTCCTGCAGCAGCTGTGCTGCTGGGTTTCATCCTTCCTCTTTGTGCTGTGTTCTCTTTTCCAGGGGGCAGGAGTTCACGTTTATAGGGCTGAATTGCTCTCACCACCTGCAGCCCTCCTGTCCCAAACTCCCTAGGCCACTGTCCACTTTCCTTCTGTCTTCCTGAGTTTTTGCTAACCCTTACAATTTTTGTTGTCAGTTGGTATAGAAAGCCTATGGAAATCTTAATGTAAGCTGGCTCTGAATGAGCTCTCCTCTGACATCTAGTGATGGGCTGGGGTCAGGGGAAAGGACTTCAGGACCAGACCATATTTACATGAACACCCTTACTCGGCCTAGGTATTCAGCAGACAAAACTGTGTTGCCAACGTGATAGATTTCACCTGCTGTCGGGTTACAAATCACGTCGGTGTTGAGGGCAGGGGCAATGAAATGTTGTTCTCCGTGTTATTGGAGCAAAGGGCAGCAGAACCTGAATGAGGGGGTTGCCCTCAACTGAACAACAGTGGCTAAGCAGGGGGGGATACCAACTCCCAGTGAAAAGAGAGCATGGGTGAGAAAGGTGTTCCGAGCTGGTGATGTGGGCTCTGCCTACGGGTCCTGGACACCATTTGACCCTCCCCCTCGATACTGTTTAAAGACTGAGCTGATTCATCGAGAGTCTTTTCTTGTGTTAAGTGATCACTAGAGCTGAAATGGCTAATAACCAGCGCTAAGTGCTAAGCCCTACTCTGGGACAGCATTGTCTGTGAAAGAGACTGCCCAGCCGGTAGAGCCATGAGGTTCCCCTCTAACCGCTGACAGCTGAGTTCAGAGGTGGGACCCCAAGACATTGCAGAAGTTGCAGTCGAGAGGCTGATGGCAGCAGAGCAAGCGATGGCGCAGTGGCCAACGGCAGCGCAGCGGTGGAGTGAATGATGACACAGGGGCAGAGTGAACAATGGCACAGGGGCAGCGACGCAGAGCGAATGGCATGGCGGCAGCAGCGGAGGCATTGCTCAATGCCTTTTCACCCCTTTTCCCCCAGGGTGGGAGGTAAACTCATGTGACTGCACCTATGAACGCCGGGTCTTCTCTGACCAAGGACAGTAGCTGTGCATGAGGTACAGTGGAGGGAGAGGGGAAAGGCATGTTAAAGGAACATTTGTCTGCCAGAATTTCACATTGCAAAGTGAGAAACTAGGGCAAAGGACACTGCTCCGCGTGCTCGGGGCTGGGTGTTTGCTTGTGCTCACATGCTTTTGAATTATATCTGTGGTGTTTTCTCAAATTAATGCCGGCTTCCTTTCCATTTTTTATTAAAAAATTTTTTGTATACACAGATTCAGTGCTTGCAAGAGGGGAAGCTTTGCCTCTCAGAGGCGCCCAGGGGTGGTGATTAATTTTGCCAGATTAGTGGTTGGGGGCTCGAGCCAGTTCTGTTCTGTATTGTTAAGAGGAACCCCTAGATTTTGAACCCAGCCCTTCTTGCTGCCGACTCCACCTGGCAGAAGGGTTCCATTCAGAGTCCTGTTGGGGCTAGGATAAAAGAGTGCAGGTTTCAGAACTCACGGGCTTTTCACAGAACCACCTGGGCAATTGATGTAATTCACAAAGCAGAATCATACTACATCACTTTCAAACTTCAAAGTATCTTCATCTTTTTGTGGATAAACAAACTTACTGATTACCGCTGAATAAAATCAACATGTAGGGAAAATGTAACCACTTCCTCCAAACCCATATTCTATAATCATTGCAAACAAGATATTCCACAGAAATTACACAGTGATTTCTCTTCTGACATAATTAGCTGCAATTATTCAATGAACACTCATTTTCAGTGTCAATCACACAATACAATCATGAGAACAAAGTAGATAACTTGAATGACACATAGGAACTCCAAATGCTAATCGTGGCAGTAAGCGATGGCATGTATAAAAACAAACAGTAAAATGGAATATGCCTGCAAAAAAGGTCACTACTCTAGCTGGCAAGAGAGAAGCCGCTGCTTGGAGTTACACAATTGCTGCATTTACTGAAAAAAGGGGGTGGCCAGTTCTAGTATATGTGGCAAAGCGTGAAAGTCAATCAAACAATTTGAACCAAACAATTTGGAATTGGAGAGCTGGTCACAGGCTGCCCTTTTTTCCTCTCACCAACCATCCCAGAATCACAGGATCAACTTTCATATCCTGGGAAAGAAACAAAAATGTCTGTCTCTGACTACTCGCACAGAACTGTTAAAGGATCAGTTCACCCTCCTCACCTCAGCCTCTTGATGAATCCAAGCCCCAACCCTCCAGTTAGTTTCATGTTACTCCTGCTTCCACTTTAAAGGGTTTGGCCTGCACAGGAGTTACGGTGTTCTTATTCATTTTCCACCAGTGCTCAGCCCTATCGAGCATAGAATTTAGGTTGTTGGGGCAGGGGTATATGGGCAAATGTAGTACAACCCACCAGTTGTGTTTCAAGAGCTGTACCCAGAAATGCTCGTCCCTCCCTTCCCCACCGATTAGCCTGAACATTTCTTAAAGTTTGCCGTCAATAAACCCATTCAGCAAAGTCACTGGGAGATTCCTCATTAAGAGTCAATTCTAAATTGACAGGTGTTTTCCCATATAATAAACATGCTAATCTACCAGCTGCTCTCTAGTGGATCCTGTAAATGCAACCATATGTGACCAGAAGGGTCGAGAGCATGACACAGCATAATATCCCAATCTTCATTTTTGAATGGGGCAGCCTCCCTTAGATCTGAGCCCGTGATCATCCATGTAGTAATTGTATCCCTGGGAAGGAGTCTCCATTCCTATATAAAAACGTTTGCACATCAGAAAATTTAATAGCCATAGTGGAAGGGATGGTGTTAAAATGTGTTCCCCATTTGCTCCTGCACCGTGATCTTCAATTTTAACAATCTGGGGGTACACCTTCAAAGCTTCAATTTTACCACCAAAGTAAGCGGATGAAGGGGCTGACAGGAGAACAGATTCAATATTCCTTTTCCCATCCTGGTGCCAGGTACCCAATGGTCCCAAAGGGGCACCATCTCATTTAAAAGGCGATCTCATTCACCCATTACTTTCTCTTGTTCCTCCATGCTGCCCAAGTAGCTATTATGGGCTGTTAGAGCATGTAATTTATACACCTCCTTTTGCCCAATATTATCTGCTAATTGCTCTTTCAATTTATCATTCTCTGCCCTAAGGGCATTATTTTCCAGAACCAAGGCATGAATTCCCAACATATGGCCTTGCAGAACTCCCCTAACCCACTCCTTCTTTTGTTTCTCATTTTCCACAGTCTATCTAAGAAACTTTTCAGTATCACCCTAATCTGCCAAGGAATATGGAGTTAAAACAAAAGACCTCTTTTGTCTTTAGACCCACCCTTTCAGGGCCTCTGCCACCTTGCAGAATTTAACCCTGCCCATCATTTTCCTACCAAAACGGAAAGTATACTTACCTGGATCCGAAGACAGTGTTTTCCTTCCTTCCCTTCCTGAATTCAGACTTGTAACTGTGGTTTCCTTCCTTCACCTGCTCCAGGTGAGTGGTTCCCAGGTTTCTGCACCAAAAAATGTTGGGGCTACATCTCTGTCCTTCCTCTGGGTGGCAGTAATCCCCTTTGGTTCCACCAGCTACCCTCTTAGTCCATACGGGAAGTGACTCTGGGAACTCAGGTAAGTCTTTAACAAATTATTAAGCACGTGAGACTATAGACAGCAGAGCTCTACTTCGAGCAGAGTCACAGGGGGGTAACCTGACCAGCAGATAGCGCCAAAGCACTGGTCACAACATACAGTATATACGTTAAAGTAACCAATCAACACAGAGCCTGAGCAGTTAGGTAAACTGATCAACTCTGCCCGCACATCGACTCTAGTGACACTATCACAGGTCCTAACCACATCAGTCACACCATCAGGAGCTCATTCACCTGCACATCTACAAATGTAATATATGTCATCATGTGCCAGCAGTGCCCCTCTGCCATGTACACTGGCCAAACCGGACTGTCACTACGCAAAAGAATAAATGGACACAAATCAGACATAAAAAATGGCAACATCCATAAACCAGGTGGAGAGCACTTCAATCTCCCAGGACACTCTGTAGCTAACTTGAAAGTTGCCATATGTCTACCAAAAAACTTCAAAAACAGACTTCAGTGAGAAACTGCAGAGCTGGAACTGATCTGCAAACTTGACACAATCAGATTGGGTCTGAACAGGGACTTGGAATGGTTCTCTCATTACAAGAAGTAATTGTCACTGTTCACACATTCTCACCTTCTGACCAACGGTTGTGAATAGGCCTCATCTACTCTAACTGAATGGACTTTGTTAGCAAATGCTCTCCCCACTGTTGTTTCTTACCCTTGGATGTATATATATATATATATACCTCCTATCTGTGATTTCCACTTCACGCATCTGATGAAGTGAGTTGCAGCCCACGAAAGCTTATGCCCGCAGAAATTTGTTGGTCTTTAAGGTGCTACAGGACTCGTTGTTTTTGCTGTATACAGACTAACACGACTACCCCGCTGGAACTTTTCATTCTGGATGGCTCTGAGTCAACTGGGTGGGGGAAAGCCTGTGGCGAGAGCACGTGTTGCTGTGGCTGCGAAAGGGAGCAGGCCCTGAGATGTAACCTGACCTCAGAACTGGGAGACTGGTTCAGGAACCAGTCCAGGAGCATGACCACAGCTAGGCTGGGAAAATGGCCCTGACCCAGTGTAGGAAGCTCTGACCAGAGCAGTGTCCATGGGGATGGAAACCAGGCAAGGCAGCAGAGACTAGGACTGGGTGCTGTAAGCTGGTACTGTACCCAAGTGTCAGTGACCACTGCCCGGTGTGGGGCTGAGGTTGGAGGGCTGTTTGCACTGAGTACGATAGCATGACTGTCGTCTAAACGTTGGTGACTCAGTACATTGTATGATTGCTGCGGGTGGGGTGGTGACTGATCACCCTCCATGGTCTCTTTTACCAGTTGTGCTTTTGTCCCTGCCCAGAGAAAGTCATTGTGTAAATCTGAGTGCAGCATTGATTCCAGGCTGAATTCCTGCCTGGGGAAGGGAATCTAAGCCACATGAGATGGAATTTGGGGAGAGTTTAGCAAATCAGGATGTCCCCACCACATCACCATTACGCTGTTGGTTCCCTGTGAGACACTTAAATAAATGCCTGTTCGGTCGAATGGGCTGGAAGAGCAGCTGTAGATAAAAACAGATATGAGAGTGGGACGGCCACCATGGAGCACCCAGAGGGCACTTTATGGGAGGCTGCCACTGCTAGCTCCCTCCGGCAGGCCAGGGAGTCTGTGCTGCGGCTCAGAGTGCCCCTCTCTTGGGCTGACTTAACCTCAAAAGCAACTCGCAGCATCCACAGAGTCCTAATGGCAAAACAATCAAAACAACCCTCCGTGAATCCGCACCAGACAGTCCAAAACCACCTCCACCCATTCAAACATCACAGCATCCTTCAGTCACAGCCTGAGCACTGTCTGTCTGTCTGCGCCAGCTGAACCTTCAGCCCTTTCCAACAGCAGCTCCATCCTCTGGCCCTGATCCTGTCTCCCATTCACTCAACCAGTCCCACACCTGCAGCTCCCTGCTGCCTTTTACATTCCTCTCAGGTGAGGCTCCTCTGGTAATCAGGCTGGCTTATCCACAAGCTAGCCACAACACATGGGAAAGGTGAAGCGATCTGTGTGTGACAAGCATGAGACAGGATGATGACGAAATTGTCTAATGAGCTTTCAAAACCACAAGGGGCGGATACGTGCCAGAAGTGAGTGTGTGACAGCGCAGGTGGGTGTGTGCCCTAGACATCGCGCTGGGGACCCACACTGCAGAGGTAGTTTCATCATTAAATAAAGTCCGTCGCTATTTGCTGCCTTTGAATTGGTAATGGCCACCTGAGCCCTTACTGAGCCTGTTAGTGTATGTGTGTGTGTGTGTGTGTGTGCATGTGTGTGTGTGTGTGTGTGTGTGTGTGCAGATCTGCAGGGCTCCTCCTGACAGGATCACAGACACAGCACAGAACCAGCAGACGACCTGCCTTCTCCCGCACCAGACGGTGAAAGCAGACTAGAGCGAGGCTGGGCTTGACTATAGGGAGATGGGGAGGTGCTCCCTGCTTTACTGAATCTCAAGCAAACCGAGTGCTGGTGTTAGGAGCAGGGTGTTAGTTGGGCAGGAGGGAGCCATTTTCCTGCGAATGAAATGGTTTTGCTCTCCGGCTACACTGGAGCTGGCGTGTCTTAGTGTAGCGTGAACAACACCTACCAATGTGCTGGAGCTGAGGCCATCAATAGAGCCCTGCGTGGATACAAATATGTGGATCTGCATCCGATCTGCATCTGCAAGAATGAACTTCTATCCATCTTGCAATCCGCCCTTCCTCTTTGAGTTGTATCTGCATCCCCACCACCAATCAGCTGTTTGCAGCCAGCCACCCCTCCCCATTCAGCCCCATCCCAGCCTAACAGTTGATCAGCCCCGCCCACCGCCTAACAGCTGATCAGCTGTTCCAGCAGCGCCTGGGGCTGACAGCTGCCCCAGACCTGCCCCAGAAGTCCTGGAAGTCCCGGAATGTCAATCCATGACCTCCGTGACGATGCGATCCCCAATCCGCAAAAAATGGTCCACGGATATCCACATCCCTGGATTCACGGATATAAAGTGGATATCCATGGATTTGCAGGGCTCTAGATATCAATAAAAGCTATAGTGTCTGAGTCATAAAGAGAGGTGCAAAAAGATGTACATTAATCCTAGCTGTGTAAATTAGCCATTGTGAAGTGTGTCACTTCAGGATGGGCTTCAGGAGTGCAGAGTATGCAAAATGACAAAGGGTAAATTTCAGACCTTGTCTACACTTGATAGTGTTGTCAACCCGAGTTACAGCACTGATTAAAAAGAGCTAGAATTACAACACTTTTGCCTGTTCCCACAGCACTCGCTGTGTCGCTGAAGTGTATCCACAGCTGTTGCTCTAACATTGACAGTGAGAGCAGTGCACTGTGGGCAGCTATCCCACCGTGCAGCTTGACACCTTGTGCCACTAGGAGTTGTGGGAAGGCAGAGAGGATCACATCGTGGGTGAAGGCTCAACGTCCCATGATGCAGCGATTTCCATCCCGTCATTCCATGGGCTTCTGACTGCATTTCATGGCATTTTTCAATGGCTCCGGTTTCCTGAGCACCCGCCATCTCTGTCTAAAAGGAAGGATCCTGCACTGCTCTCCACTGCTGTTGTCACTGTGCTGAACACGTCGCGGCTGGTCATACAGTGTATCATGAGCTCCCAATCAGAAGAGGAATCCAAAGCGACTGACCTGCTGTGTGTCAGGCAAACAAACAAGGCTGGAATACTGTTTGCATTCAAGGACCATTTACACACGGTGCACTGCTAGTTTTGGGCACATGAAACAAGCACTGAGTGGTGAGATCGCGTCGTTGTGCAGATCTGGGATGACGAGCAGTGGCTGCAGAACTTTAGAATGCGCAAAGCCACCTTCAAGGAACTGTGTGCAGAGCTCGGCCCTGCCCTGCGGCGCAAGGACACCAAACGAGAGCTGTCTTCTCGGTGGAGAAGCGTGTGGTGACTGCCGTGTGGACACTGGCACCCGCAGACTGCCACCTTTGGTCACTAATCAGTTTGGAGTCAGGAATCCCACTGTTGGAGCTGTGTTATCGCAAGTGTGAAGGGCCATTAATTGCATTATGCTACAAAGGATTGTGAGTCTTGGAAATGTGTGTGAGATAGTGGATGGCTTTGCAGAGATGGGATTCCCTAACTGTAATGTGGCAATAGATGGAACACAGTGGAGTACATCAATAGAAAGGGGTACTTCTCTATGGTACTGCAGGTGCTTGTGGATCATCGTGGGCATTTCACTGACATCAACGTGGGTTGGTCTGGGAAGGTGCATGATGCACGCATCTTCAGGAACACTGGCCTGTACAGAAAGCTGCAAGCGGGGACTTTCTTTCCAGGCCAAAAGATTCCAATGGAGGATGTTGAAATGCCCATAGTGATCCTGAGAGACCCAGCCTATCCCTTACTGCCACGGCTCATGAAGTCTTGTATGGGCAACCTCAATAGCAGCAAGGAGCGCTTCAATAACAGGTTGAGCAGGTGTCGAATGACCATTGGATGTGTGTTTGGTAGTTTTAAAAGCTCGCTGGTGATGCCTTTATAGCAGGTTAGATCTAAATAAGGAAAATATTCCCATGGTTATAGCCGCCTGCTGTGTGCTCCATAATATTTGTGAAGCTAAGGGTGAAAAGTGTCTCCCTGGCTAGAGCACAGAGGCAGATCAGCTTGCGGCTGAATATGAACAACCAGATGTCAGGACTATTAGAGAGGCAAAACAGGGGGCCATTCGAATCAGAGAGGCCTTGAGGAACCATTTTGACTCTGTAAACAGCACTGTGCCATGCTATGATTGGTAGCCAGCTTGCACAGTGTATCAGTGTGAAGTGTAACCACCATATGCAAGAGGAAAATAAAGATTGCTTATTCTTCACAGAATATGTCTTTATTAAATAACAATTATTCACAACACACACAAAAAGCTGGGCTGGCAAGGAGAAAGCAGTGAGGGGCAGTGTGAGCTATGACAGCTGTGTGTAAATCCAGCAATCATTCTGGAAACTGTCTAAAGGGGTGGAGTGAACAGGTACCAAGACGGGCCGGGAGTTTGAAAGGAATGTGTGGGTGGAGTTTGGGGAGGGCATGGAAAGGAGTTCTGGATTGGCTGCAAGGGGGAGCGAGCACACATGAATTCAGTCTGCAGCGTTATTAGTGACTTTTTGCAGCTCCGTTTGCTCCTCTATGGCTTTTATCATGTACTCGTGACCTGCACCACTCGCTCCTGGTTTTCCCTCTTTTCCTCCTTTAAATTTTTCAATTTTCAGTCGCCCTGTGTCTCCATGCCCTTTTTTTTTTTTTCTGCCTCAGAGGACTGGACAAGTTCTTAGAACATCTCCTCTTTGCTTCTCTGTGGTAATTTTCTTATCAGCTGCAGGCACTCGGCAAGTGTAGAAGGGCTTCCCTCAAAGGCACATCTGTAGCAGCACAAAAAACAATGAACAGAAGCATGATTGTGAGCGCAATCATCGCATTGATGCATTACTATAAAATACACCTCTTTATCACTGTCCCCTGGCAAGTGCACAGCTTGATGATCAACCAAGGCATGGTGAGGGGAGCGGGCATTCAAGCTGGGAAAAGGTTCTGGGTGATTGTTTGGGGTACTGATGCAGGTAGATAGGGACAAAATTTCAAATTGTGCCACCATTTTCCACAGGCGGGGGCCAAAGAAGCCGATATCTCATTCCTAAGAGTAAGCAGGGATGCTACAGTGCATCTTTTCCATGCGAGCAGCTTCAAACCATGTTCCTATGCTGCTCGCCCCTGTGCAGCTTTGGTCCCTGAACAAGTGATTGCCAGTTAGCATGGGAAAATCTCCTACAACGGGGGAAGAAACAAAGTAGCTCTGCTGAGGAATCTCCAGCAGAGGATTGACGAGTACCGTCAGGAAAGTTTCCTAGAGATCTCTCTGGAGGATTCCTATGAAATCTTGGTGTGCATTAACACACTTTTCCGCCACACTGCTTAGCTGGACAGGGGAAGGGGAGGCACATGCAAACACAGCACCTCTTGTGCATTTCTATCCCTTCAGCCAGCTATGTAACGCAGCAAAGCAAAGGACCGCTGTACCTCTCATGTAACCAAGCAGCATCTGCTCAAAAAAAAAAAAAAAAAAATGGCACGAGAAGGCATGTGACCATATGTATCAAAGTTCCTTCGGCTGCTGCGGAGCAGGGACTGCACAGCCTCCTCTCCCCAAATGCTGATCACATCCAGCAGCTCCAGGGACAGATGGCTGCAGGGCAGCGGAGTTCAAACTGATGACCAGAGTGGTCAGGATGGGCACTGTGGGACATTTCCAGGAGACTATTTACCGCAACATAACCAAGCGCGGTGTCTACACTGACACTTTGTCACTAAAAGTTTGGCACAAAAAGCTCTACGCCTCTTAATGAAGTAGTTTTATTTTGTATTTTGCAAAATCAGGGAGTTGGGTCAGTGGGGGAAGGGGTTTTGCAATGTGTACATCACTGTTTTGGCGCAAAATGCTGACAAAAGTCTGTGGCGTAGACCAACCCGCAGACATAGCACATGCAGGGGGGGCAGGAGGTATTGAACTGGAATTAGCTGACTGAGTGGTGGTTTCCAGAGGCTAGTAAAAAAATCTACTCACTGACAAAGCAGAAAGCCTGTGGCCTAGTCAACATTACAAACTTCGGGCAACAACACTCACTTTGCATCAACATATCTGTGCATGTATCTACACTCAAATTTCTCTACAGTTAGAACCACATCCCTGAGGTGCATGGACCCATGGTCGACCTACTGAGATTGGTGCAGTGCGAGTGTAGACATCATGTGACTTGTGTCGACCCCAAGAGTGCTCCAGCAGCTATTGCACAATGCCCCACTCTCTGAAACAGTGACCACTTTTGTCACAATTGTAAACTCCACACAGGCCAGATGACTGCCCACCCCCTGCCCCATTTAAAACCCTTGCATGTTTTTGAAATGCCTTTTCCTGTTTCCTGGGCAGCAGTGACTCTGACATTTGGGAGTCTTGGTGCATAATCAGCTGCACCTGAGCTCCCAGGGTGACAGTGTGAGCTGAAGCAATCCTGGGATGCATAAAGGGGAATCTCGAATAGGAGCAGAGAGGTTATTTTATCCCTGTATTTGGCACTGCTGTGACCACTGCTGGAATCCTGCATCCAGTTCTGGTGCCCACAATTCAAGGAGATGTTGCTAAATTGAAGAGGGCTCAGAGAAGAGCCATGAAAATGATTAAAGGATGAGAAAACCTGCCTTATAATGATAGACTCAAAGAGCTCCATCTATTTAGCTTAGCAAAGAGAAGGTTAAAAAGTGACTTGATGACAGTCTGCAAGTATCTGCAAAGGAGAACAAATATTTAATAATGGATTCTTCAACTTAGCAGAGGAAGATATAACATGATCCGATGACTGGAGGTTTAAGTTAGCTACATTCAGTCTGGAAATAGTATGTAAATTTTAACAGTGAAAGTAATTAACCATTGGAACAATTTACCAAGAGTCGTGGTAGATTCTCCATCACTGACAATGCTTAAGTCAAGATTGGATGTTTTTCTAAAAGCTCTGTTCTAAGAATAATTTTGGGAAACTTCTCTGGCCTGTGTTATACAGGAGGTCAGACTAGATGATCACAGTAGTCCCTTCTGGCCTTGGAATCTATGGTCTATGAATGGCACCTTGGCAAGCACATCTAGCAGCTCACTCCTGTGGTGTGCAATTGCCCACCCGGTCAGGCCATTCCATGCACTAAATGTGCTCCTGCCAGGGCCTGTGGGGAGAAGAGGTGCAATCACAGCTATGGACTGGCTGTAATAACGTGGACATCTATGAGCAGACTGTGTGGGGGATGCAGGCCAAGAGGTATGACAGGGATCAGCAGCAGTGTCATGTGAAACGGAAGGAGCTTCACCAGAGATATCACAAGGACAGGGAGGCCAAGCTTGGCAGAGAACCCAACAGCATCCTGCTGACCACTGTGGTACCTCAGGGGAGCCACAGCCAGAGACCCCTGCCATGAATTGTGAGGAAGAGGAGTAAAAGGAAGCGGGGGGTCCATCTGTGCCATGAGTCAGAACCTGTTTGAGAGTCTGCCATAGGCTAGCCAGTCCCATCAGGTAAGTTCAGATGAGTCTGATGAAGGGGATTGAACTCGGGTAAGTATGTGCAGGCATTTCCCCTTACAATGCTTAAATTTAAAGATGGCACCCAGTCCATCCCCAAGTTAACAAGACACAGGTATCAATTTTTCATTGTTTTACTCATATGAGAAGAGGTAGCGGTACAACAAACAGAGATTGAGTTGGCATCTGCATTTCATTCCCTGTTGGGTTGGGCAAGGGAGTGGGGGCCATGCAGAGTAGTTTGTTTATGTGCACAAGGGTGTCCCCTGTAACCTCCTGAGAGATCTCAATGAAACTGGCATGGAGATACTCTGCAGTCTTCTCCTGGAGGTTTCTAGGGATCTTGCCTTATTTCTTCCTCTGTGGTAGGACACTTTCCCATGCCGCTCTGCAATGAGTTTGACTGGCACCACTGCAGCAAACAGGCTTGTGGCCTTTGTTCCCCCCAGGAGTGAGATCTCAGATAAGATCACCATCGCCACCTGTGGAAAATAGTGCCAATATTTAGTCCATTGCCCTATATACATACCCATGGAACAGGGAGAAAATTTTACAACTTCATGCAAATTCATACAAATTCCTTCCCCTTCTCACCCGCTATCTGCCCCTGGCCGGCCATACTTACCATGGCTGGGGCTGCGGAGTAGTGTTGTGCAGAGGAGCTTCAGAATAAGGGAAGGGAGTTTTTAAACTTATCTTTCCCTTTCCCTTGTGACTGTAAATCCAGTAATATATCCATTTGTTTTTATCAGCAGATTCTGATGTGACAGCCTTAAGGGGTTCCCCCTCCACACCCACAGAATGCCTGATCCTAACGAGGAGGAGAATTAAGAGGACTAGGGAGGACATGTTTAGTGAGATACTTCAGACCTGTGCTGCATCAGACTGAGAACAAAGGGCCTGGAGGACCAATATGGCAGACAGCATGGAGAATGAAAGATATGACAGGAAAAAGTCCCAGAAAGAAAAGGAAATGGAAATTTCCCAGGACATAATGGGTCTTCTCGGACAGCAAACCCAAATGCTGCAGACCCTGATTGACATACAGATCTAGAAATTCCAGACTTTCCGCCCTTTGGAGTCCTTGGAGAACTCCTTGGTAGCAGCTCCCTACATCCCTCATGGCCACATGGCATCACAGGCCGCATCCCTACCCTTACGACTCCACACTCAAGGACAGCAAGGAAAATCACAGCTTCCCATACGCTGTCCTTATTTCTGCCAGGGCTGCTGTATGTGTAGTCAAAACAGACTGCATTTGTGCACTGAAATGAACAAATATATTTACTGCCTTTCCAATTTTAAAGTTCCACTCTATTAATGTATGTTAAAAAATTGTATTATATTGCTTGTGGTTTTGTGCACATTGTTTTGCTGCAGTTTTTTCCCCACTCAATAAAGCTATATTTCTGGAGAATAAAATTATCTTTATCAGTTCCCACACATATTGCACAATGCATAGCAGTGCTCCAAGCACTGAACATGTAAATTGTAAATGTACAGCAAGCATCACATAATTCAGACCTTCAGGAACACACAGTCATATTGATAAATATCCAGCAAGCACTACAGAGTTCTCAGCAGCATCCAAAGCTCTTAAGCCACAGAACAGTCCAGCATAGAAAACTACTGTGCCTAACTATTAAAGTGCTCTTTCAAAGCCTCCCTAACCCACATAGCTCAACACTTGGCTCTTGTAATGGCCCTTATTTCTGGCTGTTCAAAGTCAGTAGACAGCCGCTCCACCTCCTCCTTTGCCTCACAGATATTATGCAGGACACAACAGGCAGCTATAACCACTGTAATATTTTTCTCACTGAGACCTATTCTGGTGAGTAAACATCACCAGCGTCCCTTCAATCTTCCAGAAGCACAGTCAGCTGTCATTCTGCACCTGCTGAGCCAGTAGTTGAATCTTTCTTTGGTGCTGTTGAGATGGCCAGTATTCAACTTCGTGAGCCAGGGGAGCAAGGGGTAGGCTAGGTCCCCCATAGTATGCCTACACTGCATTGTAAAACCTGCAGCAGTGAGTCTCTGCACCAAGGTTACAGACTCAAGTGCATATGGCTCACACTATGGTGCTAAAAACAGCAGTGGAGAAGCTGCAGCTTGCGCTGGTGCTTGGGCTCTGAATCTCCACAGCCCAATCTCCAGCCCAAGGCTGAACATCTACACATCTATTTTTAGTGCCACAGCATGAGCCCCATAAGCCTGAGTCTGTGACCTGAGCTCTGAGACTCACTGCTGTGTGTTTTAAAATGCAGTGAGAATCCCTAGAAGCATTCCAATATCCTCAGTGGTAATCTGCAGATCAGAAAAGAATGTCCCTGCTTGCAGGTTTCTAAACAGTCCTGTGTTCTTAAAGGGGCGAATGTCATAGAATATTAGAGTTGGAAGAGACCTCAGACAGTCATCTAGTCCAACCCCCTGCTCAAAGCAGGACTAACCTCAGTTAAATCATCTCAGACAGAGCTTTGTCAAGCCGCACCTTAAAAACCTCTAAAGATGGAGATTCCACCACCTCCCTAGGTAACTCATTCCAGTGCTTCACCACCCTCCTAGTGAAAAACTTTGTCCTAATGTCCAACCTAGACCTCCCCCACTGCAACTTGAGACCATTGCTCCTCGTTCTGTCACCTGCCACCACTGAGAACAACCTAGTTCAATCTTCCCCGAAACCCCCTTTCAGGTAGGTAAAGGCTGCTATCAAATCCCCCCCTCACTCTTCTCTTTTGCAGACTAAACAAGCCTAGTTCCCTCAGTCTCTCCTTATGTCTTGTGCTCCAGCCCTTAATCATTTTTGTTGCCCTCCATTGGACTGTCTCCAATTTGTCCACATCCTTTTTGTAGTTGGGGGCCCAAAACTGGATACAATACTCCAAATGCGGCCTCCCCAATGACCAATAGAGGGGAATAACAACATCTCTCAATCTGCTGGCAATGTTCCTACTAATGCAGCCCAATGTGCTATTAGCCTTCTTGGCAACCAGGGCACAGTGCTGACTCATATCCAGCTTCTTATCCACTGCAATCCCCAGGTCCTTTTCTGCAGAACTGCTGCCTAGCTCGTTGGTACCCAGTCTGTAGGTGTGCATGGGATTCTTCCATCCTAAGTGGAGGACTCTGCACTTGTCCTTGTTGAACCTCATCAGATTTCTTTTGGCCTAATCCTCCAATTTGTCTAGGTCACTCTATCCTATCCCTACCTTCCAGGGTATCTACCACTCCCCCTAGCTTAGTGTCATCTGCAAACTTGCTGAGGGTGCAATCCACGCCATCCTCTAGATCATTAATGAAGATGTTGAACAAAACCGGCCCCAGGACCGACCCCTGGGGCACTCTGCTTGTGACCGGCTGCCAGCTAGACATGGAGCCATTGATCACTACCCGTTGAGCCCGATGATCTAGCCAGTTCTCTATCCATTTTATAGTCCATTCATCGAACCCATACTTCTTTAACTTGCTGATAAGAATACTGTGAGAGACCATATCAAAAGCTTTGCTAAAGTCAAGGTTTATCACGTCCACCGCTTTCCCCATATTGACAGAGCCAGTCATCACATCATAGAAAGCAATCTGGTTGGCCAGGCATGACTTGCCCTGGGTGAATCCATGTTGACTGTTCCTGATCACCTTTCTTTCTTCCAAGTGCCTTAAAATGGATTCTTTGAGGACCTGCTCCATGATTTTTCCAGGGAGTGAGGTGAGGCTGACCGGTCTGTAGTTCCCTGGATCCTCTTTCCTCCCTTTCTTGAAGATGGGCACTATATTTGCCTTTTTCCAATCATCAGGGACCTCCCCCAATTGCTACGAGCTTTCAAAGATAATAGCCAATGTTTCTGAAATCACACCAGCCAACTCCCTCAGCACCCTCGGGTGCATTGCATCCGTCCCCATAGACTTGTGTATGTCCAATCTTTCTAAATAGTCCTGAACCTGTTCCTTCAGCACTGAGGGAGGAGGTGATTAATGGCCCCCACAGTGGATTTGCCAGTTTCAAAATGATTCTCCACTGACCAGTAACAATCCAGCACTGCACACTTCCAGAGTGTTATTGCCACTTACTTCTCCACTGTCAATGCAGCTCCCATTCTGGTGTCGTTGCACTGGAGGGCTGGGGCACGCTCGGCACACACATCCAGGAATGTGGACTTTCACATCCAAAAGTTCTACAGTTGCTGTTCCTCATCTGAAACCTGCATTACAATGTGATCCCACCAGTCAGTACTTGTTTCTCGAGCTGAGAAGCGGCATTCCACCATCTGCAGCTGCTCCATGAATGTCACCAACAACCGTGAATTGTTTTTCACTATGTCCTTCGACAAACTGTCCTCCAAGTACTTGTTATATTCCCCCTTGCTGTGGTACTTCCTGCAGGTCTGCAAAACAGGAGAATTGTATGTTCTGTATTTGCAACATTCAGGAGAATAGTGCAGAACTCTGCAGGCTCCAGACTTCTATCAGAGATGGCAGACACTGAAAAGTGACACGTGCATTTACAGGATTTTTTTTTAAAAAGGCAAGAAAATTATGGAATATGGATGGAATTCTGGGACTGACACAATTGTATGCTGGAAATCTGACCCCTAGTTTCCAGAGATCCCTGGGTTAATCATTTCTATCCCCCAACACATTCCAACAGTCTCCCAAAATGTGTTGCGTCAGACGGCAGCATGTGGCACACTGGGATGCTGACCCGTGGTGCACCGCAGTTTGCATTGATACAACCATCTTGGTGAGTATGCGCAGCGCCTACATAAGCAGCCAAGTATTCATGCAGATGAGCCTTATACTAACTCCGGAAGCTGTGTGCCAACGTAACTTGCGTTGACCAAAGTCTACAGCGTAGACAGGCCTGTGTCCCATGTGGGCAGCTAAATCCAGAGGTGCCAAGGCAGGAGAAGAAAGAACAACCCTTGTAGAGGCTCAGACTAGCACACAAACCAATAAAGTAACCCAGGGTCCCCAGAGCCCCCAATATGGTGGGGACATGTACAGTACGTGCCATATAAAAGCAGCCAATAAATTATAGTCTGTTTACATGAAACATTGTATGAGACTGAAATAGTACAGAACCGAAACCCATTTTATCATGTGCAAAAGCCACAGACTAGCCTGACCATATGTCAGAATTATACATCTATAAACCTGGTATAAAACATCATCCTCATCATAATCCCTAGCTCTTATTTAGTGCTTTTCATCAGCAGATCTCAAAGCACTTTACAAAAGAGGTCAGTCTCATTATCCCTATTGTACAATACGAACAATTAATATAGGTCTGATGTACTGTCTTTACAGTGCTATGGGAATTACTGAATAACATCAAGTAAAATAAATATAACAATAGTATATGATCACATTCATATTACGTACGGATAATAAATTCAATGCAGAGCCGGTTAATACCCTGTTAAGCACTCAACAGTCAGAAAAATCAATGTTCGGGTCAGTTCTCAGTCATAACTGTGCCTTCCTGTGCATGCTCCAGTGGAGTGAGAGCAGAGTGAACTTTGCCCTCTGTTCTTAGCGGGAAGAAGTGCTCTACTGAGACCCCTGAAATCCTAAACTAGGGAAGTCTCTTGTCTTGTGCTCACACTCAGCACACTTCAGATCTTTCCCTTTGGATGATAATATGCACAATAGGCACTGGGGGACAGACTTTTATGTAGCTAGCATTCAGAGGGATAGTATCAGATAGTTTAAGAGAACCATAATATTTTCTCTCTCACTGCACTGCTTTGTGTTCTTCTCTGACTCAGTGCTGTTCACAATTAAATGTTCTTGCACTTGGTCAAAGAATCAGTCAGGCTGTCCACCTGTATTAAGAACAGCAGCTAGATCATATTGAAAATCTTATATTGCCATTTTAGGAGCTGATCTTCCTCCGTGGCCACAAACAAAGTTGCGTTCAGCCTTGGTCACCCATGTCAAAAAAACTAAACCAGAAATGCAGGTGTTTCATAGATGAGTGATGAAGAGGATCAGAGGCAGGAAAAGGCTGCCATCTGAGGTGAATTTTAAAAGGTTAGGACTGTTTAGACTTAGAGAGGGGACATCAGAGAAGTATACAAAATAATGAATGGTGAAACAAGGGTTTTACCTGGTCACATAACATAAGAAGGGGTCCTTATTGGAAGGCAGTAAAGTTAAAACTGATACAAAGAAAAAAGATACTATTGAGACCTAAAGTTTAGTAGGATTCACACAAGAATTAGACATATATATGGATAATGGGAACATCCATAGGTACAGTACAATAGACAGGACACAATTATCTAAGGGATGTAAGCCTTCCTACTTCCAGACTACACACGACTGAGAAACTTCCTGGGCCAGCAATCTGCTTCCTTCTGGGACAGGTTATTCTATAACCGTCTTCTCTGAGTCTGTTACACCTTCCTCTGAAGCACCTAGTGCTGGCCACTGTCAGGCTACATCTCCACGGCACACCTCTGCGGAGGTATGTGCTGCATGAAAAGCAGGTTGCGTCCACACTGCAATGTGCAGACACATGTGGCAGTGAAAGGCTCTGGCAGAGAGATGGCAGTGGGGAAAGATTTGGCAGTGGGAAGCTGTTGGAGACTTGCCCTGCTGCCTCCTCCCAGACGGAGCCTTTCCCCGCCACATGGAAACATGCCTGCATTAGGGAGAGTCCTGAGCTGGCAAGGAAAGGCTCCAGCAGCTCCATGTTGCAGGAGTTTTTCTCTCTGGTGGGAAAAACTCCAGCAGTGGAGAGGCAGCAGGACACCAAAACCAGAAGTGCAGATGGAGCGGCACCATTTGGATGAGTAGAGAGCCCTGCAAGCTACATGCTCAGGTCCATACCCACAGGATTCAGGAGCATTTCTACTCCCCTGAGCAGTTCTATTTGTACCTGCACTGTGTACATACTCTACACGATGCTAAAAGGAGTGTGCAGTGTAGATGTACCTTCAGAGACAGGACACTGTGTGGCATGGACCTTGGAGCTGATCTGGGGTGGCAATTCTGAATTGTTTTTCTCTTGGCACTGCCGTCTTCCAGTGAAGCCTCGAGCCTTGCTTTTACAGGTAAAAACGTGATTTAATAATGACCGTTTCCCTTTCTATAGAGAAAGCTTGTCTCCTCTTTCTGGTGCTTTTTACCGTTCTCTTTAACCCACACTTTATAAACTCTCCCATTCAAAATTAATCTGGTGAAAAAAACTGAAATGTTTGTCTAGTTCTTTAGTTTATGGCATCTTTGTATTGACATGATTCACTGGGCTTTGGAGAGATACCATCATTTTCTAGTATTCTATGAATTTCCTGATGTGCTTTTTCTTGCATTCACACTGTTTCCTTGACTTCTATGTCCTTAGTACTGAGGAAATTAAAATCAGTGAGGTTAACATCTACTCCGTACTTGCTGCTATATCAATAATTTAATCTGTTTGTTAAAATTCTGTGTCTTGAAATATAGTCAATAGTATTTTAAGAAGGTAAATAAATTCCGTTTCTTTCAGTTTGTGCAGATAATTTAAAGAAGGAACAAGCCAGGAGGAAATTAAAAACTCAGCAATGCTTTGGCTCTTCTTAGAAGCCGCCCAGATTTCACCTATTTCAAATCCTTCCTAACACACACTGCCTAAGAACTGAGAAATCAACATTCTTGAACAAAGAAAGGAGCTGCCTCTGTGGCATGAAGTGTGGGCATTTCTTCCTTTTTGCAGTGATTATTCCTCGTGTTGGGCCCTTTTATCACATAAAAATAGCAGCAGTATTAAGGATTATCTTGTGCCATAGATATCGATGGGTGTCAGACACAAATACAAATAATGGGTGCCTGTCTCAAAGGGTTTGTAATCCAATGCCCAAATTCTGCAGTTGACTCTCCTTGGGCACAGGGGCCCATGCACACCCCACATTATGCAGGATTGGGACCTAAATTTTGTGTTATCTGCAAACTTTAGCAGTGACGGTTTTATGTTTTCTTCCAGTTCATTGATAACAATGTTAAATAGTGCTGGGCCAACAACAGATCCCTGTGGGATCTACTAAAGCATACCTACTCATTGATGATTTCCTGTTTACAGTTACATTTTGAGAGTTATCAGATAGCCAGCTGTTGATCCATTTAATGTGTGTCATGGTAATTTTATATTGGTTTAGTTTCTTAATCAAAATGTCATGCTGTACCAAGTCAAACTCCTTACAGAAGTCTCTTATGTTAATACTTTTGCCTTTATTAATCAAACTTCTAATCTCATCAAAGAAAAGTAGTGAGTTAGTTTGACAAGATCTACTTTCCATGAACCTGTGTTGATTACATTAATTACATTAACCTCCTCTAATTCCCTATTAATCATTGATCTTCCAACTCTTCCTGCTCTTCACTATTTAAGTGTCTTCTTATATATTTGATTAAAGCAAAGTGCTTTTTGCTGCAGTTTAGAGTCATAGAATCATAGAATTTCAGGCCAGAAGGGACCATTAGATCATCTAGTCTGACCTGTATATCACAGTCCACCAACTTCACTGAGCACCCAGACATTAAATCCAACAACAGAAATGAGACTGTGACATTCCCCAGGGTATAATCTGGATTGTTCTCCAACCCAGGGTACCTTTTACACTGCTTTGCTGTGAGAGCAACCACTCCTTGTTCTGCTCACACAGAGCCTCTAGCGGGCAAAATCACTCCCAGCTGACTTACATTGGTGCTGTGGCCTGCCACTCAGGGATTACATACAGGGCAACACCAGCAACTTTCCAGTTCCAAACTTTCCCTCAAAAATGTGCGTTTTGTACTGCCCAACTCCCTACTGAACAATGCAAGCTCATAGAAAATCTGTCATTTCATCAATGGAAAATGAGATGCACAAACCTTGGTTTCTTAAGTGTGTGGACGCGGGGACAAAGGATGTCAGTGCTGGGCCACATTCCTGGGGGACTGGGAGTTGGACCCAGGCTTTGGACACAAATTGTCTTCTGCGGGACTCCTGACTTGGGCTAAAAAGGCCATGTACTACACAAGCAATAATCAAGTGCAAACCACAGCAACTTTCTAGCCTTGAAGTTAGGGAAGGAGGGAGCAAATCAGAGCAACTTTCTAGCAGTGTCCAGAACAGGGCAAACCTGCCCGATAAATACCATGGTAACAAGGGCGTAATATGAGTTGGCTATGTGCTCCCTTTCATTCCTCCCCTCACCACCTAAACAAAGAATGTGGTAAAAGGATGTTATCTCTTCTTTCCCAGACAGCATGTCTGTTAGGGAAGGCTCGGGATCTCTCCCCCTAGTTCTTCCCTTGTTGCTAGTTTGTTAAGGGACTTCATAGTCATTCTTGCTGTTAAAATAAATGTATCTGCTATGCAAGTTTCATGGGAAATAACAAACAGGGGCGGGTATAATTAGATGCCTCCTAGCCATTAATATTCATTTTATAATCATTTATATCACCAAATAAGGATTTTATGGGGTGTTGTAAAAAAGTGTGTATTTACATATTATTTTAAATAAAAAGTTGTAAAGTAGTGAACTCGGGGCTCACTTTGTTGGACGCACGTGACAAAGGGGAACAAATGGACTAGAAGCTGTAACCAAATAAACGCTCCTTATCACTCCACCCGGCTCAATCTCTCTCTCTTCAACCGACCCTGCAACAAAGTGGAGGTTCCCAAACACTTCAATCCAAACACACTAGTTTAGATAAAACAATAAAACTTGTTTATGATCTACAGAAAGATTTTAAGTGATTACAAGTAATAAGGCATAAAAGTCAGAATTGGTTACAAAGAAAATTAAAAGATAAGCTGCAAACTCCAGTGTCCTTTCATGTGTTGTTGATGCCGTGATCACAGAGGAATGGAGGCGTGAGGTGAGCTATGGGATTTCCTCTTTATTCTTATACTGGCATTCAGGTGATAGCCTGTCTGTTTACATGGGAACTCTTAGCTGTTTTCCATTGCTAATATGTGAAGTTCTCTCTCACATCCTCCTTCTTGCCAAAGAATAGCTGCTTAGTCAAGTGATAGTTCACGATAGCCCATTTGATTATCATGATACATGGCTGGGGCATCAGTGTGTCTTTTGTCTCTGAACTAGTCTGTGCCCACTTTTCTAACTTTAGAACATGTCACAGCAAAGTTATACAACAGAATTTTATAACTTGATAGACAATATCACCACACATCTTTTCAAATGATACCTCCCAAGACACACTTTGTACAAAATTTATCATAGTTTTGTAAAAAAAATGAACATAGAGGACAGTCTGTCATAGAGACCAAAGCATCACAGCCCACAGGAGACTAGCCTATTATGTGCCACAGGCAGAGAATAGGAGGGACCAAGGTGCACCACTGCCTGAGGCCCCCCACAATGGCAGGGAAATGATTAAGTGAGAAATACCCAGATAATCCTGGCAAATGACCCATACCCACATGCTGCAGAGAAGGAGTAAAGCCCACAAGGTCACGACCAGCCTGAGCTAGGGGAAAATTCCTTCCTGGCCCCACATATGGTGATCAGTTAGACCCCGAACATGTGAGCAAGAAACAGACAACCACCTGAGAGAGAGAGTGCGTGGTGCTACCTCAGAGCAATCCTGTCAGATTTCTGGCTGAATCAGGGACGTTTGTCTTCTACTCTGATTGCCAGAGTCACTCACAAAAGTTAACAGAAAATAGCCCTATAATTTTGCCTTATATTTTGCGGATGCAATTCATGTTCCAGAATGGCAGGTGACTGTCACAGATATATCACCTGCTGATAAAATGGAGTCATATGAAGAGGAGCAGCAAGAGGGGAAGCAGAAAAGCAAGAGATGCAAATAAATCCAAAAAAATCAGTGACACGATCCATGAATTCACCTCTTTGGATGAAGAAGGGACTCGATATTAAAAGGCAGCCATGCCCCTGAACAGTGGCAAGATAAAAATAGCTCTTTCCCCCTCCACAAAGAGCCTCCTTGTGTATATCAGAATCAGATCTTCTGGCTGCAGTGATGAAAACACATGGTTATGGCTTTTTATACCTGTGAGCCCTGCCAAACCGAAACAGTTCAGAGAAAGCCAGCTGGGTGCAATTTCTTCTCGGGCAGCTGCCACAGAACTGGGGGCTGTCTGTACAAGCCCACCTAAGACCCCGGTATGTACTTGCATTGCTAGCTTGTGCCAGGGTCCATGCTGCGGGGTCTTCACTGCTATTGTTAGCCGTGCTGATTGATTCA